>NC_140590.1:1443592044-1444226731 GCF_964204655.1 Triturus cristatus | reverse complement strand
AGTGAAGTTAATAAAACATGCCCCCCTCACCCCCTTTCTTTTCATACAACTTTGCGGAAGCAGTGTTTTGCAGAAAGGCAATACGCAAATGTGGGCCACTTTTTCTTTGGGTGTGCCCGGGGTGATTTTTGATCCAAATCCAACCCTGTCATCCCCCTGCGTGATATGGGTAAGCGCAAGCCTTCTGCGGCCCCCTACGGCGGCTCCTGGCACAACTACTGATGGGTTCTTAAAGTGGGCAGTAAACGTTATGATCAAGGAGATTGAACTTGCTGAGTGCCACCTGTCACTTACTTCACTGCCTAATCTTGCCCTAAGCTCTGCACCAGTATTACTGTCCCCTGATAACCGCTCTGCGAGCGAGGAATGACTGTTACAGATGTGGAGCCCTGTCCCGACGCAGAGGTGTTTGTAGATGCTGATGTTTCTCCGCTTATTCAGCCGCAAGGAGACAAGCCCACAATCCACATTAGCGTCATAGTCACCAGTGGGCAGGCTGCCAAAAGGGAAAAAGTATCATTTAGCACTAAAGCTAAGAGGCTGTGTGTGTCTAACCTCATCCCAAAGCCTGCTAAGAAGACCACAGAGGAAGATGCTATTCTTGAGAAAATGAATGCTCTCTACTGTGACCTTAAGGCCTCTATCCTAAGTAAGCTGGGCCTTATCATTTCTCGCCTGGAGGCTATTGAGGCCACCATAAGTTGCCTGACTGCCCCCCCTTGTAGCTCATAATTAAACAGGGGCACCCTCCATGAGGGAGAGCAAAGGAAGGGGGATTACTCATAATAGCAATACCATTGGAGCAGTTGCCCACATGGTGAGGCTGAGTTATGTATATCTGTCCCTGTTCCCCCACATGCACCTGTGGTTGAGGGTCACCAAGCAGAACCCTGCAACCTGCGGAGTACTCTCCCTCAACCCCGCATCAAGGCTACCTCCGCTAACAAATCTGTTTCCTGTTGTGACTTACCACTCGTAGTATGTAATAATTTTGGCTGATATAACAATGTTGCGTCCTGAAGTCAATTCATCTACAGTTGACCATATCAATAAAACAGCACATTGGGTCCAAGGCAACATTAGCTGTAGAGGCAATGTATGCCCAGATATTGTTATGATTAGGCGTGTGGGCTGGGTGGGGAAGAGGAGCAAGGAGTTCGAGGGGGACAGTGATATCATTACGTTTCGAAATCCCAGGGTTGTTTGTGACCTTTTTGGGACCTTAAGTCAAGGGTATTTCAGCTTTGGCAGAGTCAAGGTATTAATCCTGGGTTCTTTCTATGGGGATCTGTTGCTGCCTTACAATTGGAGAGAGAGACTCCCTCTCTTCAAGCCTCCTCAGACCTCCTCATTCAACATGCCAGTCCAAAACCCGCTTTTCTTTAGTAGGGGACTTATCTTACAGTGATTGCCTGGGTACCCATTGTGAGCTTAAGAAGTAGTACGCCAAGGGCACCAAAATGACTGGAGGGCGGTCAGCTGTAGAACCGAGTCTGAAAGAGATCCCATCAGCCCCTAGATCCTGCCCTCATCTGGTTCTGTTGGGGAGTGGAAGGCCCTTTCGGAGGGTCTCCACCCTTATGTCGCCGTCACCACACAAGGGGTTTGCGTTGTCAGTTGTACAAACCAATGCGATTAAGGCCCTTTTCTGGAACATTGCTGGACTCGTTAGCAAAATGAACGGTGAGGAGTGGGTCCAAATTATGCAAAAGTATGATGTTGTATTCTTTCAGGAGACACGGACATGGGAAAACCACTCCCTTGATACGCACGCCCCTACTCTGTACTTGGTGTTCTATTCTCGGCAGGCTGAGCCAGGGCGGAGCTCATGGCCTGGGCTAGAGTAACCCTTGATTGTAGTTCAGTCTTGTTCTTTCATACCAGCACCTTGTTCCATGCACTTCTTTCAAGGTAGCCCAAGGATATTAATATTGTTTTTATCAATTTCTATAATGGATTCTCCGTATGCAATAATACAACTAAGTTTAATAAGTTATACGATTTTATGGTGGTTGAACTTGCGTATTTGCACAAAGGTTTTGAAATTATCCTGGGGGGGACTTTAATGCAAAAATGGGGCTGATGTAGTGGGAGCCTGGGCACCCTTCAGGCTCCACTAAAGGGTTTGGGAACAATTTTATCCAAAGGGGCCGACTGGGGGATACTTTATCCCAGTTGACCAAGTCTTTTGACCTGGTCAACGTAAATGAAGTCTGTACCCCAAATTATGGAGGTAATCGCACCTTTGAGAGAGGCGAGTATTCCTTTGCTATCAATTACATCTTTGTTGTCCAAGAATTGTTGGTCACTGTAGCTGAGGTGTCAATCACTCCTAGTGTCTGTAGAAACCATAATATATATACCAAAGTATAGACCATCACTCAAAACACTGGGCACGATTCACGGAACTAATTTAAGACAAAATCCTAAACTTACTAATATTTTGGTATTCACAGAAGGCACTTACTCATTTCGGTATTCACAGAAGTTAGGAGTCCTAAAGTTAGGAGTCCTAACATTACTACTCCTAAACTGAGAAATATCCTAACTTTAAGACTTTCTGTATCCACAGAAGACATTTAGGAGTCCTAAAGTTAGGAGTCCTAATTTTACTACTCCTAAACTGAGAAAAAAACTAACTTTAAGACTTTCAGTATTCACAGAAGGCATTTAGGAGTCACTAATAAACTGAGAAAAATCCTAACTTTAAGACTTTCGGTATTCACAGAAGGCATATAGGAGTCCTAAAGTTAGGAGTCCTAACTTCTGTGAAAACCGAAATGAGTAAGTGCCTTCTGTGAATACCAAAATGGTAGTAAGTTTAGGATTTTGTCTTAAGTTAGTTCTGTGAATCGGGCCCCTCGTGTTTAAGTGACTTCTGGGTGTCCCGCCATCATGTTGCACTTACATTTTACACCAGGAGCTTGGAATGCATGTCGCCGAAGGTATTGTTAAACTAGCCCCCTTGACTTTGTGGTGTTCCATCTGGGCGAACCCTCATGCCTCGTTAAATAGAGAGATTATCACCAATTCCCTCAAGTGTGAGAAAGGCATGACAATCCAGTGGCTTGATTACATTAATACTGAATTCACGAAATTAGGTATGCTGGCCCTTTTTCCCAATCCTCCATCAATATGCAAAGCTGATTTACTTTGGGTAAAATCTGCATTTAAGGAAAGGTTTAAAGCCCTTTGGGAGGATATTGAGGTAGAAAAAAGTTCCCATCCTTGGAACCATTTCTAGAGTGGATTGACGGCTCCTGGACAAGGTTACCACTCACCAGGTTCAGGTTAGGCTTTGTGAGGTGGCATCTTGGTTTCCCCTTGGCTAACTAAAGTCCTTCAAAGTCCTGATATGCCCATGTGATGAGTCTTCTCCGCAAAGTTGATTGCATTTTATTCTTTTTTGCAAATTTTATAATGATTTTACTATAAGGTTCTTAAACCTGATTACGTAAGCAAGGGATTAGATCTTGGAGATTAGCCCTAGCGTGTTGGCAACAACTTGATTCAACATCCAACTGCACCAGTATATGTTCTTTCCTTAAATGTGCAATTACCAGAGGAATTTTCCTAATGTTTTAATCGATAGATTAACCTCTTGACCGGTAGTTATTTGCACTTTATTGAATTTTAAATTGCACTCCTGTTAAAATATTTTGCACTTTACATGGTTTAACTTTTCATGTAACGTAATAGCATGTACGATACTTTTTGACTGTGCTTTTTAACTTTATGTATTTTATTGTAGCTATGAAGACCGTTTTGTTGCTTATTTTATCTGTTTTTAATGTGCTTTTATGGTCACATTTGTGTCCGAAATAAAGCTTTTTTGACTGATTGGTGAATGGAGTAGCAGTTGTGACCTTGGTCTTGCTACTGCAATGCGGAGGTATGAGGGACCGACAGGTGATAATGACCAACAAACATGGTCAGAACTGCCCATGTTGAAGATCTGCAGACATCCAGTAGTCAAAGGCCTGAATCAGCAACTCCTCTCGTAGACTGTGCTTGAACCAATGGATGAAGCTGAATAGCATCCAACTCATAAGCACACAAATATGTGTCCGCACACAGCTGCTCAGATTAGTTGTGGCTGATTGCACACCACAGTCATTGGTTCCAAAATTCACCAAAAAGCTTCACAAGCCCTACATTCTGCCTGCATGATTTAAATAAGTCAAAACAGCAGACATCACTACCAATCCCAGTTGTGCTCTACCCTGTTCATCCTCAAACACAACAGGAAGAACAACTTCTAAGACTGAGAGACAACTTTGGAAAAGACATCAGCTACGTAAATTGGGTTCTAAACTCACTAGGGACCCTAATCACCTAAATGCCTCAAAGACGTGATGGGCAAGGAACATTAGTTTGCGTGAAAGCAAATCCAGTGTGATCTAGAACAAAGGGTGAAAAGGAGGATCCTGTAAGACCTGTAGACAGAGGGTGTACTAGTACCTTATATGGAGGAGTCAGCAATAATAAATAAATAAAAATTGGCCCTCTGGATATCAATGGAGGTCAAAACTTATAGTCCATCCCATGGTATAGAAAATGTTTCAATTTCAGTCCACTGTATCCTTAAAATAGCCACAGATGTTTATTTGCAAAAAACATCTAATAGAAAATCAAGAATTGGGGGATCCTGAGTAAATGATGACTGTACCCCTTTAGGCAAACACCAGGATTGGAATAGTGAGTATAAACTCGCCGAGTAGGAAGTCGACATGAATTCTGCACTTCCAATACTGCTGCAATTAAAGAGCAAGGTGCTGTAGATCAATTAAACCTAAAGACCAGTAACTTCGATCAAGATAGCTTGAGGTTGAAAAGGACAGGAAATGTCCTCAGATTCGTCATCATACCCAACAACCATACTGGATCCAGCGGGAACTATTTCAACCAAAGCCAGCATGAAAGAACCCTCAATGGCTCCTCCCGTTCCCCTCAAATCCTCTGTAACATAAGAGGGAATGGAAAAAAGGACAACCCTTTTGACCATGGCCTCACATGAGCATGCACTCCCCAATATAGATGATCATGAAACCTGGCACAAGTTTGAGGGACCCCGCTTTGTCACTTGCTGAGAACAGATCTAACACCAAACCTGTTTGAAAATCATCCTGAACACTGCCAGAGAGATGCATAAATGGCTGGAGGATGAAACAATCTGTTAAGGTGGTCTGTGCTCCCCATCCTTAAGAAGCCATCAGAGAGCCCTAAAACACTTGTTAACTAACAGCTCATCTCCATGCTACCTTTCTCGGCAATAGTATTAGGGAATTTTATGAACAAATAACTAGCAGCCCACCTCAGAGACAATTGGCTCCCCATCACCACCCAATCCAGTTTTAGACCCAACCACTACAGTGAAACCAACCTCATCGCCACCTCAGACGACATCTGACTTATCATGGGCAGAGGAAATGCCTCAGCCCATAGCCGCAGCATGTGATACAGTGCCTCATCCAATCCTCATTCAGAGTCTACACAAAGCCAGCATCCAAACACCTGCACTAATATGGATGTATTCCTTTTCTGGCAGGCCGCACCCACTCAGTCAACTTGACACCTTTCACCTCACCCATCACCAACCTCATCTGCAGACTACCACATGCATCCTTGCTCAGCCCTGCACTGTTTTACAGCGATAAGACCCCACTTGCCAGCATCATTGGGACCCATGGGATTAACTGTATTTCATACGTGGGCAACATTCGGCTCAACTTCTCCCTCTCTGACAAAACTCCAGACACCAGTACTAACTTCTCCACCTGCATTTCCGAAGTCACCACATGGATGAAGACCAAATGCCTCAAACTTAACACAGGCAAAATAGAAGTAGTCAACTTCGGCAAAGACATCTTGATATGGAACTCCAGCTGGTGGCCTACCACTCTCAACCCTACCAACCAAGTTGAGGACCTCAGAATAGGCGATGAGGATCAGCTCTCCACAACAAGCCAAATGAATGCAGTCTCTACCTACTGCTTCCACACCCTAAAGATGCTCAAAGAAGATCTTCAAGTGGATTTCTCTCCACTCCCACACACCCAGGCTGTCATCTCCAGCAATCTGGACTACAGGAACGCACTATATGCAGGAATCAACACAGTACTGACCAGGGGACTTCAGATCACACAGAACTCAGCAGCCAGACTCCTACCTTGCTCCCACTTCCCCCACACCTCAAAAGTCTCTCTGTCCACAAACAGGCTCTTTTCAAACTCCTCATACATACATAGAAAGCCTTGCACAACATCAACCCAACATACCACAATAATCTCATAAACTTCTGCAAACGTACTCATGCCTCGTTCCTAAAGCCTGGAACGACCTGCCTCTCCACGTCAGAGCCGCATACTCAGTTATTAAATTTCGCAAGAAACAGAATACTTGGCTCTTCACCTAAATCTTGGTCCTAGGATCGGTCGATGCCGAGGATGCGTCCAGCACCAGGATACTTTCAAGGGTGAGTCATGCACTTTACAAATACGCATAACATAACATTTTTGCCCCCGAGGTGAAGAACCAGCCATGACAGAAATCCAGTTCATAATCTATGAACCTACGAGTGTCAGTTATCGAGCTTATGTCACCCTTGTATGACTGACACAAGTTTTTTAACTTTATTGTTTGCCCTGACAAACACCTGATGACCCTCAACCGTGACGAGAATGTCAGAAGATCTTGACAGATTGCCTGTAGCTCCCTCCAGTTGAAGGACTGGACCCCTTCTGCTCTGGTCCATCAATCCTGATCTTCAAATTTGTTCAGATTCACTCACCAGGCGGAGGACCTGGCATCCATTGCCCAGACATATGGAACTGGTGCATTCAATTCAACTTTTTTTCTCAAATGATTCAGATGCAACCACCACTGAAGAAGCCTAATGAGAAAATGGGATAGTGTTGTCAGCTGATCCAATTCCTCTGACTCCGACTTTCTTGACAGCAGGGGATGTTTTAACAGTGGTTGGAGATACGTATGAGCCCAATGCACCAGGAAGACCATTGAGGCTACGTGTCCCTGTACCCTGAGCCAATCCCAAACTGAGATTATCTTGGCCACTTGGGACAGCAAACTCAACACCCATCTTTCCAGTAGAAACACATTGTCCAGTTTTGTGTAAAAACATTCTATACGTTCTAACAACTGAATAGGTAGAATGTGACATTTCTGCACGTTTCTTGGAAAACCCAACCATAGTACAAGGAAGTGCACCCTTTGTGTACACAGATTTACCAGTTTGACTTAGCTAGCCTTCCGAATGTAGCCTTTTGAATGTGGCATATGGAGCTAAAGACCAATAGGGTGAATTGGGAGTGTTGCCCATGCACAGCTAACCAAAGATGCTTCAGGTGATCTTTCCAAATGGAGACGGGGTGATAAACATCATTTAGATCTACAGACCTCATGTAATTTAAAGGTTGTACCATCGGAATTGCCTGTTCTAGAGATTCCATCTTGAAGGGGAGGTTGGAAACTCAGGCATTTACATGTTTCAGATCTAGCACAGACCTGCAAGCTTCATTGACCTCAGACACCACAAATAATACAGAATAGAATAATTTTCCCACTTCCGCTGCAAGCACTGAAACTAGCATTGTAATCATTGTCAGTTTCTGAACCCATTACTGTAGCATTTTGCACTTGATAGGGTGGAGAGGTGTGGCTCACTAGTTAGAGGCGGCAGATCCGTAAGCAGAGAATCTGCCAGGGACCAGGGTTCAATTCCTGACGCGGCAGGGTCGTGGACCAGCGTCAAAACGGACTCGATAATTCTTGCCTCGGTACCTACTCTAACCAGGAACACACTCGGCAACTCTGGGCATTAAGCTTGCCTCATCTCTACAACGACCCCCCACAGACGCTGGGGATGCCTGGTTTCACCTTGGAGATACCCAGAAAGGGGCATCTCACAGGGATAGCCAGGACGGGTTCCCCAGCGGTCTACAGCGCCGGGACGCCCCGTTGCTGGGGTAGCTGTGCGCTTTACAAGTCTACAACATTAACATTACCTGGGCCAGGGCTTGTGAATCACTTTTGATAATACCGGCAAAAAAAGCAAATTTGATGTGCTAGCGGCTTGAGACAAGAGCTTGTACCTACGCACCCATGAATGACTGACGGCGAAAGAACTGTCTCAACTGACACCCACCGGTACTTCAGGTGAACAAGGAAGCAGGTAGTCAGGACTGCTATTTATTGGTACATGGAGGCTGAAATGGAGGCGGAGAATATGATTTTACATCCTTGTGACCAAATGACTTACAAGTGTGCCCTGTGGATCTGTTAGATGACCATTCTGATCATGATTAGAAAAGGAGGACTTGACTTAGTCGGATTTAGATTACCTCTGGATAGGACATTCTTATATTCAAATGCATTGTTGACCATATCCTCCAACCATGTAGAAAAAAACATTTTGAGCCTGAAAAGGCAGTGAAAAAGTAGCCCTTTCCTACTAGAATCTGTATGCCATTCCTGGACTCAGATATTCCAGCGAGCCGCCACCATGGACTCCCCGGTGAAGGCTGCTGCTCCAATGGAAATAAAGGCTAAATGTGGCAAGTAGTCCACCTGTTGTTCTATTAGACACAACTCATCTATGCAATCTGGTTCCTCCTGTACCACGCCATCCAAACTTTGAAAAATGCTTCTATAACGACTTCGCACATATGCTGCATGTGCACGAGATCTCAAGGACAAATTTAGCCCTGTATATATCTTTAAGTATGTGTCCACCTTCGTATTCACAGAGTCTTTGAAAGTGATGTTGTGAACAGCCATTAATAAACTACCAACCAGATTGGGTAACATAGAATCCACTGGCAATCCCACCGCTTCCCCATCATTAGGATACATCTTGAACATAAACTTTGACACAATCAAATTTCCAGGATCTTTCCAGTCATACAAAGTGAAAAAATATTATGAATTTTGGAATTGGAAACTGTGAAGTGGAAGGAATGTCACATTTATCAAAGACGTCCTCTCCATGCCTATGTGTCTATGCCACAAAAGAGAGCCCGACATTGTCCTGTGCGATTCAATACTCCCTTCACTTCGGTCACATAAACCTTCACCGTATCGCCGAGTCTACTCTAACATCGCATCCACATCAGCTTCAGAAGATGAGCATCTTTTGTCTCTCCACTGCCTGTTCCTCTGCTTTGGAATTCAATGCCGGGAGTTCAGCAGCTGCAGAGTGCATCTCTATCGGAGAGTGTTATGTTATCGGGAATTTATAGAGCGCACGTTCACCATAAGGTCTCCTGGCACTAAGGTAGAGGAAGCAACGACAGCAGCAAGATTAGCCATTAGCTTGTCTAAACTGGTTGGAAGCTTTGCCTTTCTGCTGGAGGGTGGAAGTGACAGTGGGACCTTTGATAACTGTGACATCTAGTGCGCCAACAGCTGGTTTGCTGACACACTTCAACATGCTGCCAGATAACTCAACACACAGCAAGGACTTCACACCCACCATGTCCTGGGAATCACTACTTCAATTACCAGCTACAATGGGAATTGCAGTCACACAAATGTCATCCATGCATCCAGGGGATATCTGCAGATACTCTGCCCCGGTGAAGCCGGACCAGGGTGTAATATTCCATAAACCCACCTGGCCTCTTGCACAGGTAGAGGAATCGATCTCGAACCCTTGGTTAAAGGGAGACTGACAATGCTCACATCAAGTGCACAGTTTTGCCACGACTGCCCCTCACTGACTCTCCTATGCGTCAAAGACAGATGAAAATAAGCATTAGCAAAACCAATAGGTTTTGCCTTTGGAACATGTTGGCTTTGCCTATGCCAAAAAAGCTAAGAATGATGAGATTAATTCGCCGGGTCATTTTGAAGACACACGCATACGTAATGAAGTGTGCATGCTCAGGCGTCATTATGCATGTGCGCCTACAAAATTACGTGGGTACCATTTTTTTTGTGAGATGGAACGATAAATTTAAAAAATGAAGAAGTAGCACAAAAGCACTTTTTTAAGATAGAGATGCCAGCAGCAATGGGCTGCCTGATCTTCCACAAATAAATAAATATAATCTTTTTTTTTTTAAGACAGTGGGTGTCAGGGGCAACACAGGAGTAGGTTGGGAAACAATAGGAAGTAGGTAGGGGTAGGGGAAAGCAGTACATGAGAGCCGGCAACAAAGCAGCCAGGGGAGCAACAAACTGGCAAAAAAGCAACACGGAGCACCAGTGAGGAAGTACATTTGGCAGGGTTAAAGCACACAAGAGAGCTTGCAACTCAAGGTAGATAGCTGCACAGAGTGCTGTGGCAGGTATTTGTCAGTGGGAGAAGCACAGGAGGGAGGTAGCTGGAAAACACATGCACTTTCTTGGAGTGCTTAAGCTTAGTTCCTTAAAAGTGATCAGAGGAAGGATAGAAGCCAGCAAATTATATGTATAGTACAGAGGTTATGCTTCAGGGAATGGACAAAAGCATGACCGTCAAGCTGGGCGACGAAAGCCATTGAATAAGAAGCAATCATTTTTGAGTAACAATAAAGCCAACCAATGATAAACTATGGGCGGGCTTTAAGCCCTGTATATTCTTGGTAAACCCACAATAAGGGGCTTATTTACAAGCCCCTTATGTCACTTTTCCCATGTTAAAAGTGACGCAAAAGTGGTGCAAGGGGCGTGTAAATCTGCCCCCAAGTCTTTTGCAATCATAACAACTGGGCTATATGGTTGGCTCGACTTAACAACTGAAAGCGATATAACTGGTCGCTGGTATTAAAGGACAGCAAAGGGGAACCGCTGAAAGAGACAGAGGCTCTTCTGTAAAGACAAGAGAGTCTTTCAGGAAGGTGGATCCTCATTTATGTCAGAAAGAGAATGAAGAAATGGACTAATTATATCTATTTTGAGTTTTCTTTTTTTCTTTTTTTTTGGTTCGTACAAGAAAGCAAAGGGCATTCGAAACAGACTATTGAAAGGTTAAATACAAGTTAAAAATTAATCTGTTAAACAAGCATTGGCATAGTCAATTGCTCAGGCATTGGTCATCGGCCTTTAGGGTTTGCAATACTTCTTTTCTTTTGCCGTGACTTTTATAAAGCATTGTTGTGGGAGTGGCCAAAACTTGAGAAACTGAGAAAAAACAAAACTGTTTTTAGTCTTAAAAAGCATTGCCACAGTAGCCCCTGGCCAGGGGCGTAACACAGGCGCCTGCAGCCCCCGCGTTGCGGGGGGGGGCCCCCTGCTCCAGGGGCCCCCTCACGCAGCAGAGCAAGCAAGCCTCTTTATGAATTAAATGGTGCGCACGCAACATACATTTATTATCTTTAAAAAAGAGGTTGATCTTCAAGGTTTTTTATTTTTAGCGCGGCTTGCAGAAATGGGTTTCTTTTGGCACTATATTCATGTTTATAAAATTACGTCATTCTTCCACCTGCTTAAGCCAATAAGAAGACCACATATTTACTGGCTCGAGAAGCGATGTTTGTGACTTCTAAAACAGGTCTGTTGTAGTTACCCTCGTGGTCTAATCGTTATCGCGAGGGCTGTCAGATGTGTCCCATTCTTCGCACTTTTCACAAACCGTAATGGCAACCCCTGCCTACTGGAAACTGAAAGCTCTCTGTTTTTGTTCATTGTTTTACATAGCGCCTAATAGGTAAACTGTAGTTTACATATTTCCTTTCTCAATGTGTCAGCACTATTTAAATCATCATATTAACGTACACCATCTTTTTCAGATGGATTTGTATCCTAGGATTCAAAATTGTATTTATTTTTGTCCTTAATGCTCGAGAGGCCGTTAGGTTCCCACAAGGTGCTAAATAAAGGCCGGATGCTGGCATGGCTATGGTGATGAGAAGCCTGGTGCCCACGAGGCTGTGCATTTGTAGTTTGGACAGGAGTATAAATGGGGTTTAGGGGTTTCTGAGATACCCCCCCTCCAATATTCACATGTAGGGGACAGGAGGAGAGGGGATTGCACCACCATACCCAACAGGCCTGCATGACGCAGCACTTGTGTTAGTAGGTGTGTGTGGCAAAGGGGTGGGTGCATTTTTTGGATGGAGGGCCAACTAGAAACTCTGCCTGGGCGGGCAGGGGTCGAGCGAAATTTGAAGCTTCCTTAGCGGGGGCGAAAACCAGTTGGCTTAATGAATTAATGCAATGAAATTTACAAGTGGGCTTATGTGTGGGTATTGCTGTGACATCGACAGGTCACACGTTTCAATCCTGGAAAATGGCGGAATTGGTTATTGGTGTGCCTGCTTGCTGTAGAGCTGTGCGGGGCACATTTCCTACCCCTGTAAAGTGGCCCAGTGGACTGATGTATATGGCAGGTGAAAGGTTGCAGTCCCAAATTATATGTGTCCGAGAATTCATGCGCCTTTTGCAGTGAAATTTGTCTAAGCTTAAAATAACATTGAAAGCCCAGTTTAAAAAAAAAAAAGGTTCAGGGCTTATTGAACTTGCTACACAGATTATGTGTGAGCCACGGGCCACAGGTAGGATCTGAATACGATAGCACTGTGGGTTGATGTGCCCACTGTGTAACTTGCGCATCACAGGCTCAGATACAAGGGAATTTGCCCGAATGCACCTGTTTCTCATGTACAACGTGTGTTAGGTCCAGTTCGAGGGATCACAGCAATAACAATGCAACACAAGTCAAGTAAGGTAGCTCAGTGAGCTGCTAAGTCTGTTGCAAGTCAACTTAATGGGGCCACTCATCCATCAACTAGAAGAAGTTTACCTTCACTAAAACACTATATATGTCTTACACCCCACTGGAGAAAAAGGCAGCTGTGGGTGTGCCTGCACTCGCGAAACAGTTGCAAAAAGAACAGCTGATGGACAGAATGCTTACATTCACCCGAGATCTGGGTTTTGGCTCCCCATGCCATTCCGGTTTAAACTCAGCCATATGCAAATCATTCTTGACCCTCCTCCTCATAAGAACAGTCTAGCCCAACTGCCAGGCCATCCCTGCACCGGAAACGGTTTCGGGGTTTCACCCTTCATCAGCCAGGCTACTTTGACTCCAGTGACTTGGAGAGCAAGGGACCCACATCTGGGCATACCCCTCCCACTCAGGCTGACAAATGCTAAAAGAACAGTTGATGGACAGAATGCTGAACAATGTCAAACATTAAACCCAGTACAGAGGTCTGGGTCTAAATCCATCGTTTTTTGTTTTTTTTGCTACCCATGCCATTACCAGTTTACATGCAAATCAGTCTTGACCCTGTTCCTTGTGGGAACAGTCCAGCCCAAACTGCCAAGCCAGGTCCTCCCTGGACCGGAAACAAGCTTCCTGGGACCGGTTTCAGAGCATCACCCTTCATCAGCCAGGCTAGCTTGAATCCAGTGGTGTAGTGAGCACAGGACCCACGTCTGGGCATACCCTTCCCTTTTAGAGTGACATATGCAAAAGAAACAATTGATGGACTGATTTGCATATGGCTGGGTCCAAACTGGGGTGGTGTGGTAAGCAAAAGAATGATGGATTGTTTATTTTGCATATGTCGCCCTAAGTGGGAAGGGTATGCCCAGACATGGGTCCTGTGCTCACTACACCACTGGATTCAAGCTAGCCTGGCTGATGAAGGGTGATGCCCTGAAACCAGTCCCAGGATGCTTGTTTCCGGTCCAGGGAGTACCTGGCTTGGCAGTTCGGGCAGGACTGTTCCCACAAGGAATAGGGTCAAGGCTGATTTGCATATGACTGGGTCCAAACTGGGGTGGTGTGGTGAGCAAAAGAATGATGGATTTAACCCAGATCCTTGTGACTGGGGGTGAATGTTTGCATTGTCCAGCATTCCGTCTATCAATTGTTTATTTTGCACCGGTGTAGGTATAGCCACATGTGTGAGTACTACAGTGTATGTTTGTGTGTGAATATTGCACACTGTGTTACTGTTTGTTACCACAGTGCGAATGTATGTGGCACTATTAGTCTAGGTGTTACAGTATGCTAGTTTCTGAGCCTATTGCTGTCTTTGTGTCTTTGTGTGCCACCCTGTGCCAGCATGTTTGCGTGCCTGTACCACAGTAATTCTGTGTGTCATTCTGTGTGTCTGTGTGTGCCTCTGTTTACCTGTACTTTTCTCTGTGAGGTTAGCATTGTGGAGCACTCACATGCATACATGCCCAATGGCAGCTGACCCCGTAGACACTGACAGTTCTTCTGCCCATATCTGTCTACGTGCTTGTGTGCCACTTTGTTCTCTGTGAACCTCAATGCATGTGTGCCACTGTAGTCCTGTGTGTCACTGTGCTTGTGTCTCTTTGAGCCTGTGTAACACTAGATTGTCTACTTAACACTGTGTGTGTAGGCCTAAGAGTATGAACTGAGCAGTGGAGCACACATGGCAGCAACTGCCACTGCAATCCTTGATAGCTTACAGAGGAAGTGTGTCCAAGTGTCTATCCGGGTTGTGATGAAGGCCTCTGAAGCGCCTGTTACGCTGGGGGTGAAGGTGTCACCCTTCTGTAGCCCCCTGCTATTCAGGGGTCCCATTCAGTCCGAAGCCAATGAATATCTGTGAGACATGACACACTCAGGAGCCCCTCATCACATTCTGCTGGAGGGCCCCAACATTTTGCTTTACCCCACCGGGGACTATATGCCACATACGTGTCTGCATGTCACTGTATGCATGTATCTGTGTGGGATGGGCTATGGAGCACACACAGTGACAGTTATCCCTACAGACATTGGCAGCTCTTTAGTATACCTGAGTCTTTAAGTCACTGGTTCTGTGTATGCCGCTGTTTACATGTCTGTGTGACGAGCAGTAGAGAACACAAAGTGACAGCTGTCCCTGCAGAAATTGGGAGCCCTTCAGTGTAGCCAGCCCTGCCTGTATCCACAGATGCCGACAGAGCAGTTTATTTGTAGAAGTGTGTCACTGTGTTTCCATGTGTTTGTGTGTCATTGTATGCGTGCGTCTGCCGCTGCGTGTAGCGCTTAATTTGTGAAAAGATAAGTGCAAGGGTCCAAAGTTTTTCTTAGGAGCCCGACGCTTCTGAATGCTCAGGTTGCCAAATACCAAGGCAGTCTCATCTTGATTTCACATCTTGCCTCTTTCTTTAATCACCCTACAATACTTCTCTCTTTGTGTCACTCTTGCAGGTTTTCCTCCTTCCTCTCGGTTGTAGGGAGGCTTTGCTTTCTCCTTTTGTCAGTTTTCCTCCATTTTCTCCATTTTCTGCGTTCCTTTCTCTGTTTGTGTTCAAAATCTATTAGTCAAAAATAAATCACGGTACCCAAAAATGAACGCTAGTGTCTACCAAATGCCTGTCTGAATGAATAAATGTAATGCATAATTACTTAAAATCATTGCAAAACTGTGATACAGTATCAAAGTTAATATTTCATATCTTGTGTACTTCTCATGTATGTTGTCAGTCGAGTTTTTATGGAATTGCAGGTTTGGGTTTGTCTTTCAAAGTTTCAAGTTATTGTCCATTAATGCCAATTCTATTTCAGACCCTTCATAGTTGTTCTTTGTTCTCCAGCCACAGTGTTCCTGAGACAATAGGATCGCTCCTTGGCATTGTTCTGATTGCTGCCTCAGTTAAATAATCTGCTTTTGACAGTATTGTTACAAATGGCATAGCTTGTATGTTAAGTGTTTCCCACTTTCTCATTAGAACTTAGAGAAAGACGATATAGAGGCATTTCATTTATATGTTGGAGGTTTCAAATCAAAATATACTAGATTTCTGGGTGGTAGGAGGTGGGCAGGGCCACGGGGGGGGGTTGGCCTCCATGTGCTTTGCAGGGGGGCCTCCTCAAGTTTTGTTACGCCACTGCCCCTAACAATGAAAGGATCAACTTTGCGTGCGGAAGTAATCCTTGTTATAGGGTAATAATGCCCCCACTCGCAGTGAGGAAATGACTAGAATGGAAAGACCCATTAACCCTTGCTGTACGCTGTAGTGGGAGAAAACAAAATTTGAACAACACAACAGACCAAGGGGCCGAAAGTCCCTATAAATAAATATAATATATTCATAACTTTAATAATATAAAAAGGTTTGGCTAACACCAGACCTAAAATTACTCAATGCCACTTTTTTAGGACAAAGATTGTGATATCCCCTCATGTGACGTCACTTAGTGCGAGGACAAAACGTATGTGGTGTTGTTTCTATCACATTTATATTTTTGGTGAAAGAAACTACTGCAACGACCGACGTTCAGGTGATCCGACCCTCGTTGTACATACAGCCGATTTTAGTCAATATTAGGTACGCTTGCAGCAACCCCAATCAAAACTATTCACCGAGCACGGGGTATTTTTACTGAAAATATAAATGAGGTCAGCATTTCAACAGCACAGGACATACATTCCCCAGCACATAACAGTTCATGCGTATGCACAGCGACAAGTATTTGAACAGCACCTCCAACATGTCCCCTGTAGACCAAATTGGGATAACAAGCACTCTTTCAATCAAGCGCTGTGAATGGCGCTATAAAGGGTGCAGTCTACAGCTCTTTAGGCGTGGCAGAGCGCACAGGAAAAGCTGTATAAATACCTTCACAACATCCCTGCAATCAAGCCTGACTGAGGCGGGAGAATCCCGATTTTAAAAGCCTAAATGGTGTTATTCTGGCGGTCTACTTTGATTTAAGTCAATGGGGGAAATCCACCCCTTTGATTTGTCAGGTTTTATTATTTATTTAAGGTGATTTACGATTTATGTCGATTTTTTTTTCAAAATCTCCCTTTCCCCTTTTAAAATGTTGGTTAGCACGTGCGCGTCACTATATAATGCAACGCGTGCTCGTGGAAAAATGAAAGGTATCGAAGTGGCAAAACAAAAGTCAAAGGTTTGGACTACGGAGATGTAAATGTGGAAAATCTAAGGTGAACCGGCTTCAAATCTGTGTCCGGCTCCCTTGCCCCGCTCCTAATGGCTACCGTTTGCTTCTTCAAACAAGGGACTCGTTTGACTGACGAACTAACTAATGCACCATGAACGAAGAAACTGTGAGCAAGCAATTTATGTAAATTACCCAAAGTTATATGTTTTTTAAGGCTTTAATTCAGAGTGAGGGTGGTTAACTTTAATGTTCTGTCAGACAGGCATGGGTCAGTGTCACTTATGTTGACAGTAAGGCACACAGCTATGTGTGGATTCGCCGTCATCCTGGAGAACATGCCAGAATGCACCGCGCATGTCTCGTGCCATACAGTCAACTTAGGGCGTAGATATTGTTCGTGCGGCAGGTGCAGTGGCACCGGGCCATGAGGAGTCTACTGCGTACCAAATACTGTAGCGTTTTACACCAGAACCACAGGTTTCAGTTATAAAAGTGCAGTTAGTAGATTGATTGAAAGTCACGGTTTTCGCCAAATAGCGCTAAAATGTGTGGGATTTTTAGCTCATTCTTGTGGTGGACAAAAGTGAAATTGCAGGTCCCGGAATGCAATCTACAGTTGACTAAAACACGGTTGTCACTCACAACCTACTTGACAGTCACGTGATCCTAGTTAATCAAGCTTCAGGTGTCTCTGGATGGATGGGCCGTTTGTCGTGACCGCGAGATTGTCTCTCTCTTGGACCCTTTTATTTTCCAGTTGTGTGCCCCTTTGTCGAACCGTGCTGCCGTGCCGGACACACATACAGCCTCCTGGGGTGTGGCTGGTGCGCCCCCTGATAATCTTTCACCGAGCAGGCGTAACGGCTAGAGCTGCCCACATTGGAACTGGGGTACCTGGTTCGAGTCTCGGCTTCGACTCAACACCTGTCCTTGTGTAACGTAACTGGTACACGTGTAAAGCGCTCCAATACCTTCGGGTCGAGTTCGCGCTATATAAATCTGCAAAAAAAAAAACATCCTGTGATTCTGGTCAAATCACTTTATCTCCCCCTGCCTACCCAAAATGAATGTATCCTTTTGAAAAGTAACTGGTGCTCATGTGAAGCGCTCCAATATCTTAAGGTCGAGTTGGCACTACATAAAAATTTCAAACAGAAAACAGTAAAACATTTGTTCTCCTATAAATTCATCCATTCGTGTGGTGTTGGGGAATCTGTATCTATCTGATGATCCCCTGCCGTTCCCTCCCTCTTAGCCAATCATTAACGCCGAACCAATTAGCGCCTTAGTCAAAGTGCCCACCCTCTCCCCCACGGGCCTGCAACTTTGGGTATGCTAGCGAATTCCATTGAAAGTTACCCCACCCCCAGCACTCACAAAACAATGGTGCAAACTGAACAGAGCAGGACCTGTTAATTCCTTTACCTGATGGCCCTTTTCTCCGCCCCTCAAACTGAGACGGACAGTTGGCGTTCGCTGCTAAACACCGACGCGCCGGGCTTTGGTTTTTTTTTTCTCGAGAAGGCGCTGAGCGTGCAGACTATGGTGTCCAGGATTGCCAAGGAGTCAGGTTTCTTACTCATCTGGGTTTTTTTTGTTTTTTTTTTAAATGACCAATAATGGGTTTCAGCCTGATTGTAAGCACTTTTTTAAATATCAGAACAAATGTGAAATATTTAAATGACTGGATCCGGAAATGAACTATTTTTCGTCGCAACAATAATAGTAATTTTCCCCCCACACGCCTATGCTCTGCGGCACACATTAAAGATTGCACAACTTGCACATCTATAGAAGATACACCGGTTCCCTTTTCTGAGAGGAAACAAACTGCGGGCAACCATGTGGCATCGAATGTGGACAAATGTAAGTCAGTGACGAAATATTCAGTTGCCGAGCCTGTTCGCGACAGGTACAGAATGACGTCATCGTGAGGTGCAGTTCCCTGTTATAGCCGACATCTCCAGCTGGCCACGGATAATTAGCCACATCGTTTGCACGCGAGGCCAGTGTTTACAAAGCGAAAAGCTCGCCTTCGAGGCCATGACTGCGCAGTGCGGTGGAAGCCGGATTTAACTAAAAGGAGGCTCGCCCGGAGCTTATAAAAAGTGTGGGGGGTCCTAACATTTTGTTAGAAGCCTGCCGCCGGGGCTTCCGTATGTCGAGTGTGTCGACTACCGAGGCTGACTAGCCTTGATTCCATCTCATGCCTCTTTCAACCCCCACCCCATACTTAGTGACTCCTAATTACACTCTTGAAGGATCGTTTCATAGCTTCGTTTCTCAATGTCACTCTCTTCCTGTCTTTGTCTTCTTTCTGTCTTTCTCTCTTGCTCTGGGTCAGAATCTGCTGATGTATTTCAACGTCTGGTCCCCCAAAAGTAGTGTCATTGCACTCCACATGCAACCATCAACATTAATCAAGCACTGGCTGCATCCTATATCAGGTTGTCTAGCATATTTCCACCTATCACTGCTCGCAGTTTCCACACTGCAGGGCTGGAAAGTTGACAAGCATTTACAATGCAATGGTCTCGGCATTGTTAAAGTTAGAGCTATTAGCATTGCTCATGACATTATTTTTGTTTATGTTTTTGTTTTTAAAACATTTAACCCCTTCGCCGCGGCAGGAATTCCGCCGCGGCGCTGGGGGGGTTTGGGGGCAGCGCGGTGGCGCTGTGCTCGTGACGGAACCGCTCCGTCACGAGCTACGGTTGAGCTGTGCTCATGACGGAGTGGTTCCGTCACGTCTCCGCCCACTGCGCTAATCGCCCGCACAGGCGGGGAATTAGCGCCGCGTGGGCGGAGCGGCGGCCAACGGCCGCAGCATGACGGAACCACTCCGTCATGAGCACAGCGCCACCGTGGCTCATGACGGAGTGGTTCCGTCATGAGCAGGGAAGGGGTTAAAGAAACGGCATTGTTATTTACAATGTCAATAGCTTAATCACTCTCAAATGCCAGACCTATTGCTTTTGCACCCACACACAGAGCCACACACACAAAGCCACCCACACACACAGAGCCACCCACACAGAGCCACTCACATAGAGCAACCCACGCACAAATAGAGCCACCCACAGAGCCACCTACACACACACACACGCAGTAGCCCACTGACTTATTTACATTATGTGCACTTTTAGGGAGGGAATACACTTTTTTCTGAAATAATTATTATGGTTTTTATTAAATGCAGATTCACTGAGGAGCTCAGCACTGATCATTTCAGCTGAACGACCCCCGCGTTAATGGAACTATTGGACGGAATGGAGTAAAGAACGGTGGTGCAGAACCGTGGCTCAAAGCAACACACCTCTGAGCAGCAGCTCCATTTACTCCTCCAGGAACATACTTCTATGTGCAAATAAGTGCTCTGGAGCTATTAAGTTGGACGACACAAACTATTCATTCACTACACTCCAAAGCCCCATTGCCACCACCTTGCAGGTATCCTGGAGTTATGGTGGATGCAGAGATTATCCTACTCCCCAAATGGACTTGTTGATTAGGAATCCTGGCATCCATTTCACCAAAGTTAATGCATTATGGCATGTATTATCTTGTGGACAGATGCCAGAGCGTGTGCACAGCTGTTGCATCTCATCTTGCAACCAGCCCGATTTGCTTTGACCTTTTCCAATTTTCCGAAAATTGCAATCAAAACAAGAACTGTCGAGAGGCAAGCCTGGGAGGTGGACTAAGGTGTGGGGTCCATGGAATTCCTACCGTGGAAATATCTGCGCTCCGCCTCTGCCGCGAGAGGTCGACGTCGCTTTGTCCCCCTAGCCGCACATTCTACGCAATTGTGTATGCTTTGTCCTCTTCTCCGCCGCCCCCCACTACCACCTCCTGTCAAGAGTTATTCCAGATAACGTGGATCTTCCCCCGTCCTGGGGAGCGCACGCTGCTATTTCGGACTCTCATTGCCTTGTTTGTGTGTTATTGTTTGTTTTTTAATAGAAAATATGAAACCGTCCTTTTTGATCGCCCTTGGACTGTGGCCGCGGCCTGTTATATGTGCTTACGAACTTTCGGGAGCTTTTGCTTCTGGCTCATTTGAATGTATGGCGTTGCCTTGCTGGCTCCCGAGCTTTCTAGCGGCCGGCCCTTGTGGTTGTAGGCCCTTGTTTGTATCTTTTTAATGTGTAATAAAGGTTTCTTATAAAAAAAAAAAAAAAAACAAGAACTGTCAGTCCCATTGCTCTAAGGGAATCATAACATACAGTCCCATCTTCAATGGCGATTAAGGCATCCACTGTCAACAGGTTGTGGAACAAAATATATCTGAACTGATGTGCCTAACGCAAAGTTTGTGTTTACAGAGTAGCTAAGCTACAAGATTCATTAATACCGGCCCTCATATCTGTACCCCTCTAACATTACTCAGTAACAAGAACCCAGATTCACTGCTGTGCAAGAGGTGGGACGTGTGGAATGAAGGAGCCAGGAAGGTCCAATGACTTGAAAGTGCCTACCACTCCTCTTATAAGTATCAACAAATGCCACCTTCATGAAACCCCTGAAGGCTTCACCCTTCCTTTAAAAAACTCTGGTCGGGCTTCTGGGCCTAGAAGCAATCTCGATAGCTTGGTATGCACAAGTGTGCAGTTTCGATCAATCAACATAGATAATCCTTAACCAAGCCCTCCATTTCACATGATGGCAAGACGAGACACGCAGATGCCACTAATAAATTCAGTGGAACTCTCAAGCTTCAAGTCAAGTATTGAACTAAGGAAGTGGGTGTATAAATAAATAGACGATCACGCAGACCTCATCTATTGTGATAAAAGTCAGTTCTCTCGGATTCCGTGCTCTCCTTCTATACACACACTCTTCCAATTGATTCAATCTACTCATAATTTAACTCACAGCGTTTCATTTTAGCTTATTTCCAGAATATGTGTAAGGCTATATTACGCCCAAATTGAATCACTTATAAAAAACAAAACTGCACACAAAACAAAACGTGTATGCCAAATTGCAGGCACATCACGTGTGAAGCAAAGTAAACAAGTGGCATTTGTTTGCTTAGAATAGCGAAAGCACAGTTTACATTTACAAAATCCAGTTCCTCAAGATGCAAGCAAACGAAACCGGCTTCACGTGCACAGAAAAGGCAACTCACAACGTGGCCCGAAATTACTGAGATCTCGAAACCATGAAGATACCAGTCACAACAAGGCGGGCGTCGCGCTTAAAAGCCAACATTGTTTTCTAACACTTAAACTGTAGACAAGAAAAGCAGAAAACTGGAAAGCAGTGATAAAAAAGGGATTTTAATTTTTTTATTTATCGCTCTCGGTCATCGGGCCTCCGTGTTTATCCATTTGCATGTGGGAGTAAATTGTATAGTCCAGGTTTTACTTTGCATTTTGGTACATGTAGTCTTACACATGCAATGGGATAAACAGGGCGGAAAATGCCAAAAATAAGACAACTCGGGCTCGATAAACAACTCGGACAGAAAGACAGTTACGTCCTAGAAGATCAGAAGAGGAGAAGCCCCTCGATTCGGGAGGGACAGTAGAGCCATTCAGTAATGGAGTTGGGGAAAGACAAGCCCACGAACTCTTAAGGGTACCTCGTCCAGGCTAGGTTTCACATTCTGTGATTCGGAGGGGGGGGGGGGGGGGAGAGAAAATCATAAAGCGTAACGAGAATGCAGGCAAAATACCAACGTACGAGCCAGTAAAATAACTCACCTTTAATAGACACAGAAGACAGCGATGCGCCTTCCCTTGCTTCCTAAAGTCAGGCAAAGAGTCCGGCTTTTCCAGCTCCTGCCAGTCAGTCAGCCGTAGCTTCGAGGCCTGCGTTTCTGTTCTCACCTTCGGTGGGTCGCAGGCTCGTAGCCCTCGGTGTCTGAGGCAGCAGCAGTTCCCCTTTGGGGCTTCCTGACACAAACCACGAGGAGGCGGGACCAGTGCCGTGTCAACGCTGGGGGCGGGGAGGAGGAAGCGAGTTTAAAATAACACGCATCTGCTGTCTGGCGGATTCAAACACTCTAAACCTTAAAATGCTTGGAAAACAAGGAAACAAGCACTGGCCACGCGCGCGCGAACCACGAGGAGGCGGGACCAGTGCCGTGTCAACACTGGGGGCGGGGAGGAGGAAGCGAGTTTAAAATAACACGCATCTGCTGTCTGGCGGATTCAAACACTCGAAACCTTAAAATGCTTGGAAAACAAGGAAACAAGCACTGGCCACGCGCACGGCACGCGCTCCAAGTAAAAAAAATAAAGGTGCCAGCGGGACTTCGGGCTGCAATGTAGCGGACCAGCACGGAGGCGAACAGCGGCATGGCTGACACCGACCCCAGGACCCCGCAGGAGTTCGCCGATGTGGTAACCATGTTTCTCCGAGGTCAAGAAGAAATGCCTTGGAGAAACGCAGTGTCGTTTTCGGAATCGGGGCGTGTTTTTCTTTTCTTTCTCTCCTCTTGCCATTGGCTGGAATGTTTACATTCCAGAGGAGAGAAAGAATTGAAAAAACACGCCCACGAATCCGAAAGAGACGGGGCTTGTTTGGAGAGACAAACCTCTTCTCCAATGGCTGACCAGCATTTAAGAGGCCAGCCAATGGAGAAGAGGAGAGAAGAGAGGCGGGTTCAAGCCCCTCTTCTCCAAGTCATTAAATCTTGTGAGCGAGACTGCACAAGCGCAGCCTTCGCTAGCCGAGACCTAAAAGCCAAGGACAATTACCTTTTTAGGAAAACTTTCCTTTTAGGTTTAAGATAAGGTTATGTGTTTTTTATGGACTACTAAATGGAAGCCATTCCTAACCCTGCACATAGGCACGTGGAGGAGTGCATTACTGTAAAAAAGTTATTTTCAGATGGTCAAAGTTTTTTTTATCTACTGTTTTTCCTAATTATTTATGAGTTAAATCAAATCAAAGTACAGGAGGCTGTGGAGGAACGTTATATCAGCCCAGATACCCAGTATAAATCCTAGTGGATGAATGCCATTTATGACAGGTAGCTGATACAGCTGCTCTGGGACCTGGGCAAACAAACGCCATTGGCTCTTTACCAGCGGTATTCCCATTGCAAGGGAGTTAGTGGACTAAGGGGTTGATTATGATGTTGGTGGGTCCGACGCCACATCAGTGACGGGCCCACCGACATCTGCCCCCGTGGTCCACCTGCCGCATTATGATGCAATGGGTGGAGGCCTCGGACGGAGGGACCGTCCGCGGTGCTTCAATGCATCGGAAACACACCATAATCCCCTAATGACGGCAGCTTCGCCGTCGGAATTATGATGTCATTTTCAAACAGCCTTTCCATGTCTGCATTTCTGACATGGAAAGGATTTCGGAAAATTACTTTGGGGGCCCCCAGCAGGGCCCCCTTCTCCCCTGGCCCTCTGCTATGGGGCCTGGTTGGCACTTATGGTGCCCCCTAAACATCCCTGCACCATGAGTTGCCTGCCACACCTTGCAGCGCTTGCCAGACAGTGCAGGGATGTTTACAAACATCCATTTCACTATGGCAGCTTGTGCTGCAGGCCTTTTCCGCCCGCCGCACTAGCTGCCATAATGAAAATGATGTTTCCGACCTCCCTGTGGGCGGTTGCATCAAAATTGCGAGGTTTGAACCGCCGACCTATGGTCGGGCGGTTCCAGACTTGAAACAGTGTTGTGCAGATTTTTTATTCAGCCCCATAGTGGTTTAGTAGCCCCAAATGTATATTTTCGGTCCCCTTCTCCTGGTATGAGATGCCAGTGTACCTGGCAGACCACCTACTCCCTGTTGCTGTCTTTCCATCCATCATCCGGAGATATGAGCTGGTTTTAGGCAGTAGTTAATCTGAACTATTTTTTCCTTTGTACGATTGAGGATGAGGCATGCAAAGATTGGAAGCAGTAAATCTAAAGCCCCACGGTTCTGTGTGAATGGACTCCTGCCAGATTTATGTATACCCAGTGTGGTAAAAACTTGTGGCAGTTTTAAAAGGATTGGATTAGGCGACCCAAAGAAGATGGAAAGAAGCACTTTCCAGAGGAAGGTACCTTCCATATATATTATGAATAATCTTAAAAGTAGCTTGGTGGAATTTAAACATAAGGCTTTGCCAGATCAGTGGCAGGCTTTCCTAAATTAGCATAAGACAGCTTAGAAACACCAGCAAGAATCTACATTTAGAGGTCTTAAAAACACCCAATAAACACTGTGATTCATATTAAGGCTCATCCCCTGACTGCATGCAACCCCATATCTATTTACTTATATCAATGAAGAGGTCAAGAAAGATACATGGTAATAGCTAAGTATTTTAAACTGTCCAACCCGGTGAATGGAAACTGTGTCCCACGCGGTGTCCCATTGGACAGATGAGGCATAAGCGGGTGCAGCGCATGTAAGCAGCAAGCAGCAGTGCGGTGGTCACAAAGACAAGACAAGAAGCGGACACCACCACACCCCTTTCACTCACATGGGGATGACAGGTGCCTAGTCTCAGTATTACAGAGACAGTCTCCAGTACATAGCCAAGTGAGGACCTAGAGGCCTTGAATGGGGGCATAGATCTAATGTAGATGGAATGTGGTCATGTTTTAGGTGACTCATTAGATGCCCTACTACTTTTGAGGGAGTACCCAGCCAATGGTGATGGGCCAAAAATTACTGCTGACATATCCTGGTCCCCATTTGAACTTTTTAAAATTCCTGGACAGTTTCCAAAAATGGGAGAGAAGCACCAGAAGTTTCGGGAGGAACAACAAACATTATTTTAATGTTATAATCTCAATGGGGCTGATATCAAACAATTACTGAGAGTTATAATGTTCGATGAGGTCCTAGGGAGATTGATAGCTTCACCAAAGTACCCAACATCACCAGGCCCGACTTCCAAGAAGGGATGAAAGCCATCGCCACCTGGATGAAGAAGAGCTGCTTGAACCTCAACTCAGAGAAAACACAAGTCTTCATCCTTGGCTCCACCCCCTTCCAAATGAAATGACACCTGGTGGCCCCCACCATCGGAAACACCCCCACCCCTATGGACCATGCAGAAAACCTCAGCATCATACTAGACTCATCGCTCACGATGAACTGCCAGATCAACGCTGTGTCCTCGGCCTGCTTCAACACCCTAATGGCGCTGTTACATGCAAGCAATGTGTTCCTACCCACTTTCACCCTCCACATACACCGAAAGACTTTCAGATGGATCCCACCTGAATCTATAAAAACGGTCATGCACGCCCTCATCAGTGGCAGACTAGAATGCGGCAACGCTCTCTACGCCGTAATCAACAAGAAACTACTTTGCAAACTCCAGATCATCCAAAACGCCGCAGCCAGACTGATCCTGGACATCCCCCATCACAACCACATCACCCAACACCTCCCCGATCTCCACTGGCTCCCCATCGAAAGAAGAATAACCGTCAAGCTCCTCACTCACGCATACAAGGCCTCCACAACATCGGACCAGCATTCCTAAACAACCGCCTCTCCTTCCACGCAGCCCATAGACACCTCCGATCAGCTGACCTCTCTGACCACCGTCCCACACATCTACAAAACCAGAACGGGAGGAAAGTCCTTCTCCTACGTCGCAGCCAAGGCCTGGAACGACCTACCCCTCTACTGCTCCAGTTCACCAAGCACCTCAAGACCTGGTTCTTGGGATGATGCCAGCACTAAATGGAGCTGCCCCCCTTTCCCCTCCTCTCCCCCCAGTGCCTTGAGACCCTCACAGGGGAGTAGCTGCTCTTTACCAACCCCTGATTGATTGATTGACAGAATCCATGCATTGTGGTGGGTGGAGGTCAGAGTTATAATTCTACCTCCAATCTAACAAACACTGGAGATAATGCTTACATGGGCAGGTAGTTAGATTTACTATTCAAAATCCAATTTAATAAATGTAAATACATTATATGTGTAGATTTACTATTGGGGAAAATGTATACATTGATTGTCCAGATTTAAAATTTTAACTTTAGTCCAAGAAACGTTGGGGAAAGTGCAGAAGTGGGAGGAAACGGATGTAGATAAATTTACTATTCTAATTCCACTTTGACAAATATTGGGGAAATGAATGTACTTGTAGGGTGATGGAGTGATTGACAGTCAATCCCAGAGCAGCAATCAATGGAGAAAGTACATACATGTGGGGGTCACGTTTTAATTCAAGCCCAGCATACATTGGGAAAAGTGCATACACTTAGGGTGGGAGTCCAATTTGCTATTCTAACTCCAGTCTCACAAAGATTGATGAAAGTGCATATATCTGGGGAGGCAGATTGACTACACGCCCTGATGTTACATATTTGAAAGCTAAATCAGTCGGTGCCTGCAGCTTTCTCTTTGGCTCAATCAGCACTCAGGTGTCATAATTCAGCTCCCACAAATACCGAACAAAGCGGGACAGGAACTACTGCAAAGAGGGTAATGTCTGCTAAATTCCTACCCCTACACTTCTATCAATACCAGCAGTACCCCACTTGTGTGGCTGGGCTTAGTAGCTGAGACAAGAACAGACTATCACAGAGACAATGTGAAGACCACAATGATAGTACATTGATTTGATTTCGGCACAGTTTTCGGCTGGTGCTGTCACGGGCTATAGGCCCAGCCTCACAAGGGGGTTACCATTTTTATTGGGAGAAATTAGTGAATGCTGTGGGGTAAGTATTTTTTGAATCCCCACAAATTCCGTTGTTTTCCTTCACAGAAATATGAGGAAAATGTGTTAAAATGTGACATTTTCTGGGTATTCTTAATTAGTTCGATCCATACAGGTCACACCACCCTGTATTCTCCTGAGTGTGCTGTTTTCAAAATGTCCGGGTTTTAAAGGTTTCCCTTGTTGACAGCAGAGCCCGGGCCCAAATACAGCAGCTACTAACATCTGTAGAATGGGTGAATTTTCAAGGTGAAACATTAATATCTCCATGTTGCATTTGAGGCATATATTGTCACACAAGTGGGTACTGTTTTTTTTTTATGAGGAGATCTGTGGGAATGCTGGGTGGTAGTAATTGTGTGGGTCACAGCAAATTCTGGAGCTTCCCCTCACAGAAATGAGAGGAAAATGTTGATTTTAGCCAAAGTTTGACATTGGCAGCACATTCTTTGTAAGAAGGTGAGGTGAGGTCCATGTAACTCACACCACCAAGGACTACCCTGGAAGTCTGAGTTTCAGCATTGTATTAGTCTGGTAGGATTCCCATTCTGGCAGTTTAGCCCAGTCCTAATTACCACTTCAACCCACATCACCAGAATGGGTCTATTTGCAAGGCAACATTTTGATGTCTTTATGTTGTGTTTTGGGGCTTTTCCTTTTGCAGGCAAAAGACCCAGCCACACAAGTGGGTTAGCGTTTTAATTGGCAGAAGTGTGGGGATACAGTATAGCAGAACAGTTGTTACCATTGTATTTATCTGAATTTTTGGATTCCAAATGCGAACCAGTATGCAAGAAAGAGCACATTTTGAAAAAATGCCATCTAAATCACCTGCTAGTATGGGTAACCCCGCATTAAATTTGTACAAATAACCACTGTTCTAAAACTCACTATAGAGGGCACTTTTCACAAATGCATATATTTTCTACGCACCTATTTTAAATTCATCACATTTTACTATATGAATTGATGCATGGATGCTACACCATGAAATGTCACTATAAGCTGCAGCTCAGTTACTGGCTTAGTGTATGGGAGCATTTTGGACAACCCACAAACATTAAATATATATATATATATATATATATCTGCAGCCAGAAGAGCCTCATGGATGTAACTGTAAATTGCTTTGTTAATAGTCCATTTGGGCAAGAAATTACAAATGAAAATGTCACTTATTTCTATTTGTTCCTTTATTTTTACATTTTTTTAAATTTCAGTAATTAGTTTCTTTCTGAAAACCTTGATCAATCTACACAAAGGACACCTTTCTGAATTCAGATTTTTTTCGACTTTTTTCTACTCTTCAGAAACCTATAGCTTTCCAGGTTCATCCATGGGTTTCACATCTGTTTCCAACACAAACAGATAGTAGGCAGAAACCACAAAAAATAGGAAAAATCAATTACCACTTTAAAAAATGCTATAACTGAAGTAAAACGTGTATTTATTACAACTATGCGTGTTCCTGGAAGTTGGAAAGGGGGTAGTCTTAGCCCAACTAACCTTTTGTTCGTGCCATTTTGGGGAAAAACACGTACTTGCACAGCTCTTCCCATCTTCCAAATAAAAAAAGCAACTTTTTTATTATATTTTGACTATTTCCTTGGTATCCTCCAGCAGAACTCACAAACCCTTTAGAATCCCCAAGGAGGGGTGAAGAAGCAAATTTTGCCTGAGACCTTTAGTTGAAAAAAAGGGTTTGAAGGCTTAAATGTGAAGTGCTTCAAATTTTTTTAAAAGGGCTCAGCATTGAGGGTGGAAAAGACACAGCAGTTAAGGAGTTAAACATATATGATCAAATATATTAAAAGTGTTGATATTAACTAAGGATACAATTAATTTCCAATAAAAAAAATCTGTATAAATAACATATTAATTAATATCTTCGATAGAGCTAGATGAATAGTTAGATAGATATTGGTGTGTTAGTTCTACAGATTCGTTTATTGGAAATTAATTGAATGCTTGCAATTAATTATCCATACAGATAGATAGATAGATTTATTTATTTGAAAACGAAACAACTCAATCCCCCCACTAGTGCCATAATTAGAAACTAGAATTTAATTTGTAATGTAAAAAAACAAATAAACAAAAAACGAACAATAAAAAATAAATAACATAATAGTGAACTAACAGTTAATAAATAATGAAAAACAGTACCTACCAGGCCCTGAAACATCCCACAATCTAAATTTAAAACTCAATACATAATAAAAAAAAAATAGAAATATGAAAAAAAGTTGTAAATGTATAAAATAGTTAACATATCACTTAACATGAATTTATATAGTTTAAAAAAAGCACTCACCCAATTGTTCAATAAAGCCAAAACCCCTTTAAATATACATTGCTAAATTTTTTAAACAAAAAATATATTTACAATAAAAATAATTTTAAAATGACAACATATTACAAAGCAATAACACGCCATAAAAAGAATATTCAATAAGCAACAATATTTTAAACTTCCATATTATAGTAAAACAGTAAAATAAGGATATGTTAAACATTTGAAATTTTGTCTCACAATATTTTGATCCTTGTATTATGGTCTGACAATATTTTTAGGTCCATATTTAGGTGGAATACCTAGTGTCCTCCGATCATCAGATTAAATTGCCCCTAATCTCTCAGGATCTCACATCATTTATCATCCCTTTGGGGGCCTACACATTCTTTGGCCTACTTTCAGCAGCGTTCATCTTTCTGAGGGTAATGAATTAGGTAATGAGGAGCATTTAGGGGATTACGTGTTTCCAAGATTACCAGTGACCTATGGAGCAACCTCGGTGGAGCACAATAAGAGAGAGTGACGTGCTGTTGGAAACGTACAGGTTTAATGTTAAATGTGGAGAAGTGCAGTCTCAAAGGGAAGAACTCTCTTACTTGGACCATTCTGAGTCAAAGGATTGTGTAAACTCGAAGACCGAGTTAGTGGATGTCATATATAAAATGAAAATCTCTAATACCAGGAGGAGGTGGTCTCTTTTCCAGTAATGTCAGAATTATATAGCTGTTTTATTCATAATTTGGCTGAAACATCGAAATCTGTCCATCCCTGGTGCAAGAGAGGTGTTGAATGTAAGTATTTTGACACTTATATTGAAAAGACCAATCAAATAATTAAAGAGTTGGTGAGAGCTCAAAATGTGAAGGCTTTTCTGGGAGGAAGGGAGGTATTATTGGTCACTGGGGTCTGGTGGCTGTGCTTATTCAACCTGAACCTAGGAAGAAAAGACCATCACTTGTGCCTCCACAGTGATGAAGGCAGTTGAATGTAACTATAATATAAAGAGGCCACTCTTGCCTTCAGTCGGGCAATGAAGAAATGGCGACTCTTTCTTTGCGGTAGTGTCTGTACAGTCAGGTCAGACCACAAGACTCTAAGGAGATTTTGAATAAGAAAGGCTTAAACAGTGCCTCAGCAAGAATAAGGAAATGAGTGGTGGAGCTGCAGGAGTACAGCTTTAATGTGGAGATCAAAATTTATTTTTTTCTTGTAGATTTATATAGCACAAACTCGACCCGAAAGTATTGGAGCACTTTACATGAGCACCAGTTGCATTACAGACAAACTCATTCATTTTTGGTAGGTATGGGGAGAATACGTGATTTGCCCAGAATCACTGGATGTTGAGCCGCCGCAAACACTCGAACCTGGTTTCCCAGCTCCAAAGTCGCCAGCTCTGGCTGTAAGGCCACATACTCTGCTTTTTGTTGCAAGGAACTGTGCAGTTGGATGTTTATGTAGGTCGGTGTCACTCGAGGCAAATCAGGAGCATTTAAAGGAGGATGATATGTTGTTGAAGGGAAGCGTATGCGTTAGAACGCAAGATTCTGTTTTGAAGGAAGAGTGGAAAAGAGAAATGACACATGATAAAATTCTGTCAACCTGTGTGCATCATATATGTAAGGGAGTGCCTAAGAATGGTTTGATAGAATTAAAAATCAAGTAGTTTTTGAGCTGTAAAAGGTTCCTTGAGACCCTTATGTCCTTGAGACCCTTACGGGTGTGTAGTTTCGCTTTATAACCTTGATTGATTAATTGAGTTAGGTCAAGATGGCGGTCTCATGTTTATAGGTACAAAATGTATTGTTTTGCGTGATCTCAAGAACAAGGTGATTGTTGGCTTGTGAAGGACATTTGGGCATAGTAAAGATCGGGGAGAGGACTAGGGAAGACTTCAGTTGGCTGGATCTAGACCTTTGAAGTGGAAAGGTGTATCAGAATTTTTATGTAGGTTCATATAATGTGCAAAACCTAGTGGTGTGTCAGGAATTACCATGGGGCCCATGGCCACAATATTCACTCTTGTGAATATTGTGCGGCTACTTAGAGGTGAGGGATCAACTCCCACCCAACCTGTAAGAAGCCATGTATGTGTTTTTCCCGATGGTCTGAAATGTCTTGTGTGATCCTTGAGGGAATGATACAAGAGATGGACTGCCAAGAAGCATTCTAATGGACAATAGTGTCAAATTTTTCTCCATAGAGATGAAAGAATTTTTTAAACAACACAGCATTTAGCATAAGAAATGTTCTCTGTCTCTCCCATAGACAAATGGAATGACTGAAAATGTCAACAAAATCATCAAGGAAGGGATCAAACTGGCTAGGGTCAATAGATCTTAGACTGGGGGAAGTAAGTTTCAAAAACGTTTGTTAGCGTGTCTTCTCTCTCCCCATGTCAGACATGAGTTGTTCAGAGGTAGGAAGGCCAGCACAAAACTGGTACCCGGTTCCATAGCCGAGAATAAGGTGCGTTAATGTGCCATTGGATGATGACTGTAGGAAGATGGAAACATAGAAAGTTAAGACTAAGGAAAATTTACTTTGATAAGAGGAAAGCAGTGAAGGGGAGTGCAGATAGTATCGGGTACTAGATTAGAATTCAAGCACCAGTGAAAGCTATTTTTCGGTTCAGCTCTAGAAATGTTGTTAAATTAAAAAATGCTTTAAAGACGTAAAGACGCCAGACGAACGAATTTAGAACATGCGTAGAGTTGTTGTTCTGCATAGAAGTCCTGTGAATCACATATTTCTTGCAGAATCACGACAGGATGTGGAATCAGGATGTACCAATTGCAGTTAAGGATACTATGAAAAGGGGCTGAGAGGTTTGCCAAACAGAGCCCCGTCAGGACCAGGCAATGTCAAAGGAGACTGGCATATCTAAAAGACAATAGAACGATTTAGAGTTTGACAACAGGGTACTCCATTGCAATGCCAATGGAGTACCCTATTCACCAAACCCTCTATCTGCTTGCCCTGTTTTGGGTTTGGCAGATCACCATAGTTAAGTGGATGGGAGTAAAATTTAGCACATCGACTTAAACCTTGCTCTGACACACCGAGAGAGTACGGGCTATCGCAAGTAAGCCATCCGACTGTCCACCCTATTTAGAGTAGGCAGTTGGTTCGTTTTTTTGTTTTACTGTCTCTCACCCCAACAAGTATCCTGGTTGTGGGGGACAGTCAAAACAAACAAGCATTGGCAAAGACAATAGATCTTGCCAACACAAGGTATTGGCTTGGTCAATATTTTTTTAAGCCATGTTGAACAGCAGCACAACTGCTTAAAATCACAGGTGAATGTAAAAACAAGCATTTACAATGCAATGGTCTTGGCATTGTTAAAGTTAGAGCTATTGGCATTGCTCATGACACTCTCAAATACGAGACCTATTGCATTTGCACCCACACACACAGAGCTACTCTGCATCAAACATAAAATAAGATAAAGCTGGAGACAAGGTCGAGAGCAGACGCACAAGACTCCTGTCCTTGGCTCCTGCACAGCATCACACTCAGAAACTAAAGCAAATGTTCTGCGGCATTTCTGTCTTCACGTTGTCTGCACCGGAAGCCAACCTGTGAAACCTCTGCTACTGTGAATGAGATAATGCATCAGCTATATTATTGTTTTCCCCATGGGCATGTTGTGCTTAAAACAATGTTAAGCTGCAAACACCTTAACATGAATGTGCGTAACAGTCGCAACACTCTCACATCTTTGGACTTCTGGTAAATAACTAGCTCAACAATGGTCATATTATCAACATTGAACATAACAGTTCTCTTTGCCAGTTCAATTTCAAGGAAAGCAAAACTCCGGTCTTGTTTTATCCAATGTTGGACCATTTTTCAGCACACCAACGGCCTTCCCAGAAAATGTCAAAATCTCTTGCACCTGCAGCATCAGGAAACATTTGCACTTGCCAAATGGTATCTTCCTCCAGGAAATATAAAGAAACACCATTACAATTCTCCAAGAACCAGGTGATCCAGCGGATTACCAGCTTGGGTTACTCACATACCATATACTCACCTGGGCCCATAACATTCATACAATAAGCTAGTAGTACCGCCGGAGTCAATTCTTTTTACCTGCTAGATTTTGTTATCTTTACCCAATCTTACCAATCCAATCTCCTTGACAATACATTTCCTCTGGTCAATGAATCTAGTAGCTAGTAGTATAGGCAGAAATAACATTTAAGGTTTTCTCCAATAATTACAGCCTCAAAGAGTTTTAAAAGTTTTATCTAATCAATAATTTTGTGAGTCAAAGATCAAATACATGTTAACATCAAGCTTCATTCAGGAAAGAAATCAGGTTTAGTTCAAATAATAAGTCTCAATAAAATATTGTGATGACGGTACCTGTAAAGGGAGAAAAAGAGAGCAGGTACAAGGACAGATTTCACAGAATTATATTCACCTAGGGTGATAGATGAACCCAACTCCTTGAAGATTGGCCAGATGGAGTCTACCGGGACAGGTGGAAGACAGAGTATCAGGACAGGTTCAGAACTGGGAAGGTGACCTCTTCTAAGTGCAACGCCAGCGTCGCACCCCTCTCTGGCACTACTCTCCTCGATCTTTCTTCCGCAATTCCCCTTCTAGATGATTGGATTACTGATCAGTATTTCGGTCGCTCGAGCAGGGTCTCTGGCATCTGCAGGGTCTGAGACAACGTCTCGGACAGCATCTGTGGCAGCATACGTGTCGTATCTGTGACGAGTCGGAATGACGGGTCTCTGACAGACGGTCTGAGAGGTCTCTAACTAACTTTCCTCAATTATACTATTCTGTGTTCGTGTACCACCCCCAAATGTTTCAATATTGTGTATTCCCCTATTCTGATTGGACAGGGCAAAGAGGTGAGATCATCACACCATATTAAATGTAATATTTTTACTTAGGTTTTTTGTTCTATGTTTCAGCCCCTTAATATACTTTTCCAAAGCTTTATTCCCACCCGCATTTCATATTATGATCAATACAATTTGTAATATTTGTTGCTCTTGTCCGGGTCGATGGGTTAAGTTCTCATGAGATTCTCCCCAGCTTGACCTTGGCTGGGTTTCAACGGTGTAATCATGGTTCCGGGCAGGATTTTGAGCGCATGCGCACAGACCAAGTGGGGTAGGGATTTCAGTCACTCTCTGAGTCCCAAATACGAACTAGTAATAAAGTCAGAGAAAAACATGTTAAAATACGAAAATAAATGAATTCACTGTATACCACTTATCACTACTCTAATCCCATTTACTTATATATATCTTTTGCATTAGCAATTTAGTAGAACTTGCAAGGTTTAGTTTAAGCAAAGCATGTGCATTAACATGTGAGTTTCAAGCGGCCATTTTAAATGCTATTGCGCAGCTGCAAAAGTTTCCCTCCAAGCATAGAAAACGTCATACCACGTAGAGGCAGTAGACGCATGCGCAGTGAAATTCCCGCATTTTGTCGGCCATTTTAATGACACTCGGGTTACTGGTTAGTAATACACATAGGCAAGCGTCCCCTAGATACTGTATAACGTGTGTAATGCAATTATTACTATTCACAAACAGGTTGATTAAAGTGTTACACGTTATTTGAGAGGACTGCATCCGAGCAAGTTTCTTCTTTACAAAACCTTGCTCCATCACAGGTATATAAATCTGCTCTTACTGCTGCTGACATACGAATCCTGTGATGTGGCAAAGAAACACCTGACATAGAAAAACCTAGACTTCTGCAAAAAGTTCTGCTTTAACGACTCTGCACGGAAAATTACGATAGCCCTGAAATCTCTGCGCTTTCCTTAATTCTAGCTTGTGTTCTTCAATGGCTAGTTAAACAAATAAATGAATTTCCTGCACTTTGCCTTCAGGTTATCTTGCTACCATCTCAATGGTGACCAACTCAATGCCTAGTAACATGAGTGTAGTAGATGGGCCCTCAGTGTTATCAGGAGCCAATGGTATGCTCAAGTCAAAAGCCATTTTCAGAAAACATTGTAAAGCATGTCGGTGCTGGCCAGAATCCCGTTGACCTACAAAAAGGAAATCATTGAGGTAATGACATACCAATTTATACCCACTTTGTTTCATGAACAGACATTGTAAGAAAGTGTGTTTTGAATAAAGCACAGGATATTGCATAACCCATCGGTAGTACTTTGTCCGCATATACGGCACCACCCAGTGCAGTTTTTCTTTTCGCCCGATCTCTACTACCCTTGAGATTTATGAGTGCCAGGCCCATGGGGGCCTCTTTGTATAGAGGAGACCTGCGAGGCTACTTCGATACTATGGCCCTTGAGCGAGTAAAAAATAGATTTATGAGGAGCCTAAGCAACCTTGCAGCTAGTACCCCACTGTGCCTTCTACGGTTAGATTATGGACTAAGGTATGTTAACGATGAAGTGGGTTTAACACCACGTTTGTATTGGCAGAGATTCTGGACAGCCCCTGAGCTCATACCCTTCCGTATGGCTTTAAAAGAAGTAATGGGGCAGTCTGGGGTTAGAAAGCTTCCTTGGCTTCGCTTGGTTAGAGGTCAGTGGAGGCAAATTGGGCTTTAGAATCTAAGGCCTTCACAAGTAAATGCAATATTAGTGCCGAAGCAGGAATTGAAAGGTGCCTTTTGGCATTATACTAACCATCTCCTCTTAAGATTACCTAGGCTGGGTTTCCATGCTGCCTTATTCCTGGAGTTTAAAGATGAATATAGCTTGGAACCATTTTTGGATGAGGTCGAACCCACTGTGTAAAATCATTATTCATCACATTTTGCATAGGATTTCTGCCCATCTGCTCCTTTACAGCTGCATGGAATCAGGGGAACCCTGACCTCATGAGAACTTGTCCCTTCTGTCCCTGGGCGGCAGAAACGGTAGTCATGTTGTACTCTTCTTCCCAATCTATCTGAATTATAGCAAGAAGTGGATTTTACCAGTTTGTCACAATATGGGATTTAGGAATTATAGGATAGCGTAAAGAATCCTAAGAAGCGACACTAGACAATGTGTTGTCTTCGTTGTCTCAAGGTTCCTGGTGTCTATGTGGAGGTTCAGACAGAAGAAGTTGTCCATGGGAAGGATTGGGGGTTTTCACCTGCTGCTAGATTTTAACTTCTTTTATATCTATATTTTAACTCGTTTTATTAGAGAAACTTTGAATATTCGACTTCTTTTAATTGTATGCACTGGCTTGGATTTACACATGAATTGTCAATTATGACTCATGTTTTATTATTGAAATGTTTTTATGTATTGTGTTCTTTTATGGCAATTTGAATTGAAATAAAGATCAAATTAATGATTAATTCTCCTGTATTCTATGGTTTTTTCACATTCTCAGGGGCTGCAGGAGACACCAAGATGCACCATGTAGCTAAGGGACACAGAAAGTAAACAAGGATCAATGTAGCCCTGTTTAACTTCTGTTTCTGACATTGCCCTTGCCACCTCTGAGGCCAAGGGTCTCAAGGACAGTGCAAGGGGTCGCAGGACGTAAGCCAGGGGTCACAACTGTGACCCTTAAATGATGTTCATGCCTAAAGGTATAGCAATACCCTTATAAGGTAACCTCTTTTAGAATCCAGATCATCTTTGTAGTTTTCTGAACCTTTATAACGATTCATATATTTCTTGTTATTGTCTTCACTTTGTATGTTTTGTCACACATTGGCTTTGCTTTCCCAGCACTGTCATCCTTCTTTGACTGTTCTTTAAATACTCCCTTTATGTGTTCCCTCATTGCATACCTCCACTACAGATTGATCACACACCCCATATATCTTTTTGTAATCTTCGCCATGCTCCCCTGTAATTGTTAAACTGACAACCAACGCTCCCTACCTTTTTGTAACCTGGACTTTCTCCTTTCACCAGCCTCTCGTGATTCTGACATGTTTTTTTTGTATTGCTGGTTTCAGGGTTGTTCTTGGTCCACTCCAGAAGTCAGCAAGACACCAAAAATACTCCCCTTCTCAATTAGCTCCCTTTCTTTCCTCTCATCTTTAACTGTACCATGCCTACACCGCTCCTCTTCACATTATCTCCTCCACATCATCTGTGTCATCATCATAATCAAATTCCTGAACATCTTTCATACCAGTCATACCCCCGACACACACACCTGGGCGCCCCCATCACCCCTACCCCCGTCATATATTCTCCATTGTTGAATTGACATCTAATTTGTTTTGTTCCTTGCTGCAGGAAAAGCCACAGATGTCCTAACCTGTTATTTGGGCCAGCGCCCCGGAGCCGCCTCCTGCTCTATTGGAATCCTGAACTTCTCGCTGATCTTCTATGCCATAGAAGTCCCTCACCAAACTCCACATCCGCTCGGGCTGGACAAATTCTAGTACTAGAAGTCCCATAAGGAGCTCGAGCTTCTCTAATCTGTTGGAAGCTGGCTCTGTATATACTACAACAAAGTAAGGTATAGTGTGCACAGGGGCCAGTGGAACCCCAAAGGTAGGCAGAGGTTACAGTAGAGAATACCTTACTCTTTATTTGTGGTAGTGTGGGCGAGCAGTAGGGCTTTATCAGAGGGCAGCGTTAAGCATTTTTTGTACAAACTCAGGCAAAAAATTATGTCACACACTCAAAGACTGAACTCAGACCAATTTGTAAAAAAAAAAAAATGTATATATATTTAGTTATTTCTTGAACCAAGCCAGGCCTGGTGCAGGTAAGTGAAAAAATATTTTGCAAGTTTTATGCAGTGAATTACACATGAATGCAGGTTCAAATGCAGTTGGTTGATTTACAGGTAAGTCAACAGTTCAAAAATTACTTTTCAGTTACTCTAAAGATTAGTGTGCATTTTACTTCTTGGATTCCTTTTTAAGTTACTTTTGCTAATCAGTGTGATATGCCTAGATATCACACCGGGACATTTCCTAGACAAAAGGTAAGTAATTCAGTCTTTACACATATGCAGCTTTTCACGGGTTCATACAAACCAACTCAACACTTAGAAGAATTTTCAAAGAAAAGCAGACAATGCAATCCTATGGGAGGAAATTAAGTTATCGGTTTACAGGTAAGTACTTGTTTGTGGGAGCTGGGTTTCTGGGGTTAGAACTAGGGTTCTCCCAGGGTTGAGGATGCACTCTCAAATCACCCTCTGCGGCACTAGGGCGGCCGGGTGCATAGTGCAGAGGCCCAATATTATCCAATAGGGGATAGGGTGCCTCCGGTTGGTGGGTACTCACGAGCAGACCACAAGGTTGTGGGAGGAAAGCTCCTGATGTTAGGCTCAGGGCAAAGGGGGATCCGGTTTAGCACATATGGTGCACCCACAGCGGCACAGGGGCAGCCAGGTGCAGGGTGCTGGTTTGGCGTCAGGTGCCCTGTTGATTTCAATTAGAATTCTCCGGTTGCAACAAACACGGTAGGCAAAGGGATGAAGATATTCTCGAGGCGACCACCGGGTGGAGAGGTAAGTTGGGATGCCTGGGGATGCTGGGACACCATCGGTTGGGCCACCCAAGGGTGCAGGACATCGGGTGCAGGGGTGTCTTTAGGCCTCATGCTTTTCTTACCGGCTTGGGTCGCGTTAGGGGGGATCCTCCAGAAAGGGGCTGTAGGCATCGATTGGAGACTCGAGGCAGGTCAGATATCACCAGATCGCAGGTCAGGATCGCCGTGGAGACCTCCTCGTGGTGTTGGGCCACTCGAATTCGGGCCGTGGGCAGCGGGTGCGGAGTGGTGCAGACTTGCCGATTTGCACAGAGCCAGAGTCTGTGGGTGAGCAAATCTGGTGATCAGGGGAGACAAAGTCTTGATTTAGGAAGGCAGGGTAGGTCTTCCGAGTTATTGGGGGCTGCTGGCTGTAGAACACGCTGGGATTTCGCTGAAGCACGATCGAGGTTGGGACAGGCTGGTAGGACTGGGGCAAATCAGTGGGTGTCCTCCTCGTCTTACTTCATCACGGGTTCTTCGGTCCTTCTTCTCTCTTCTTGTCTAAGGAGGCAAGGTTTGGGGTTGCCCCTAAATACTAGGTTTAGGGGCGTCACAGGTAGGTACAGGTCGGGAACAATGGGTTCCTTCCTTGGGGTGAGTACACCCCCTATTATGCCATAATCCAGTTGGAGGGAGGCATAAGCCTCACTCTGGTTGGCTGGGTCTCCCATCAGCAAGATAGCACCTCCCCACCTGAGGGGTGGGGTTTGCAAAGGTGGGCACACCTCTCCTCCTAACTTTGCTTTCCTGCCGATTCTCCATCCTAAAGTGTGGGACAGAACCGGTGTGGGCCAGTTGCTGGGAGCAGTAAATGGCTGGGGGAGCTCACAAAGGCGGCAAGCATTTGAAGCTCCCATTTTGTGAACCTTGCCCATCCTAGGGCAGGAGGCTTGGCACCTCGTCCCAGGATGTGTATTGTTTCAGGACTTCGAGAGCAGCAGGCTCTTGACCCAGGGGTCCAGAAAAATGTCTGGTGGTGGCAGTTGGCGAGGAGCCACTCAGCCAGGACACTAGAGTTAGGCCGTTTTTCAGGGGGCATCTCTAAGATGCCCTCTGAGTGCATTTTTCATTAAATCCCACAGTGGCATCAGTGTGGGTTTAATGTGCTGAGACATTTTATACTAAACTTCCCAGTTTTAAGTAAAGCCATTTTAGTGCTATGGAGTTCGTAATGACAGACTTCCAGCACCATATACTCTTGATGGCATTACTGCAATTACAATGTCTAAGAATTGACTTAGACACTGTAGGGGTACTGGGCTCATGCACCTGTACCCTCACCACTGGTATAGTCCACCCAGCTAGAGGGGTGGCTTACCTATGCCAGGGCAGTGTGTTGTAGGCAGGCATGGCACATGTGTCCATGTTGATTCTTCACTTTGTTCTGCACCAAAACATGCAGCCTGCACTGGCAGTGTGTGTGTGTGTAAAGGTACAGGCCTCTAAGGGCGGCACAATAAGTGCTGCAGCCCTTAGAGGCCTTCCCAGGTCACAGTGCCCTTGGTACCTATGGTACCTTTTACAAGGGACTTACATGTGGCCAGAGAGTTGCCAATTGGGTTTCGCAACAGTACAGTTTAGGGAAATAACATAGGCCCTGTGTACCTGGTTGGCAGGAACCCATGGCACATATACGACTCAGAACCTGCTTCTAATGCCTTTTACTGCCCCTCAAATAACTTCTGTGACTACAAATTAAGCTCCTGCATGGAATTGGATTTCACAACAGCTGATGGGACTATAAATCCCACAATGCTCTGATGTGTTGTGCTCAGCTCTTGCTCCCCCTCCTGCCCAGACCATGAAACTTCTGTGCCGCAGGGAATGCTCACTACTCCAGTCTCCAACTTAGAGACTTTGTATTTATTTTTATCTCTGCCTTCGGAAGCATTCTGCTCTACAACCTGGAGAGAACCAGGTACACTTGCTTCCGTTTTCTTGATCGAGATGCTGACGTTATTAGAATAATCACCCTCATTCGCAGCCTACATGCTTTGACCTTGTTTTCTACTTCTTGTGGGCAAGCACCATGCTACAACGGCCACCAATCATCTTGAGGCTTTTCGAGGAAGCATAACCAGACCAACCCAAGTCTTACCTGGTACACGTGGCTTCAGTAAGTCATCCCTACCCGCCTCACACAAATTGTGGATCACCTCCCTCACCGCCTCACTGTTTTCCATCCCTAAAGTTTTTTTACCTGTCTGCCCAACCGTAACGCCTCCATGGCACGTTCATGCGGTGCAGGTTATGTGTAATACGGTGGTATGAATGAGGAAGTGAGAGGAACATCTGTAAACAAGCAAATGCAAAAGAATTTAATTGAAAATTTTGGCACACACCAAAAAATTTAAAAGAAAAAGTGTATAAAAATAGATGCAAAGAATAACTGATATAGAGCACTTCAAAGAGACTGATATACATGAATATAAATGAGAATTGTTGTAAGTACGCAAACGTGGAAATCATGAAGACTTTGACACACGTCCAATAAGCGGTGGGTAGGATTTAGATGTAAGTTTGAACGTATGTAGAATATTTTAGCACCCTTGCCTGCACGAAAAGTCTCTGAGTTAGCAGCACGAGAGTGAAAATGTAAAAATCAAAAATTAAAATAGACACAAGCATTCATGGGCGATGATGTTCTCTTTGTGTGAAGGTAAAAGTGAAAATAGGAATTAAAATTAAAACCAAGACGCATGTTTTCTGACAGTGGGAGTGAAGAGAGAATTGCTCAGGATTGAAAAATTGATAATTGAAGACTTGGTCTTCTTGTATACACATATACTTTTATATGAATTAAAAAAAATCCCTTGACGTAGAATAAGAAAATCACGGCGAAGCACAGTAAGAAAAGAAGCATTCAACTAGCTGCAATCACTCGAAATAAGAAATGAAAAAGGGTGAAATTGATAAGAATCAGTTCCATTCAGACAGGTGATGGTGACAGTGTATACACTGTGTATTCTCTGATTAATTGGCACAGAAATGTAGTTGTATACACATTTCCAAAGAATGATTTGTTTTTATTTGAAATATTAAAAATAAAAAAATTGAAAAAATTAAAAAATGTACAACATTAAAGAACTTTGAAATCTTAACCTAAGCAATGCACTGATTCTTGTATATGTACCAAATCTTTTAAGTCCCTGATGCAGTCCCTATAAGGGATGACATGCGTTGGCTGGTTCTGCCCAAAATTGATGTTTGTGATTGAATAAAGGATCTGTATATAAATTTCAACGTTTGATGATTCATTTCTAAAGAAAAAGAAAAAAGACTTTGTTCCCAAGGATCGGAAAAAAGAGTGATTACAGCTATAGAAATAGAAGGACAAGTAAAATAGAACAAGGACATATTGTTACCTTCCTATTTTGGAAAAACTGGTGAAAATAATCACCTCAGCTGCCTTTTTTATCACCTCCTCCGTTTTAGCCCCAACTTTCCCTGCACTCAACCTATCCCTGCTCCTGTCTCGAGGCCTGTGTCATCTGGACAAAGTCACCCAGGGGGAGGCCAGCTGGTGCTTTGCTCGCCCCGGGTCCAGTCATTTAGGGGGGGGGGGGCATTTAGGCCTGATTTAGATCTTGGCGGATGGGTTACACAATGGTGACGGATATGCCGTCCCCTGAAATATTATATCTTATGGGATTTATATTTCAGTGGATGGATTAACCCAGTTTGCTTTCTAACCAGATAGAAATCACTTAAGTTTAACTTTGTCTCGTTAAACCAGTGCTTCTTCCACTATCAGTGCCAAGGTCGGCAAGCAGGGAAAACATAATTTGTAATTTTAATAGAGATGCACGAGCCAACAAATTAACAGGGAGCACCGAGCCAAGGGTCTTGATGGGCTCTAAGAGGCCTGGCATGAGGTGAGCCCTAAAAATAGTGGAGTATCTAAGGCCTGATTTATATCTTGGCGGATTTGGTCCTGCCGTCATTTATTCATCGGATCCTCCGTCCACCTACTAGATGGTCCGCTCGCTCTATTTAGATGCTGGAGGGTCTTTGGACGAAAGACCGTTGGAGTGTCGCCGAAAAGCATCTGTTGGAAGGAGTTCAGCTAATTTCTCCGCCAGGCTATTTACGATGTGCATTTCAGCCGACGTAACTGTGGTGGGTAAATTTCCACACCTGAGTTGGCGTTGTTGAAGGTATTTATGTTAGAAAGCTGTATTTTTTTCATTTACCACCTCTGAAGCTGACATGAACCCTATCGTCCCAGTCCTGCCATTGCTGCTGCTACACAACCACAAAGCTAATCAACCCCGTCGTCACCGGATTCATAGGTAAGCTTCTCTTTTTACTTGTTTCTGTTTGCATTGTTTGTTTGCATTAGTCCTGGACTCGTGCATTTCGAAATCTCTCATACAAACAATATTTAACTGATTTGTCTAATAAATATGCATGTAATGCTGTTGATTAAGATATTTTAAGAAACACTCCTGTATAATGTAATTGTATTTGTAATGTTTGTGCAAGCTGCCTTCATGATAAACGATACTTGCACAACATTTGACATCAATACAGTGGCGATGCAGGTGTGTTTGAGTACTTTTCCTAAACTACAAAATCATAAACATGTTCATTGTGAAAAATCTAAATCTAATATAATGTAGAAATTGCACTAGACAAGGTATAATGTTTTATTTAAATATCTGTAAAATCAATGTAAGCTCTAAACTTTAATCACGTAAAAATGTATTCATGTATTCATGTAACATTTCCCCTTGTCTAGTGCATTAACTGTATTTTAATAATTTGCAATTGTCTGATTTCTTTTTTTAAGATGTAATGCATATGTGTTTATTTTAATCACTTGTCAAGTTAAAATAAGCACACCTATATTAACACTTAAACATTTTTTAAAGGTTTATTTTGGTGTAAGTGTCCATTATTATGGTGAGTGCTTACACCAACATATTTATGTCCATCTCTATTTTTTTAACTAGTGTATGGACTTTACAATAAGACTTGTAACAAAACTGTTGTATTTGCTGTCATAATTGAAAGTAAAAATATGTAATACGCATTTTCATTATTAACATTTTTAAGTACAAAAGATTTGTAAATGAAAACTAACGTTGGAAAAAACGTTTGCAAAATTAGCATATTTTTATTAATAAATCAAAACATAGTGTCTGTATGTCGTTTGTGTGTTTGCTTGTTTTTCATTGCCTGTTTGTGTTTATGTGTGTGCAAGTGTGAGTGTGCTCCTTGTGTGTTGGAGTTGGTGCCTGCAAAGAAGTGAGTGTGTTTGGGATAGTGATGGGACTTTGGAATTGGGATGAGGAAGGGTCCCGAGTTGGGGCACAAGGTTTGACAGGTTAGAAGGCTGGGGTCAGTGAGGAGGCTATTCCTGTAAATGATCTCCACAGGCCAGACATAGCACTATGAATACCTTCCAGGTTTTCTACCATTTGTTGCATGTGGCAACTAAGGCCCTGGGTGGCATACAGGAATGCAGTATAGCCTACAGAGATGCTGCATAAGAGGTTACTAGCCTCTAAACTTAGTGCAGTCGAGGGGGGCAGGAGGTGAGGTGCCTGTGGCAAAAGAGACCTCAGCCCTTTTAGGGGGGCAGGTTGGTGGCCTCTGTTGCAGTCCCCTCACCCTCTGTGCCACTGTGTCCATCGGTGTCTGTGGTCTCGGCACCCAAAACACAGTGGCCACTGTCTCCTCCATCTGCTCCTGAAGATGCTGAAAAGACATATACAACAACTATATTGTATCTCTGTAAATAGAATAGATCATGACGTATGTTCTAAAAACATTTTCACATTTATCAGAATTCACCTGCTTTAAGTTTTTCAAACTTTGGTACATTTTTATCATTATCTCCTGCATGTAGGGAACATTTTCAGAAACCAGTTGGTCACAGTTTTGTAATTTCCCCATAAACCTCCTGTTGGAATGTAGGATCTGCTTCTTAAGCTTACCCCCACTTTTTGCTTGATGTTTTACTGTTTTTGACTAGTCTGGCCGGGATCCTGCTAATCAAGACCCCAGTATATCTGCTTTTTCCCTTAAATACCATACATGTACTTTGGTACACTCCAGATTGGATACTGGGGTACCCTTCTCAGTCCCTAGTATATGGTACCCATGTACCCAGGGCAAAGGTACCCCAGAGGCCTCCCATGGGCTGAAGCATGTATTATGCCACCCATGAAAGGCCATGCAAAATGGAACTAAAGGTCTGCTGCAGGAACCTGTGTAAGCTGGTGCTTGCACCCCTTACTTTATATATAGGTTCACTATATCTATAGGTCACTACACTTAAAATTATAAGTCACCCCTGTAGCAGGCCTTATCATTCCTGAAGGCAGGGTGCTGGTTTTTTTTTAGTGAGAGGGTGCTCCTGCATGAGTAGGAACCCTCTGCAGCCTTCGGAGACCATTCTCCCGGGTTGCCTGTGACTCAGTCGGATATATTGGTAGAGGTGCATTTTTAACCTCGATGTAAATGCTATCTCGAAAACGGCTGCATAGAAACATATCTCTTTTGGTATCAAACGTCTTGGAATCATACCTCCACACCCATCAGAAGTGAGCTTCGTGGGGTCACTGGTCTATCCGGTGCCAGCCTTTTTGACCTGGTCAGCACAAAATGGATGCTGCTGACCAGAGACAAATTTCTGCCCACCTGCTGCTGAGCCAAGCTTGAGCAGAGGAAGGCAGCACTATAGGCATCCTGTCACAGGGAGGAGTGAGACCTTACTTAGTGAGAAGGGCGTCCTTCATGTCTCGATAGGTGAGATTGTTGAAGATTGCATTAATCTCTTAGCATGAGCGGAAAGCCATTTTGTACTTGGCAGCCATTTTAGTTAGCTATGTGCTGGACATTTGCTGTTTCCCTCTCCCAGAGTCTTGCACATGCGCAGATGTGCTTAGCTAGTAGAGTGCACCTGTTCCTAGTATAGAACTGTCAGGCTGTTCTAACTGATATCAGCAACTTATTACTCCTCCTACTTGTTGACTGTGCAGTTTCTGTATGACCATCTATGTGCATAACTCTTCTCATGTGTACTTGTACCGCCTTTTTCAGCCCCTGTGTGGGTATAAAAGGACCATGCTTCTTCTGTTCAGTGTGCTACTTCACTCAACACCGAAGGGTGCTGTGTGAATGTAGTTCCACCTCATGAGGTTTATTAAACTTTGTATTTTCTATTCCAGTTTCTGTGCCAACTTCTTCCTATTGGTCTGAGGACTCTGTGCAGAGAAGGGCGAACCCCTTGCACTGGTAGGCCGAGCTGAGGTCACCATCAACAGGATGATACCACTTACCCAAAGCTATTAAAGTATTCCTTGCTTCTTCTGGGAAGAGAGGCCACAATCCTGCTCACCAATTCTCCTCAGGCATCCATGTGTATCCCTGCCTCATAACACTGAAACCACCTTTGTATGTCATCCCCCTTCTTGAATTCTTTGCCTACATTCTTAGGGATGTGCACAATCCTGTCTGCCTGTCTTGACGGGTTGCTGCCACCATCTGAGCTGTCACTACTCCTCTGATCCAGCTCCTTTATCCTGAACTCATGCTCTAACATCATAATTTTCTCCTCCATGGCGAACTTAAGCTTCTCCAGTTCTACTGCAACTCTCCTTGCTTTCCGCCTGTCCACCAGCTCTCCTGGGGACAGGCCACTGCTGCCTGGCCTGGAGGGTTCCCCCCTCCCAAAAGCACATTCACCCTAGGAATAGACTCCTCCGCCTCTCCACTGAGATGCATCTTTAGATTCTGAGTTCAGGCATACTAAACTTTATTTTCCTACCTAATTCCCCGGGCCAGTTATGTTTATAAGATGTTATAAACAAACTCCCCATTCTGTCCTATGGGGGAACAGGTAGTCTTGCAATAGTGAAAAACGTAATTGCCCGTAATTCACTATCAGGACATGCTACACACACTAGGGCATGGCCTACCTTTCACATACACTGCACCCGGCCCACAGGGGTACCTTGGGCCTACCTTAGGGGAGGCTGACATGTAAGAAAAGGGAAGGTGAGCGACTGGCAAGTGTGTGCACTGGCCAAACTGACAGTGTGGTTACAAACTGCGCGCAAACTCCACAATGGCGGGTCTGAGTTACCTTTTCAGGGCTACTCACATGGGTGGCACAATCAGTGCTGCAGGCCCACTAGTAGCATTTGATTCACAGGCCCTGGCACACTCAGTGCACTTTACTAGGGACTAACAAGTAAATCATATATCCAATCATGGAAACACCAATACATAACACAATTTACCACAGGATCACTTGCACTTTACCACTGATCAGCAGTGAGAAAGGTGCGCAGAAACACTACGCCAGCAAAAACAGAGTCAAAACCGGGAGGTCAGTTAGCAAAAACTCGGGGGAAACACGCCAAAAGGTGCTAAGTCTAACACCACAACTCAAGGCTCCAGAGGTTATGGCCATGGTTTCCAAAGCTCGCCAGGTTTCTATCCACAGATAGGTAAATCAAGATCTCAAGGGGGAAGAGCGAGATCCCAAGGCTTAACAAATGCATGTAGGTGGAGTTATTTCTCCTTGTTTTTCCCTAGTAAAATTTGCCAGAAGGTTGAGACTTTGAATTCACAGGTGACGAAAGATAACATCCAACCCTTGGGCTTTAGGGGCGGTATTAGGTTTCGACATAGATTTCCTGGAGACCCCCATTCAGACTTCTCAACTTTGAGATATTGACTATGTTCAGGTCCAGAAAGTTCATCGCACATACATTGATTGGAGTTGATGGCTGGGCTGAATGGTCTAAAGAGTTTCATGCAGTTCTTGGCAAACAGTGTGATCCTGATTCTCATGGACAATGTATCTGCAGTTTCCTGTATAAATTACCTCAGAGGTTTGAAGTCAAAGAGGTTAGCAGTACTCGCAAGGGACATATGGTACTCCTGTTGGGAACACAAAATTATTCTGACAGCGGGTCACATCCCTGGTAAGCAGAATTTGAGGGGGATTGGAATTCTTGCCACCTCAGGGATTCAGTGATTATCAGCTGAGCCCGAAGATTTTCAAGAAAATTCAGGAAATGTTGGTCCTGATAGCTTTAGATCTCTTTGCCAGCAGGCTTACATGTCAGGTACCACATTTTTTAAGTTGGAGGCCGGACCAAGAAGCCCAAGTAGTAGATGCATTAATTCAGAATTGGGTCTCGGGGGAACATATGCCTTCCCTCCCTTTGCAATGATACAGAGGGCACTCTGGAAGGTTTGGAAAGAGAGGTGCAAGCTAGTGCTGGTCACCCCTTTTTGGACCTCTCAAGTTTGGTTTCCAGGGATGATGGAGCTTGCAGTGCAGGAACCCTATCTTATACCAGTACATCAGGGTTTGCAGATAGGTCCAGATGGGGAAGGACATTCTTTGCTGATAAAAGGAAGGCTGGACCTTCTTGTTTGGAGAATATCAGGGGCTCTGCAAAATTCTCAGGCCTTTTAAAAAAGGCTAAGGATTTACTGGATGAGTCGTGGGCTCCAGTGACAAGGACAATATATAAGGGGGGGGGGGTTGGTGTAGATGGTGTTGTTGGTGTGTGGAAAGGGGTCTGAATCCTGTGGAAACCCCTGTGATGGATTTGGCTATTTATCTAGCCAAATTATATCAGTCAGGTTTATCTTACAGGACAATTAATCGCCATAGGTCGGGGTTTCAGCTGACCATGCCCTGGTAGGTGACATCACGGTTGGGAACGATCCACTGATATGTAGAATGATTAAGGAATTAAGTATCAAGAGACCCCCTAGGCCAGGCTACACTTCCATTTGGGATATTAATTTAGTATTCAAGCTTTTTGATGCATGGCCAGGGAATGGTTATCTTTCCATAAGGCAAATTTCTCAGAAATTGGCTACTCTTCTCTGTTTGATATAATTCAGAATGGTTTCGGATGTTAAAGTTTCGGAAATGCGCAACAGGGTTTATTCAACAGATGGTGTTCATTTTGATATCTGAAAAAGGGCAAAGAATATTTCCAGTCACGTTTTCTACCCCTCCTTCTGGGATTGTCCCAAACTTTGTGTGGTGAGTTGCACGAGGGTCTGTGAGCATAGAATGCTTGAATGTAGGCATGGTGGTGAGAATCTGCTTTTAATATGTTATGGGAAACCGCACAAGGCAGTATCTACCGCTACTATAGATAAGTGGCTTAGGGCAGTAATGAGTGAGGCAGGCGTTGACTTGTCAATTTTTGGTGCTCATTCAGGAAGAGGTGCAATGGGCAGTAAGGTATTCTGGGCTGGTGGTACACCCTCTGAGATCCTCAAGGCGGCAGATTTGTCGAATGCCAGCACCTTTGCTCATTTTTATCTGAGACCAGTAAAGCATGTAAGTTATTTGGTTGTAGACAGCTTTAAACATGCATAATGATAGCCTCCGGTCTTGTAATGAAATGACGATTCTAAAAGTATTGTGCAAAGAGAATCTACATTTCATTAAATACTACGGACCACCTTACCCTTTATTCTGTTATGCTTAAGGAGAGAAAATGTCGTAGCAAAGGGAAAATACGATATATTAAAAATAAAAAAAGGAAAGAACAAGATTGAGAAATATGGTTGTGTGCCATGTATTTAGGAGTTATTATTAAGTGCTGTGCATATTCCATTCTTGAGAGTAGTTCCTTAATCTGTCCTTTTTACATTGGGATAAAAACTTACTTGGATCAAACTACGGGTGAAGGTTGGAATCCGTACTGGAGGCATCCTGTTTTCAAATGTTCCATTTTACTTTGAGTTCAAGTTCTTTCTTCACGTCGCAGCCAAAAAGAGGAAGATGGCTGTTGTCTTGGTCATATATATGCTATGCCATAATTCCAGAATGGAATATTTTACTTTATGGTGTATGTTTGTTCTTTAAAGGGCTACAGGTTGGAGCAGCAATAAAGGTTTATGCATAATAATAGCCTTCATAGTCTTTAATGAAATCAAGATTTTCTTTGCATGTTAATTGGAAATTCGTCCTTCTTCATTAAGAATTATCTGCTTAACCACTACACTGCAGATTCTTCAGGTAGCATAGAGTACTGTCTACTCATGTGAATAGCGCGGAATTGTCAGTATTGTGTTTTTTTTTAAACAGACTTTATGAGTTTTAAACATTCCTGCAATAAGGCACATCAAGTTTACAGATTTCGTTCATTCAGGAGTATTTATCCATGAACTTCAGTTACTTTACGAGTTGGCCTGCAGTGCCGTGCCAGTGACCCAGCACCTCACCCCCCACTACCCACTTAATAGAATTAATACAGTATGCAACCTTGTTAAACCATCAAGGTCTCTGCTATTGGTCCGTATAGTCACTGCTCAACGTTTTACCAGCCCCCAACTGGCCCCCCACCCTTCCCACCCCCCAGGCATGTCACATGTGATCAGGCTCTTATCCTTCTAATCCGGGGATGTCTTGCTCTGTGCTCTGCTAGCTTCCATTATGGTTCTATACCATTAGTCTATCGGTAGAGGAGTAATTGCTCCGGTTTGTCTGCTCCAGTATTCGGCATATAACATGGTCTAGAGTGTGGGGTTCAACCTTCACCGTCTGGGGCCTCTCCTGCTGGGTCTTCGTCCCTCTCATCTACTGGGTTCTTTAGCAATTCCAATAATGCTGCCCATGCCCTGGCTGCTTCCAATGCCTTCTCGATCCCTGTTTTTTGGGCTATTTGCAACCTGACTGCCCCCTCGCATTCTACCCATTTAACAAATTATTTTTTCTATCTGACTATGTTAGGGACCCCTCTCGCTTTCCAATACCTGGTGATATCCCTTTCAGCTAAGACCAGTCCATAATCCAGAAACGTACTCGTCACCTTATGCTTGGCTGTGTGGGGTAACCAGTGTAGTAGGCAATATCCAGGTGTAAGTACTATCTCACTATCAGTCACATCCGCTAATAGTGTGGTTACCCCTTCCCAGAAGTTTACCAGGTTCGGAAAATCCCAGAACATATGCAGGAATTCTGTTCCTTCCATATTGCAATGCTGGTAAGCAGCTGTTTACGTGGCAAAGTATTTGCTAATCTTGCCAAGAGTAAGGTAAGCTCTTTGCAATACATAGAAATGTACCAATTGGAACCTAGTAGCTCTTCCATGCCCTTTCCACTAGTTCACCCCACACTTTCTCGTCTATGGCCACGTGCAAGTCGGCCTCCCATTCGGCCTCCCATTTTTGATGGATCAATGAGTCCCCCGCCAGTGTTTCCGTATGGCTGCTGTGATGGCCGTGTGTAATAAGAAATCCCCCCCCCCCCCCACCCCGGGCAAGCCACGTCTCTCCCGAAGGTTGTTGAATGGGATCAAAGTACCCTCTTCATACAAATCTCCCATTGTGGATATTCCCATCTCCCCCCAGACCTCCAGTCTACGCCAGTCTCCCCCATGGGGCAGCGCCTCACACATAGCTAATGGGATCTCCAGGGCATAGGGGCATTTAATCCGAGCTCACCCCAGACTCCGTTTCCAGCATTTGCGTGCTGTTTTTAGTTCAGGGGGGATAGTGTGGTCCCGGATAGGAAGCTTCAGTATTACTTGCAATAGTAAGCTAAGGTTCGGGCCTCATCTCCCTGGTTCTCCATCCCCCTAAGTCTTTCTGCCACCCACTTCGTGATCCACTGCAACTGCGCTGCAAGGTAATAGGACTAAAAGTCGGGCACGGCCAATCCTTCCTCTGCTCTTGGTCTGTAAAGGGTGTTGAGCGCTACTCTCTGTCTGCCAGTCCCCCATATGAACCCCAACACCATTGTTTTGAGTTGGGTAAATAGTTGCGCCGGATCCAGATTTGCAATGTTCCGAAGTAATACAAAAGTCTTGGTAATGTCACCATTTTTAGGAGGGCGACCCGGCCAGCCACCGACAATGGGAGGGTCCCCCAGAAGTCAAAACTACTTTTGGTTCCCCTTAAAGCTCTCTCTATATTGCCTTACAGTAAATCCCCTTGTTCATGGTATATTTGTGTGCCCAGATAAGTCAAGCAACGGTCTCCCATTTCACTCCTTCTGTCTCTTGTGGGCCTACTCTATCCATCTTAGTAGGGAAGAGGCACGACTTAGCCCAGTTAACCCTAAGGCCCGCCATCTTTAGCCCCACAAAGCGAATCTCTCTTGTATTCCATGAACATTAGCAAATTGTCTGCACACGGTGCAATATGATGTATCTGCCCAGACAACTCCAGCCCCAGAAATGCTGGCCTGTTCTAGCGCGAGCCGCCAACGGCTCCATAGCCAGGGCAAATAACAGGGGTGACAGTGGCCAACCCTGTCTCGTACCCTGGTCTACTCTGCAAGCGTCAGATATCAGTCCCGCCAGTCTTGACCTTGGCGGTGGAATCTTTGTAGAGACGAGCCGTCCACCCCACAAATTCAGGTCCCAGCATGAATTTCCTCATCACCTGAAATAAATAAGGCCATTCAAGGCTATCAAATGCCTTCTCACTGTCTAAAGCGAAAATGGATGCCTCTTCCTTCCGGTAGGAGTCAGCCTCCAGTACATGCAGGAGACGCCTAACATTCAGTGCCATGTTTCTGGTGAGGATAAAGCCCGTCTGGTCTCCGTGTATCAGTGTCATCATATATGGGAGGAGGCGGGTGGCCAGGATTCGGCTCAGGATCTTGTAATCCAAATTAAGCATGGAGAGTGGTCGATATGCCGTTCGGTCCCATGCTGGTTCACTCGGTTTAAGCAGCGGGATGATGACCGCTTCTCTTGTCGACTCATTGTCAGTGTTGTAGTGTATTGTAATATTTGTTGTAATATTTATCTAGAGCTCACTAACCTTATGTGGGGCACGTAAGTCATTTGCCACTTGGGACATGCTATGCTGTGCAGGGTGTGTGACTAGTAGGGTGTTTTAATGCGAGGTGGCAAGCGTATCTATGTCATGTGGAATGACCACTGATGTGAGTGGGCAGCACTATGCCACATCTTTGGGTGTGCTTCTGTACCTATTGGCAATTAATGCATTTTTTCAAACCTAGTAAAATAAAGGGAAGCTTCTTTTGAACATCAATAGGCAAATATTATACTTGCGTTAGTAACTAGACAGTAGCTCCAGGTGAAACAATACTACAGTTTTTAGAAGGATTTTGGAATAAACTCAAAATTATCAAGGAGAAGCAGAACTTTTCAAAGACTATTTTAGGGACTACAGTGACGATCTACTTATTCGAGTTGCAACATGTAATCAGACACTGTGCAAAAAGTGAAACTGAACCATGAGAAATAAAAATTCCATAAGAAACAACACCAATAATGCCCACCTTTAGATTCAATCTTAGCAATGGAAGCAGGTAGAGCTGAAGCAGAAAGTGAAAAAGTTTATGTTGTATTTTTTGGGCAGAGAGGGAAGTTTTGCAACAAAAAAAGAGTTTTAAAAAAGTTTGAAAAATCTGCATTTTATGGTATGACTGGAGGGTCATATTATGGTTGTTAAAAACACATTTACAATCCTCTTATATGTGTGTGCGACTACCTTACAATAAAATGTCCTTGATGTAAAAACTGTAGACAAATTGGCCACCCTAAAATTGTCCTTAAGGCTTCCTACGGCATAAAAAGCCCTATAAGCCATCGCACCTTTAGCAGAATAAGCTTCAAATTGTGCAGTCCCAGCAAAGGCTATACATGATTTAACTCAGGAGGACAATGTCAGTGAAGATATTGGGCATTGGAGGTTTTTGAACAAAATAAGCAATTAAATGGGACGAGACTTTCTTAAGGCACCGCTCTTCAGTTTAAAGTCCTTTAAACATCTGCTAACTTTGGATGTTTACAAAAATAAAGATTTCAAATACTAATTAAAGTAGTCTTTGTTCTTCTGGTAATTGAAAAGAATACCCAGTGGGTAAAAACTGTGAAGAAGAAATGTCAAGAGCACTGACAACAGAAAATAGCAGTGTTGTAAGCTTGACTGAAAGGTTTTAAGAGTAAGAGAATCATTATCTGAACAATAAATGAAAATGGTTGTAAGATCAAATAATTATGCCTTTCCAGGCATTAACTACACCGAGGTCCTCCATCTGATTTGTAAGTCTTAGTGGTTTCTGGAACCTAAGGGCGCCATTGAAAATGTAAGTTGCTGCCACAAACTCAGGTATAAACAAGGCTGACTGGAAAGCTTCCATGCCATCATTTGGAAACCTCTTGATCAAACCAACCATGCTTCTAGGTTTGGAAGTTAAGAAGCAAGAACTGGATATCTATGGACAGTTCTTTGACAGAAGCAATCCAAACATGTGCTCTTCACAAGGCAGTTATTAAAGCTAGTGATGCCTGGAATCTATAACGTTGTGCCATACACATTAATATATTCACAGAGGGTGGCTTATGAACATTCCTGTAAAAAGCATCTGTAGCCAAAACAGCTTGATCTTGGTTCCAACCTCAAAGCAGAAGTAGTTGGGTATTGAGATCAGATGCAAAGCGTTTTAAAGTTCCGCTCTGAAGAAGAAGTCAATCACTCAAATGTCAGGAGAACTAGATGTCCACTCATTTGTGAATCCATGGCAGGTATTCCACTTCCACTGAAATTCTGGATTGCACACATAACTCCCAAATCCATGAGCTTGCATTGATTGATAAGACCAGATCTGGAGAGGGACACAACATTTTTTTCTCATTTCATTAGACTGGGTGGTCTAACCACCGCCCAATCCCTTCATAACTGCAGCATTCAAAGGAACGTATATCCATTCCGTGAATGTCTCATCCAAGATGGCTGATTTCTTTTTTCTAAAGGGCCTGATAATAAAGAGAACCTGGAAAGGCTGTACAGAAAAGGGCCAGAGGTCCAAGTATGCTGGCCAATTGTCCAATGGTAATGTAAGATAGTTTGAACATTTGCTGCAGTTCCTTCTTGATAGCCTCTACCATGGACTCAGATAGATACAATATTCCTTCAAACACTCAACCCTGAACCCAAGAATTTCCTACTTTTCACAGGTATCTATAGAGAAATGTCCCACTTTACAGTAAAACCCATGCCCTGAATGTTTTCCAATGCCAAATGAACTTGAAGAAGGTAAGAATGGCCAAGCGCCTTAAAAGCATATTCTCTAGACAAATGAGCATCAAACATTTAAACTCCCTGTGCTCAGAGCACAACTGCCGCTCCCTTTAGAAACATGGCGAAACACCAAGGAACAAACAAAAGCTAGCTCAAACAAAAACTTGACCTTCCCATTGAAGCCCAAACTCACCTTGAAATTCCCTTGTGAGAAGCTGTCCCTGTCATACATTATTGTCTCTGTTTTGAAATGATGATAAAGAAGAAGCACACAGAAGTTGTTAAGAAGCCCTTCTTTTGGGGTTTACACCTGGATAGGTATCTTGAGCCCTAGAGCCAAAGGCATAGCTTTGGCCTCTGTGGAGAAAAGAACAGCGGGCAAGTCCTCCCTTGGGCTAGAATGTGAGGATTGTTGAGTACATTAGGTACATTCTAAACCTGACAGAGTATTTTTGCAGGATATGGATGAGGACACATTCTCCGGAGTACTATGAATCAGTACACAGATTTGTATTTATAGAATTTATTATGTTCTAATCACAAATATTTATCACATGAGTTAGAAATATTATCACATTGATGAATAAGACATTAATAATGAATGTTATTGGAATGAATAGAATATACATAGATACCCCAAACATTGTTTATCGCACATCCCTAATCAACTCCCGATGTGCACCTTGCGATAATAAATGATTGTGTTGTCTTGCTATCCAACACCTCTGCATACCTGCTGCAGACCAGATCATCTTTAGTTCCATGTCCTCTCAGGCATCCCGTCCTTCATCCTCCAGCTCTCAATGTCCTCTCACTAAATTAGGGAAGCTTCTGTACCCTAAAATCCTTAGCACCTGAATGGAGTTAGTTGAGGAACCTCTCACTCGGAGGCCAGTATTGAGTAAGTAGAAGGTTTTGGATACTTATTTATTCTGAAGCATTGAAAACGTTATTGCATGTTGCATTTAACACCCATATAGTTTGCATACAACAGAACTCATTAGGTTGTTCTGCAAGAAAAATTCTACATCTTAGCTGCTGTTAAACATGAGCGGTGGAAAATGTGAAGATTTCAAGATCAGTGATGCAAAGCAGAAGACAATTGGGAATATGTGCCCACATAAAAATAGAAAGATATTATTTTGCACAAATAAAGCAAGAGCTCATATCAAACACACTAATATGTTAAAGTGAAAACCAGATGCTGAGTGAATACACTGAAACACACGAAGTGAGATCAAGATAGATCATATTAATATATTTTCATGACCTGTAACATATAATAACTTCATCAAATACACTTAGGAGCTTGCACGCATATCACGAGGTTTTCAGATTTATGACTAGAAGCTGGGTTTTTTCTCTTTTGCCATGTAAGAATTGCTCAGAAGACCCTCAAGTTGAAATTTACCACAAACTCTCATTCCAGCAGAAAAATTAATTGACTTTAGGAGAACTGACTGAATATGATCCAAGTACAATTCCATGTGAAACCGCAAACTGTTTAAATGACCCAAGGGTCTATAGAAATATTTCTTGAGATAGGAAGTATATTTGCCCCCTCCATTTAGAAGTCATAGACCATGGGCACTTATCATGTATGTCCTCTTCCGATGCTATATCAATTTCCTCAGCCTCTCAGGTGGAAGAAGAATGGATGCTGGGATTGTTGGTGGCAGGATCTACTGGCAGGATGCTGGAACTGGCTTTTAAAGTATAAGGCACCAGCAAGGCGGCCTAAGGTCTGACGGGCCAATAAAAAAAACAATTACAAATTATCCTCAATATAGACTGAGCCTTACCTATATAAGGATAAGTATACACAATGAATCTATCTACTGTACACACTGGTCCCCGAATAGCCAGACACACAAAGTGTGATGGAAGGAATGCTTGCAACTAGTCTAATTGCTCTGGGTAGCATTCCAAGCCATGGTTTTTCACCCCACTTTGTGCTTTATTCAGAGGCCTGCATTATAAAAAAATGATACTGACTGTACTCCTCAGAGAAACAGTCCATCCATAACTACTAAACGAGACCCACTGTAGTATGAAACTCAAGCAACCTGAGACTGGTTTCTGCCTTATTAGGCCTCGAGTAGCACAACCCGTGCTCCTGTACCAGTCCCCTCAGATTGGAGTTACATTCAAACAATAAACAAGTCTGCTTCATTGAGAAAATGGCCATATTTTAATTTCTAAGAAAACATATCACTCTCTCTCTCTCTTCCCAGCAGTAATCTACTCATTGGAGAAACATTGGCCTAGGGTCTTCAGACAAATCTAATTTTTTTGTAAGAGGCCCGGTAATCTTCATCTTGCAAGCAGGCCACTCTCTGCCTATACCTTCATGGGGGCCTGTCCCATACTTGTAAAAAGAACAATATGGTTAGACAATGTGAAAGAAAATTGACCTTGTCCTGCAGGCGTGCGCACTTACACCATTACTTTAATGGTGTTAGTTAATCACAAAGAAAAGAAAAACTGGGGACACTAATTACTTGATGGTTTGCTAATTTATTAAGTATGATACATTTCCAAATGTTGAACTTTAGGTCGGAAATTTCCACATACCATGCAAGCTTTTTAATCTATATACTGTCAATATCTGTTGTCAGCTCATAGCAGTGTTTTCAAGGTTGTAAAAATATAAATCCAATAATTATGCATACCTCATTAACAAAGCCATATCAAAGAAACATAGTTTGGTATTTCTTACCATATATCACAATCTATTTTCACCAAAGCTTAATAATATTCGGATTCTCTGTCGCCTAATTATTATTTAGACTTAATTCTCTCAGATGTTTACTCATCCTATTTAATTGGGTTATCATCAATATTTCCAACTCCACATAAATATTATTACAATTTAATTTTCTTTTTGACTGTATTATTAACATTTTTCCTAAAGAATGTGCATGCCAGAAGGATCTTCTACCACCAAATTTTAATTAACTCAAGGTGCATGAGAAGGCCAAATGGTGTTTCTGCCACCACAGTATTCTTTATTCAATGGGTTTAAGTAGCCCGCATGGGGTTTCTACCATCGCAATAACTTTCATTCATGATTACTCAAATAATTAATAAATGAATCAGAGCTTCATTGATATTCCTAAATGATATTACGTAATGTATCTCTCACATAAAAACATCCTTCATAGCTAGTTATAAGAGTTTAGTTGTCAAATGCCAACATAAAATCTCAGGGTTTGGGCTTAGTTGATATATAAAAAAGGATAACATAAAGAGAGTTTAAGGAGTAAAGTATTGACTTAAATTGTATGAATGATTCAAGGCAAATGCCTCTTTGATAGTTGTGTTGTATTCTAACCTTAATCACTTTCCTTAATACCTAAAATAGGTGTCCAAAGCCTACATAACATTCACCAAAATATAGTATTCTAATGTTGTGATATTTTACATGTTCTGGAGACAATGAAGCTGTCCTATTAAAAAAAGTAATACACCTATTACCAAGCACTGGCAAAGCAAATGTTTCTTGTCTTTTGTCTCTTCCAATGCAGACAGTTTGGCTTTTCCAAAGCTTTTTTGATGATGCTGTTCCACATTCTCAAAAAGAACAAAGAAAGCTTGTTTGCCAATGCTCAACAGCACTGGCAATGTTTTTTTAAATGATGTGTACGCATGCATGATTTGCTTTGCATGCACATGCGTGTCTCATAATGCCAGGAAGCCCCGCACGATGATGAGTATGCATACAGGTGTCACCATGCATGCACCTGCATACGGCAAGAGGTCGTGGACAATTGTTTTTTTTATTGTTCAGAGATGGCGGGCATCCACCATGGTAGGGTAAATCACAAATAAATAATAAAATGGGCACAAAAGTGCCTTTTAAGAAAGGAGATGCCCAGAGGAAATTGCCGCCAGTTCAGGGTGAACACGGGTAATTGTGGGTGGAAGCAGCACACGAGGGACAGAGCAAGAAAAACATGCATTCACATGATCTGCTAAAAAAAGAGAAAAAAACAGTTCTCTGAGTGTGAGCAGGGGCCAAATACAACCTGTGCTCCGGGAGATGGCAAACAAAAGAAGCTGGAGGTAAGCCACTAGCTAAGAAGCAAGAAAATGAAAATGACACAAAAGCCACCCAATGCTAAGCAACGAGCAGACCCGAACTCACAGTTACTTCTGGTATTGTCAACAACAGACCTTCAACAACAGGCAGCTAAAATATGCCTGTATGCGGTATCTAAAAATGATGACGTTAAATGTGAGCAGGAAGAAAATGGCAGAAGTTTTTTTCCCCTGAAATCATGGAAAACTGCAGGGAGGAAACTTGTAATTGCAACAATTTGGTGCAGATATACTGGCCAGAGTGCAAATATTTTGGTCCTCCGGTATACCCACACCAAATTATGTCTTATTCGTAATGAGGGCCTATAAGTATAGTTACCTCACATAAATTGGTCAGCATATTCCCCGATAGACGTTGGTGCTGCCAATTTTATGTGTGCAATTATTCCCCACCTTTGCACAAGGGGAACTGTCGCAATACAAGACAAGTCTGTCTAAACCCAAATTTGTCACCCTTCATTTGAATACTTCAGTACTCCATACCTCTATCCCTGTTTCTAATAAATAAACAATGAGTGAACCATACTTGAATTGAATTAATTGTTAGAATCTTAAATAACGTTTTTGTGTTTTGTTCACAACCCCATTTTTAATACAATATGAATCCTCCCTATTTATAGAGCAAAAAACAGAATATTGAAGTAGAAAAAATAGAAATAAACAAAGAACAAATTTAAAAATAAAGACTGGTATAATTTACCACACCTGGACTGAAACTTTTACAGCCTGATTGATTTTACACTTCCTGCTTAATGCAGTATGCCCCTGCTCATCTTTACATACCAACTAAAGAAGTGCAGCTCTCAGGTGTACAATGAAAAAATCGACATACATTTAGGGGTCGATTACAATGCGGCCCGTAAAGGCTCTTACCGCTGGTTGGAGCCTTCATGGCCGCAACGTAATGGGCCGCTCGGTTTCCTTTTTGACTGCCTCATTATGATGGAGGCGGTTGGAAAGAAACAGGCTAGTCATTCGGCTGGCTTCCCACGGGCTCGGAGAGTCAGTCCGCCAGTCAGAAGCCTGCTAGTAATCTTAAGGGCTGGTCTTACATCCCTTAAGATTACAATGCATGGTTTCCGACATGGCTTTCATGCCGGCCTGTCTGACATGGAAACCATGTTGGAAAGCGTGTTTGGGGCCCCCAGCAGGGACCCTTTTGGTGCACGGCCTCTGGTTGGAGGCTGAGGGGCACCTATGGTGCCTCTCTGGTGATCCCTGCACCTTGTGGCAGGCACGTTGAGGTGCCTGCCACAGGGTGCGGGGATGAACCGCGACTCCCATTTCACTATGGGAGCATGCATTATGACCGGCTCCCTTAGTGAAATATAGGAATGCGACTAAAAAGCGTTTGGTCGCATCCTAATGAAGTGGTCGGGACCGCTGACTGGGTGTCGGTCGTTCCCAGGACCAAGTCGGTGTCGGGCGGATGGAATGCCGCCCGACATTGAAATAAGGCCCATGACATGATCATGCCATTAAACTGATATTCTAATGAGCATTTCCACCTCTTACATTCTAACATTTTATATCATGCTTTATATCACTTTCATATATGGGTAATGTTAGTGTATTTTTTAATATATGTATCTTTCTACGCATATTGACTATTTCTAGCTGGTGTGAGAAATATATAAAATATCTAGATTTCATATTACTTACTTGTATGAAATTCTGCATCTGAGTTCAATTCGTGTTCAACTGTGCCTAATATGGGAAACCAATGGCATTACCTCTTTCAGAGTTCATACTCAAAATCTCCACCTGTTGTATTCACTGTAACTTGTTGAATGGCAAGATGTTTATTGTTCTTAAAGTCTCTAAGTTAATGTTATTCTTTGAAATTAACAGCAATTAGATTTTTTGTATGGAAGTTGAAAGTAATCTTGAATTTTCCTTCCATCTCTCTTTCAGCATCATCACAGTGGCCCCTAAAATTCCTTAACACATGCACGCTGAATTTAGAAGTGTTCATTAAGAGGAATTTGAATGTTGTAAGAAAGGCAGGCCAAAAAACTGTTACCACATTTTTATCTACAACTTAAACTGAAATGGAGCTTTTATCAGTCTTTCTTTTTTTCAAAACAAGAATCATGTCTTGTCTTTTCTTTTTATGTGCTCCAACTAAATGTAAAGTAAACTAATCAGTGGTGTCAGTATCAACATGAGTAAAATGCGCATCATGAGTGTCAGACTGATCCAACAGCACCACCCGTCGTTTTGTAGGATTTTGTTCTAACTCATGGTTAATGGGCAATTATGGAGTTGCAAGCTTGTGTCATGAAGCAATGACCCAATGTTTGTTACCAATCCAACTGATAGAAAATCCATCAAAAGACAGAAATGAATCTGAACAATATTTTATCTTGCTAATGTTTTCTGTTTTCATAAAGATTCTTAGGTTTATTGTATATGTCAGCACGACCTCATTTGGAAGGTGACACCCTTTTTCAATTTTATTTTCTCTCTTAATAAAATAACATGGTTCCCTAGACTAGGCTTCAGTAGGGTCTCCTTCTTTGCAACCTGCATGAACCTCCAAAAATGTCCTTTTCTCTATTTACTGTAATGAGACATTCTTTGTAATCTTCTGAAATCACCATCATTCTAGAGCCTATAGGTTGACCAGTAAGAGTTAGTTGCTTCTGGAACCTCTACGTTCCAAATTAGACGACCAAACATTTTGCAGACAGAATCAGACGGGACGTAAACATCACAGCATCAACAAAGGAGTGAAGACTCAAGACCCCTTTGTGCAGTCTACTCTACTGTCCTGATAACACGTTACTATAAATCTATTTTCCCAAACATGGGTGCCACCTAACCAGTATTTTACCAGCCTGATTTGAATTTTAATGCCATGCATAAAGTATTTATAAAAATCATGAAAATCCTGTATTTTTACATCTTTGACATATAACTCTAAAGCAACAAATACAAGATGAAAACATGTCAAAAGTATTTTCTAGCTGTATGGACTATACATAAGTAATTTTAATGGAAATATAGCAGAATTTGACCAGTTAAAAAGGTATATGCAGTAATTAATAAACATTGGTGGTTACGGATCGGCTCCTGGCCATTCCTGAACCTCAAAACACTCTCAACTGTGTAATATATTTCTTCATGAAAGGTGGAAACCCCATTCCCCACCACATTCAGAAATATGTGATATTGAAAAAAATAGGCCTTATTTTGAACTCTGTGTCATGGTTCTGGGCGCAGAACCCATCCCCTATCCTGTCTAATCCCTCCCTCGTAAGAAAGACAGTATGAATAACGTGTAAATTAATGATGACTTTATACTTTATATTTTGCTTCCTTTTCAGTCCATTCCTAATTTGCCTAAACGACCCGTTCCATGAGCGCGTGTAGATTGTACACTGGTAAAACCGCTGTGAGGTCAGCGATGCAGGTCCTGCTTTTCGCATTCTTTTGAGGTCACAGCAGCACGGGTTGAACTTTTGGGTTGTACTGCATTTAACCCCGCATCCATTGGCCCTACGCTGGTCGTATCTTATCTTGTTTCTAGGAAGCGGTGGATTACTCATCCTTGTCCTGAGCACCCGAAAAAGTGTTGGAAACATTTCTTTGGTGGCTTGCAAACCCGTATACAGTTGCCTCCATGCTATCGACACAAAGTGCTGTCCCACGAATCATCAAGGCTTCTTCTCATATCTACCCACAGTGAGTAGTAGCGCTTGGAGCGCTTAATGTTGAGATTGCAAATCTCATGCTTGGAGCTCTTAACCTTGATCCTTGCAGACACACGCTTGCAGCGCTTAACCTTATTATTTGCCAACATGCGCTTGGAGTGCTTAACCTTGATCTTTGCAGACACGCTCTTGGAGCGCTTAACCTTATTCTTGGCAAACACGCTCTTGGAGCGCTTAACTTTGATCTTTGCAGATGCGCTTGGAGCGCTTATCCTGGTTGTTTGCAAACACGCTCTTGGAGTGCTTCATTTTGATATTGATTACATGCGCATGGAGCGCTTCACTTGGCAATTGCAAACACATGCTTGGAGCGCTTATAATCACTGATTGATCCTCACGCTAGGAGTGCTTCTTAAGGGTATTGTTTATACGCCCATAGAGTGCACATATATCTCATTTCTTCTTATATAATAGCAATGGATGCACTAGTTCATCCTTTAACCACCACAACTTAAGACATGTTCCTTTTTTGATTCTCAAACGCCCACTAAGTGTGCGACGTAAAGAGGGAAGCACTCAATGAAGCACAACTGAGCATTTGCTAGATGATATCCTGACCTATGAGATATTAGATCATGCCATGGTTAATGTGCTTATTTTTTTCTTCTACTGTGGGTATGTGAGTGTGTAGTATATACGCATATTATCATACCCTAATACTAATTTGTCATTATAGGATCCTTCATCCTGGGTAGTTCTAAAGAACATATTGCCTACTTTATTTCCACTTGTACCCAATATTCATCATACACTAAATCCTCTTCCTCAGGTAGATCTCAGAGATTAGGGGTGGGTGAGGGTACACAAGATTATTATAACATTCCTATAAATTCTGACCTTTCCTTTTATATTAAGGTACATCCACAAAGAAGAACTGCGTACGAAAACTTTAGGACATCCTCTCCTGTGCTACCTTCTGCCTTGTCCAGTTGATACATATATATGCAAGTGGGAGGAAAGGGACGGTCGAGTTGGCTCATGTCGTCTCTGCAAGATCACCCTGCAGGTTAAAGGTAACTTTCGCCGTGGTCTGACTCTTCGTCACTAGAGTGCTGCAAAAAGATAAGGTTGCCAACCTGCTGATAAAACACTGGAGCTAGTGGTCTACTTAGAGAACTCTATGGAGAGTTTGGCCCACAAAAAGAACAAATAACACACTGCAGCACATGCACCACCTCAACCACCAAGTCACATGTTTTCCGTAGGCCAATCCTGAGCCGCAGTGCATGAGAAAGGTACACAAGCAAAGGGGATTTTCCCAAGTGAGGTCCAGCTGTAGCAGAGAGCAAGCCATCAGAAGCAAAACCACTTCCTGCTGGCCTTCATCCAAATGAACAACGGACAGTGGCATGAAGAGACGTTTTAAGGTATGGGAAAATGCATGGTGTCCCCACCTCATAAGTGGCACCCAGATAAAGTGATCTTTCTCCATTTCTCTCACATTGTCTCTCTTTTAATGATTTCCCCATCAGAGCCTCTCTCCCTCTCCGTTCCTGCCTCTACCTTTGAGTGCCACTCTCACCCCAGTGTCATCAAAAGGATTTTTAGGCCTGAGCATAATACATTTCAGCTGGTTTGTGTGAAAGTTTAATCATAATATTGTTTGGTATCATGCAGGCTTGAATGATTAGAAAATAGGTACTGTAGCGGCTGGTGAGGGGCGGCGTAGCGGGCGGGTGAGACGACGGGGAGGGGGTGGACAGAAAATTGACATTAAAAAAAAAAATACAAAGATGCTCTTTTCAGTGTCCTCGCTGCCGCAGCCTCTGGATGATGTCTACTTCCTCCCGGCACTCTCCTCGGCTCAGGCGGAAAGGGAAGGACTTCCTCCCTATTACGTGAAACCAGCCAATCCTGGAGCTGCATTGGCTGGAGCAGGCTAACCCAGCGTTCATTTGGAGGCTGGGCGCCTGGGACTGCAATCCCTCGGCTGTTTCTCAGCCTTGGGATTGCAGGCTTTGAAGTACGCATGTGAGATTGGTCGGCTGTAGGCAGCCGGCCAATCTGACCTGGTAACTGGCAGGGGGTTGCATTACTACTGCAATCGCACTGATCAGTCCCCCCACCCCTGCTGCCATCGCGCTGAGCCTTGGACACATTACTAAAATGGTATTCAATACCAATTTATTAATGTTTGTGCCTGCTGCACTCGCAGCACGCGGGGTTGACGCACCTCCGCCATAATGGAGGAGCCGCCCCTAAATAGGTAATAATATTTAAAGTTGTTCCGAATATGGGGCCACAAATATATCCTGGTACAATAAGGTAATGTCCCAGTGGAGATCAATTAGAACAGATAAATCAATAGAGTGTGTTAATCAAGGGTATCTAATCAAAGTCAGACACCACCATACATTCTTTCCAACAATGAATATGCTTTAATTGCATCATAGTATTTGAATTAATCAATTCATAAAATATAAAACAAATTCTCAATTAATATATTCTTTAAGAAACAGGTGCACAGAGGAGTGAAGTGACAGGTGTATGGGAAGGATTGTGAAAAAGGACAGTGGTGCGAGCATATATGCATCAAGCAAATAATTGCAAACTATCCCAACAGTATTACTGTCCAATCATTGAAAGTCATGTCATAACACAATTACAGATAAAAATTCTCTGTCGTATGTGTCTGACAAAAGTATACAGAAGTGTCGACGTTTCGACCCCTAAACAGAACAGCCAATTTCACGCATTGTGGGCAGGGTCTTCATCAGGACAGTGGTGAGGGTAGGGAGGTGGGCACCTATGGACAATAGCATAAGGTTATTCGGTGGTGCGTACAAATAAGGAAATATATAAGAAAAACGTCATGGAGATTTACCAGTAGAGACAGCTCTGTTGTTTCGGGCTGTATTTGAGAAAGGCTGGGCTCGTAGGCTCTCAGACTTCTTAGAGATGATCCAAAGACTCAAAAAAGGGCAAAAAGGGGGGCCCAGGTTGATGAGTAACCTGTGGCTTCCGGCTTCAGGCTGCTGGCACGAATGGTGATCAGCTAACGATCAGCCTAACTGATCAGCGCCCCCCCCCCCCTCACCCCTGACGCCACCGCGCTGAGCATTGGACACATTAATAAAATGGTATTCAATACCATTTTATTAATGTGTGTGCCTGCTGCACTCGCAGCACACAGGCCGACGCACCTCCGCCATAATGGAGGAGCCGCCCCTAAATAGGTAATAATATTTAAAGTTGTTCCGAATATGGCGCCCACAAATATATCCTGTCTGGAGCCTCAAAAAGTCTTAAAGAGGACGCTGAAGATGCACAGATACGAACTCCAGCCCTGGAGAGCCCTGAAACTCCAAGAAAGGAGGAAAAATAACCCTAGCCCAAAGAAACTAAGACCTTTCCATAGGTGAGGACATGTAAATGAAGCCTTATAAATGCAAAACAGTAAGCAAAGAAATATGCTCAAAATTGTCACTGAAAACGAAATAATCCTTGCAGTCTGCAAGCAGCAACATAAGAGGACGTTACAGAAGGAAAGTTCTGAGCGGTTACAGTTCTCCTCAAATTTTGATATTTCAATCCCAACCCAAAGCTTTCTCTTAAATGTTGCGTATTTTATCTACGGCTCTTTTTTTACATTATTACTGTACAATAAGACAGTGTACTAAGAGCCTGCGTTCCTACCATAAAAAACCTATATATATATTTTTTTTTTTGCAGTGTTTATATAGCGCGAACTTGACCCGAATCCAATCAGGTATCAGAGCGCTTTACATAGCACCAGTTACGTTACATGAGGACACACAATTTGTTTTTCACATCTTACGCAGTCACCTTTACTGTCTTTTATCGTATTTACTTATGCTCTCTGATTTGTAGTTTTTCCAGTAAATGTGCTTTTTCATAAATAAAATATTTTTCTTTGTTTCTTTCCCCGTTCTGCACTTGGAACCCCTTAAAGGCCCCTTCCATGCATTAATAAAGTGCAGAAATAAATACAAAAGTGGGCCTATTCCAAGCAGTAAGCATCATCTCCATGTGCGATGAATACAGCAGGCTCACATTAGAGCATGGGGCACATTGCAGGGGTGATTCAGATGCACTGAACTGTGTGATCTGGGGCAACAAGAGATACTAAAAAACAGAATGGCCTGGTCTGTGATTCACTTTCAAGAGGAAGCCCCTAAGCCCTTGCCGCAATATGTCTCCTGCACTACAGGCAATTGAGTTATGTCTTCCTGTAGCAATGTTATTGTGTTCAGCAGTCAAGATGTGAGGGTTTCCAGAAGTTTGGTCTTAATTGTAAGGATTTATGTAGGGTGTAGAAGTAGGTTTCACAAGAACCCCGCGCTATAAATGCCAGAGCTGCTGCAAATCACCGCTCCAGCGGCGAGTGAGGGCAGGAGTGTATCAGGTGGATTCTAATAGCCTTGATCATTTTCCTGGTCTGAATTCTTCCATTTTTAGAAGTGAGCGGGAAGGAGCTACATTTGGCCTATAGGTGTGTTGATATCACACATTGCAGCCTCCCAAGGTGCTGCTCTCTTCTGTCATCAGTTTTCCCTTTTGTTGCCCAACTGATTGATTCTTTGTGTCAGTGTCCCACGGTCTGCACCCTTCTTGCTTTTAGAGCGTCCCTGTTGTTGACAGACTGAGGGATACTTTGTTGTAGCAGTGAAGCCATTTACACACAGTAGGTTTGAGAGTCTGTTGCCCAAAAAACATATTATTAGTGAATTCTCAAAAAGGAGGAAAAGAACTGATTGCACATTTACAATTTATATTTGGATACACTTGCTGGCTGTGGGCGCTGCTAGTCCCTTGAGATATTTCGACATAGTTTCGGATTATTGTAGGTCTCCTATTTTCCAAGATATATATATATATATACATACATACATATGGATAATGTGTTGCAGGAGCGCAATTCTGATTCTTTTTTATTTTTAAGCTCCAGTGCAGTGCATACTCTAGTGCAGTCGGCTATTAATGCAGCAATTAAGTCAATTAACTCTGTATTTGGAAGTTTCATTGTGACAACTTTTGACAAGTTTATTGCCCTTTTCCTCACCCTGTGGTTCCAGATAGGTCCCAAAGCGAAGAGTATCCTGGATGTTGTAGGTTTCCCCTATTTGTCCCAAAGTCTATTTGGCATCCTAAATCGGTGGAATGGAGTATACAATCTAACATAACATAACATAACATAACATAACATAACATAACATAACATGTGTATTTGTAAAGCGCACGTTCATCACAAACAGGGAATCTTGGTGCTGAATAACAGATGTTTATTGTTACCCAACTCAGTGGTATTCATTTTATCGACCTCAGATGGATGAAAGGCCTAGTGGACCCACTGAGATTTGAACCTGTGACCAGGAGGTTATACACAGGACCCTGTAGTGGATGCATTAGTCCACTGAGCCACCATTTGTCATTTAACATTTTGTCAGCCGTTCATTTGAATCTCTGTTGGACAAAGCGGACAGGAACAAATTGGGTGGTAGATGTGCTGAACATAGATCCATCCATCTTTGTCTTTAAGACTAAGAATTAAGGCCCCTATGAAAGGTATAGACAAAGCCCTTAAACTGTACAAAGCCACAGGGTCTTAAAGTCCAGCATCCATTCTGGTAGCACATTCCTCCGATTGCAGTCAGAGATGGACGTAATGCCCTTTTAACCCAAGCATGGAAGCCAGTGGACAGGCAGGTTCCAGCAGGGTTTAGGATAGTCTAGTACCGCCAATGGTAAGTCATTCTCCGTTAAATGTTAGCTCTTCAAGAAGATTGTGTGGCAGGACGAACTTGCCCTCTTTCTCAATCAGTGAGAGATTTAACTTACAGCCCAGGAGTACCCTAGATTGGTCAGAGGTAGGAAACATAACTTGATTCTCATCTGGTGCAGTTGATTCCTCAAAGACCCCTGTGTTTTCTCAAGAGGATGCCCTGGTGCAGAAAGAAAGTTCTCTATTGTTACAAAAGGTGGTTGATGGTAGCATAGGTCCCCAGTGTACCCCTGGGTTTCTCTGTGATCTCTTTTTGTATTGAAGGAATATGACGGATTCTGAAAAGTCATAAATCTTAGGTTATGTTTTACTTACACTCCTCAGGATGAAAAGGTTTCATTGCACGAGGAATTTATTGTTAGAAATAGATTGGATGGTGAAGCTGAACCTTCCTTCCAAATTGGCTTATGAATCAGTACTTTCTTTAGTTGGTTTGGGATCAAGTAAATGCCAATGTAAGTCCCTTCCGTTTGGTTTATCCTAGGATTTTATGTTCCCTGAAATGCCTCAAACCATTTTTGAGATTAAGGGGAATTCAAATACTAATGTATTAGGATGACAAGCTCTTCATGTCGCAATGGAGTTTGTTTCTATGGTGTCAAATGTAATGGTGATAATAGTTTTTCAGCAGTTGGGGTTTATTGTGTACCTCAAAAACGTGGCTCAAGTTCCCTTCCAGACAAGATCAAGGCTTTTAAAAAAAAGGGATTTGCAGCAGTATGGTATATAAACAAATTAGGGGTATTCGATTCAAGGAGTAATTTAGTCGAGAGTATCTGTCACTTCTGTCTAGAAGAAAGAAGTGTCATGCTTCAGATAGGATATAGTCTGGGTTATCTAATTAGGTAGCAGGTTAGCGGTCAACATTTATACATGAGTTGAGTGATTTTGGTGTTTTCAGGTGCATAAGCAATCTCTGGAGTCTACCAGTGGCGGATACCTTTGCATCACTTTCCAATTAAAAAATCATGGGATCTTCCATTGGCACCCCAATCCAGAAGCGTAAGCTCTAGATGGTTTTCTTCAACCTCAGGAAGACCTTTAGGATTATGTGTTTTTCCTTTTTCCATGATTCTCCGATTTCAAGTCTATGTCAGAGAGACAGAGAAGTGTTGATGCTGGTAACTTCATTTCAGCCAACTCAAGAATGGTACACTCCACTTCTGGAGGTTCAAATGGGTTTTGCCATATTAATTCCAACTTGTCTACATATATTACTAGTTCCAGTGAGCTGTCCTCAAAAGCTTGCTCTTCATGGCCATGTCAGGTCTACTATATTTGCTGTTATATTTTAGTTAGAATTGAACCAATGGGACCACATTTTCTAGTAAGAAGAAATTTGTGATCCATTTGTGTTAAGGTTCCAAGGCCCAGATAGTTTGTGTCATAAGATATTAGAGTATTTTGTATTTTGATTTAGAAACAATGGACTTCTAATCAATATTTATATTGAAGAAATTGTCCTCCTAGTTGGTCATGCTTTTGTGCCTGATCTCATAAAGCTGTGTCTAAGAAGCGAAGATTTTCAAGGTAGAAAACAGAGTTTTCTGCCCTCATTGAGTTTTGTCCTTGTCATTAGGTCAGCAAAGCTTTTAAGCACTCAAGCTTTGCTAATATAACCAATATATCTGTGGTAAAATAACTACGGTGTTATGAAGCTCGTTCTGCTGCTTTCAGACCTCTTCCAGCTACCAAGATTTTGATTTCACTCCAGAAGAACCTTTCTCCTGTTTGTCGCACACCTTGGCAAGACAATCAAGTTAGTTAATGGCAGGAACACTGATAGATCTTATTTTTGTCATTCATGGGGTCAGGTGGGCTATGACACAAAAAGCCTTATAGTCTACTGTCAAGTTGGAGGATATGAAGTCATCAGATTGGTTTTATGAATCTACTGTTAGAACTTTCTATTACAGAATGGTGGCTCATCTGTCAGAGAATGGGATGGGCATGCTTTAAACTTGTCATTATTGAGCCTCAGGTATTGCCAGAGACTGTTATCAATCCAGGAGTTGAGAATGAATGCCTGCTAAGCAATAGGAGGACTATGTATGACTTCACTTTTCCCTGGCATCCGGACGTGGGTAGGTCCCACACATTGGAGCACCGAGTTGATGGTAACACCCTTCCGCCATTGTCGCGGTAGGTTTGGACGTCCAGGCCGATGCCCTATGTCACCCTCGTAAAGGTTCACTAGAAGGACAAACTCTCTTGCACTTTCTTTTTTTCCCCCTCCCGGATTATCTTTGAATCCATGATACCTGGATGGTACACCTTAGGATACCCTTTTGACCGTCTCCTCAATTTCAGAGTAGATTAGGTTTCCTTTTATTTATTTTTGCCCGGTCCTGATGAAAAGCCACTCCTTCATTAGGAGACTATAGGCTTGAAACATGTCGACCTTTTAACTACCTTCACCTCTCATCACACACATCGAGCTGCAGCAGGTTTAATTCTCCTTGCCAGCCACGACTCTTGTAGTCTGTTTTTAGCCATAACATCAGTATCCAGCTATTAAAGGTTCTCATGGACACTCATAGCTATTTGTAACGCACTCACTGTACCCACTCTACTCACTACACATCTGCCCCACTACCTCAAGACATAGGGCCTGCCAGCTTACCACACACAAGATCTCTGGCAAAGAGCCCCCCTGCGGGGGCCGCTGGGCATTGCAGCACCGGCCCAACGAGGAGCTGCACTATGATGAAGCATGACACCTCTCGGGTGTATGAGGGCCCTTGCTGCTTATTGGAGCTCTCCCCTCTTCCTGTTCCTTCTCTTACCTGGTCTTCCATTTCCCTTTGACCCACCCATCCACTTCCTTAGGAAGTGCATACCCCATTGTTTGGCCTTCACTTTTCAGGAAACATTACAATGTGTCTGTTACGTTGTACAGCTGGACTTTGTTTTGTCCATTTTGTAAAAATAAATTGTGATTTCTGCTATATGGCTGTTAAAGGTTTCACAATAAAAATGTAGCACCATAATCTTTGCATACTTATCTATTAGAGATTCTAAACGTCTCATCATTTTAGAGAGGAAAATTTGTGATGATAGTTTTTGGAATTCATTAGACTGCAAATTCTATCATTTATCATTTTTATTTAGAAATGTTTCTTTGACTTTTCCTGTGACAATACCGGTTCCTAGGCTTCCAAAGGTGGTGTGTTCAGTCGCGGCCTCCACAACACGGAGGTGGGGGGGAGGATGGGCTGGCGGGGGTGGGAGGTAAAATAATAATTTAAATAAACGTACCTTTTCCCCTGCAGCCTCCGACGCCACTGACGGCCGCCTCCCGCCTCGGAGCTCTCCCAGCAGTCTCTGGGAAGGCAGAGGCTGCTCAGCCAATCCAGACGCTGCCCTGCTGGGAAAGCAGAGTCTCAATTGGTCTGAACAGCCGGCTCTGCTACTCAGGCACTGCATGTGAGCCTGACCCATTTCTCGAACCCGGCTGTTAACACAGCCGCATTCACAGCAGGGTTGGAGAAATAGAAGTGCACATGTATGTTTGGCCGGCCTAAAACGGCCGGCCAAACATACATGCACACTTCTAAGTGCCACCACCTGCATAGCCCTTCACGCATTTCAAATCCAGTCAAAGAAAAATAAAATAATATTGTTTCATTATCATTTTATTTTTCTTTGACTCTGACGAGAGGGGTGACGCTCCTCCGCCATTACAGTGGAGCAGCCCCTGGGTGTGTGTCTTATTCCTCCGTGCTTTGGATTTGGCTTGCTTGACATTTATGACAATTCTGACATTCATGTCCTCCATCTACTTAATGACTGGTAGTAGGAACTATCACCTATATTAATCATATCTGGAGTGGCAATAACTGGAAGAACATTTTCATAACTCTGGACATTACATCTATCAAGTGAATATCGCAGTATGTCAAAGGACAGAAAGATACAAAGACACACCTATAAACTTTTTAGTGCACTCGGATCTGCTTTATTAGGCATTGCAACTTTGCGAGCCGCACCCACTAGCCACAAACAGCTCACACGTTTCAACTAAGGTGTATAAATGAAGAACATTTGCCTGACATATCCTTCTAACATCCTCTGCCCCTTTTCCTCCAACCCTCACTCCAAAAAAAACCTCACCTCGTCAGTGCCACTCACTTAATTTAATAACATTTATACAAACAGTTGCAGTTGTTTCCCTTGTTTCTTTTTATGTCTCAGACCAATCACAAACTATTGAAAATCGTCAATCTTTTTATTCCAGATACAGCCTACCCTTATTTCCTGTATTTGAATTAATTACGTCATACTTTCATTTTTTGCTAAAGACTCACTGACAGCACAATATTGTCCCCTGTAGGTTGTGAGTCTTACATTTGAAATGTATGATACCTATCGCTAACGAATGGCTCTGCCACTCCCATGTACACAGCGTGTACTCTGTTTCTGTGGACCTCTGACCAGCCGATATAAGTGAGTCCTGGGGGATGTTCATGTGCAGTATAGAGACATTTCCAACTTCCCTCGTCCATACCTCTGTAGAAGGAAGCATAAGGCAAGTTTCTAAGCCTTGCCAAGTGCTCATAATTGCACTGTGAAGAGATGATTGGTTGTGCTCTTTCCACGGAGTGGTTTAGTGTGTGTATTAATCTGCCAAAGTGAGAACTTAGATCCACTGGCAGAGAGCAGGGAGCTCGCATGTGACTTGCTAGAAAGGCAGATAGATCCATGGTGCATTGAACCTCCTGTCTGATAAGGTAGGAGGGGCCCCTTTTGGGAGGAGCTTGAGTCTGGATGTGGTCCCATACCGGAGGGAAGACCAAACACAAAGAGCAAACAAGTGGTTGTCTCGCAGGAAGGAACAGGGGAGCTATGGAGAGAACCTGACCCCCAGTCACTGAAGACAAAGGGATTTTTGGCCAGGTGAGGATCAGTTTGCTGAAGGCATATGAGGGCCAGTTGAACTGCTAAGGTATAGGGACCAAATGAGGGAGCCCAAGGATGGATGGTGCTCTGGGAGGGGCTGATGTTTGCATGTGGAGTTGAAACATGAGGTCTGACTGGGGGTCTCTGAGGGTGAAACAAGAGTCTCTTGATGGCCTCCTTGAAGTACCTGAGAGCACACTCATGATATCTAAAGGCTACTGGGGGGATGTTAAAACCAGCATCAGAGACTGAAGACAGATTCAGGATCCCTTGATGGCATACTGAAGGTATCTTAGAAGCAGTCAGAGGGTCTCGGAGGGCATGCGCGTATATTCTACGGGCATGCTGAAGGTGACTGTGGGCATACCAATGGTCTCTGAGAGCATGCTTAGGATGATTAAATATCAGCTGGTGGTATCTCAAGATAGACATGGACACATCCATTCGGGTCTAAGGGCCACATTAAGGTGTCTAAGGAGCAGGCTACCATCCGACTGGAGTGTCTGATGGCTATCTTGAGTATTTTGAGAGTGATCTGGAGGTGCATTAAGTGAAAATAAGGGTGTCTAGAGCCTGGCTCTGGTTCTCTTGGTGCCTCCTGAGACATATGAAGACAGACTAAAAGTCTCTGAGGAACATCTGGGGAGAACTAATAACCAGATAGAGAGTGTCTGATATTGGTCAATGGCCAGCTGTTGTAACTAATGGCCAAAACGTTTGGATGAGTGTAAGGGTGCCCGAGGGTATTCCAAGGTTCACTGATGGGTGGCATGAAATGTTAGGGTAGGCCAGAATTATCTGAAAGGGTCTGAGGCATCTCATAGCACAGGGGTACTCATAGTACGGCCCGCGGGCCGCCAGCGGCCCGGCAAGCCTTCCTTGGCGGCCCGCGGACCTTGCAGACATCGTACCTGTACAAGCACCGCCGGTTGCAGCAGCGCGGAGCTATGGGGGCCGGGCGATTCTTTTAACCCCTTCGATGCTGCGCAGATTCCGCCGCTGTGCTGACGGAATCTTGCGCGGGTGTGGTCATGACGGAATGGTTCCGTCATGAGCACAGCTCAACCGTGGGTCATGACGGAACCATTCCGTCATGAGCACCGAAGGGGTTAAAAGCCATTCACTTGTTAATAAGGCTTTGTTGTATTTCACCTCTTCTTAGCGCCCCTGCATCTCCCCTCTGAATGAGTGGAGATGCAGGGGCGCTAAGAAGAGATGAAATACAACAAAGCCTCATTAACAAGTGACTGGTCTTTAAAAGACCTGTGAAGTACTTGGGTGCGGCGGCTGTGTGCGTTCCAGGGAAGCTGACTCAGCGCGGGGTGAGGTGACGGACAGGGGGGAGGGGGGTGCAGGTGTACAACTGAAAGGGCACACAGTGGCAAGAGAACTTTCCAGCTCTTAGAACACACATCCAGGACCAACCTCATATGGTACTTCTCCTAGATTGCTTAGATAGGGAACCCCAGGGAAAGCGAAAGCAAACTGGTGCAGCCTTCCTGCAACTTATAACTGCACACCAGCTTTCCTAGGTGACAACAACACTGTTCATATTCGTGGGCACGGCTTGTGAAACGTGCTGTACACGCGGGTTGTTTTATGCCTCTTCTCAACAACTGAATTCAAACTTTGTTAAGGGGCAAATCCGAAGAACAGACCCTTCCTGACTTCAAACGTAATATACACACCTAGTGTGAAATAACACGCAGTAACACAACAGGTCGGCGGGTACAAGAGACACTTCCGCTGGCCCCACACGCCCGCATCTCACGGCAGAGCAGGGCGTCTATTTAACAGCGATGGAGCCTTCTAACGAGTCTGGGGCTAAGCAGGAAGCCATGGCACTCGACTGCCGGCTAATTGGCTTCCTCGCGTCTGTGCTTGACGGCCAGTGTGCCGTAGCTAGGAGACCGAGACACCACCGCCCCCGAGCTAGCCGGAGGACTGCGGGAGCCGAGCCGGCAGCAGGTACCAGCCGCTCCCGGCATTCACCGCGGGGCCGCCGACAGCTCCCTCCAACGGCCTGCTCTGGGGCTGTGGAAGGAAGGAGGAGTGAGCTGCAGAGAATGAGTGAGCTGCAGAGAATGAGTGAGCTGCAGAGCACAGGGGAGCGCCACAGATAGGAATGAGGAACTGATTGAGAGAGAGGGAGAGAGATAGAGAGAGGGAGGGAGACAGGGAGAGAGAGAGGGAAGGAGAGAGAGGGAGGGAGGGAGAGAGAGGGAGGGAGAGAGAGAGGGAGGGAGAGAGAGAGAGGGAAGGAGGAACAGGGGGAGGGAGGGAGACAGGGAGGGAGACAGAGAGGGAGGGAGACAAATGCAGTGAGTGAGGCAGAGGGGGAGAGAGAGAGATAGAGGAAGAGAGAGAGGGAGAGGGAGGGAGACAAGGAGAGGGAGGGAGACCAGGAGAGGGAGGGAGAGAGAGGGAGACAGACGGAGAGAGGGAGACAGAGGGAGGGAGACAGAGAGAGAGGGAGACAAACAAAGTGAGTGAGACAGGGAGGGAGGGAGGGAGACAGAGAGGGAGGGAGGGAGATAGAGAGGGAGGGAGACAGAGAGAGGGAAGGAGACAAGAGGGAGGGAGACAGACAGACAAGAGGGAGGGAGACAGACAGACAAGAGGGAGGGAGACAGACAGACAAGAGGGAAGGAGACAAGAGGGAGACAGAGAGGGAGGGAGACAGAGAGGGAGGGAGACAAGAGGGAGGGAGAGGGAGGGAGGGACTGAGACAGAGAGAGGGAGGGAGACAGAGTGATTACGACAGAGGGAGACAGAGACTGAGGGAGGGAGAGAGAAAGGGAGACAGAGGGAGAGAGAGAGAAATAGATAGAGAGAGAGGGAGACAGAGAGAGGGAGAGTAATAGAGGGAGAGTGATAGAGGGAGGGAGGGAGGGAGACAGAGATAGATAGATAGATAGATAGATAGATAGATAGATAGATAGATAGATAGATAGATAGATAGATAGATAGATAGATAGATAGATAGATAGATAGATAGATAGATAGATAGATAGATAGATAGATAGATAGATAGATAGATAGATAGATAGATAGATAGAGATGTGTGAATGCCGGGTCTGGTGGCTCAGTGGACGAAGGCGTCTGCTGCAGGGGCCTGTGTTCAACCTCATGGTCACAGTTTTTTTTTTGCTCTAGCCCCCCCCCCCCCTCCCCCACTGCCCCCGCCCCCACCGGTGCGGCCCTCTGCCACAAACCACACTGTAAATTTGGCCCCCGAGAGAAAGTTTATGAGTACCCCTGTCATAGCAGGTCAAATGTTTTTCTAGGCTGGCTTATGGTCTCTGAGGGCCTGCTGGTAGTATCTGAGAGCATGCCAGTCTCAGAAACATTTTGCAGGTTGAGTGAACTTGTTTATGCATCCACTGTGGTTGACTGATGGCCTGATAACTGTGTATGAAGGTGGGCGATGGGATTGCAGTTAGGTAGCAGAGGCTGTCTGAAGACCATCTGAAGGTCTCTGAGACATTCAGATCAAGCGTGAATGACTGGGGGCAGTCTGAGAGTCTCTGAGCACATACTACTGTTGTCCGGGGGCATGCTGGAGGTTTCAGAGAGCACACCAAGAACTTCTGAGGGCAGGACCATGGAGTTTGAATAATCACTGTGAGTAACTGAGGACAACATGAGGGTTTATAATGATGTGCTGAAGGTATCTGAGGGCTGACTGTAGGTGTCTAAAGGCAGACCAACAGTCTGTGTGGTATTTAAACACCAGTTGTGGGAACCTGTATGGAGGCTGAGGGTTCCTGGTTTCCACTAAAGGCAATCTGTGACTAGTTGAAGGTGGCAATGGCAGGGTGGAATTATTTATTGATTGCCTGTGTTGTCAGAATGTCGACTGAGGGTTTCTGAGGGTCTGTTGGAAGCGTCAGGAGGTATGCTGAGAGTTTCAGAAAGACATTGCCGGTCTCTAATAACTAGATTCAGGTTGTTAATGATCACCGAGGATTGGCCTTAAATATGCAACGGCCAAATGAGATATGGAAATCTGGCAGAGCATAATGGCCTATGAGGTCATAAGGAGAAGCATCAAGAGCTGGTCCAGATAGTCATGGGTGGCAAGGGGTGTTGGAGTGGTTGGCTAATGGATCTGAAGTCAGAAGAAGGGGTTCTTGGGCATGGCTCTTTTAGCGATTTTTAATTACACTTTCACTCTTTAACTGCTGCTATTTTAAACTGGTTTTGGGTGGGGAACTGCAAGTAAAGGCTAACATATTGTAATTTGTGAAAATTTGGTAAAATTGGGGATGACACAGCAAGCCCTGACGCACTCAAGCTTATCTGAACTGCATCATATTATGTGTATGGTTTTTACTGGTTGTGACTGGTTTTGAGCTTCTTTGATTTTATTTCTGTCTTTGGCTGGGGCAGAGTCTGTGGCCCTGCGTCAGTGGATTCTGCCAATTTTACCTTCTGATCGTGACATTACCCGGACACCATTTTGCATGGCTGTTAATCTTTTCTTGTAAGGTGGTTATTTAATGGAATCCCCACTGTGTCTGCAGGCTTTTAGTAATGTTTAATTCCACTTTGCACTGTCACTGTTGAATTGCTGCAAATACAGACTGCTTTCCTGGTGGAGCACTGTAAATGGAAGCGAACACATTGTACATTGTGAAACTTGGGGTACATTGGGGCTGATACACTATATCTGGAGGCAATCTGACTTGCATGGGTCAACATTTTTTTCTTGGGAGGCAGGTATTTAACTGAACCCGCAGTGTGTCCATACTTAGCAGGCATACTGGCTCCTTGCCGATGGTACGCCAAAGGAATGCCTGTCTGCGCCCATGCTTAATCTCCACTCCACTTACTATGGCCCTAACAAAGGAGTTATGTCAGGCCTAAATGGTTTACAACTTTGTGATGAACTTCCATCTCCTTTCCCTTTTCTATCTTTCCCCCTCCACTTCTAGCCATAACTTTATGCTCTAGAGTTTAATTAATTCTCGATAGGCTGCTCGAAATGCTACCTCTCTTGAACTAATTATTGATTTTAACTTGGATATCTTAGCTATCGCTAAAACTTGATTTACCAGTTATATATGTGACGATAGTAAAGCCATTACATCTGAGGGTTATTCTCTATGTGAAGATCACTGCTCAGAGAAGCTGAGGTCTTCCTTTTATAATCAAAAATTCTTTAAGTAGTGTATATTTTTTTCCAGAGAAACTTAGAGATACCTGTGATAGCTTTTGGTCCTGTGTTTTAGCTTACCACCCACATTTAACTCCTGCAGATGCCCTTGATTCATTCACACTAGCTTTAGCACAAGCAACCTGCCCTAGTCCTCACGTGAGACCTGAATATACACTGGGACCAGCCCTCCTCCACTTTGATGATGACATTTTTAGATGTATTTACTCTTTTTTTATTTAATCCTAACTCTTTCTTTACTTCTTAATATAATAGTCACTTGCTTGACATCATTGTTCCACTACTTCCAGATGACAGATTTGCTCTACTTACCCCTTCTCATGGACCGACCACCTGGAAATACCTTTTACCTGCCATTTCCCTAGAAGGCAAAGGATCACTAAATCAGCCCCTTCCACTGCTGAATGCATGGATTGGAAAAGGGTATCTGCAGAGGAGCTGCAGAATTGAATGCCGTCATTCACACCTGCAAATACTGACAAAGCTTCGGACCTGGTAGATCACTATCATGCCCTACTGCAATCCTCAGCAGATTCCTTTCAGCTTCAAGGAAAAAGGTTCCAGCCAGTGGTAGGAACACACGGAAAAGCCCTAAAGTTGTCCATTCTTGTTATGGAACGCTGCTGGCGTTGGGGCTACAAACCCAGCACCAAAGCTGAGAGGAGTAATTTGAACCCTATTTACAAATATACTATTCAGAAAGCTGAAAAAAAGCTTCTATTTGAAAACCATTGTAAACTGTGCAATTTCTTCCAAAGCAATCATCTCTATTATAAATAATTTCCATGGGTCATTTTCTCGCAAGGTGGTTATTAACTCTTACACATAATGTAACTTGATTGCAGATTTTTTGTAAAGAAAATTGAAAAGATTTGGTTTTCTCTGGATCCCTCTCTTCAGCCATCAATAAATATTACATTCCATTTTATAATACTGCCACCCTATCTGAATTATCCCTGTTAGATGGCAATAGATTTGGCCCATATTAACCAACCTGGCTCTCCTCTGTAACTCGTTCCAGCTTTTGTGCATAAGAATTACCTTGTGTTAGATATGAGCAGGTCCATAGCTATCATTAATTGATCCCTCTATGAAGCTGAGTTCCAAATTTCCTCAAAAGAGCATCTCTAATGCCCCTATTAAAGAAAACTACTTTAAACCCAAAGGAATAGTCTAACTAAAGACTCATTTCTCAACTGCCGTTCCTCAGTCAGCAATTGGAGAAAGCGAATTACCTACAACTTTCTAGCTTTGCGACCAACAATGAACTTCTACCCTCCTTCCAGATGAGATGCCACGCAGGTTTCAGAACAGAACCCACAGTTGTCTCTTTTTTGACGATGTTCTTCTTGCTGCCAATGCCTGTATTCCTACAACATTCATACTTCAGTATTTTACAGCAGCTTTGTATATGGTCAGTCTCAATGTTCTATTAACCCAGCTGTCTGAACTCGGCTTTACTCTGGTTTGCAATCTTTCTACCTCAGAGATACTTTTGGGTGGCTCGGGCATCTTTCAAATCTTCAAAAAGACTCTGCCCCTAGGTGTGCCCCTGTGCTCCATCCCACTGCTTTTAATTGCAATATTATATCTTTGGACTTTTTATTCAAGTTGTTTGGTTACAGTTTTTTTCGATTCACACGGATAGTGCACAAATCATTGTTAAACATGACGGTGACTCCACAACTGCTGCAGCTAAACTGCATGGCTGTCGTTTCTAATGAAAACTGCATGGATCGTTTTTTTAATGTTCTAGTTGACCGAAATAAAATGATACACCTCCTATGTCAGCCAAAATATACACCTCCTATGTCAGCCGCCCGGGTAAAGAAAAACCATATAATAGATACCAACAAAACCCTCTCCCTTAGTTTCCCCCTCTCGCACCACTTGCACCCTGGGCCCAATCTATAGAGTCAATCATCTAAAGAATTTGCACACATTCACCTAAAGTTCCAGGATGGTGGGTCAACCTAATAATCTTTATCTCTGGAGTATTAACCCTTGCTTATATCTACTCCTCCTTCAGTGTAGTATTCTCAACACCCTGCGGCACCTGGGGTAGGTGATTTCTCTGAGTTCAGTGACTAAAAGTGTGAGGCACAGACCCCAGCGTTGTTTTAAGCCTTTCTCGTTGTGCTCCATGGACATGGATATCCTCTCCGAGCTCATTATATCCTAGATCAAGACAGAGATTGTGTGCTCTCCTAAACCCCTACATACCTATGGTTTCCCTATTGCCCCCCTTCATTGGGCTTAGCCCCTCCTCCGTATCATGTTTCAGCGGTGGCTAAATCTAGTATTTTCCACCTATGTAGTTTGCGGACTATACTTTACCTTTTCAGTCCTGTTAAAAAGATTCAAATCTTGAATACTTTTGTTTCCTCATGCTTAGAGTATCGTAAAGCCATCTATCTGGGTTTGCCTTCCTCTTTGATTTGTAAATTACAGCTGATCCAGAATTGTGCAGCCAGAATAATAAGTGGTGTGTATTGTAGGAGTCCCATTTCTCCTATTTAGACTGGTTTCCAGTGAAGGAGCATATCCTTTTTAGATCACTCTGTCCAGTTCATATAGTGATCAATTCTCCAGATAGAACATGTAGGAAGGTGGAATCTGACTATATGGTTGCCCGCAACTTTTTGCCTGGTATTTGGATGGTTTTTGACTAGTCAGGCTGGGATCCTGCCATCCAGGACCCCAACCTATCTGCTTCCTCCCTACAACTGATGTGAGTACCCTAGGTACATTCCAATTGGATACTGAGGACACCCTACCAGCCCCTTGTAGATGGTACCCTAGGTACCCAGGGCATGGGTCCCTCAGAGGCCTACCAGGGGCTGCAGCACTTATTGTGCCACCCCTGGGACAGCCATACCAAATGACACCACCAGACCACTACTGTAGTCTGGGTAAGGTGGTGCTTGCACCCCTTACAGGGATATAGGTAGCCTGTATCCCACTTAATACAACACATATATCCTCATAGGTCACCCCTAGGCAGGGTGCTGAGATATGTGTGAGGGGGGACCCCTACCTGAGTAGGGCCCCTCTGCAACCTTCGTAAAATCATTCCTGGGTTGTTTGTAGTGTAGCCATACCATATACTCTTAATCGCATTATAAGTATATCGCGATAGCGTGATAACTTGAGAATGGCTACACAGAACCATATCGTGTTTGGTGACAAACATGTAGGAATCATACCCCCAATCCAGCCATGGGACTGAGGGCATGATTCCCCCCTGCTAGAGGGGCGATATGGGAAAAGCGGCAGAATTTAGACACCAATTTAAAAGTGCACACGAAGTACAAAATGGTTGCTACCCGCCACCCACACGACTCTGGCTGCCTGTTGCTGGGCAGAACTCCAGCCATAGCAGCTGGACAATAGGGATCCTGTTGCAGGGAGGTGTTCCCACCTCCCCAGACAGACTATGTGGATTGGAACTGGGTGGGTGCACCATAGGATACCTTTCAGAGTTGCACGTAGGCTTCTCCAGTGCCTACATTCTGCATACACCGCCTGGAACTGGTTTAGAGGCATCCTGTCCCCTGCCCTGGCGGGAAACACACAAAGGGGAGAGGGTGTCGCCACCCTTTCCCGCCTGACCTCTCATTGGTGGACCCTGATCTGGACACTCCCCTAATCTTTGGATAAAGGTGAATACTGGGTCCCCAGAGCCTCGGATTATTCTTGAACTTCACAGTCTTGACCTTCGACTTGCTGCCACACAGCTACCTGAAGAAATCTCCCTTGGGGTAAAGGAGTTACCCCCCTGCTTGGCAGGCACCTGAAACACTGCAAGTGACCCGGTTGGAACCTCGCTGCTCCTTCAGACATCGACGACCCTTTCCCACCTTGAGGTGGGTTTCCAAGCATGCCAGAGGCCAGTGAGTGTGCACAGCAAAGCTCTGCACCGTGGACCCCGTGGGTGTCGAGATCTCTAATACCCCAGGACACCGGCCACCTCTTGCATAGCACCCGACCCCGACGAATTGAGAAGTTGTGCTTTGGCCTATTATTGAGCCAACCTCTCTGCAGCTACTGTGCCAAAGATCGATGCCCTAGCCCGCTCCGGCTACCCGTGGGCGCACCTTTACGCACTCCAAATTGCTGCCTTCCGCAGTCCCTTGTCTCTCGACTTGTGGGCCCTAGAGGAGGACAATCTTCAATTCCAAGAGTTCCTCTGGTTGCTCCAGGCCTGCTCTTCAGTCTCCTCACTGGAGACCTTGCTCAGACCTCGTGGGTCTGCACCAGTAGCTGCTTTGTGTTTCTTGCGTGGGTTGCGGTTGCCAAGGCTTAGTGGATCCAATCCGCACACTAACACCGCAGCGACCCTCATCCTTCATAGGACAGTCGCCCTCCAGAAGCTGGCCTTCCTTGAAGCCTCCTGGACCCCGTGGCTGACGATCTAAGCTACACCTCTTCGAAGCACCCGACATTGAAGGGCTCCTTCTCTTGAGCCCCCTGGTCACTGTGCCGTGACCGAGACTCTGTCCCCTCTGCTTTCAGGTTCCTCTCTACAAGATCTACATTTTCATTCTTCACGACAACGACGACGCTTGGGGCTAGCAGCAGTTCTTCACGTTTTGCCATTGAAAATCAGCCCACGACCCGACATCGAAAACGACCTATGCACCCGGCTTCCCTGGGGCAGGTAACAGTGGTACCTCATTACTCTCGTGGGTGTGGGCCCTTCAAAAGCTTAACTCTAAAGTGTTGAACTTGAACTCCTGCTAGAAGTGTTTTTAATCTTGTAAAATCAAACCGCGACATTCTCCATAGGCTATAATAGAGATCCCGACAGTAACTTCAGTCACTGCACGCGTATCCCCGGGGGTCCCCTTCCTCACTACCTTGGGTGGTTTCACAAGGGGCCAGCGACCCTAAATGCCCAAGGCATTGTCTGTAGAATTGTCGTGGTTCTTATACCACTTTTTTGATATATGGTTTGGTCCCCCCCTGGGGCCTTGTGATTCCAGTGCTATTTATTGTAACTATCAATGCTTGTTTGAATTGTATCTTCACCTCTAGCCTCATAAAGAGACTAGTGGGGTTATTCCTAGAATAAATACATATATTTTATATATATACACCTGTGTGGACTACTCTTTCATTTGGTTATTCAAGAGGTTATCTATGGTAAAACAATAAGCTTAACACTCCTTCAAGACTTAGCCTGAAGGCTGCTCTCCACAGCTACCACTAGGATAGCTTTCTTTAAAGGTTGTCTTTAACCTATCACCTTAAGAGTCGAATTGGACTGGTGCAAGGTGGCCACTATAACTAGTGACCAGCATATGCCAGGTCAACTTCTCACAGAACACTTCTTCGTCCCTGTTTTAAATGGTACTTTCCCTCAAATACAGTAAGATTAGGAAACCTCTGTCTTCTTGTGATACCAAAATGTTGCCTAAAAACTATGGGCCACTGAGATTTTTCTTCCAGGCCAGGTGGTACGTGCTTCTCCTGTATCTTCGCTCAGTACCTGATTTACATAAATTCTGAAAGTTATTAAAGGCCTGGTTATTTCTTTAACTTTATCAGCTTCCAGGCAGCTTCGGTATGTTAGTGCATGTTACTGAATTTCTAGACCTATTTCAATGATACTCTAGTGACATTGAAAGTGTGCTTTGCAAAAGACAAACACAAATGTCTGATGGATCTGTAAAGGTTTGCTGGTAGTGCCAAAGTAGATACCAAGGGTTTCTGATCCTACGCTCCAAGGGATGCTGAAGGAACTGCTGGCTGTGTCTAATAGACAGTGACATGGCGGTCTCTGAGGGCTATAGGGAGATTACTGAGAGAAATATATGTTGTTACAACGCATGCCATTACAACGCGGTCGTTACAATGAGCTGTAGGGGGCGCGCTGGATTTAGGAATAGTATAATTTACTATTACTACTCCAGTTTGTGCAACAGCAGGGCATGTGTTGGATTGTAAATCAAACACCTTCTGCCCCCTACAGCAAGTCGTTATAACGACTTGCGATGTAATGATTTGCGTTGTAACAAACAACCGTGTTGTAATGGCATGCGATCTAAAGCATGCGTTGTAAATGCTGTTTCCCTACTGAGAGTCATATGGAGGTCATTACTCTGATGGGAGTCTGTACATTTTTAAGGTACAGCTGGAGGTGTCAGAACAAACTAGTTAAACCAAAAGTAAAAGAATGCTTACAATACAGCGTGCTTGCAGGAAGAGCCTTGACTGTAGCAATGGCTTCCTCCAGACTTCTTTGAGAACGACAAATCATTGACAAAAACGAACACTGCACATTTTGCTGAGTGTAGCGTAATGTGAAATATATAAGCACATGGTGAACGTTGCGATACTGGAGACCTATTTTTAAAGAGGAGTTGAGGCCTAACTGAGGCCTAGTTTAGTCTAAGCCAGAAAAACATATTGAAAATACATTCTGAAGAGCCAAGCACCAACAGCAGACCAGCAAATTGTCATCAACTTGCCATCCTTTATACAGATTTATTATCGGGGTGGTGGGCAGCCGCGGTCTGCGTAGGTAACAGTGGTGGGGCGGTGGGGCCACTTAAGGGGGGATTTCGAGGGACGATGCCGAGGGAAAATTAAATAAATAATAATTTTCCCTCAGCATCGTCCCCAAAAAATACCCCATTACCAGGCCCTACCGATGTTACCTGCACGGACCGCGGCTGGTGGTGGGTGACTGATGCCGGGGTTCACGCTAAATGGGACAGGACCCAATTCCGTGGTTAGCATGTACCTGTCAAGTGGCTGCACCCAAGAGCCACCAAATTGAAAGAAATTGTTTTGCGCTTGAGAGAGGTTTGTGCCTGATACATCCATATATTTGTAGTGGCTGGGGTAAAAAATCCTCAAGTCCAATGTGCTTTTTAAAGCATTATATTCTGTATTTATTTCACACCAGAAACATGGTAACAAAAGAACAGCCAACGTATTTCGTCCACACAGCCGGCAGGCAAAGGGCTTTATTAAGGCAAGGCGTCTTGTTAGTGGTCATGTAATTGTCATGGTTTCTGTCTGTTCAAGTATACATGAGCAGTCTCTGCTGTGCAGTCTTACATGACCACTAACAAGACACTTTGCCTTGATAAAGCACTTGGCATGCCTGTCGTACGGGTGAAACAAGCGTCAGCCGTTCTTTTGTTACGTGTACCGCGCCTTTCTATCTGGAAGGAATACACTGTTGGGTTTAAACAGCAAGGACCTCTTCATACACAGCAGTTTGAATTAAGGGAGTCAGTCATAAATCCTTCTGGTTATCTGTACTTCATAGGACTCAAGGAGAAAAAACTCACCATCCTACCTGTGATGCCTACTCATTTTTTATGGTCTCATCTACCAATGGTATCACAAGTTATTTTTCCATTCAGCCCTAATTTATATGTATTAAGGGAGAATATCCAGTACACTTCTCTCTTTTTACGATTTCGAACCAAATTTTTTATTTCTAATATTGCTTTTGATTTTTCTAATATAACTCACTCCAGGTCTAGCTGTTTGGTTTTCTTATGTATACAAGGTGGTAGCAAAGGCATTTTCACTTTATGTGTCCTAATTGCCAATCTGTGTGTGCCAAACTATTCTCAGAATTCAGTTCCTGTTTCTACTACATATGCCATATTACCTGGGCATAGAGTGAGACATACTGCATTACTCATCTGCAGTTTGTTGTGTTTTTAAGAATAATATTATATTCATTACAAGCTAGTTTCTCTGTGGCTATCAATCAATCAATCAAACACTTGTAAAGCGCGCTACACACCTGTGAGGGTCTCAAGGCGCTGAGGGGGGGGGGGGGGGGGGGCAGCTACTGATCGAACAGCCAGGTCTTGAGGAGTCTCCTGAAGGTCAGCAGGTCCTGGGTCTGTCGTAGGTGGGTGGGGAGTGTGTTCTATGTCTTGGCGGCGAGGTGGGAGAATGATCTGCCGCCAGTAGTTGCTCTGTGGATGCGTGGAACAGTGGCAAGGGCGAGGTTGGCGGAGCGGAGTTGGCGGTTCGGGGTGTAGAAGTCGAGTCGGTTGTTGAGGTATGCTGGTCTGGTGTTGTGGAATGCCTTGTGAGCGTGGGTGGGGAGCTTGAAGGTGATCCACTTGTTGACGGGTAACCTGTGCAGGTCCCTCAGGTGGGCGTTGATGTGGCTGTGGCGCGGTTTGTCGAGGATGAAGCGTGCGGAGGCGTTCTGTATGCGTTGGAATTTCTTCTGGAGTTTGGCGGTGGTTCCCGCGTAGAGGGCGTTGCCGTAGTCCAGCTTGCTGGTGACAAGGGCCTGGATGACCGTTCTTCTGGTTCCGGTGGGGATCCATCTGTAGATCTTGCAAAGCATGCGGAGGGTGTTGAAGCAGACTATTGCAGCATTAAATACGTAAAATGTGCCCCACTTATAGTTGCCTTTGATTGGATTTTCTCAGCTACATATGGATATCTGTAACCACGTATTTTTTTCAGGTAATTGAGTATGGACTAACTTATCCTTCACATGTGTATTCGAATCAAAGGCAAACAATGTTTTATTCAGCATCTTATCATCATCAATAGTGTTCCGTAAGTGCTGATTTTAATTGATGATCTTCCTAATCTTCCAATTCAAACTTCAATGCTGTGTGACACATACGTACGTGCAGGGCCAGACTGGGAACCACAACCGGCCCTGTCAAAGTGCTCGCCTCCGAGGGGGTGCCTCCGAGCTCTTTACCAGGGCCAGTTTTCAGCTGATTTTGTTACAGGGCCGATTTTGCAAAAACGGTCCTGTAACAAAAACGCCCCCCAGGGGCCTAAAACCGTCCCCCACCTGTGCGGCGCACCGGGGGATTGCCCGGTGCCCGCTACGGCCAGTCCGGCCCTGCGTACTTGTCTTGTTTCTGTTGAGCCACGTGCATTGCCTTTCCATTATAATACTTGGCTCTTTTGTATGAATGTTTCCAAAAAGTGAAGGCACCCTCTGCTCGGCAATGCTGCATGCCATTTATAAGGTTCTAGGACTCTGGGACACCTTGCTGTATCCTCTTCGGGCTTGGTGGAGGGATTCTGTTTCTGTTAACTGCCCCACTTTCTTTTCTTTTCCTCCAGTTCTATGATAATGGCCAAGTAGCATTTAAGTCATATTTGACATATTTATCCAGCCATAGATTTTTAGCCAAAATCATCTTTATGATACATTTTTCATCAAACATTTATGAAAAAATAAAATACAGGACCTAAAATGGAACATATTGGCTAAAGTGGGTCTGTAGGAAAGTGCTCTTGAGATTGAAATAGTCTACTATTGCCACATTGAGGTAATATTTAGTAAATATCGCCTTGACCAGTGGCAGCTCCTCCGGTAAGGCGGAGGAGCGTCGCCCCACTGTTTTTCGCAGTGAAAAAAAAGGAAAAATAAAATGCTAATAACTCAATGTCATTATCATTCTCTTTGTTCCTGCTGCGGCGTCTTGGCGGGCGGCCGGATCTGCTCTGCTCTCAGAGCGGGGCGAGTAGTGGTGGGAACTATGTAAGTGTGCATGAGTGTTTGGCTGGCGCTCTCGGGCTGGCCAAACATTCATACGCACTTTGCATGTTTTCCACCCAGGCTGCATTACAGCCTGGGTGGAGAACATGCTCAGGCTCCCATTTCCTGGCCGAGCACCGAACCCCGGTGCTCAGACCAATCACAATGCTGCATTGCAGCGTTGTGATTAGCTATGGGGAGCCTGGGTGCTTCCTGTTTCAAGAGAAGAAGCCAGAAGGAGAGCGGAGCAGAGGCGGCCGGCCGGCCTGCAGGCTGGCAGATAAGTGACCTTTAAAAAAAATGTACATTGGATAAATGTCTATTTTCTTTCAAATGTTCTAGGAATCAACAAATTCATATGAAACTAGCTGTATTTGATTACTATATATTATTGTGCAAAAACTGTACCTAAATCCTAAAATAAACATGTTGGCTAAAGTGTCAGATTTGGTTGAATGTTTCACACACGATTTGAGATGTAGCAGCAAATTGCCAGCAGAAAACACAGCATTGCCAGAAAATAAATGATATTTATTCAAGAAAAAAGACAATTTACTGTATAAAAAAAGAATTAGTTCAGTTTCATAAAAAATGCTGAGTTCCATTTCAGGTTGGAATATAATCTTGATACAGGGACATAGCTTGGTCAGTAAAATTGGAGGGTGTGACCTTCAGATTTTCCAACAATCATGCAGGCATATAATGTTAAAATACATTATGTGACAAGCAGGGGGCATGGTAGGGGCTTACGGTACAGTGGAAAGAAGAGAAATGCGGATTGGTAGGAGTACTGCGAGAAACACAATTATTTGTCAACTAAACAACACTTTTGAGGACTTTCAAAACAGAGAGAGGGAGAGAGTGTATGTGCACTTTTGTCTGTGTGTATTCAAAAATCCACGGTGAAATCCGACAGACACCTCACCATAGCCAATGAAAGCATCTGTACCCAACTATTCATCAGAAAATACATTTATTCTGAGGTTTCACACCCCAAACACACCTCTGAATGCTAGACCCCTGTCTTTATACTCTGTGTGGCTATTATTCATGTACTAAGTAACAGAATACGATTGTCGAAATTAACACTTCAGAATATACAGTGCCTTTCTTAGTGCTAAGCTTGAGAACGCTATTCTAAGAACAAAATTGGTTTTGAATTACCATTGTGTCCCATAACTCTTTATGGGACCGTTAGTAACCCAGAAAACACAAACACCACCCTCTCAGGAATGCTCAGTGGGTTGCTGCAGGTAAACTGGACTTTTTCACTCAGTTATGGTGTACTGAACAAAGTCTTTCCACCTATGTGCTAGGAACCCCAACGCAGAGGAGAGAAGTCAGGATTTGCACACAGGGCGGCTGTCTTCTATGTTCACTATTAAATGACAGTGGGATCACTTCTCACTTGTAATAAAATATTAGTGAGTAGTATAAAGTGAGTAGTTACGTAATTTTCTAATTGCAGGTATGCTCTGTTGGCAGAACGTGTCTGGATGAGGAAAAAACCTTATATAATATGCTTATTGTATTTTCCTGACTATTAGAACATAATGTAATGCAGCATTATATATTGTGGACCGAAAACCTATTTCAATATAATAGGGTCCTATAATACATAGGGGCTTTCAATTACTTTATAAATTCAAGTTTATTACAGGAAGCAGGACTTTATCTGCATGGTAACACGCATTTTGAAAGTGCCTTACATTAAACTACGTATCATGTGTATTTTTGATAAATTACAACCTTTATTTTGGCTTGTTTATATTTACAGTACTGATGTCACATATAGCATTAACACCAAGAACATTTGTTTTTGTTTAGAAGGAGCTGCAACAATAATTCACACGCAGATTGTGGGAGCAAGATAGAGTATTATAAAGAATAATACAACCTGCAAGAGTTCTGTGATCTTATACTGGAAGTTGTTGCTCTACATGGTCACAGAAATCCTCCGTGAATTGTAATATAAATTGTGGAGGGTGTATATTTTCCCATGCGTAATGACAATGGGGATACTTGCGACTTGATAGTTTTTACACGACAATTGTTTTTAAATGTTAAGCTACAAATTGACATAGTAGCTGGTGCAAAAGTATCCAACTCGTGTGTATAAATGTATTCTGTCCCATAACGATAAAAGGCTGAATTTTGGATTTCACTAAGTGGACTAAAGGCAGCAGCAGGCACGCAACCTGATGAGGTATAATAATGGCTTCACACCTTTGCTGAAACTTATACCACTTCCAATACCGTTATTTACCACGAAGACAAAGTACACATAATCAGAAGTCACCTGCTCAGGTAATTAGCCAAGTACAGCAATTCTGCGTTTTTTCTGTCAAAAATTGAGGGGCTCTGTATTGCCGGTCGGCATGGGAGAAAATGTCAAATTCGGGAGATCAAATGGGTGATGCATGGCCTTTTGCACATTTTTACCCTCAGAATCAAGCAACCACGTCACATTGATGAATGTCAAGGAGGGGATTAAATGTTCATTGATTTTTTAATATCTCTTAGAGATGTTCACTTTTGCTTGTCACATCATTTGCTTTCAGTTTGTGGCAATAATCTGCGATTATGCATGGAGTCTTTTTTTTTTTTGAGGGAATGTATCTCTCCTGATGTGCCAATAACATTCTTTGTTCACATTGTTGCAAAACTCGCACTTTGTGAGGCAATACACCCTAAGGTTTTTGGTAAAAGATTTATAATTATTGGAGACGTTCAAAACGTAATTCAGAAGCACCCACTGCATACTTTCGTGGCATACAAACATGGTAGAAACGTGAAAGTAATATACGTTATTTTATGATGGTATTTTTTAATCGTGGTTCATTTTTTAAATAATAGAATAGAATAATGCAATATAATAAAATAGAATTTTAGACTAATTTGTGTTAGCTTCGTTTAGAGTGAACTTTAGAAGCAGCCAGGTACTACCTGTGCTAACAGGAGAGATCTCACAGGGAAGAAACGTGAAATTAACGCAAGGAGGCGGGGCTTTGAAGGGCACCGCCCACAACATGTATGATTTGTTTTAACTTTACTTCAAAAAGTTTTTTTTTCATATTTAATCTACGGTGGGCATGCACGAATTTAAGTCTCGCTATCGTTGGTAAAATGGGCACCGCTCGCTGGCAATGTCAGTGCAGACAGCGGGGCCTGACTTAACAGATCGTCCCCCAAAGTTTGAAAGGTTCGGGCCGCAAACACATGGGAGGCCACGCCCCTGTTCCTCCCCCTTTCCAGTTCGGCCCGGCGGAGGGCGGGGATAGTTCTGGGGGAGTAGGGGCTCCCGGGCCCTCCTGTCTGCGCCGAAGTGTGGGGGAACAGAGCTGACGTCAGCCCCGGGGAGGTGGGTAGGAGGCCGAGCTGTCAGACGGTGGCAGGTATTAAAAGTCACATTGGAGGACAGCCCCCCCAGCTATGGATCTCACCTTGGGCTTTTCAAACTCCCATGCGCCGCGTGTTCCCGGGACCTTCCAGGTGCTGCAGGCTGCTTGCCCCCGTACCTGGCCCCTGGGTCCCATGCCGGAGGAGGCGGGCAGAGCCGTTGGCGTGCATCCCCCCAGGCAGGGGGACCACGGATACATGAAGCCTGGGAGCTGCCCCGCTACCGCCGGAGAAGTCAGGTACCCCGGGTATATAAAACCCGGAATATTTATCCCCCCTCCCAAGCAGGCAGACCCTGTGAAGCTGGGGGGCTTCACCCCAGAAAAACAGATGTCAGTCGACAGCACCCAAAGACACGAAGAGGTGCCCGTGGAACACACCCCGGCCGTGAATCAAGCGGTGTCTGCTTTCACAAGGCCCCTGACCAGCACCCCTGGAAGCATCAAGGAGGAGGCTGGCCCCCCGATGTCTCTAGCCGGCACACGTACAACCCCGAGGCAGGGGGACGCTGGAGCAAGGCAGGCGGGGGCCGTGAAGCAGGAGGACCCCGGACCTCCGACTGACACGAAGCCGCCAGAGAAAAGTAAGTTTGCAACTTGCATAAAACTTTTGGTGCATGGCTGCAGCGGGTGCGCGAGGCCCCCTGCACGTTCTGTGTGGCCCCGAGGCTCTCGTGCGTTACTTGATTTAACGCTGGTGTGTGGTATCGAGGTGCTGGATGCTAGAAAGCGTGCATGCTGTCTCTGGGAGCTCCATGTTTGGAGGGAGGGGGTTGATGGGCTGTCGCATTGTGCACGCACAAGAGGCGCTGCCTGTCCACATGGAGGCTGCAAACCTCCACTGACAATGGAAGGCAAAACAAACGGCCGGGACGAGCGTGCTCTCGAATTCGTGCCAATGTGCCCTGAAAGCGGGGGCCAACGTGGGATCGCCCACATCGGGTTTTGCATCTGCCCAACTTTTGTATCTTAAAAACGCATGGGGTGGAATTTTAACAAAAGCAACTCTGCCAACGGTTCTCCCCGCCCCCACTCACCAACTAGTATCGCGTAAAGGGGGAGCCCTCCCCGGGAAAAAGATCACTCGGGACGGTAGAGGGAGGGGGTGAAGTGACGGGTGGGGATATCAAAAAGGTAATGGAGGGGGTGCAAACGGGAGGAGGGGAAGAGCCCGCGCAAGTTCCTGTTTCTTTTTTGGAAACAAAGAAAACTCTGTGCTGGCATCTGTCAAAGAGTGATGGGAACCCGGTCCAGGACGGGAGCGTGAGGGACGTCCCCAATGGATACCCTAAAGGGGGTGGGGGGGGGGCTACCTGTTAGTATGCGATTTCTTCAACCGCCCTCATGAAGCCCCCTCTCTCTCTGACTCGGGAAAAATAGCAGTGAGTTGGAAACGGACAACATGGAGGCTGCAGGAGATTTAAAGACGCCCCCTCCCAAGTTGACAGGGAACCTGCACCCTTGGTCGGTTGAGGGTGGGAGGGATGTTTGAGCGCGCGCATTGCTCCCCGTTTGTAAATAGTGGTCTGTTTCCCCCGCCACCCCCTCCCAAAACATGGCCTGGGTGCCTGCACAATCTTCTGACACGTGAGATTTTCATTTGCACGTATGGGACCATATGACCTGTGTTTTTATAGGCTGCTGTCTTAATTTTCTGAACAACTGTTCTTACGGTGTCAGCATCCTATATACACTGACACTTTATAGATTTCTTTTTTTTTTTTAGGACATTACCCCATTATATGTCGTATATAAGCACCTTGACGTTTATCATTTCACTTGTTTGCGTCTTTGTCCTGTGTCTCTTTTGTTACTGTTAACTGAGTGTCGCGTTTGAGGGGACGCAAACAGACAGTTGATTTTCAAATTTTGCCCCTCTTCGGCTGTCATCAGTGTGATGCCTTCCTGACGTCATCGGTTGTTTACATTGCACGTTCAGGAGGAGACAACGTGCAAATAAGTTCGAGTACTTGTCCGTCCGTTTGTCATCGCACGTAGTTTGCGCGCTGTGGCCAGGAGCGTCACACAGACCCCTGCGGTGTTGGGGGGAGACTCAATCACTCATGGCCCCCAAATCGTGCAGGGGAGCCCCATTCATAAAAAGTCCAATAAACATCGACGTGATATGGGAGACTCGGGGGCCCCCATTCTGAGGGGGCATCATTGTGCGAAACGCCACTCGCTGTGGCGTGTTTTTGTTGTGGGCTTTTGTTTTGTCAGGGTGGCGCTCTGCTGACTGCGAGGGAGGGCCTGCGCCCAGCTGCCATTTGCACACAGCAGGGGCTGCCTCTCTCCCATCAGGTCTGAAGTTATCACGTACTCCGGCTCCAAAGACCCCTCCCCCTTTGAGCAAAGCCATTTGCTTTTTGATTAGTCAGAAGGACCTTCCATTTTCGCCCCGTTTTCCAGGTTTACATTTCAATGGGATCGCACAGATCCATTTTAAAGGGAGAACAGTAGGTGTGCTCCCCCCCCCCCCCCCCCCCCCCCCCCCGCAGTCAAGAGTGCATCTTTCAAAATTTAAAAGTTATGTAGTTAATGTCTCTTTTTTGTGCTTGGGTCGTGAGGCGGTTGTAATTGTGTGTGTGTGTGACAGTTCTTACATCCCAACGATCCCTTTTATTGGTATGGGGGCGCTGTCGTGCGCCATTCAAAATCTGCACATGGTGTTGGGTTTCAGATCTCAACAAAGATTTCTGCGCGTAAACATTTCTTTGTTTAGCGACTTCTTCTCAAACTTTGTTACACTTTATCATGGAGCAGTTACGTGTACTTGTTCCTAAGACGCGGGGTCGAGGGCATTTGATAGACAAAGTTTGGGATTGGTGGGGTGAAAGGAGCGAAAGGAAGTCGGTTAGAAACGAGATTTTTGACAACAGGTTTCCATGACAGTCGGGCCTCGTGCCGGAGGCTGAGCAGAGGCTGGGGCTCCTCCTACCGCGACCCACTACTTTCAGCACATCATTACATATTTTTGTTCCATACATTTTCCCCTTATTTTGATATACTCAATTGCTTGGTTATTTCATTTATTACCTCCCGGGTAACATTGTTACATACAATATTTTTTGGGTGGGGAAAGGGGGGTGCTTTCACTGAAAGTTAAATACTCGGGGTGGGGCCATTTAGTTCGTTTCTTTTACTTTAGCTAACTCGATTTACTTCTCTAACAGGGGAAAGTACTTGTGTCGGTCTCCCAACGCTATACTTATTTTCTTAAACTGTAGGTTGACCATCACTTCATCCCGATTGTGTTTAAAGGTAGCTCTGATGATGTCACCACCCGTGACTACGTGGCGCCTACAAGTGATTTCATCACCTTTGCCGACCTTTTGACACTGCCCTGCTGCATGAATTGCAACTTGAATTTGATCCGATTACTCGTCCGTCTTGCATCATGGAACGGTTACTGTGTAACTGTTGGTTGTTTTTATGGACAAGGCCCAAACGTTTTATGTTAGTACTTACCATGTAAACCCATTTTTAAATACTTTGTATTTACCCAATACTTATTTTTGTAGTGTACTGCCACCACACTGGAGCAACTGAGCTAAGTTTATCTGCTAGCAAGTACCCTTTTTTCTCGTGTTTAACATTTAATGTTCATGAGGCAGCAATATTATTTTGCACAATAAATCTCATACCACTATTACTTTGTAGGCAGAAATGGTCACTTTTATTACGACAGGTGTGTAACATAACTTTCCATAAATGCAAAACATGGTAAAAAAAAAAAATCAACATCACTAATTCATAAGTCTAAACGTTCCCCAATAAAAACACCATGCTCTTCACCTTTTTCTCATGCTTCCTTCATTTACCGCCTTTTCCTTGCATACCCCAATCTCAAGACCACCCCTCCCCCCCCCCCCCCCCCCATCAACTATCCCAAGCGATCTGCTCCAGTATTGTTCAAAACCACATTGTTTGCTCTTCAGCTTCCCTGCGTTCTGTCCTCAACCTCCACTCCAGGAGGGATAATCCCACACCAGACTGTCCACCCCCCCAAAAGCACCTGACTACAACAATAAAAAATACTCTACAACCTGCCTTATGGCCTGTTCCAGTTGCCCAAAGACACCCAGGGGGAGACCAGCTAGAGCCACGCTCCCCATGGGTCTCCGCATTCTTGTCTACTTCATCCCTTGGAGCCCCAGCTTTTGTTTATAATTCCTGGGCTTCGCCTTTTCTCATGCACTCACACTGTCGGACCACATATTTCTTGACCCTTCTCGGTGATGCGTACCTGTCACCTATACCACAGGTCCCCTCCAAAACCACCCTCTTTAACCCAGAAGTCAGTCCGTCTTTAACCCCCCACACCCCAGTTAACATAACATTTGTAAAGCGCACTCTCACCCAAAGGTCTCTTGGCGCTGAATAACAGATGTTTGTTACCCAACTCCATGGTACTCATTTTATCGACTTTGAACCTGTGACCATGAGGTTGAACACAGGTCCCCGCAGTGCATGCATTAGTCCACTGAGCTACCAGACCCAGTTCTCAATGCCCTCGGCTGGATTACCCGCACACTGCTCATAACACCTGCAACGTTTGAATATGATTCTACCTCAGAGTAGGTTACTTTAAAATATGAACTGATTAGAAGAAAGGAAGAGAAGCAAATTAAACTTCCTATAAGGTCACCTGAAAACAAGAACTTGTACAGTCTCCAACTGAGTAACAAGCAACAAAAACATGTATTCTGTTCTCTTGAGTGGGGGCGAGGGGGCTCATCCTCCAGTCTCTCTCTACATACCTCTCAAGTGATTTTATGAAAATCTAGAGCTTTATTCAAACAAAATCCAGAAAAACAAGCTTTCTGGCACATCAGCTTTTAGAACTTCCTCTGGGCCAGTTTGTCTCCTTGCCCTCTGGATACTCGCGCACAAGGTTTCCCCAAACCTGGATTACTTTGAGGTGGGAGTCCTGCCTTTCCTGAGTCACAGGATCCGAGTTTCCTTTGTTGGTTTGTTTCTAGAGTCATTCCACGAACTCGAGCTGGAAACCTCCACAGACTGGATCTGCCATGATGGACATCATCACCCTTCATTCCCATAATCCACTGCGCATGCATTGCCGACCACCCAGACACTAGATCCATGCATCTGGCCATAAACTGCGTGCACTGGTTTGCAGTCTTTTGATGCACTGATTCCAGTCCTTCCTCTCAATTGCGACCCAAGTTTGCCTTGGGCCTTTTCTTTCCTGCCACTCCAGTCCTTAAAAATCCTGTGTAGTCCCCCCCCCCCCCCCCCCATGTCTTCAGCTTATGTATAGATGCAATAACTCCTTAGTGGTCTTTTTAAGCTAACAGCACCAGGTTATACTCTGGCATGGGGTTCCTCCCAAGGAACATGCTCAGTCGTGACATCCACGAACGGGTGTAAGACACATTATGCCCCTAATTGGTAGGGCCTTATTTATTTTATAGAGTTTTATATAGCGCGAACAAGATCCCGAAGAATATCAGAGCGCTTTACATTAGGAAGGATGGAAGGACAATAATGCAAAATCAGCATCAGGTAGGAGTAAACATTCCTCATGTTGGCTCTCTGGGCTCTGCTCAGTTAGTAATGTCCAATTGCATCGACAGAAGCTTTGGTGTCGCGCTGAATCCTGCCCTGTCAGTCACCATGCTCATTAATTTGGGCATCTTTTTCAAGCTCTGTATTCTATAATGCATTTGGAATATGTATAACCTTTTCTAACACACACCAGAACCATCACACAATGAGGGAAAGAGTCTCCTTCAAGGCACTCTGTATCGGTCCTAAAATCTTGAATCTGAAAGGTCCTTTACCTCCTGATTAAAGGGCACCATCCAAGCAGATGCCTCAGGTTCCCAGGGACAGCTTGGACTGTGATCCCCGAGATAAAACGAGCACGTTTGGATGGCCGTGCCTTCGGCTACTTGACCCCAAAGTTGTGGAACTCTCTCCCTCCTAAGCTGAGACTTTTTTTCTGTTACTGTTTTTTAGGCAATTGTAGTAGCACTGAAATAAGTTGTGGAAGCCTAGCGAGGGTACACTCCGAATAGAGTAACCATGCACTCTCCAAAATCACCTCGCATAGCATAATGCCTAACATAACCATCACTAATGGGCAAAACAAAACTAGTCCATTTCTTAAATTAACTGCTTAAATAGGAAATACATGGATCAGTAGGCCATCGACTTTCGAACTGATGACCATTAGACACTGGTATTTATGTAGTGAAAACATAGTCACATGGCTAGGGCTAGTTTTCACCAGAAAGTACACCAACCAAGAATGTAGCAAGTTAACTACAAGATGTACAGTGGTAAAGAAAGTGTTAAAGTAGACTGTTCGTGAAGGGCGGGACTAGGCGTAATCTACAGAGAAGAGTTCAAGTTTTTCTGGGAGTGGGGTGGCAGGTTGGGGTAGAGCCTGTAATCCTTCCTTTGGGTTCCACAGCCATGACATGACGTGAAAAGTTGTGTTTCAAGTGGCACTTTTTTTGCCTCCCTGTCAAGATTGCCAGAAGTAAGGGTTTGTTTCTGGTATTTTTGTTTACCTCCTGTGATGTGGAGTTTAATTTTCAAGTAGGTTGGTAGCTTAAGGTGTATGTTTTATGGGTAATTCATGCCATTTTGAAACTTGTGGAGGCCGATTTCTCGCAGCATGGAAAGTGTATTGTGAGGTAGGAATACGGGGAGTCTGATTATGTTTAGACATGTAAGCAGTGGTGTGTCTCTCTTCAGATGAGAGGACCAGTGCTTGCACAGTAGTTCTTGCATCCAATTGGGAACGGGAACACTGCAAAATGTATTAGATTGACTAAGATTCCAAATTGCAATTAAAAATTCTCTTAAATCTTCATCAAGACATAACTGCTAAGCTAACACGTTTCGGTCTTTTTTTGTCAATACGAAACTACTTCAGGGCAAGAGATTGTTCAGATTTCTCATCCTTTACATAATTTACCCAGTACTGCCATACTCTTGTCTGTGCATTAATTCACATAATAATGAGGCTTCAGTCTGATGCTAGTCACGATTTCAACAAAAGAAGCGCAGCAGATGGGCAATAGGTGGAGTGGGTGCATGCATGGTGTTAGGTTTTTTTTTTCTGACACGCTGCAGTTGAAATGATCAAAAAACAGAACAAAAGCCAATGCTGCATTTAACTCACCTGCACTTTAGATGGTGAACTGAATGAAACAGTAACGCTAACAACCACTTTTTCCGTTGGATTTAATCCAGAAAATATTTTGCATTTTACATTAACTGCATTTTCAGTTATTAAAACATGTTCATTACAAAAACAGACAAAATAAACAACATTACCACAACAATATCGACATTTTGACTAAATTTTATGCAATTTGACACCAATACAAATAGACTACACTCAACCATATAAACGTCTCAGTCATACTAATCATCCATCCTCACTAGACAATATACACGTTAGAACAATAATACACAATAAACAAAAAGGCCATCAGTAGACAAAACTTGGCATAGTTATAAATCACTACACTGTATTATTTAGAAAAGATTGGCCAAAGGCGGAAAGGTCTACACGTTTTGAATCCCTTTATGTACGGGGATTCTCATCAGGACCAACATGGAGGCTAGCCACCTAAGCAGAGAGACTTGAGCATTCACGCTCCTTCAGATTGAATGTACGCCGATATTTACTCTCTACGTCAGCCAGAGTCCAATTTGGTCGCCCCTTTGGAGCAACCGTTGTTTTGTTAAGCACAGCGAAGAAAGGATATCTTTACACTTGTTGAGAATACGTGAACGTCGAGATTTGTTTTCAATGGAAACAAGACCGGTTACTTACTAAGCGCTTGCCGCTGTATGAAACACAAATGAGGAGAGAAGACTTTCTTGGGTTCTGCTCTATTGCATACCACAGCCTTACAAGTTACGGATTGAAGTAGTAACAACTTTGAAAACTTCGGCTTACTTTAGTACAAGCAAAATGTTGGTCCTTATGAGAATCCCCGTACATAAAGGGATTCGAAACGCGTAGACCTTTCCGCCTTTGGCCAATCTTTTCTAAATAATACAGTGTAGTGATTTATAACTATGCCAAGTTTTGTCTACTGATGCCCTTTTTGTTTATTGATTGTGTATTATTGTTCTAACGTGTATATTGTCTAGTGAGGATGGATGATTAGTATGACTGAGACGTTTATATGGTTGAGTGTAGTCTATTTGTATTGGTGTCAAATTGCATAAAATTTAGTCAAAATGTCAATATTGTTGTGGTAATGTTGTTTATTTTGTCTGTTTTTGTAATGAACATGTTTTAATAACTGAAAATGCAGTTAATGTAAAATGCAAAACATTTTCTGGATTAAATCCAACGGAAAAAGTGGTTTAGTGTTACTGTTTCATTCAGTTCACCATCTAAAGTGCAGGTGAGTTAAATGCAGCATTGGCTTTTGTTCTGTTTTTTGATAATATTTGGTTTGGCCTTGCTGCCAATCGAGCCAGAACCCTATTTGGTTTTTGCAGTTGAAATGAGGCCTTTTCTGTCTCGTCATAAATGACCCCTCTCAGGTTCTGCAATTTCAAATGAATGCCTATTTGACGGGCTGCTCAAACCATATCCTCGTGCTACAGGGGTGTTTACTTGTCGACCCGCAGCACCAATGTGCAACTTATGTTACTAGGGGTTTAGCATTCAGTTACCGGTCCTCTGTAGCTCTGTACTTCCTGGGAACGACAGCTACTGCTCCTTTGGCATGTTTTACCGGGCCTTGATTTGTGAGTACTTGCATGTGAGTACTGCGCTGCCCATGTGAAGGCCAGACTCTGACTTGGCGTTGACTGTGCCATTCTGTTGCTGTGTCTTCACTTGAGCAGTGTTCCGTGGCTGCAGAGACGTGTTCTCTTGTACAGCTGTGCGGGTTCCCCTCTCCTCGGAGTTTCCTGTGGAGACACGCCGGCCCTTCCTTGATTCACTGTCGCACACCGATATCTTCTGCCAAACCCCGCTCCCCCTCCCGGCTCGGGGGACTGGAGGTACTGCTACTCGCAGTAAATTTCCTGCGTGATATGGCTGGGTTTCGTTAGTTAACCTAGCCAATACATATTTGCCTTGTATCCCGATTTAAGAGGCGGGCTACCATTTTCCACACGCCTGTAGCAGTAATGGAGCCTACAGCTCTTGGCGATGCTGCGGATTGAAAGTGGTAAAACCCAGCTCCGTGCTCACTAAGAGCCGCCAGCATGCCCTTCACCTGCATAGTGCTCTGAAAAGCATGCCCCGAAGCAGCCGTTGGAAATACTGACTGACCTCTCTGTACCACATTCAGGTGCGAGGGTGTGGTTTGGCATGGCACAAAGGTCCGATTACTCATGTATGTCTTGCTTTATTTCTCTTGATGGCTTCTTCGTCTAAAAAGCCACAGTCACTCCCTCTAACCTAGATCCAAAGGCATGTGGCTTCCTGTGATGTCATCATTGGTTGAAAACTCCTGGGATGTCATTTCCGGTGATGCTATAATGCTTTTCGGTGGCTTTAAATAAATAGATCGTTTTGCTCATAATTTTGACAAGTAGATCTATGTTCCCCATTGGAATACATTTTAGGAAATAGTTTTATGGCGTGGATATCTCCCCTCCCCTTTTTTCCCCGAAAATGTCTGGCAACATTATGGGTCAGCCTGTGGCAATAGGTTTGCAGTCTTTGGAATCTCGGTCCTCACTTCGGCGCTTACACAGCAGGCCTTCGCCCGCCGCACGGGCCCTGGGGTGTGGGGAAAAAATGCCAAATGCGCTTTCAGGTATCCCAGCTTTTGGCCTCTTGGGAACACACCACTCTGCCGTGGATGCATTTGCCCACGGAGTGGAGCTATACATACATTTAATGGGGTCAAGTTTTGAACATTTTGCGGCTTGTTGTTGAGACTTGATGCCATTTGAAACAATTTCCCCATGCACCTGCGTTAAGTGAGTGGTGCCCCCCCCCCCACACACACGGGGGGGGGGGCAGGCAGCAGGGGTTTTTTCACTTTTGCCCCCTCTGCTCCTTTTGTGTTCCCTAATCATGTCACATTCACTGTGACCCCCATCTACTCCTGTAGCCGTCGAAGTGAGAAACGCCCACTGTGCAGCGCGGCACATCCGCACGTGGGGGCACTTCCTGCTGCTGGGATGCGAGTGGAGAACATGGCCAGTTGCACGCGACTCCCCCGCGCGTCGGTGTCTAGACTACTAAATGCTTTTTACACTGCTGTACAGGAAGATACAGCCAGGCCGTGGCTGCTGGTACCTCGAGGGAGACCCAGCATTATATGGCTAATCTAAGTAGAGTCCCTGCTCTTCTCTGCGTGGCAGCTTACCTTTTTATCCTCGCTGGGACCCCTTCCAGATTAAAACGTGTATATATTGTATGTGCCTTCTTTTAATTAAATGTGCAGTAGCCAGGTTACCATATACATTAAACCTATCTCTAGTCTTCAGCAGTAATGCCAAAGCGGTAATGCTTAGAATGTTTTCTTGGGCTCCATCCTTTGACTCCTTGACAAACGTGAGATGTATACTGCTTTAAGATCGCAATGGAACTTTTTTTTATACACGTTGCACTGGACACGAGGGCCGAAATCATCATTGGATACTCGGGGCGAAAATTCGTATTCATTTTCTGGCCTTTACACTCTCCTGTTCACCACAGTCTGAGGTGTGGCATGGATCCTCTAGCAAAATGGCTGCCAGGTGGAGGACACGCTGTTGCCCATCACTTTACCTCAGGGGGTGCTGGGAGAAATCAGGTGGGTATCTGTGATCCTGGCCAGTGCTATACTGAGGTCAGAAACACCGATCCTTAAGCCCCTTTCCACTTGTATGTCCTCTTGTGTTTTTTGTTTGTTCCTTCAACAGTGTGATGCCAACATGTTCTATTGATCCATCTCTCACTTATTGCCAATTTGGCCGTGGTTCTTGAAACACCTGTTTTAGACTTGCCCGGTGTGTTTGGTATAGATCTATACTCCCGTAATTTTTTTTTAGAGCTTTTGCAAAGCTTTGTGTGGGATGTGATTAAAAGGGGAAAAAAAGAGGAAACATTGTATGTGTTAAAAGGGTGGCTTCAGCATTGTGGCTATTTTAGGCGAGTCCTTTGAACATTTTGCGACCTGAGTCCTGGATTCTTGTTTGAATACGAGTTCACCAGCAAGCGCATCATTCTGTGTCCAAAGTTAGTCCAGCAATCACTGCCATTCTTTGATTCAACGAAAAAGAATTCTCTATGACTGCTTCAAAGAGGAAAGCTTCTATTTAATAACATTGCAGAGTTCGTCAACAGCTGCTTCTTCAATTATATGCACCACCAAATATATGGGAGCTATATACTATAATAATATAGCTGGGTATTAACCATCAGAGCCCAATTGACTGAGACTAGATTTGGTCCACAGTGTATTTCAGCTAAGGAAACAGTTGGTGTTACTGCATATTCATATATAGGGAAAAAATATTTATTGTTGTCCAGAAGAAGGTGGTTCCATTTTACCAACCCACCGAAACGCGTCGTCTATTTGTTTTCTGTAAGATTTGAGGAACGATGAGCTACACAGGAAAAAAAAGGCTCGGAATTTGATTTCTTGATTCTATTCAAATAACATTTCTGAAATGACAATTGTTTGTGTCTTAAGTGTTGTCTCACCTGCTGTAACGTTTTATGATACATTATGCAATATTTTCTACTATTAGGTTTTTAATTGTTTTTATAAATAAAAAATATGCATTTTTATAAATTGCATAAACTTATTTACTTGGACTGTTACATTAAAAATGTATTGGAGAAAGGTTGCCTTTTGGTCCCTTTTTAGGACGGGTGTAGATGTATACATGATTTTGAATACGATGAAAAGTGGAATGTTTGAATAGAATGAAGTGATTTCTCCAAGGGATTATTTGTTGCTGACAATCAAATTGTATATGGAACTCTGCCTCTTGGAGTAGTGGGGCCCCCTCTCTTTTGTGGAGACAAAGTTAGTCTGTTCCTTGGACTCCAGAAATCTTCTACCTATCCAAGTTGCTTACGTTTAGTGACTCGTGGGAATTTTTCCACAACCTGCATTTAGACGTTTTCCGAGTATACAGGAGAATTCTTAATGTCTTATAGGGCAAGGCTTACAAATCGGTTTTGTTGTACTAGTACAAATGAAGGATTTGAATGTCCATTTAACTCTGTTTACAAATAATGTTAGCTTTAGTGCTACTTGTCCAGATTTCACGTGAACACTGTATTTTGTTTTCTCCCATTCAGTGTTTGGTCCAGACAAGCCCATGGATTTTTCTGCCATGTCGGACAGTGACCTCGCTGACGAGGAAGGCAGCTTCACCATGGACCTTTCCATTGACCATGGTAACCCCAACAAGAGGAAGCGCAGAGGGAACCTGCCTAAGGACTCAGTAAAGATTCTGCGGGACTGGCTCTTTGAGCATCGTTTCAACGCCTACCCCTCCGAGCAAGAGAAGCTCAGCCTTTCCGGACAGACCAGCTTGTCGGTGTTGCAGGTGAGTTGCGGAACACCAGCTATCCAGTAGACACTATAGCAAGGGCTGAATGTGCCTCTTACTGAAACCTGTGTAGTTGTGACATCCTCAATATAGAATCATCCCACATTGTATATGACCTAAAGTTATATTACCTTCGGTGCTTTTCAAATACCCACCTTATTCAAGGTAACCATAGATTTACATTTTTGGTGGTTCCACCCCATGAAGGTTTCCAAGGGAAGTCTAACTATTGTAATACTAGCCAGGCAAGAAAATTAGGGAATCCGAAGTAACTCCTAGCTCCCAGTGTATTAGTTAGAAATATTAATTATTGTGCTTGGGTGAAATATTTACCCTATTCAGCAACTAACCATTCTTCTGAAAGATGCATCTTTAGATCTAGATTGATAGCACAACCTACTCTCATTTTTTTCACATTTACATAGTGCTCCACCAAGAGGAATCTCCAACTCTTTCACCTCATGGGATTGGCTATATGATGTAGCCTTCTTCTTTTTAGGAACTCATTTCGTAGGGATGCATGGAAAGCTATTTGATATCTGTAAAGTGCTCCACATACTAGCATTCAATTTTTATCTCGTGTACATTCTGTACAGAAAAGCTTTTCTTTTCTGCTAACCTTTCCCCTAAGGATTAGTACAGCCTGTAGGTCTGGCCACTAAACAGCATTCATGCATGCTTTGTTTGCATACATTAGAACGTTACTGGCAGACCTTTTGGCTTCCCATTGCTTCTTAATATTGGACTATATTACCTATCCACAATTCTGCGACCTGGTGTTGGGCAAGCCACAGTACTGAGTTTTCAGCACACTTCTTTGAGCACTGCACATCACTGTTTTCTCACTGACTACTGAGGAGCAATTAGTGACCAAAAGAGGATGTGTAGCCAGTAACCACATTTTTGTGCAATAGACCCATTTCTAAAACTACAGCTTTAAAGAAAAAAAAAAGCATCCTTCCCTAAGAGCTCAGTGGTCCACTTTTTTAGTTTTTACATTGAATAGTGTACCATGTACACTCCATCCCAAACATGTGCATATCTGTCTGTTTCACTCGTATCTGCAAGCTTACTATTATACGCATTATCTTCCCAATTTTTGTAATTTACTCTCATTGCGTTCAGGGAAAGTGTGCCAAAAGCTCGCCCAAACCCATGCATGGGAGTCTTCCCCTGAACCTTCTTATCCCACGAAAATGTTTTTCGGGCAATGAAGCAGATCCATAAGCATTCCTCTGCCCAGTTGCCAATCACAGTTGATAGTAAAACAATGTTGATCAATGATTTTCACATTTCCTTACGTTTTATTGTAACCATGCCACTTGAATAAATTGTTTTATTGGAATAATTTCTAAATTATTTGATCTCTACCAAAGCAAAATTAAGGTCATACACGAGGAATGATTGACATAAAAAGGTCAGATCATCACCAGGGTCTTTCCAGAATATTATGGGAATAAAACCCTTCTATGCGCCCCCAATGAGCTCCCTTCATCCTCAAACCTCCTGTTGCGTTAACCATAAGGCATAGTTTGGGTCCAAATACTTCCATAGAAAATCCATTCTTAATGGGCTGACTCCACTTTTTCGGATCAGGTTGGTGTTCGCTGCTTTGAGATTGCGCGGGGGGGAGGTTTTGTTGGTGCCCCGGGTCTTTTCCCCAAAAGGCTTTGTGACTGGTAAACAAAGTCCTGAATTACATTTTCTGCTCGGCCACAGAGAGCCAAAGGAGTGCTTTTGAAGCAGTCTTTTTCCTCAGAGTAAAGCCAAAGGTGCTGCAAAAATGAGTCTTGGTCTTTTCAAAGGCAGTCAGTAAGCTTCATTGGAGTAGTAATCGAGGCATACCATTACCATGGTTCGGGTTCGGTACATCCTGGGTTTCTAGACCAGGCACAACTTTTTGCTTTTTACTACTTAACTTTGTGGGAAGGGTGGACAAAGGTGAAATCTGTTTAATATGACACCAAGAGTGCCGGTAGAAATTTCTACATCATATCTCCATAGAATCTAGGGATGCCACACTACTACTGTGGCTTTTTGTAAACCTGGATTGCAGGATCTGCAGCTGTCTTCCTACTCTAGGTCATCCCCATAAGTAATACAGTGCACTATATGTGCAGGTGTGGGCATATTGGTTTCCTCATCGGATGGTTTCCAGTCTGCCCAGTTGATTGGGAGCCGTTACACAGACCAGTATGGGATTTGCCCCTGGTATAATCTTTTTGTCTGCAGCCATGTATTCGGTCTGCCCAATGTTGGTAACTGATGATTGTGTCTTTTTGTTTTCAGATCTGCAATTGGTTTATCAATGCAAGACGCCGACTACTGCCAGATATGCTGCGCAAAGATGGGAAGGATCCTAACCAATTTACGATCTCTCGCCGAGGAGCAAAGACGTCCGACTCTGTTTTACCTCGCAGTACCTCTCCTGCCTCGGGCATCATAGTAGGGGCTCCAGTGACCACGCCTCCTGTCCCCACCTCGAGTCTCCTGGCTATGTCTATCTGCCCACAGGTTCTCTGCCAACCAAGCCCTCGGTCTACACCCAGTCAGCACCCAGTACTAGGTGACCACAGTATCGATCGGGGAGAAAAGCTACTCCTGCCACCTCCAGCACCAACATTCCGCAAGACGGAGCCAGAATCCAGCAAACTGCACTTTGGCTCCGGCACCACAATGACGCTGTTGACGCGGACGGAGGCATCCAGCCCCACGAACGGACTCTTCAACACACCGCCTCCCACACCTCCGGAGCTTTTTGGAGAGGACTTCAGTGGCTTTCAGCTTCTGGTGGAAGTGGCTCTACAAAAGGCAGCAGAGATGGAGTCCCAGCGGCAGAGCGCACAGATTCCGCCATCGTTACACCGAGAAATGCCGCTGAGTGCTGGCAACTCCAATTAACATCTTGCACCGTTTGGGGAAGTTGTTGGATCTCACTTTCACCTCTACTCCTTTAACTTGACATTTGGGAGTGGGTGCTAGTCCAGTCAGTTTCCATGTGGCATTATGTTTACTGCTTCCAGGTTGTGCTGTGGAGGCAGCACAACATGTTGCTGATGAATGGGGGTGAGGGGTGCAGACTCATGACGGACAACAAACCACCCTGTGCCTTCATTTGTCAGTCGGGGTAAACTGGCAATTTTGGACCAAGAGTTCACTTTTTTTTTTTTTTGTATTTCCTCTTTTTATACAAGTTTCAAGTGGACCCTAATGTGTAAGATGTCGTCACTCCTCTACCTCCTGTCTCCCATCATAAGGGATACTCCGAACACGGTTGCTGTAGTAGACTTACCTTATCAGGACTTGTTGGGTAGGGTGTACACAGCTTCCCTACCTGACCTCATGTGTACTGGTGGGTTTTAGGGCACAGATGCCGGCAACGGAGGGGGGTGCTGGTCTGTGCCTTGGTGATGACCCAAAAGGAACATAAACAAGCCGGAATCGGTCTGCAGCTGTCCTAATCGAATAGTTGGACTTGATGTGGTTGCGGGAGCCCAGGCTTTCGCATGAGACCTTTACCACCCTGCACACACTTTGATTTACAGAATACTCTCAGTTCTGTCTTACACATCTCTATTGTATCACCGTTTTTGACACGCCCAGAATTCACTGATACTCCCAGCCCAGGTTGTTGCCTCCTCATCCATCCTGTCTAGATTGGCATAGCCTCCCTCTAGTAGGTGGATTTTAGGATGACTGCTTGTAATCACATCAGATAAACCGGGTGTGAGGCAGGGTGTAAGAAATGGGGTGTTCGTGCTGTGGTCAATATATTCTTGATACTCCACTCTGATTACCTCATTAGTATTTCATTGTAAAACTTGCACAGTGCACTACACGTAAATGGTCAGTCTGTTACAAACGGGTATGCTGGTCTGCTACCTTGCGCCCAGAAGATGGAGCCATTTTAACTTGGCACACACATTTCTTTGAAAGTCGTACACTCGCCGTGGGACATTTGTACAGAAAAATTTGTTTTGAGGGTATTCTTTTTATGTAGGCACCCTAGATGAAGACTTGTGTATACATCTAGATAGGATGAGCTATGGACTAACCGTCAATACCTTTACTATAACTAGTTTGTTTCTCGAGTGCCCCTCCAAATATAGATAAGTTATACTGCCCTGTAACAAGGTAGCCATGGGCATCTATTCTAGCACCACCATGATGACTAGGTGGGAATCTCTGATAACTGACACTTCGGTGTTTACTTTGGCAAACATCTACTGTTACTTAACTGATCATCAAGTGAGATGTCGACCCGCATTGTGTTCCGGTCGCAATTCCCTTAACCAAAAAGTAGGAAGAATTGAAACGCCCCACTCCAGCATGTGCTTTGAGGTGGCTGCAGGCAGCATCTCTAGCTCTCTGGATCCAAGGGCTAGAGGGAAGTTCCTTTACTGTTCCCAGTTGGGCTTTTTATAATTACTTTTTTTTTTTTTTTATTGATATAAATTTCTTAGAATTTTTTTGTATTCCAAAGAAGGGACATTTGGGAAAACCTCTTACAATAAAAATTCTCAAAAGTAAATAAACGGAAACATTGGGGCGCACACTAACTGTTTGAGAGAGTTGTAGCTGTGCTTGGGGTTTGATGAGACCAGTTCGTGGGAGCTTATTTCGGATAAAAACAATTTGTGTTTTTGGTACTTTGAATAGAGCGCTGTTTGAACTGCATGACTGTTATAAATATTACATTTAACCACCATTCTGCAAGGCTCAGATTGGTGGTCCAAAGGGTGTACGACCCTCCTACGTTACCAAGAATACACTAACTACGCTATTTTCGACACTCCAGTGCTACCTGAGACTTTTAGAAGCTTCCTTTTTCCCCTGACTGAGAGGGTTTACAAAATCTTGTTTCCGAAGATAGATCACATGTTGACCCTGCTGCTGCTCTATGAAAAGCTTCTCTCAAAATGGAGGACACGAGGCAGGCGTATTGGGGTTTCCTAGTGTGAGTGCGCATCTCACGCCCACAGCCTCTGTCTCTATCTTCGATGTCATTCCCATGATAAATTCTGCAGGGCATTGTGCAGTGTGCTTCTATTGGAAATGCCTCTTAACTGCTGCATGTATCAGTTTCCTTCCTTCCAGTTTCTGATTTCCCCTTGTCCAGAATTTTCAGTGAGCAGTAGCTTATGTCCTCTCTGAACCCTTCTTGGGGAAACTTCTCCTTCAAGTCTCTGGTACTGAAATACCCGAGAAGTTAGCAGTTCCGAGTTCTACCTGGTGTTCCTTCCGTCTTTAGTCTGGCAGATGCTGAAGAGATGGGGCGCACCTAGTGCTTGCTTGTGTGCAGTGTTGCAGGTCCCTGTGGAATTGGTGTTTCTTCACTTTATTGGTCACTGTGCATGGGTACAGCCGGAGCAACGAAAACAGCAGCTGATGGCATCGGCTCGCTGACCGCTTAATGTCATGAAAGTGTTGTAGTAAGGGTGGTATTTTTTCCCCACTAGGTTTGCCTAGTTCAGGTGTGGTCCGAAAGGTTAGATTGCCCGTGTGTGAACAGGAAATTTGGAAGGTACAAGTGTGAGTTTATTACAACTGCTCCCGATCCCCAATCTCTGAATATACCTGTGTTTTTGTCAGTTGCATACTCCTGTTTTACAGCGCCATTTTGTTTACAGCCCATATGCTGACTTCAGACCATTAACTAGTTTTGCGTTCTGATGGAAGCTAAAGATATGATTGATTACAAGATAAGGATTGCCAAAGAAAGACTGGTGTAGGGTGTACAAACCGTGGCTAGTACTTGGCTGTTGTAAGGGATGAGTCCATCTTGTATAACTCAACCTGGTTAAAGATAACGATTTGAGGTTTGAATTACCTGGGATGCACTTTCCTGTCGTCCGTGGTCTACGGCATTAGCGTTTACATTTCCATCGATGGTCTACCATGGATAGGGTGCCCTTGGCAGTCACGAACTTGCCATGATTGGAGGACAGGGTTGTTAAGTTTTCCACTTCGCCCAGTGCAGTCCCTATTGACTTGCATCCATTGGTAATCTGAAAAGAAGGAAAACTACTCTTATGTTATTCTTCCATTTGATACTCTACGGGTCCACTGCTTGGATATTTCAGGCAGGAGCCTACAGCTTGCGCACTAGGAAACAGTGCAGTGTGTGGATTTGTGAAATGTGCTAAGCTGGTGTCTCTGAAGAACCAGAAGGGATGAAGGGTCCACCCGGCCACTCCCACACGAGGCAGCCTTTTCACCTTTTAAAGACCTCATCTAGCTGGTAATTCTCCAGACGTTTCCATTTTTGCGTGTTTGGGCACAAACGGAGTGCCAAGAGGTTGGCGACTAGTTGTCTGCGTCTAAAGTTGTCATTTAGGTTAACTGACTTCTGTTCCGTTCTAGAAAGAGTGGAAATGGCAACCAGGAAAGGATTCTGGTGCTCATTGTTAAAATAAATGTGAATTTTCACAAGACCCTGGCCTATGTGTTTAGTTCTCCTGTAGGAACAGGCTCCTCTCCAGAGATGTCTCGGTGGGGAGTGATTGACACATTTTGGTTGGGCATTCTGTTGCACAGCGGCTGACCAGAAAACCGCAAACCTAACAATCTATACAAAGTGAAAGTCTATCCAACAGATTTTAAAGACTCGTACTTCAAGACTCCACCCCTTTCGTTAAACTTTGTTTAGTGCAGCTATTCCTGTATTGTGAAGCGTGCACAGACTATCACATTGCACCCTTTTGAACCCACCTGGTGTTGTGCTGATAGTTTCAGATACTCTAGAGGCCTTTTTTCGTTTGTTTTTTGTTGTACAGAATTATTTGTGTTAGATTTAATAATTTTACTTACCGTTGCATAAAATCACTTTATTCTCTGCAAGTGCTCAAAAATAAGGAGGAGGGGCCAGTAGGTGGTGAATCCAGCTGTGGTTTTTGACCGCAAATTCCGATGGGGCTTGTGGGAGTGACTTCAGTGTCCTTCCTTCACACTTCGACTTTTATAAATGACCTTGGAAAGCTTTGCTAGAAAAACGCCAGGGTGATTGTGGCATCAATTGGTTAAAAATAAATAGTTAAAGCAGCCCGCTAGTTCCATGTTAGGGTGGGGGGTGGTCTGATGATCTGGTACTGTGGAATCCTTTCTAATGGACCCATAGGCTTTCATTCTGTTGGAGGGCGGTGAGTCACCTCCCCATGCAAACTAGTGCGATTGTGTAAAACACAAGGTATTTGTTTTGAGACTGTGACACCATGTCGTCCTTTCTCTGCCAGTTGCACGAGAAAGGGATGTCATATTTTCATATTCCTTCAAGATAGGACCACTTCTGTACTGTTTATGGGCTCATCACATCTGCTAAACAGAGTGATGCAGCGCCTTACCCAAATGCTAGGATTTCTCCCCTACATTTGGTGCAGATATTAGATTTTTGTTTTTATTAGACTTTTATACCCCCAATCCATTTGTGGGCAGGGAGCCTCCTTTGACGTCTGCATCCCATGAGGTGGTCTTCACCCACCACTTTATAACAGAGTTTGACAACTGCTTGGTTGCTTAGAACCTTCCAGAACAGCGAGGGGAATCCCCGAGGTCCCCAGTAGATGTGAGGTGTGGCTGGTCAGCTTCGTCGTAGAGAGCTGTTTGGGATGCTTCGTGTGTTTTTAATGCATGGATTCTCAAGGAAGCCCATCAAAGAAATGATGGTGCGGTTTGACAAAGACCAACTTTTAATCAAAAACAGTATTCATTGCCTACAGTATCTTGCAAATTTGATTTTTTTTTTTTTTTTAAGCAGAAATATTTAAGCGCAATGAGAGGCTCCTCCATTTTACAAGTCAGCAAAATACCTGCTCTAGGACGTATTTATCAGTGAAAAAGCGCACCATAGATTTTTAATGTGCCCAAGATCAAACAAACCCGCCCTTGCCCCTCCACCTGTCGACTGAACTCCTTAGTGCACTTGTATTAGGTTGTGTGTTACACGGGACAGACTAACCGACTCGGCACCACGAGTGGCTGGCATCTGCAAAGCATGCAAGTATTACAACTGTAGTTCTAGACTGACATTTCCCATCATGCTTTGGGACAGGGTTGCTCCCTTCCTTTTCCAGGCGCACACAACTTTGGGATGCGGGCACACTGGGTGTGTCTCATGGGTCGTGTGATGGGTGCAGATGCCGCCTGGCGTGTCATGACTGGGGCATTATGCTGGCACATTCCATCTCCTTTGCTTGGAGATGTAATGCAGCGAACAGTTTAGAAAACGAAGGTTGCCCTTCGTCTGTAACTTTATTAAGCAAAAAAACTACTGTAAATAACTCTGAAACCTGCTTTTGTTAAATAAAGCCTTTTATAAGATACCCCCCTGGCGTCACGTTTTCTTTCGTATGCTATTATCCTTGCATGATGCAGCAATTTCAAAGACGTCTACCACCCCATGGAACTGCTTGAACGGCGTGTCCTACTTTGATGTCTTTTCCAGGAAGGAGTAGACCGAGGATGCGCTGCATTTGGCGGTCTCCCCCAAAATCTGTGATATTGCCAATTTGGGATTGTTTAAATTTCTATTGATGTGATGTGTGTCCGTTTCATCTAGATTTTAATGTTTTCAGCCAAGGTCTCCAGTGATGCCAAAGGCTGATGATATTGTCTCATACAAACTGCTTCCTTGTTAGGATTTGTGGGGTGGTGAAATCATTTAGCTTTGTCAAACTACAGTCAAAAAAATTCTGGAAAATACATCCTGAAATTCACAAAAGGGTTTTAAAGCAATAATCAACTTCCTTGGTGGTGGCATCTGCGAATTCCCCCATTACATCATATTAAAAAAAGCGAAAAAGAGAGGCGTTGCATGTCTCTTCTGTTTGGGCAGATAAATCTGCAGTGATGTCGTCAACTTGAGTGAGTTCCTTGGAGGGAGATCCCGAAGGGTACGAGCCACGTATTTTAAACACAGTTTAATTACTTTTTTTTTCCTCACGTCATCTTTTCACCGCTAGAGGGTTATATAATTTGAAATGGAAACATTCCTTCTGGATTTTTGTGAAGACTTTAACTGGCAAGTTTTCGCTTTACATATCCATCTGCTCAAGAATGGGGCCAATTAGTTCATTCATAAAATCAGGTCAAAATTAATATAATAATGGCAAATCTATGGGTGTTGTGTTCAATAATTTTTTTTGTCATTGTTTAGTAAACTAATAACCTAGTTTTAGCTTCTAGTAGCATTGCAAAAGTCGGTGAAATCCATTTACTGAATCGTATCAGTGGAACAGATCAGTGCCTCAAGTTCAACCAATGCTGTCCACTACTAAGTTGTTATGGCAGTAGAAACTGTATTATTTCACGGAACAATGGTGGGCCTTTCTCCTTGCATGTCAACCGTTTTAAACTTCAGGTGTAAATTCTTCCCGTTAAGTTTCCCTTCACCAGACCCAGAGTGACTTCTTATGGAGTGACAGGTTATCCAGAAACCACCCATTCTTTTGGTTTTCAGCTGCAGGTGGCAGTTCAAGCTCCCTCGAAGAGCTGTTGTGCTCCATCTTGGAAGGTGTATGACTTCTCAAAATGACGTCTCCATATAATCTAGTAATGGTGGTCTTGCGGACAGGATTTCATCCCTGTCCTTGATCATGGTGCCTATTGAGTCTCTCCACTGCCATGGTGTTGCATACTTTCTTGTATCGGGATTCACGTTGTGGAGAATTTTCTATTTACATAATCTCAATTATATTAGCTGCCACTGACCCCTGAATAATTAGAGACCTTTTATCCTCCCTCTTTCTCATCCTTCATGTTTGAGCCCCAAGATGAGCACTGCAGGGTCATTCATTATCAGAAAACCAAACATTTAGTTTTATTGCCACCAGTACTTCCTTCTAATCGGTAGAAGGGAAAAGACAAATCCCCCATCTGTGGATAGGGACCAAATATAGCGGGGTTGTCCCACCTGCTTTCCATCTTGTCTAATTTTTGTGGGGTTAAGTATCAGTTCATCATTATCTTGGCAGCGGATTCCGAGTGTAGGATGAGCTTGTTGAATATAGATTTGCAGCGTGAATCTTTTCTGGATTCACATTCTGTGCTTTATTCTGCCATCTAGTGGTCGGGTCCAGGAATCGTTGCCTTGAAGTCTGTTTTTTTTTTTTTTTTTTGTCTCATGGGCATCACCGACCATTTGGATTTAAGCCCCTTCTTATGGAATGTCAGACATATGCCTCAGTAATCCCTCAACGCAGTCTCCAAGTCCAGATACTTTTTTTCCGCTATAGTGTCTGGAAGCCTAAATGAGGGTTCCGGAGTCGAGGAAGAAGAAGAAATTGCAAAAGGAAAAGCAGTTTTTCATCAAAACTCTCCATAGAGCAGAGGTCTTCAAACGTATTTGTTCTAAGCCCCCAAATAAAATATTTTCAATCCAGGGCTCCCTCCAAACCTTTATGGCAAGGATTGCGGGAGGTGCAGGGCTGAGCACAGATGGTGGCTTTATGAGATTATTTCTGGGAGATGTTTTCTACGCTGTATTTTTCATAATAAATGTGAGACTTAAAAAAAAAAAGCAAATTCATCAAACAAAAACATCAATTAACCAAAAAACTCCTCTCCCCACACTCCACTGCCCCAATGCACCTGCTGTTGCAATGATAACTGTGGCCCTAAGTAACAAGAAATATCCAAAAGTGAGATTTTTGTAAAGCTCAGAAAAATTAAGTGATTAGCCAAGAATCACAGGCTGTTAAGCAAATGCTGAGATTGGAACCTAGTTTCCCTGTTCCAAATTCAACATCTCACAATAAAGCCACATTTTTTTACCCTTTCAGAAAAACATGTGCTCCCATGTGTTACCCCCCTTTTTTGCTAGCGAGGAAAATGGGCCCACATAACCATTTTTTTTTCTTTCTTTAAAAAACATAATTGTAATACAGTGGGCCCCTTAGACCTCTGGACCCCAGTCCTGCTGCACCTACTTCATCAATGATAGGTACTGCCTCGCCAAGTGGGATGTCTTCCCTGCCCTTTGTTAAAAACATGAGCTCCCATCCCAGTCACCGTCATCTCTCTGATGCCCACAGTAAGGTGTCTCCTCTGCTACAATTTCCCCCACCCCTGGATCATTACTCAGAGGCCCAAAGCAACCCTGCCAAAACAAGTGGCTACTGGGCCCTAATGCAAATTAGTAAGAAGAGTAAAACAGACATGGGGTTTAGCTAGCCCCTGGTGCCACAGCATCAAGCATCAGCCACACCAACAATACCTACAACTGCAAAGCAGCCTGCCTGCTCTGCCCACTCCACTGGGCCATCACTCATAAGCCCGAGAGACAAAGCAGGCTTGCTGCCCATTTGTATAAAACCTAAAAATCCCATCTCTGCTACCTGAAAGGTGAATGTGTGCAATTAGTTAATCACCAAATATAAAGAATGCGCTTGGGAACCAGTATAGACTTTAACTGATGGAGTTACTTGGAACTCCACAGAGAAAAATATTTATTCTTGAGAGGTAATGTTACCAGATGAGTTCTGCAATGTGTCCTTTAAATGAACAATTATAAAAATGTGCTGAGGTAAAGTGTTACTATATATATATATATATATATATATATATAATGACTAACATTCACAATGCTTTATGTAAGTCTGGAATTTCGTAGAACTATAAAGACAGCCACTGCTTCCTGCAGTACAACTAGAATTACTTTTGTGACTGCCTCTTCACACACAGGTACTCTGTAGAGAGCACATTATCCAATTGAGAGCTCACAGCCTAAAATAGTACATTTCTACACAATAGTCAAACTTGCATTTATTTTTCATTTGACATGTGCCTGTTTTACATGTGCTACAAGGAAAAGTGGAAAAAAATAATACAGAATTTGTTGGCCTTTTAAGCCACTTCTTTGACCCTGTTGCCCACTCATTGACACTGGCCCATGGCACTCAGGATTGCAGTTCACACACTTAATATAAAGGAAGACAGCCTGTAAATGCGTCAATTAAACAAAATTGTGATTGAAGGCCATTTTCATTTACAAATAGTTGAAGACTCATTCGTGTCCCCCTGGAAATGCAGCCAGTGCCCCCCAGTGTGAAGACCTCTGATGCTACAAACAAGACCAATATGGGAATGGGTCCAACCACAAAGGTCCCAATCAGCCGGGAGTTGGGATGATCTAGTGGTTAAGGTTCAGAGAGAAATGCAATGGTGGAACCTCCAAAACCTAACAGTGGGGAAACCATTTAAGCACCAACTCCCTCATTGACCATCATGACTGATGCATCCCACACAGAATGGGGGCTCACATGGACAAGCTATTTATCAGAGGCCTCTGGAGCTCCAAGAAAGCAGTGCAATACATATATGTACGGGAGCTGAAGACTGTTTCTGGTGCTGAAGGCCTTCCAGAAACATGTAAGTGGAAGTGCAGTGCTATCAAGCTTAGTCCAGGAGATTTGGAGATGGGCAGTAAAGAAAAGGGTATAAGTAGTGGCAATACACCTACCAGGAAAAGAAAGCAGTAGTGAACAAGCTATGCAGAAAAGTGAGCACTACATATGAATGGGAGCTAAAATAAGAAATACTAAAGCAGATCTTCCAGGTCTAGGGGACACCACATGTAGACCTATTCTCAACACACAAGAATGCGAAACGCCAAAGCTTACATCTAGGTTCTACCATCCAGAGTCACTAGGGAAAGCCCTAGTGATAAATCTGCCAGAGAGATTTGCTTACTCATTTCCACTGATCCAAAAGTGAAGGTAGGAACAAGTCAACCTAATCGTGAAAGCCTCACAATGGGCTCGACAGACCTGGTGCTCAGACTTCATGTAGATATCCCAAGGACAATGCATCGCACTCCCAAACACCTAGAACTGTTAAAAAAAGAGGAGAGACCGGTATGGCATCAGGAACCAAACAGTCTGGCAGCATGACTCCTGAGGACACAGTTTGGCCACCTCAGGTTGCCAAGGAGAGTGATGACGGAAGCACTGCGACAAACAACAAAGAAATGCTACGGCAGGAAGTGGAAGAAGTTTCAACCATGGTTTGAATGCCTGGGAAACAGACTGGACACCGTATGCCACAGTGACGCATCTACTGGACAAGCATCTCTCTTGTGCCTCTATCAAAGTCCACCTAGCAGCCATTGTAGCATACTAGGGAGAAGTCCTTACCACACCAGCAGTGAAGCTCTTCCTAGAAGGAGCGAAGAATGTAGCACCCCCAAAAAGTGTGTCAATGCCTACATGGAACCTGAATGTAGGACTCGCGTTACAAATGGCATCACCCTTTGAACTAGTGCAGAATGCACAACTTGGGTACCTAACCTTCAAAACCACATTCCTCATTGCTGCCATCTCTCTAAGGAGGGTCAGTGAATAGAAGCTCTCATCGCTAAGGAGCCTTATCTACGGATACACAGACCAAGTAGTAATGAGGACAAACCCAAGGTTCATACTAAAGCAGGTGTTGAAGTGCCACGTTAGCCAAGCTATCCACACACCATAAATGTTTCCTTCAACAGCCCAAAACACAAGCAAAGGGAGCAATGCACACCCTAGATGTTCAAAGGGCAATTATGTACTACCTGGAGAGGACAAAATTCATCCGGAAAGAAAAAACATTTGTGCTTTTCGCACACGCAAGAAGGCTCCGGGTCACCAAAGGAATCCTTGTGAAATGGATAGTGCAGACAATACAATATTGCCACAAGACTGGGGAGTAACCCTTTCAGAAATAACAAAAGTGCATTCAACAAAAAAAGGTGCCACCCTTGCTTTCCTAGGCAGAGTAGCATTAGAAGACATTTGCACAGCTGCTACATGATCATAGGTATATACCTTCAGTAAACGTTGCTGAGTGGACATTCAGATTAACAGGGAGGCAGAAATATTTGTTTGTAAACACACACATTAAAGGTCCCAGCCTAACCACAAGAGAAGAAAAATGCTTTGTAATCAATGCACCGCATGTGCAAGATTCACACTGCAAAACAAAATGGTTACTTACTGGTAGGAATAGTTTTGGACTTGAATTTTGTGGCTTCACATACGACCTACCCACCTCCACCAATAAAGGTTAATTTTCAAACTCAATTAAAAAGAACACTGACTAGCACAAAAAAGGAAAGAAAAAAGAATCTCAAGATGGTGACTGCTTTGAGGGATTTCTGGGGCATACATCTGATGTCACATAAGGAGGGATTTAAACCCAAATGGTCAATGTTTACGAAAAGCAAGCTATGGCATAGCCAATAGGTCGCGTCATGTGGATCTTGAAAGTATTTAGCCACACAGCACATTATCCTGGGTGCTACATCTACTGTTATTTCACATGCACTGGTGAATGGCCACACAATGGGCCACCCACCCATGGGCTTCCATGCTATTTAATAAAATATGATTAAGTTGTGTGTCGTGAAAAAACGGTGGGAGTGAGAGACTCTCGGGTATGAGCACAGAGACAGCAGAAGAGTGCATCCGAACTACTGTCTCTCTGACTGCAAGAATTGTGCATAGTTGTCTGTGTGCAGAGTACAGTGGTTGTAAGTGCTCGAGGGAGGTCCCAATGTTCGGTTTAGGGGTCTGAGAGCAGCGTCACTGTGTATATACTGTGCAGAAAAGGGTTTTCACAAGAGAGCTCAGGTACTGTCTGTCTTTGTGAGAGGAAAAGGGACGTAACTATCGCTGGGGCAGCAGGTGCAGTGGTGCCATTTCAGAGGTGCCCATTGCAACCAAATTGTCCATGAAAACCGGTATTAGATGTTCGTGACAACCTCGCCGAATGTGTGGAGCACATGTGGCTTGATTGCCATGTGACTGCTTGTAAAAACACATAATGACAAGGAATTAGTGCATCAGCAGTTCAATGTGATGAATAAAAACGTTCTCACACCCTGAAAAAGTTCCACAGTCAGAAGAAACCAAATGCGTTGGCTGTTTTTGTTTTATCTTTAACCAAGAATAAAGAAAGAATATTGAAACTGGGTTTGTGGACATTATTGTGTGTGCCGGGTCTCACTGGGTCTGAGCACCGGCAGTTTTTAGGTCTCGCCTTGGCAGCGCATGCGCTGCATGCGCCGTCTCAGCGAGCCCTAAAGTAATCTCTATATGTTGGCAAGCAGCCAGTAGTTTCTCCTGCTGCTTGCCATTTGCTTAGTGTTTCTTACTTTGTTTTCAGTGGCTCAACTGACTTCCGTGTAGTCCGGAAGCAGTGGCCACCAACAACAGTTTTAGTCCGCACTGTTTGGACTTTTTGTTTGTCTTGTGCATCGCTGCCTGACCTAAACATGGCAGCGGCGCATGCACAAGGAGCCGGTGTGCGCGAGGGGTGGGCAGAGCATGCTGCTTGTTTCACTTACACCCATATTTCATTCGCTCTCCGTGCTTACGCTCTCTCTCTCAGATAGGAAGTCCGGATGGGGCACATTGAGGCTAATGGACGGCAGGGAACATTCAGGAAGAAAAAGCCGCTCGTGCTTTTAGGCTGGTAAGCTGCCTTTTCCCTCTGCGCAAACTGCACACAGACCATTTCAATTCAATAACAGTTTAACGACTTCTACATTAGAAGATAATAGCGCATTTAGTGTCACTGCTGAGTGTTCGTCTTTTCAATTTAGATAATTGTGGTTTCGCGCGAACGACAAAGCAATCTAGCAGATATTTTTAGTATTGCCAGTGAGATACAGAATATTGTTTAGTTATTCCCTTGCCTCCTGTTTAAGCTGCCGTTTTTTGCTAGCTTAACAACTGTAGGTAGGGCTTCTTACAGCGCAGATGCCCACCTACAAATTCAGTAGATACTGGCAGCGACTCGGAGGGCGGTGCAGCAGAGTGTTTGCAATGCTCATTGGCACTAAACTGACAGTCTTCATTCTAAAGGGCACAGGACGTGTTCCATGGCCCTGTTTAGCGCAGCACATTTGGCCCATAACACGTGGTTTTTCACAGAGCGGCAATGCTTCATGGTGAATCAGCTGCCATATACCTCCTTTGGGCCTTGTCTTCTTGGCTATCAGGCTAGCAGTGAAGTCACTGTGCAGACACGTGGCAATGCGTCCTTGGCATCATCAGACGTGTTTGTTGGCATTATGAGCACCGTCTAGCATAATTATGGCACTGCACGTATGCCCTGTTTAGCCTAGTGTCTTGTGATATAACAGTTTAATGACTTCTACATTAGAAGATAATAGCGCATTTAGTGTGACTGCTGAGTGTTCGTCTTTTCAATTTAGATAATTGTGGTTTCGCGCTAACAACAAAGCAATCTAGCAGATATTTTTAGTATTGCCAGTGAGGTACAGAATATTGTTTAATTAGCTATTCCCTTGCCTCCTGTTTAAGCTGCTGTTTTTCTAGCTTAACAACTGTAGGTAGGGCTTCTTAGGGCGCAGATGCCCACCTACAAATTCAGTAGATGCTGGCAGCGACTCGGAGGGCAGTGCAGCAGAGTGGTTTTGCAATACTCATTGGCAATAACCTGACAGTCTTCTTTCTAAAGGGCACGGGACGTGTTTCATGGCCCTGTTTAGCGCAGCACATTTGGCCCATAACACACGGTTTTTCACAGAGAGGCAATGCTTCATGGTGAATCAGCTGCCATATACCTCCTTTGGGCTTTGTCTTCTTGGCTATCAGGCTAGCAGTGAAGTCACTGTATAGACACGTGGCAATGCGTCCATGGCATCATCAGACGTGTTTGTTGACATTATGAGCACCGTCTAGCATAATTATGGCACGGCACGTATGCCCAGTTTAGCCTAGTGTCTTGTGATTACCTTCTGTAAGTACTAAGTTTGCTTACTTTTAGACGCAGAGTTATTCAACTGCCTAGTGGACGCAAGGGAACGAAAGAGACTATTCCTCAGTACCTGCAGTTCCTTGGAGCCAGTGCCCTTCTAATGAAAGGAATACTAAACACTTACAAGGTGCCAAAGGCTAGACCGATTGCATTGCAAATTAATCTTTTTTTATATTCGCGAACTCCATTTACATTACAGTCGCTTCTAGTAATGATACTATTAATGTGCACAGCATTTGAACTTCCTGCATCCCTATTTTATCAGGGTACCCAAATTAAGTCACTGCATTGTTACATGTCTGCTACATTTCTATTTCCTGTATAGAGCTGCAGATATCTGGACGTATAAATCGCACGTTTAGACCGAGGACAGCTGTGTAAAAACAAGCATTGAAAATTCAATATGTCTCGCCTTTTATTAAGTTAAAGCCATTTGCTTTGCTATACAAAGCAAATGGCTTTAACTTAATCACAGGCGAGACCTATTGCATTTTGCATTTTCAATGCTTGTTTAAAGGGGGTCTCGAAACGGGTCTCTATCGGGCTCTGTTTTGTGCCCTGGCTAAGACGGTACATTTTTTTCCTGACTGCATTGACAGCAGGCACATCGATGTGCGCGTGCTCACACTGCTCACTTCTCACAAGTGGAGAAGGTATGGCATGACGTCCTGCCAGGTGAGGGGAAGGGACATCCTTTAAAGAGTCATTTTCTCTCTGGATTTCCCTTTTCTTTTTGAAACTCAGGAGCAGCAACATTGTCCTGGTGTCACCAGGGCTTTAAGTGGAAGCTTTTACAATATTATATACAAGCCATAGTTGCTGCTTATTTATCTTATACAGCTTACAGCCATTGACAAAGCAAATAGTTGTGATTTGTAGGTATGATGTTACTTCTTGTATCATATATCTGGATGCAATGACAGAAACAAACAGCAAAATACAAGTGGGGCGACACACTATGCTAAGCACAGATTTTTAGATTAATTGTTTTTAAGCCACGCCCTTATTTACATTGGTCACGCCCCTCCGAGAGACCCACCCCGCCCCGGAAGTGATTGTAATCGCTTCCGGGGCGCGTGTCGCACAAACGTCTGGCCGGTTAGAACCAACATGGCCTGGGTTGTCTGTGGGGTGATAAAAGGCTGGGGAGCGGCAGAGTCTGCCTATTTGTTTGCCGCTCCCACAGCTTGCAGCAGGACACACCAGCCTCGCTAGGAGGCTGTAATTTTAATTTCTGTTTTCTTTTTCAGGTTTTGGAGCTTGGTTCGGGGGATTGATCGACGCCGTGTTATCTACGGAGGCGGCGGTTGGAGTCCGGCGGCCTCGCGTTGAGGCTTTACAACACCCTGTTTTGGTTTTGTCTTGCAGACTTTCTCCGGAGCAACGTAGGGGCTGTGAGTGGCTTTTGAGCCCCGCGACTCGGCGAGGATAGGAGTGCGACCGGAGCAGCCGGAACGCATCGAGGCTACCGAGGAAGTACGGTGAACAGCTGTTGCCAGAAGGAAAAGTATTACACAGTCGGGCCTGTTTTTGTGCATACGGTATTGAGGGAAAAGCTGGGGCATTGTTAAAGTGCTTGATGCAGAGCTGGGGGTCAGTTGTTGCGGGAGCGCCGCGTGTTGGGGGCCATAAGCTGGGGCATTGTTGAAGCGCTTTATGCAGAGCTGGGGGTCGGTTGTTGTTGCGGGAGCGCCGTGTGTTGGGGGCTGCCTGCTGGGAGGATTTTTACCGGGCACAGAGTAAGAGGCAGTCTTGTGGTACGGTGCCAGAGCAGAAACTGCGCGATCGGGGGCAGTGTGACAGTCTTGCGCATCATTTAAGAGACGGACTGTGGGCCAAGGTAAGTCATGTGCGGTGGGGCAGCGTTTTTGGGCAGGGTCCCAGCGCGATTGGAGCCACGTGTTTAAGGGGCCAGGGTCAGTGTTTCTCCCGATTATTGCAGCCACAAGGGCAGTGTTGGGCAGCTTCCTGGTTCTACGGAGTCACGCAGCTCAGCTCCCCAGCCTCACCTGGTGGCTAAACTTTATCTGTTTTTTGGTGTGTTTTAGGATACAAGCAGCAAGGAGCACAGCGCCGTGCACGCGGTCGCAGAGGCAAAGAACACGAGGACTTCATCCGAGTTGCAGTGGATCAGCAGCCTGGTTTGGGGACAACTTGATCATAAGAGGGCCTTAAGGGGACATGGACAGGCCTGCATACCAGCGCTTCCGGGAGCCACGCAGATTGGAGATTACTCACCTGACCCACTAGATTAGCTGGTGTGGAGTGGCTCTGGGTGCTTGTGGCCGGTTGTGTACCTCCTGCGTTCATAAGGTAAGGACCCGGGCAGCATCCCAGGCCTTGAGGGTGGTGGGGTGTGCCAGTGTAGGCTGCTCCCCTTTTTCGTTTTAGCGCAGGGAGAGCATTTGGTTTAAGTTGGGGTAGTTGGTAACCCTTTCCTGCTAGCGTGTTTTTCACAGCATTTGTTTGCATATTATTAGATATAATGGCCAGTAAGTCAAAGCGGGGCAAACAGCGTGCTCGCATGGAGAATTTAATGGAAGCCATGATGCAAAAAATGGTTGCTATGGAGGATAGATTAAAGAAGGTTGATAAGATGGAGCAGGCCATTGCAGACCTTAGGGAGAGAGTTGATGGGCAGGGTGGGGTAGAAGAAAGGCCCAGACGTACCCAGGTAGCTCCCAAGGTGGCATTCCCTCCTCTTCCAAAAAAGAGTCTAGCCAGAAAAGGGGAGGCACCAGAAGGTGTAGGAGCAGATGAACCCATTGCACCAGTGACCCCAGTGCCGGTCCCCCGGGCAAGCGGGGAGGGAGAGGAGCCAGGTCCATCTGGGTGGACCGACCCAGCTGGCAGGGGTGCGGCTGTCCCGCCAGCAGGTACCGAGGGCAACCCGCAGGTTCCAAGTGCCCCTATGGATACTGACCCCGCGGGGTGGCCCAGTTCCTCAGGAGTTGGTATCCAATTTGGCAGCGGTCCTTCCTTGGTTGGGTAAGGTGGGAAATTGGTCTCCAGCAGCAGGAATGTCTGGTAGCAGGGAGGAGTTACTTGCTTAAGCCAGGCAGATAGTGGCTCAGCTGGACGGGGCACTTGGGGATAAGCCAGGGGAAGGGCTGGGTGCACCAACCTCTGTCACTCCAGTTGGTGAGGCAACCCCAGTGAAGACCAGCAAAGAATTGCCGGCAAGCAGCCCAGGTGAGGATCTTCCAAAAGAGAAGCCAACAGAACCAGCTGGGGCAGTTGCATCAGGTAAGCAGCAGACTTTGCCTGTGTTAGGTATGGGAGAGGCACACACCCCTAGGGAACACCTGGCAAGACATGTAACGCAAGAAGTAAAGGAAAAGATTTGGAAGGGAAGCTATATCAGTATTTTCTTTTTCAGTTCAGTTCAGAGTATGCTTTATTCGAATATCATTCATAAAAGCAGAATACAATTACAGTAATCAATTTCATACAATAAGTTAAAAAGAGAATTAAATTCAAATGGGGGATCGATACAAAGCATACATAAGCAAATTCTGACTTAATAACGACCGTAAGTGAAACATTATGGTCTATTAACAATGGATGTTATTTGTTAACTTCAACAAATTTCTGATTTATTAAAAACCCTAGGTAAAACATTCCGCACTCTTGACAGTGGATGTTTTTTTTTTTTTTTTTAAAAACAAGGAAAGAATTAAATAGGAATACATTTAAAAACAAAGTACGAGGAATAAAATACAGAAAAGTAACATAGGAGAGAATAGTCAGAAGACTAGCAGTCTCTCCTTAGTCAAGAGAATAGTCAAGCGACTAGCAGTCTCTGTCTAATCGTCCACGCCCATCCTAAATATTTTGCAGTGGCTACCGAAATCCAGGTCAATGTACTGGTGCATATGATGCGCAGAGCTACAGTACTACTAGTTGTTCCTAGATTTTTGCACATCGGAGACAGCCATGTACGCCTTGGTGCCGCATAGAGTTTGCAAGCAAATAAAAAATGTCCGATAGTTTCTTTGTTAGTACCACAAACAGGACAGCCATCACAGGATCCCACTTCCCACTTGGATGTCAGAAATTTGAGTGGAAGTGCACCTGCTCTCAGTTGAAAAAGGAGCTTCCTGTCTCTGGGCTTTGTTATAATGTCCCAATATGGTTCAAGATAGGGATACATCTTGGCCTCTAGGAACTCTCCGGTCATAGTGCCAGCACTGGAGCTACTCCAATGCCGGCGGGCGACCATCTCCCAGTAAATAATCTTTAGAGTACTTTTAGATGGAAAAGTGGAACTTACCGGATCGTCCCAGAGTGAGCTCAGACCGAGCTCAGACAGGGACATCCTAAGCGATTTTAACCATCCAATTTTGTGATGAACATCGGTTCTTATGATGTCTAAAAAACCTCCGGCATAGTGAGAAAGCGCAGGGGTTGTCCATAACCTGCGCCAATACAGAATTGGACGAAGTTGTGCCAAATCTAAGATGGCTCTTCTGCCCAAGTCATACTTAAGGGGCAACAATGGAGTGCTTTTGGGGACGCCTGTTATGGCCCTAAAAAATGTATTCTCTGAAGATTGAAGAGCAGCCATCTTCTCGAAACCCCACAGCTCGGCGCCATAAAGTACAGATCCCAAAGCTTTTGCTTCGTAAACCTGTAGAACTGGTTTTACAGGTTTAGTCAGGGATTTTCTATGCTCTGTGCTAATGGCACCGGCCAGTTGCCTGTGTTTGATTGTTGCGATTTCAATATGATGCCGCCAGCTCTTCGCACTAGATATGTGCATGCCCAAATAAGTAAAGGTGTTCACTACCTCCAGCGGTCGATCATTTAAAATAATTTTTGATTTAAAACTGCGATGAGGGTTAAAAATCATAAGCTTAGTTTTGGCGGTGTTTACCTCTAGGCCATACTCGCCACAAAATTTATCAAAGATAGACCGAGCACGCTGCAATCCACTAGGGGTTTTAGATAGGATGAGCGTGTCATCAGCAAACATTAAAATAGGGATTTTAATCCCAGCTAAAGAGGGAGCATCCACTTGTGCAGGAGTCATGCGTGCTACAACATCATTAATGTAAAGTGTAAAAAGAACTGGAGCCATCGAACAACCCTGCCGGACACCCCTCTCGACAGGGAAGTCCGAGGTTACCGAACCTAAACCACCCCACTGGATTCTGGCATAATTAGATTCGTGAAGCCTCATTATCATGGATAGTAAATCGCTGGGAAGGCCCTGCTTCTGGAGGACCGTCCATAGCTTTGATCGGGGGACAAGGTCAAAAGCGGCCCGCAGATCGACAAAGGCCGCATACAAGCTTCCTTTACCGAGCACAACCGTCCTCCATTGTAGCAAGGTAAAACGAAAGACCTGGTCCACCGTACTTGTGGATCGTCGAAAGGCAGCCTGGAATGTTGAAAGGGCATTGGTCTCTTCCGCCCAATCCAGGAGCCTATTGACGATCACACGACCCACAACCTTTTGAATGGTATCTATGAGGCTTATAGGCCTGTAGTTGCCCGGCAGGGATCGATCGCCCTTCTTAAAGACAGGGATGATTACTGCACCCTGCCAGGATTTTGGAACTGCTGCACCCAGAGCAATAGCATTAATAAGGTGATGGATATACAGACACCAGCGCTCCTTATCATTTACAAATAGATCAGCTGGCACTCCATCAAGACCGGGGGCACGTCCACAAGCAACCGTGTTAAGTGCCATCATAATTTCACCAAGACCAAAGAGGTTTACTTTTGGGAGATCTACACTAATTACCTCGGGCGGGTTTGCGTTATTAGATGCGGCATATTGATTTTTAATTTTTTTTATCCATTCTGCTTCTGGGACATTGTTATGAGGGGACTCAGGGCCGCCTGATTTTCCCCATCTAACAATGTGCCAGAACAGCCGAGAATCCCTTCTATCACTAGCTGCCTTTAGCTCGGTCCAGTGATGTTCGTCCCAAGCTTTTTTAGCCTTGAGTATACTATTTTTATAGTTCTTCCTAGCAACTTGGATTAAAGCAACTTGGATTAAAGCTATTTGCCCCCCCTTAATAGCTTTAGCCAAAGCAAATCGTGATTCCCTACATTCTTCGTTCTACCACTTAGCAAGCTTTGGGGCTCTGACACCTTTATTTTTCACAGGTTTAAGGAAATATTCCTTGATTGTGCCAAAAAGGGAATTATGTATTCCTTCTACCTTGTCAGAGCCAGTGCTAAGTGTATTACAATACTCTATGGCTAATATAGCTGTATCAACATGACTATTGATGTCAGCAATAGCCTGATGGTTGATTGCTACCTTTTCCCATCTTAATCTCCGCATATCATTAGTGGGAACAGTCCGGGGAGGGACGGACACAGGAGAACCTATGGACGAGTTGGTGTGAGACCACCATTTATGAGTTGAGCACAAGGGGTTGTGATCACTCTCGATCCTCCCTACAACCTTCATATCACATATCAATGGCCATAATTTTAAACTACATAACACATAATCAATTCTACTGTTATGTCGGCCATTGTCAAATGTGCTTGTCCCATTCCTGTCTCCACTAGTCCTGCCATTTAGGGCTCTTAGTCCCTTTTCATAGCATAGGGCATTTAGGCCGATAACATCAGCAGTCCAGCGCACAATGGGAGGAAGCTCTAGTTTAGGGGCACCCCATTGTCGATCCTCCTCATCGCCAAATAAATCGTCATCGCTTATCAGGGGTTCAAATGTGCTATTAAAATCACCCGCAATGACAATATTATTATTCGATTGTGTGTCAATAAGACTGACCAGGGCTTCTAATACCTCAGACCTCCCTCTCCTCTTGCTCCGAACGTAAACATTATAGATGTCTATACTTCCCAATTTATCTGAATCCAATCTAATTAGTTGGATGTCCTGATTTTTGGTGTCAACAACTTTAATGGCCAATTTTAGAGATTGGCAAGCCCATATTGTTAGGCCCCCCATGGGTCTACCCCTAGGTCCTTTTAACGCAGGGACAAATTAATTCAGATATCCCTGCGCGAAACGGGGTTCACATGACCAAGTCTCCTGGAATATGCATAGGTCAAATTTATTAACAAAACACATCCACTCCACAGATTCCAGTTTGGAGGTCAACCCTGCAATATTCCATGAGAATAGATTCCCCGTTAATTCCTGAATGTTAGCCAGGTCGTTAACTGGTGTTGGAGGATCAGGGTCAATAAGTTGATTGGAGCAATGCTCTACTCCTACTGCCAATGGTACATTCCTTGGCTCGTTGGGAAGAATATATGGGTCGGTCAATGGCTCATCAGATGGCACTGTCGTGGCCTTGTAGTTATTAAGTCAGTCTACGTCCTCTAGGTTTTCTAAAACCTCAAATCGATTTCTCAGCTGAATCGAAGAAGTAGATTGAATATGAGGTGAAACCCCCAAATTAGAGGTGAAGACTGGCCTGGTTCTTGGGAAAAAGTAGGTTAATTCCCACGTGGTAATAAGAGACCTCCTATGATTTGTGTTCCAGTTTAGAATGTGGGTGACAGCTCTAGAGTCCCTAAAATTAATTAAGATGACATCCCCACTTATGTTTTTTGGTATATTACCCAACCAAGGTAAACGCCTTGCGTGCAAAATTTCCCCGTTGATATACGAAGGAAGAGGACGATTTTGACCTAGCCAATGAATGACCTTGTTTTTTAATTGCAGGTACCCTTCAGTAGCATCAGTTTTTAACGTGGGAACCCCCGCGAGCACAACTGCAAGAGGGACAGCTTCTGGCGGTAAATTAATAGAAAAAGGACCTCGTATCTTAGCCGAGGGATCCAAATTGTGACCTGATCTATCAGACAGTAGACCCCCTTGCTTTGGAATATTTTCTACTGTGCTATTCCTAACCTTAGTTGGACAATTTGATTTAGAATTGATAGTTCTACCTGCATAGCTATTCCTTTCCTTATTTATACTCATGTCAGGTTGAGAAACTATCTCATATGATGGTAAAGTGGAAGATGGTATGACAGAAGCTGAGACAGTGGGAAGCGCTAATGGGGGATCTGCTGTACTCATAATTAAGTCCCTCTTATTACCCATTAGAGTTTCTACTTTCTCTAACCTTCTTTCGATGGTCTTTAAACTCTCAACAATTGGCAGCATAAGTGATTTTAATAGTTTGTCAATTTTATCCAATAAATCCACAGCAATTGTATCTTGAATGGGACGGGATGCAGTGCTACCGGGAAGAGATGTATTGACAATGCAGGGAGTAAGATCTTTTTCAGGACGAGCTGAAGTAGAGTTACAACTGGATATATTTTTGTTTTTACGTGACTCAGAATCTATCTTCCTCCTTTTCCTGGGCAATGGACCTGACAATGTAGGTTGCCTAGATGCAATGTCAGTGTGAGATAGCGGCTCGATGACTTGTGCTAACAGCCCATTTGATACAGCCGGGACATTAGTTATATCAATAGGAGAAGGAAAAGCAGTTAGGGACAAATCATTACATGAATCCCTCATGATTGAATTACTGGAAGGAGTTGGAGAGTCATTATTACCCAAGAGTTGAGAAGACTCTAGGGGAGAAGGGGCACTCTTATCTGGGGAGATGGCTTCAGAAGGAGAGGCTGTAATCAATGACATGTTTTTAATGTGCTCAATAGAGCAGCGACGCCTAGCCCTAAGTTCTGCAAGAGTAGCCTCCCGATCTGAACCAGAGTTAACTTTCAGTAAATACCCATCAAGGGTACCTTTTTTAGAGGACTCATTCATGATGGGATAATTTAATAAGACAACCACTTAACAACAACAGGTCACAATAATCTCTAGCTTAAAAAACAGTAAATCGTTACACTTCTAATAGAAATAACCGCAATTACAAACATCCATGCTCTGTCAGAACAATTACAAGTCAAGGGGGTGAGCCCGGCCCGGCCTTCTTCGGCTCCTGAGGGCTACAGAGGGCCCACACTTTGCCCGGGCTTAGCCCAGCGACGCCCACGCGCGTCCCGCGACGCGGAGGAAGTGCCGGGTTTTTAAGCGCCTCCTGGCGCGGGAAACGCTGTTGGCGGGTCTCCGGCCGCACAGGCTGCTGGGAGTTGTAGTTGGTTAGTCCCCACTCAGCGGCCGCTGTTGGTGTTGGCGGCGGCGGAGGACGGAAGAGTCAGCAGGGCAAGGCACACAGGGCACACCAGGTGAGACAAGTAACGGGAGTTAGCAGCACACCCCCAGGTCAGCAAAGGAGCAACCCGCTCTGCCGAGGAAGTGCCGGGTTTTTAAGCGCCTCCTGGCGCGGGAAACGCTGTCGGCGGGTCTCCGGCCGCACAGGCTGCTGGGAGTTGTAGTTGGTTAGTCCCCACTCAGCGGCCGCTGTTGGTGTTGGCGGCGGCGGCGGAGGACGGAAGAGTCAGCAGGGCAAGGCACACAGGGCACACCAGGTGAGACAAGTAACGGGAGTTAGCAGCGCACCCCCAGGTCAGCAAAGGATCAACCCCTTTTTGTTACTTGATGAAACTGAAAGGGAGGAGGCCAAGAAAAAGAAAGATTGGATGCTCCCGAGGGAATGGGCAAGCGAATTGCAGAAATATAGGGTTGAGGAGACGTTGAACAATTGGGTGAGGGGCTTCTCAGTCTACGTGGCAGTTATGGCAGAGCGTTTCCCAAATCTGGTGGCAGAAATGGTATACCACCAGAGCAGGATTACTGGGGCACATGAAAAATATGGTGGCGTAGAGTGGAAGGAATATGACATAAGTTTCAGAAGAGCTATGGCGTAAGAACCTGCCCTCTCTTGAGATAAAATTGATATGATATATCATGGTTAGATCAATTTGGTTGTGTGTGTCACAAGACCGTGCCAAGGGCCAGTCCTTTCAGCCTTTTCGGTCACTTCCCCCCGCTAGTTCCAACAGTGGGGGGGGGGAGAAAAGGGGCATGTTGGGAATTTAACAGACGCACATGCACTAGGCCCGCAGGCACATGCAAGTTTAAGCACCCATGCTCTTTCTGTGCCAACACATCACATCCTGAATCCAAGTGTTTTAAGAAATCAAAGGATAGAGGGAGGAAGAAACAAGATTGTGGATATTTCCCAGAGTTCAGCACGCTCTCCCATTAGATTGACTGCATTGATACCATGGTTAAACAGATACCCTTGTCCTTCCACTGCTAGGTTGTTGCTAGATGGTTTCAGGTATGGTTTTAGGATTCCAGCTCCAGATTATGTAGGGACACACGAATGCAAGAATCAGCTTTCCTTTAGGGCCAATCCAAGTGTGGCTGCAACAAAAATAGAGAAGGAGTTGCGCCTGGGCAGAGTAGCGGGACCGTTTGACAGCATCCCTGTTGAGAATTTTGTTTGTTCCCCTTTGGGGGTGGTCCCTAAAAAAGAATCTGGGGAGTTCAGGTTGATTCATAATCTGTCTGTACCTAGGGGGAAATCCTTGAATGATGCTTTTAGTGATGAACTGTACAGCGTCAAATATTCATCCTTTGATCAGGCTGTGGAGATGCTCAGGGGTTTGGGCCCTGGCGCATTGCTGGCGAAATCAGACATTGAGTCGGCTTTCCGCTTGTTGCCAGTCCATCCTTCAGACTTCCATCTTCTAGGCTTCCAGTTCCAGGGGAAGTTTTACATGGATATGTGTATGCCTATGGGTTGCTCGGTCTCCTGCGCCTACTTTGAGAAGTTCAGTTCATTTTTGGAATGGGTTTTTAGAGAGGTGACGGGGCATCAGTATGTCTTGCACTACCTCGATGACTTCCTTCTTTTGGGGTTAGCAGGCTCCCAGGAGTGTGGGTGGGCGCTGCGTGAATTTTACGCGCTCATGCATGGTTTTGGGGTCTCTTTGGCACCAGAGAAGACGGTTGGGCCAACCACAACGATTGAGTTCCTGGGGATAGAGTTGGACTCGACCCAGGGTTGTTTTCGGTTGCCCAAAGAAAAGATCATGAAGTTCAGGTTGCAACAGTGCTTGGCTAAGGAGAAGGTTACCTTGCATCAGCTACAGCAAACAGTGGGGCAATTGAACTTTGCATTGCGGGTCATACCTATGGCACGACCATTTTTGCGATCCATCTCGTAAGCCATGACAGGTCTAAAAGAGAAGCACCACCACACCAGGCTGTCGGCTGGGGTTAGGCAGGATATGCGGATTTAGATGGCATTTTTCCGTGTATTTAACAGCATGGTAATATGGCCCGGTCCGCTCACTACTTCCGCGGAGTTAGGTTTAATGACTGGCGCTGCGGGTAGTGAAGGATTTGGTGCCATACTCGGTAGTGGGTGGCACGGCGGTGGCCGGCATGGTGGGTGCATAACGGTTTGACGGGCAACATTGGGTTTTTGGAACTGTGCCCCATCTGGGTTGCATTGACAGTGTGGCCAGAGCAATTGCCTAATCAATCTGTGGTGTTCTGGTCAGACAACATGACAGTAGTGGAATGCATCAATCAGCAAGCTGCGCGTTGTAAGATGATTCTCCGTTTGATGAAATAAATAACCTTGCTATGCATGAAATTGAATATGCAATTTAGAGCTAAGCATGTCCCAGGGGTGTTGAATCATGCCGCTGATGCACTCTCGCGCTTCAAGATGCAAGTCTTCAGGGCACATCTCCCAGCTGCAGCAGAGCACCCCACGCCCTTCCGAGAACAACTTTGGCAGATTGGTGCCCCCAACTACTGGACCTCGTGGCAGCTAGTCTAGCACCCAGTCCAGGAAGGCATATGAAGGGGCGTTTTGGGCATACAGGACCTTTTTGGGAAGGGAATGGGTGGAAAAGTGGCATGACAAGGGGGCTGTTCTTGCTTACCTGGGGGCTTTGAAGGGGGAAGGGCGCACAGCGGCAAGGCGGCCTGTAGCAGCAATTTCTTTCTTCGTGCAAGCAAAAGGTAGTGTGGATCTGTGCTCCTGAGGCGGAAAGCCGGGAGAGTTGTGTTTTAACTTGTTTTTAATCCATTTAACTGTAATATTCTGTGTTCTACAATCCCCCCCTGATCACTCCTACCTTCGGGACTTCGCTTCGCGCAGCCGACTAAGGCGCTGCCGCAGTGATTGCCGCCATTCCAGGGAAGCCCTTGCTCCTGGACACACCCACTGCCGCTCGGCCACAAACCCCCCCAACCCTCCCTTAAGCAATGTGTCTCAGACGGCCGCGCAGCGGGCGCGCCAAAGGCGCCCCAAAGGCAAGCCCGTCTGCGCCCGTCCTCGGCTGACCGGGGACAGGGGCCATACCCCCTGGCATCTCCAAAACATCGAGGATTCATTACAGCTCAGATTCCCTCAACAACTTAAGACCCCCCATGGGAACCAGCTGCCACCACCCTCACCACCCCCTCGATCTACCCGCTCTCTGCCTCCACTGTAATACCTGGCTCAATTCTGCCCAGAAAAAAACGGATCGGCAGAACTACACTATGCTCCTTCTTTTTTTTTTTTTTTTTTTTTTTTTGAAACCGTTTATTGCAGTTTGTAAAAGTTACAGGTATGGGCCTACAACCACTCGGCCGGCCGCTAGAGTGATAAAAACATATTGCATACATACAGTAAGAGTCTCTTGGCAGTGCAGAGTAGCGAAGCAGGAGAAATCAATGTTGCAGGCCGCATAGCTCCATGCCCACATTACGGTTCCCTTTTCTCAAAACAAAACAACACAAAAAAACCACACCCGCAAGGCAACCCGCGATCCAAGTGACGGCACGTGCTCCATAAGTGGGGGATCCAAACCAGCAGCAGAACTCTGAAGAGGGGAATGGGAGTAGATCAAAGGCTGGGGGACCGCGTGCCCACGGCCGAGGGAGGGGGGCCATTTAGGGAGACGGAGCAGGCGAGGCAGCCGGTAGCAGTGGCGGCTCACAAATACCCCCGCGGTAAGCGTTCCAGGGGCCCCAGATTTTCACCCACGCCCCAGGCTTACCCCTCGCCACATACACCACCTTTTCACGAAACATACACCAATCCATATGTTCTTTCCAGGCCAAGACCGCAGGGGGCCTCTGGGATCCCCACAATTGAGCAATATCACGCTTAGCTATCATGTATCCCAGAGTCACCCACCGCGTCTGCGGGACCGAATAGTCATTTGGTTCCCACACATTCAGCAAGCATCTCCTCGCCTCAGGCAACAGCGCGACACGCGTAACCACACGCAGGACCTCATGCACACCACGCCAGAATCGCTCCACCCTTGGGCACTCCCACAGTATATGCATAAAAGTTGCCAACGCACCACAGCCACGCTTACACATTCCGTCACCAGCAAAGCCCATACGTAGAAGCCTTGGCCCCGTCACGTAAACCCGGTGAAGGATCTTAAGCTGGACGAAACGAAGGCGAGCCGGGATGGCCACCTCTTTTGGGGAGGCCACCGCGGAAATCCAATCCTCGTCGTCCAGCTCCAGACCGTCGGCGACCCAGGCCTCGCGGAGACTAGTCAGCAGGCACGATCTGTCGTTGATCAGTTTTTTATATATGAGGGAGATCGTGCTGTCTGGGACATGGCCATCCAGCACTCTGTCCTCCAGGGGGGAAGACTCCGGGATGGACGCGACATCCGGGAAGACGGAGCCCAGCGCATGGCGGACTTGTAGGTACCGAAAGTACTCCCCGCCCTGCAGCTGAAACTCCGTCTGCAGCGCCGCAAAAGTCTTGAATCCCCCCCTCGTCCAGAGATCTCCCACCGTGCTGATTCCGATCGTGTCCCACTTCTCGAAGCCCTTCGACGTCCACAGGGAGCCCAACCTCTCAGACGCGTACAGCGGTGACGCTCGGGTCAAACGGTCCTTCCACCCCATGGCTGCATTAGCCGCGTGCCAGACACGCACCATGACGCGCGTCGGTCCCGTCAGACGGGAGTCGGGCGCGGCAGAGTAGAGCGCTCGATTGTAGTCGCCACCGGGCAGGAGCATCTTGTCCATCTCAAACGCCGGGTTCAAGGCGGGCCCGTAAAGGCCATGATTAATTGCAGCCAATTGGGAGGCCCAGTAATACCGTTTAATGTCCGGGAGGGCGACCCCCCCATCATACCACGGGAGCGTCAGTTTAGCTAGAGCAATGCGTGGCCTCCCGTCCCAGAACAGGCGCCGCTGGAGGCCCTCCACCTCACGGAAATAGCGTGCCGGAACCAAGTCCATAGTATTCTGGAGGGCGTAGAGGAAGCGCGGCAAGGACATCATTTTAAACAAGGCCGCTCGGCCGAGCGGCGAAAGCGGCAGACGCCGCCAGCGCACCACGTCCTCCTTCAAGCGCTGGAGGGGGGGCCGCAAATTCCGCTCATATCGGGCCTCCGGGTCAAGAGTGATATATATACCCAGGTACCGAAACCCCTGGGAGGCAATCTGGATCGGACAGTCCCGTGGCAGGACCGGAGCCTCCCCGGAAAGCACGTATACACAGGATTTCGCCCAGTTGATGACAAGTCCTGAGTTGCGACCGAATGAGCGCAGCACATCAACCAGGACGATCAGTGATTTACGCGGGGAGGCGAGGTACAGGAGGATATCATCAGCATAGAGGGACACACGGTCCTCATGCTCGGGGGTCCAGCGGAGACCACGGATGGAAGGGTGCCACCGCAGCCACTCCGCCAGGGGCTCCAGGGCCAGTGCAAACAGGAGAGGTGACAAGGGGCAACCCTGTCGCGTGCCCCGCCCCAGCGCGAACGGGACCGAGACTCGCCCATTCACCACCACCTGCGCCAATGGGCTCGAGTACAACAATTTGACCCAGCTGATAAAGCCCGGTCCAAATCCAAATTTCGCCAGCATCGCCCAGATGTATGGCCACTCCAGCGTGTCAAACGCCATGGTGGCGTCCAAGGACGCCAAGATGGCCGGCTCCCGCACAAACGGGACACGCGCGAGCACCCCGTGCAAGCGCCGCAGATTAAGCGCCGTGTTGCGGTGTGGTATAAAGCCAGATTGGTCTTGGTGGACCAAATCGCCCACCACGCCAACCAACCGGTTGGCCAACACCTTGGCGAGGATTTTGGGCTCCGCGTTCAAGAGCGAGATCGGCCTATAGGATGTGACCCGTTCACGGGGCCTCCCCTCCTTGTGGATCACCACAATGGTGGCCAGACGCTGGTCCGGCGGGAGGGAACCCCGCGAGTGGGCCGCCAGGAACATCGCGCGCAGGTGGGGCGCCAACACATCCGGGCGTAGCTTGTATAGCTCAATGGGAATACCATTGGGGCCCATGGCCTTGCCGGATGCAACCGAGCGAATAGCCAAGGCAATTTCGTCCGAGGTGGGAGGAGCGTCCAGCGAATCCCTGTCCTCCACCGTAAGGGAGGGCAGTGCGATGTCCCGAAGCAGGGCATGGGAATCTTCCTCCGAGCAGGGGGAAACCGGGGAGTAGACTTCGCGGAAATAATCCGCAAAGCAGGAGACAATGGCTTCCGGCTCGGTGACACACGCACCATCCACACTCTCAATCAAAGGAACCACGCGGCTCGCTCTCTCCCTCTTATCCAACCACGCAATCATTTGCCAGCCTTATCACCCACATCATACAATCGCCCCTGCTGCTCTCTACTGAGGCCCCTGGCCGCCTCCGTGACGAGGGCCCGATAGGCCGCCTGCTTTAGGTGTAGAACATGCAGCTTGGCGTCTGTTACCCCGCTCCCCAGGTCACCCTCCAGTTCTACAATCTCGGCCTCTACCCGGGTCACCTCCTCCCGCTCGCGCCGCCGGGCATGGGAGATAAAGGAGAGGGCCTCCCCTCTAAGAACTACCTTGAAAGCCTCCCACAGGGAGATGGCCGAAGGGACCGACCCCACATTCTCGTCGAAATATCGCTGTAAGGATTTGATCAAATCGGCACGAATGATGGGGTCGCGCAAATACCATGCATTGATTGGAGCCACCCTGCCATCCCCCCTCGGGAAGACATCAAAATGTAACAGCAATGGGGAGTGGTCTGAGATACCCCGCGCCAGATGGCGCACCTCCCCCACCCTCCCTGCATGGGCCGCCGGGACAAGGATGTAATCAAGCCGCGAGAGGCTACCATGGGCACCCGAGTGGAAGGTGTACTGCCGCTGTGCGGGATGCTTTAATCGCCAGCAATCCACCAGGCCCAGCGTGTCTAAAAGGCCGGGCAACCACGCCTGTGCCCGGGGGAGGTCCCTAGGGGGATGGCGATCCATAGACCCAGAAGCTACCGCATTAAAGTCCCCTCCAACCACCAGCAGGCCACTCGGAAGGTCCAGAAGGAGGTGCCCCAGGTCCGCAAATGTGGTGGCTTGTAACCCAGGCGGGACGTACACTGATATAAAAATAAACACTCTACCCTCCATTCTTCCCACCAGAACAGTGTAGCGTCCCCTCCCATCATGGCGCACCTCATCAATCTCCAACGGGAGCGAGTTCTTGATCATAATACCCACCCCCCGCGAGCCCGAAGTGAAGCCAGAATGGGCGGCCAAACGATATCCCCGCCGATTCATTGCATGAAAGGAGTTACCTATAAGGTGCGTCTCCTGCAGGAAGACAACATCTGGTGAAATACGTTTTAAGTACTGCAGGACCACACCACGCTTAATCCTATCCCCCAGGCCGTTAACATTCCATGACAACACAGTCAAATCCCTACCCCCCATCATACGTCGAAACAATCGGTCGTCCCCCACCGAGCATCTTAAAAACAACAACACAGTAGCGGGTTTGCCTTGCGGTGCAAACAAACAACACACCCCCCCCACCCCCCCATCCCAACAGAACTCCCCCCTCCCTGCACCCCTGCATGAGCCCTGACAGCCCCCCCAAAGTGCAGTGTGCCTGTCGCCCCATAGCTAAAAAACTAACTAGTCCCCCAGAGGAGGAGGGAAGCCCCCAACAGACCCCGCACTACCTCCATAGGAGGGGAACATATGCAATCAATAAATAGTGAAGGAACATCGTCCCGGGCAAGGCCTATTCAGTCACCCCTCAATTCTGATCCGGCGGGCCCTCCTCGCCAGCCGCGCCCCCCCTGCCCCCCCGGCCCCGATCTCCAGGCAGAGTGTCCAACCAGTCCCCAGCCGCCTCGGGCCGGTCGAAGAAGTGCGTGCGACCATCCACCTCCACCCTCAGCTTAGCTGGAAAAAGCATGGAGTACTTGAGGTTCATGTCCCGTAGGCGACGTTTAACACCAAGAAAACTCTGTCTCTGCTTCTGAACCGCCGGAGTAAAGTCTGGGTAGAAATGCACATCCATGTTGTCAAGCTTGACCGGTCCCTGCTGCCTGGAGGTCTGGAGGATAGCATCTCTGTCCCGAAAATTAAAAATCCGGGCAATGAGAGGCCGCGGCGGGGCACCGGTCTTAGGTCTGCCCCCAGGGACCCGGTGAGCACGCTCCACCGCAAAAAGCTTACTCAGCCCCCCGGGCCGGAGATGGGTCAAGATCAATTCTTCCACAAAAAGATCCGCCGCCTCCGCCTCTCGTCCCTCCGGCACCCCCACAATACGGACATTATTCCTCCGGGCCCGACCCTCGGAATCCTCCAGTCGCCGGTCCATCAGGGCGCTCGCCTGGCCAAGCCGGCGCACCTCCTTCTGGAGGGCCACCACGTCCGTCGTGAGGCTCGTTGTGGTGTGGGCCAGGGAATCGACCCGGTCGTTCGTTTTGGACAAGTCTGCCCTCACAAGGCTCACATCCACCAGGACCGAGTCTATTTTTTGCGCTAGGGTGTCGAAACGCTGGTCCACCGAGGCCTTCATCTCTGCAATGGCGCCCATGACGTCCCGGAGGGTCAGATCCACAGGATGAGCAGATGCCTCCGTCGGGCCCACCGGGGATGCGCGCAATGTCTCCGGAGAACCCTTCTGGAGCGTGTAGCGGTCCATACTGTTAGCTTGGTGCGCCGTGCCACGGCGGGTTGTCTTCACCTTCGCCCGGTCGCCATCTTGTTTGGTGGACATGCTTGCTCTCCCACCGTCGTGCCAATCTCCTCAAACGGGCCGCTATACCAATTCACGGGCTCCGGGGGGGGGGGCGGGGGCGACCACCGAACCTCAGGTCAACCCACCGCCGGCGGGTCAGCCGGGCTCCTAGACAAGACCACACAGCCGCACCCCGCTCCGCAACCCAACCTCGCTTGAGTGCAAGGAGGGCGCAAAAGCGAAAGTGAAAGTGCGGGGTACGCGAGTCGCCCAGCCCTGCCCGCCGCTGTTGTTCACTTTGTCCCCGGATCGCCCCACTACTCCAATCCGGGGGGCCGGCGAGGTGAAGGCCGCAACCTTCGATCGGTGCTCCCACCGGTGTCCGGGGTCCGATTCGAGCCCGAAAAACGGGTGGCGCCTCAGCTCGGGTTCCCCAACACAGTCCCCTCAACAAGGACAGGATATCGCCAGGATTAATTCAGGAGGTCGCGGAGGTCCTCGGGAGCCTCGCACCTACGCGGCCATCTTGGTTGCGCGCTAGGCTCCTCCTCTCACTATGCTCCTTCTTAACTGCAGATCTCTGCCAAAACATAGCACAGAATTTTCCCTGTTAGTAGATGAGCTAACACCAGACGCAGTCTTTCTGACCGAAACCTGGTTAACCCCAGATTCCGAACCGGACCTGACACAAGCACTCCCCCCCTGGTTACCAGATTTCACGCAGGGACCGTACTCAGGGGACAGGTGGAGGACTTGCAATCATCTACAAAACCCCATATCAGTGCCATTGCACCCCGGACCCTATCCCTGGCTGCGAAAGCCTATCTTTTTCCCTCCAATTCACTCCCAATGACAGCTTCACAGGAACACTTGTCTACCGTCCACCAGGCCCATTGAATCAATTCCACACCACATTACCCTCCTTAGCAGCTGAATTAGCTATGTCCCCCTCTAACTTCACACTGTTGGGTGACCTTAACATTCATTTTGACGATAGCTCAGATAACACAGCAAATGAGCTAACTGCGAACCTTGCCGCAGTCTAGCTGGAGCAATTAGTCCGAGCCCCTACACACAACAAAGGACACCTGCTGGACCCTGTTTTCAGTAATACCACCAATCTCACGGTAGGCCCCATCCTACATCTCCCATGGTCTGACCACTTCCTAATACCCCTCATCTGGTCCACCTATAAATTTGGCCCCTGTACCCCTACCTCGCGAAAAATGAGAAATTGGTCCAGGCTCCCACTAGAACAGTGGACCAGTGTCCTGGCAGCCTCAAGACCCACTTTTTCCCAGCACCCTCTTCCCGATAGCAGGGAATTTGACAACTGGATTCGGAAGTCTATTGACTCCACCCTTCCCGCCCGGAAAACTGTCTTAAAAAGACCACGAGAAACAGCTCCTTGGTATTCAGAGGAGCTTAGAGAAAAGAAACGATACTGTAGGAAGCTTGAAAGGAAGTGGCGTCTGGGATATGCCACCAAAGACAAAGCCTTGTATAGGGAAGCTGTCAGAGCCTACAAACTCGAAATAAATACTGCACAATCCACCTACTATAACGAAAAAATTATGATGGCCAGATCTAAGCCAAGAGAGATCTACCAAATAGTTAAAAGCCTTACCAAGCTACCTCCATCTATAGCCCCAACTGATAACCCCTTGGCTCGCTGCAATGATCTAGCGGATTTCTTTTACCAGAAAATAAACAATATCGATGTAACATTCGCAGCCCCAGCCTCAGAACTCAATACCGATGAATCTCAGCTCCCTACAGTAGAGGAGCATCCTCCACGAATAATTCTTGACAATTTCCCTCTTTTAGATCTAGACTCACTTGAACCCTTGACACAACAGGTAAAATCAGGCTCTCCATATGACCCAGCCCCACCCCGTACGATGATCGCTGCTAGTCAAGTCATACTCCCTACGCTCATGGAGCTGCTTAACAGCTCCCTGTTAAAGGGAAGCGTGCCACCTTCTTGGAAGCAGGCAATGGTAAAAGCGCTACTGAAAAAGCCCAATTTGGATCCCAACAATCTCAATAACTACCGCCCCATTTCCCTGCTGCCTTGGGTGAGCAAGATCTTGGAGAGACACATTAATCTCCATCTTACAAGGTTTCTCGAATCGAACCTTCTACTCGACGTTTCACAGACCGGGTTCCGCCCCAAACACGGGACGGAAACAGCTTTGCTAGCTGTGACTGAAGAATCCAGGAGGATCTTGGATCGGGGGGGGATCAGTGGCAGTCATCCTCCTCGATCTGAGTGCCGCGTTTGACACGGTATTCCATTGAACTCTGCTGTGTCGGCTTTTCGATCTAGGAGTATCCGGTGACGCCTTAGCCTGGCTGGGATCCTTCTTGAGTGGAAGGACCTTTCAGGTTTTTGACGGTGACTCTGTTTCCGCAAGCAAACCTCTGGATTGCGGGGTACCGCAGGGCTCCTCATTAAGCCCCACACTGTTCAATGTGTACATGAGACCGCTGGCCGAGGTCTTCCGTTCATATGGCGTTAAGATCATCACATATGCGGACGACACTCAGCTAGTGGTCTCTCTTGCACAGAAGAGCAGTGAGCCATCACAAGTCAACCTGACGGCTTGTATGGAAGAGGTTGGGAGATGGATGATCGCATCCTCTCTTAAACTCAACGGTGGCAAAACCGAGATCATGCTACTCGGCCCCCCAGCTCTATCCACCATTGACCACCTATGGCCCACCAGCCTGGCCTCACCCCCTACTCCGAAAGATAATATTAAAAGTTTGGGGGTCTGGTTGGACAAATCCCTAACTCTTAACACTCAAGCAATAAAAACATCGGCAACCTGCTTTGGGATTATCCGGATGCTGAAGAAGATCCTACCACTCCTGCCTTTTGAAGCCAAGCAAGTTGTCATTCTAGGTTTAATCCAATCCCGACTTGACTTCAACAATGCCCTTTATCTAGGGGCACCCGAAATACGTGCTGCAAAAACTCCAGCGGACTCAGAACTGCGCTGTACGTATGCTACTTCAGATTCCACGTAGAGCTTCAGTGGAATCTGGGATTAGGGCCCTTCACTGGCTCCCTGTTAGGGAGAGAATTCAATTCAAAGCCATGTGCGTATCTCATCAAGCCTTTTGGAGATCTGGCCCCAAGATTAATCACTCATTGCTTACTCCCTACTATCCCGCCAAACAACTCCGCTCCACCAATGCATTTTTTGCTGCAGTCCCCCGGATTAAAAGGTCCAGAGCAGGAGGAAGGTCCTTTACGCTTAACGCCGCTAAGCTGTGGAACTCCCTCCCCTTCCACCTAAGATCTAACCCCAATTTACCATCCTTCCGCAAACAGCTGAAAACATTCCTTTTCAGCAATTAATCAAACTCCAAGTGGCCCTCCCTCAAGGCACTATCCTCCTTATCAGCGCTTGGACGCCCAAGGGTAGCAGCCGCGCTTTACAAAACCCCATTTCATTTCATTTCATCCCGCTAATAGCTTCACAGTCAGGAAAGCTTTGAAGGGGTGGCAACGCCTACAAGGCGGCCTATAGGGGTGGATCTCCTGGCATCTTTACTGCGGACTCTTGACCATATTTGCAACACCAAAGAGGAAGCTCTTTTGTTCAGCGCCGCCTTTTCATTGGCATTTTACGGAGCGTTTACAATTAGAGAACTGGAGTCCAAAAACAAGCAGGATGAACAGGGTTGTCTGCAGCTTAACCGTGTTAAGATCCAAGGTGATTCTTTGTTTATATCAATTTAGAGGTCCAAAACTGACCAGGAGGCCCGCAGGAAGGGGGTGGTACTACACCGGGCACATGGGAATCTTTGCTGCCCTATCACTAACCTAGAGGCATTTCTGAGGGGAAGGCCCAGGGACACAGGGGGGCCATTGTTAATTCATGCTGATGGTACCCCACTCACGAGGTTTAAATTTAAAAGAAAAACACAAAGAGGAGTAAATCCAGAAGACTGATCAGAGTCTCTGAAATCCTGGGAAACACACGCACATTACGAGAAGAACTAATTCTTTTTAGAAGACCCCTCACTCACCAACCTGGTTGGTGACATGCTTCATCATAAATTTAAAAGAGTCATGGATATAGGGGGGGGGGGCTTTGAGGACATTGAACCATTCGGTAAGAAGAATTAATAACAAGATGGAGAGACTATTCAGGGCTCCACATTTACAAACAATCGCCCACGGGTGCATCAGGGGGGAACAGTGCTTCTTAAAAGACGGCGTCTATTTGTCCAAACTGGGTAACAAAATCTTCATGGAGAATCTGCTGGCTTGATTAGTTGGGTTCAGAGACAGGGCATGACCTTTCAGTGAGCATTGGGGAGGGCAGATAGCCGGGCAACTATGCAGGCCTGTGGCGGTAAGATCATGATTGGTGAGCATTAAATTAAAGGTCCTTCGAGGGCGGCGCCATTCTTGAATGGGGTCGCCCAAGGGGGAGGGACAAGTGGTCTCTCATAGAACTCCAGGGGCAGTTACAGCTGGTTGGCTGGATGGGTGCGGGGGAGGGGGAGTTGCGCTTTCCAGTAGGCTGGTGAGCCACCCCGCACGTGCACAATGGCAAAAGAGAACGGCGCATAACTGCAAGGGCCCCTTATAGAGATAATCTATAGGGCGTACGGGGGTGACCGGGGGGGGGGTACCCTCACGGTGAACGGGCCCTCTGCGCATGTGCACACTGGTTGGAGGGCGGGCATAGTTTGATCAGGATCTGGCGCCAGTTATTGACCTTGCCGTAAGCTCAAATAGGGATACCCAGAAAAATTAAACATTATAATGATTATTGATTATGGTAGGTTTAGATTCGTTAGGAATATATTTGTATTAGAGATATGCGAAGGTTAGCAATATGACATATGTACCTATCAATGTAATCAATGTAATGCAGTGGTGTAGGAGAGTGGCATCGACTGCATAGTTGCCCCCAACTTTTTGATGATGTTTTGACTGTTTTATGACACTAGCCAGGCTGTGGCCCTGCTATTCAGGACCCCAACCTATCTGCTTCTTCTATAAACTGATGTGAGTACCCTAGGTATCTTCCAATTGGATACTGAGGACACCCTATCAGCCCCTTGTAGATGGTACCCTAGGTACCCAGGGCATGGGTCCCTCAGAGGCCTACCAGGGGCTGCAGCACTTATTGTGCCACCCCTGGGACAGCCATACCAAATGACACCACCAGACCACTACTGTAGTCTGGGTAAGGTGGTGCTTGCACTCCTTACAGGGATATAGGTATCCTGTATCCCACTTAATACAACACATATATCCTCATAGGTCACCCCTCAAGCATGCCTTGCTAATCCTACAAGGCAGGGGGCTGAGATATGTTTGAGGGGGGACCCCTACCTGAGTAGGGCCCCTCTGCAACCTTCGTAAAATCATTCCTGGGTTGTTTGTAGTGTAGCCATACCATATACTCTTAACCGCATTATAAGTATATCGCGATAGCGTGATAACTTGGGAATGGCTACACAGAACCATATCGTGTTTGGTGTCAACATGTAGGAATCATACCCCCAATCCAGCCATGGGACTGAGGGCATGATTCCCCCCTGCTAGAGGGGCGATATGGGAAAAGCGGCAGAACTTAGACACCAATTTAAAAGAGCACACGTAGTACAAAATGGATGCTACCTGCCACCCACACGACTCTGGCTGCCTGTTGCTGGGCAGAACTCCAGCCACGGCAGCTGGACAATAGGGATCCTGTTGCAGGGAGGTGTTCCCACCTCCCCAGACAGACTATGTGGATTGGAACTGGGTGGGTGCACCATAGGATGCCTTTCAGAGTTGCACGTAGGCTTCTCCAGTGCCTACATTCTGCATACACCGCCTGGAACCAGTTCAGGGGCATCCTGTCCCCTGCCCTGGCGGGAAACAGACAAAGGGGAGAGGGTGTAGCCACCCTTTCCCGCCTGACCTCTCATTGGTGGGCTCTGATCTGGACACTCCCCTAATCTTTGGATAAAGGTGAATACTGGGTCCCCAGAGCCTCAGATTATTCTTGTACTTCACAGACTTGAACTTCGACTTGTTGCCGCACAGCTAATGGAAGAGATCTCCCTTGGGGTAAAGGAGTTACCCCCCTGCTTGGCAGGCACCTGAAACACTGCAAGTGACACGGTTGGAACCTCACTGCTCCTACGGACATTGACGACTCTTTCCTACCTTGAGGTGGGTTTCCAGGCATCCCAGAGGCCAGTGAGTGTGCACAGCAAAGCTCAGCACCGTGGACCCCGTGGGTGCTGAGATCCCCAATACCCCGGGACACCGGCCACCTCTTGCACAGCACCCGACCCCGACAAGTGGAGAAGTTGTGCTTTGGCCCATTATTGAGCCAACCTCTCAGCATCATCTGTGCCAAAGATCGATACCCTAGCTCGCTCCGGCGATCCGTGGGCGCATCTTTACGCACGCCAAATTGCTGCCTCCCGCGGTCCCTTGTCTCTCGACTTGTGGGCCCTAGCGGAGGTCAATCTTCGATTCCAAGTGTTTCCCTGGTTGCTCCAGGCCTGCTCTTCTGTCTCCTCGCTGGAGACCTCGCTCAGACCTTGTGGGTCTGCACCAGCAGCAGTTTTGTGTTTCTTGTGTGGGTTGCGGTTGCCAAGGCTTAGTGGATCCAATCCAGACACTAACACCGCAGTGACCCTCATCCTTTGTGGGGCAGTCACCCTCCCGAAGCTGGCCTTCCTTGACGCCTCCTGGACCCCGTGGCTGACGATTCAAGCTACACTCTTCCACCTGGAAGCACCCGACATTGAAGGGCTCCTTCCCTTGAGCCCCCTTGTCACTGTGCCGTGACCTAGACTCTGTCCCCTCTGCTTTCAGGTCCTTCTCTACAAGATCTACATTTCCATTCTTCACGACAACGACGACACTTCTTGCTAGCAGCAGTTCTTCATGTTTTGCCATTGAAAATCAGCCCGCGACCCGACCTCGAAAACGACCTACGCACCTGGCTTCCCTGGAGCAGGTAACAGTGGTACCTCGGTACTCTCGTGGGTGTGGGCTCTTCAAAAGCTTAACTCTAAAGTATTGAACTTGAACTCCTGCTAGAAGTGTTTTTAAACTTGTAAAATTCGTGCCATTCTCCATAGGCTTTAATAGAGATCCCGACAGTAGCTTTAGCCACTGCACACGTCTCCCGTGGGTGCCCTCCCTCACTACCTTGGGTGGTTTCACTAGGGGCCAGCGACCCTAAATTCCCTAGGCATTGTCTGTAGAATTGTCGTGGTTCTAATACCACTTTTTTGATATATGGTTTGGTCCCCCCCTGGGGCCCTGTGATACCCGTGCTATTTATTGTAACTATCAATGCTTGTTTGAATTGTATCTTCACCTCTAGCCTCATAAAGAGAGTAGTGGGGTTATTCCTAGAATAAATACATATATTTTATATATATACCTGTGTGGACTCCTCTCTCATTTGGTTATTCAAGAGGTTATCTATGGTAAAACAATAAGCTTAACACTCCTTCAAGACTTAGCCTGTAGGCTGCTCTCCACAGCTACCACTAGGATAGCTTTCTTTAAAGGTTGTCTTTAACCTATCCCCGTAAGAGTCGAATTGGACTGGTACAAGGTGTCCCCTATAACTAGAGGACAGCATATGCCAGGCCAACATCTCACATTGGTGTGCAGCGATTGGATTCAAGCTTGCCATTGTTTTACCAGATAACAAATTGAATTTCTAAAGTGAAAGCCACTTGGTACTAAAGGTAGATATAAATTTAAGCTTAGAATACAATAAGTTCTACTAAACTTAGGAGTTGTGTGTAGAGGGCTTAGCACACCTTGACTACAACTCAAGAAAGGGTTCAGTAGGCCACACCTAGTGTAGGTAGATACACCAGTACCACTACACTAGAAATGTCTTTAGGTTCAGGAGCCCATAAGGCCCTGGAAGGACCCTCAAGGGTCCCAGTCAACAAGTATGACAACCTCTCTTTTGCAGAGCTTAGGGAGATGTGCACTACTAGGCAACTGAGTATAAACAAGGGTGCCAACACTCAACGTCTCAGGGAAATCCTGCTCATAGCAGACTTCAAGCAGACTCTAGTGTCTGAAGGGGTAGACAGGTTGGGTGGGCATCCTGCTGAAGAGGACACCCAAGTGGTGGACTCTGATGAGGACCAGAAAGAGGAAGTTGAACTTGACCTGGATGAATCAGACCATTCACAACATGGAGGTGATGGCCCAAGAGGCACTCCCTCCATCCCTAATGGGAGAGTGGTGGATCCAAACAGAAGGAACAGATCCCCCTCAGAGGGGTCTAACCATTCTGGGAGATCCAAAAGGACCTCTGCCTCTTAGAGAAGAGAATCCTCCCAAGAGAGGAATGCAGACTAATCGAGTTTGAGCAAGCCAAGCTTCAGCTCAGGAGACAACAGTTAGCATTAGACAGGGAGTCCCTGGAGCTTTAGAAAGCTTCAAGAAAATGGGGTCTAGAGACCCCTGGTGGCAGTAATAATACCCTTAGAGTTAGAGAGAAAGCTTGTGACAATAGGAACCTGCATAAGTTTGTGCCCCCCTATCAGTCAGGGGATGATATCCATAAATGGATCACTGTACTTGAGAGGGCCTGTAAAGTTCAGAGGGTCCCAGTAGAGCAGTGGGCAGCAATCTTATGGCTCTCCTTTGCAGACAAAGGAAGAGACAAGCTCCTCTCTGTCAGAGAAGAGGATGCAGATGATTATTATATCTTGAGAGATGCTTTAATAGATGGGTTTGGCCTAACCACTGATCAATACAGGTTGAAGTTCAGAGATACCTAAAAAGCACAGAATCAAGATTGGGTAGACTTTGTAGATTGTGCTACTAAGGCTCTGGAAGGTTGGTTAACTGGCAGCAAAGTAAATGATTACCAATGATTGTACAATCTCATTATGAGGGAGCAGATCCTTAACAATTGTCAGAATCAGCTCTTACATCAGCAACTTGTGGACTCAGATCTGACCTCTCCCCAAGAATTGGGAAAGAAGGCAGACAACTGGGTCAGAACCAGGATCAAGCAAAAGGTCCAGCCCTTGGGGGGTGCAACTAAAAAGGAAGATGCCAAAAACTCTGAGAAGGGTGGGGAAAAGGGAAAAGACCAGCAGTCTTCAACAGGCCCCCAAAAATCAGCATCTGATAATTCCCAAAACAACCAAGCTAAGCAGCCAAGGAAGCCATGGTGTAAAATCTGTAAATAGAAACCCATTGACCCAAAGACTCCACAAGTACAACTACACCTGCCCCTAAGGCATCTGTTCCCCCTAGTCCAGCTATAGGTGGTGGTACACAGAACAAAGGGATAGTAGGGTTGACCCTGGGATCTGGAGAGGAATCTGGCCTAGTCAGAATGCCTACTCAGGCTGTATTAGTTTGTGATGGGGACCTGTCCCTATTTGTGAGTCCCAGTGGTCTGGGCAAATACAAGCAACAGCCTAGAATAAATGGAAGGGAGTCTCTAGCTTACAGGGGCCAGTGTCACCATGGTGACTAAGGACCTTGTGGACCCTAGCCAGATCATACTTGGAGAAACTTACCAGGTGACCAATGCAAGCAATGTCAGTACTAACCATGCTCTGGCAGTTGTTAACTTCTCTTGGGGAGGGGTAACTGGCCTAAAGAAGGTTGTGGTGAGTGCAGACCTACCAGTAGAATGTTTGCTAGGGAATGATTTGGAGACCTCAGCATGGGCTGAGGTGGAGCTAACTACCCATGCAGCGATGCTGGGTATCCCAGCAGCAGTGTTTGCCCTGACAAGGTCTAAAGCAAAGCTGACACAAACTGAACAGGCATTGGATCCTGGAAAAATGAACCAAGGACCTTCCAAGAGGAGGAGTAGCAGGGGTAAGGCAGTGCCTTCCCCCCAGGATCAGGCTGAAGAGACTCTTTTAGCAGAAGAGTATCTGACACCTGAAGAAGGAACTGTCCCAGATGAGCTTGAACCTGATCAGGTTGAGTTCTTGGGGACAGGGGGACCTTCTAGGGCAGACTTGAGCCTGGAGCAGCAGAGCTGCCCCACTCTTGAACCCCTCAGACAGCAAGCTGCTGCTGAGGCTGCCAGGAATGCTAGTGGGACCCATAAGATATATTGTGATGATGGACTTCTGTACTCTGAGGGTCGAGACCCCAATCCTGGTGCAGCCAGGAGGTTGGTCATACCTCAGAAGTTCAGGGGTTTCCTACTCACACTGGCCCATGATATTCCCTTGGCAGGACACCTAGGCCAAAACAAGACTTGGGACAGAATTGTCCCTCACTTTCATTGGCCTCAAATGAGTGAGGACTGTAAGAGTTTCTGTAGCTCTTGCATTACCTGCCAGGCCAGTCGCAAGGCAGGTAAATCCACAAAGGCCCCCCGATACCACTACCTTTGGTGGGGGTTCCCTTTAAACGGGTAGGGATTGACATAGTTGGTCCCCTTGACCCACCAACAGCATCTGGGCACAGGTTTATTCTGGTGGTAGTGGATCATGCCACCAGATACCCAGAAGCTATTCCCCTTAGGACCTTCACAGCACCTGTGGTGGCAAGGGCACTCCTGGGAAACTTTTCCAGGGTGGGTTTCCCTAAGGAGGTCTTATCTGACCGAGGTACAAACTTTGAGTAGTTACCTCAAAGCAATGTGTAAGGAGTGTGGTGTCAACTACAGGTTCACCACCCCTTATCATCCTCAATGCAATGGGCTTGTTGAGAGATTCAACAAGACCCTCAAGGGTATGATCAAAGGGCTCCCAGAAAAGCTTAGGCGAAAATGGGATGTTCTTCTGCCCCGCCTTCTCTTTGCATACAGGGAGGTGCCACAGAAGGGGGTTGGTTACAGCCCTTTTGAACTTTTGTTTGGTCACCCTGTTAGAGGGCCACTCTGTCTAGTGAAGGAGGGATGGGAGTTACCTCTCAAACCCCCTAAACAGGATATTGTGGACTATGTACTTGGTCTCCGCTCCCGGATGGCTGAGTATATGAAGAAAGCGACAAAAAACCTTGAGGCAAGCCAGGAACTGCAAAAAGCCTGGCATGACCAAAAGGCTGTACTGGTGGTGTACCAGCCAGGACAGAAGGTATGGGTGTTGGAGCCAGTGGCCCCAACAGCCCTCCAAGACAAATGGAGTGGACCCCATACCATTTTGGAAAAGAAGGGAGAGGTCACCTACTTTTGGACCTTGGCACTTCCAGAAGTCCCCACAGGGTACTTCATGTAAACAGACTGAAACCATATGTGGACAGGGCTGACATGGGCTTGCTCATGGCAACAGATGAGGGACAGGAGGAGGAGAGTGACCCTCTCCCAGACCTGCTCTCTCACAACCCTGATGATGGGTCAGTGGATGGTGTAGCCTTGGCAGGCAGCCTCACTGCCCAGCAACAGTCTGACTGCAGACAAGTTCTACAGTCATTCAGGCATATGTTTTCACTGACTCCAAGTCAGACCACCTGGTGCACTCATGAAGTGTACACTGGGGACAGTCTGCCTGTGAAGAATAAGATCTACAGGAAACCTGACCATGTCAGGGACTGCATAAGGACAGAAGTCTAAAAGATGTTGGAATTGGGAGTCATTGAGCCCTCAGATAGCCCTTGGGCTAGCCCACTATAGAGGACTCAATGCAGTCACTAGGACTAATGCACATCCCATTCCCAGAGCAGATGAACTCATAGATAAATTGGCCTCAGCCAAATATCTGAGCACATTTGATCTGACAGCAGGCTACTGGCAGATAAGGTTAGCTGAATCTGCAAAAGCCAAAACAGCATTTTCTACCCCTGGTGGGCATTATCAATTTATTGTGATGCCCTTTGGTTTGAAGAATGCACCTGCCACTTTTCAAAGGTTGGTGAACCAAGTCCTCTCAGGCCTGGGTGACTTTAGTGCAGCATATCTAGATGATATTGCTGTCTTCCGCTCCACCTGGGAAGAGCACCTGATCCACCTGAGGAAGGTTTTGGGAGCCCTGCAAAAAGCAGGGCTCACTATCAAGGCTACTAAGTGCCAGATAGGGCAGAGTCAGGCTGTGTACCTGAGCCACCTTGTAGGTGGAGGCCAGGTTCAACCACTACAGAGCAAAATCCAGACCGTCATGGACTGGGTTGCTCCAACCACCCAGACTCTGGTCCGAGCTTTCTTAGGCCTGACTGGTTATTACAGAAGATTTGTCAGGGGATATGGATCCATTGTGACCCCCTTAAATGACTTAACCTCTAAGAGGATGCCCAAGAAAGTTCAGTGGACTGTCAGCTGTCAGAAAGCTTTTGATGACCTAAAACAGACAATGTGCTCTGCTCCAGTGCTCCAAAGCCCCAACTACTCCACATAATTCATAGTTCAAACTGATGCTTCTGAGGTGGGGGTAGGTGCTGTATTATCACAACTGAATGAAGAGGGCCAGGATCAACCCGTAGCTTTTATTAGCAGAAGGTTGACCCCCAGAGAGAAACGTTGGTAAGCTATAGAGAGGGAGGCCTTTGCTGTGGTCTGGGCCTTGAAGAAGCTGAGGCCATACTTGTTTGGCCCTCACTTCCTTGTTCAAACCGACCATAAGCCCCTCCTATGGCTAAAATGGATGAAGGGTGAAAACCCCAAACTACTCAGGTCCATTTCCCTACAGGGGATGGATTATAAAGTGGAACATAGACCTGGGAGCAACCATGCCAATGCAGATGGCCTCTCCAGATATTTCCACTTAGAACATGAAGACTCAACTGGTCAAGGTTAGTTTAATGTCCCTTCGTTTGGGGGGGGGGGGTGTTATGTAGGAGAGTGGCATCGACTGCATAGTTGCCCCCAACTTTTTGCTGATGTTTTGACTGTTTTATGACACTAACCAGGCTGTGGCCCTGCTATTCAGGACCCCAGCCTATCTGCTTCTTCTCTAAACTGATGTGAGTACCCTAGGTACCTTCCAATTGGATACTGAGGACACCCTATCAGCCCCTTGTAGATTGTACCCTAGGTACGGGTCCCTCAGAGGCCTACCAGGGGCTGCAGCACTTATTGTGCCACCCCTGGGACAGCCATACCAAATGACACCACCAGACCACTACTGTAGTCTGGGTAAGGTGGTGCTTGCACTCCTTACAGGGATATAGGTATCCTGTATCCCACTTAATACAACACATATATCCTCATAGGTCACCCCTCAAGCAGGCCTTGCTAATCCTACAAGGCAGGGGGCTGAGATATGTGTGAGGGGGGACCCCTACCTGAGTAGGGCCCCTCTGCAACCTTCGTGAAATCATTCCTGGGTTGTTTGTAGTGTAGCCATACCATATACTCTTAACCGCATTATAAGTATATCGCGATAGCATGATAACTTGAGAATGGCTACACAGAACCATATCGTGTTTGGTGTCAAACATGTAGGAATCATACCCCCAATCCAGCCATGGGACTGAGGGCATGATTCCCCCCTGCTAGAGGGGCGATATGGGAAAAGCGGCAGAATTTAGACACCAATTTAAAAGTGCACACGTAGTACAAAATGGATGCTACCCGCCACCCACACGACTCTGGCTGCCTGTTGCTGGGCAGAACTCCAGCCACGGCAGCTGGACAATAGGGATCCTGTTGCAGGGAGGTGTTCCCACCTCCCCAGACAGACTATGTGGATTGGAACTGGGTGGGTGCACCATAGGATGCCTTTCAGAGTTGCACGTAGGTTTCTCCAGTGCCTACATTCTGCATACACCGCCTGGAACCAGTTCAGGGGCATCCTGTCCCCTGCCCTGGCGGGAAACAGACAAAGGGGAGAGGGTGTAGCCACCCTTTCCCGCCTGACCTCTCATTGGTGGGCTCTGATCTGGACACTCCCCTAATCTTTGGATAAAGGTGAATACTGGGTCCCCAGAGCCTCAGAATATTCTTGTACTTCACAGACTTGAACTTCGACTTGTTGCCGCACAGCTAATGGAAGAGATCTCCCTTGGGGTAAAGGAGTTACCCCCCTGCTTGGCAGGCACCTGAAACACTGCAAGTGACACGGTTGGAACCTCGCTGCTCCTACGGACATTGACGACTCTTTCCTACCTTGAGGTGGGTTTCCAGGCATCCCAGAGGCCAGTGAGTGTGCACAGCAAAGCTCAGCACTGTGGACCCCGTGGGTGCTGAGATCCCCAATACCCCGGGACACCGGCCTCCTCTTGCACAGCACCCGACCCCGATGAGTGGGGAGGTTGTGCTTTGGCCCATTATTGAGCCAACCTCTCAGCATCATCTGTGCCAAAGATCGACGCCCTAGCCCGCTCCGGCGACCCGTGGGCGCATCTTTACGCACGCCAAATTACTGCCTCCCGCGGTCCCTTGTCTCTCGACTTGTGGGCCCTAGCTGAGGTCAATCTTCGATTCCAAGAGTTCCCCTGGTTGCTCCAGGCCTGCTCTTCCGTCTCCTTGCTGGAGACCTCGCTCAGACCTTGTGGGGCTGCACCAGCAGCAGTTTTGTGTTTCTTGCGTGGGCTGCGGTTGCCAAGGCTTAGTGGATCCAATCCGGACACTAACACCGCAGCGACCCTCATCCTTTGTGGGACAGTCTCCCTCCAGAAGCTGGCCTTCCTTGACACCTCCTGTACCCCGTGGCTGATGATCCAAGCTACACATCTTCCACCTGGAAGCACCCTACATTGAAGGGCTCCTTCTCTTGAGCCCCCTGGTCACTGTGCCATGACCCAGACTCTGTCCCCTCTGCTTTCAGGTCCTTCTCTACAAGATCAACATTTTCATTCTTCACGACAACGACGACGCTTCTTGCTAGCAGCATTTCTTCACGTTTGGCCATTGAAAATCAGCCCGCGACCCGACATCGAAAACGACCTATGCACCCGGCTTCCCTGGGGCAGGTAACAGTGGTACCTCGGTACTCTCGTGGGTGTGGGCTCTTCAAAAGCTTAACTCTTAAGTATTGAACTTGAACTCCTGCTAGAAGTGTTTTTAAACTTGTAAAATTCAACCGCGACATTCTCCATAGGCTTTAATAGAGATCCCGACAGTAGCTTTAGCCACTGCACGCGTCTCCCGTGGGTCCCCTCCCTCACTACCTTGGGTGGTTCCACAAGGGGCCAGCGAGCCTAAATGCCCTAGGCATTGTCTGTAGAATTGTCGTGGTTCTTATACCACTTTTTTGATATATGGTTTGGTCCTCCCCTGGGGCCCTGTGATACCGGTGCTATGTATTGTAACTATCAATGCTTGTTTGAATTGTATCTTCACCTCTAGCCTCATAAAGAGACTAGTGGGGTTATTCCTAGAATAAATACATATATTTTATATATATACCTGCGTGGACTACTCTTTCATTTGGTTATTCAAGAGGTTATCTATGGTAAAACAATTAGCTTAACACTCCTTCAAGACTTAGCCTGAAGGCTGCTCTCAACAGCTACCACTAGGATAGCTTTCTTTAAAGTCGAATTGGACTGGTACAAGGTGTCCCCTATAACTAGAGGACAGCATATGCCAGGCTAACTTCTCACAAGTGGTTTTCTGCGTATTGTGTAAATAATGTATATCAAAATTTTGTTTTGATTTTTATTTTAATAAATTCGGCCGGGGTTTAACGACCCCCTAATCCAAAATTCCTTGCGATAAGTGTGATACTGTCTTAGTATGGATATGGGAGGAGGGGGTGTAGGCCGTACCTGGCCATATAGAAGGGCGGGGCCGGGTTCGGACACGCCACATGTATGGCGGTCGTGCTGGCCCCCGATAACCACACAGAGGCGGGCCTGTCGCGCGCAATTGTGACGCGGCTGGCGCGCCTCACTATCGATTGGTCTGTTGGTCCGGTGCGCGCCCCGGAAGTGATTGTAATTGCTTCCGGGGTGCGTTGCACAAACGTCAGGCCGGTTAGAACCAGCATGGCCTGGGTTGTCTGGGGGAGTGATAAAAGTCTGGGGAGCGGCGGAGTCTGCCTCTTTGCTCGCAGCTTCCACAGCTTGCAGCAGGACACACCAGCCTTGCTAGGACGCTGTAATTTTAATTTCCCCACCCACCATCCCCTAAAAGCAGGGTTTACAAAGTGGATTGTTGTGAATTTATTGTCAGGTTGACATGGTTGTTTATGATGTGTGTGATAATTTTTTCTTTCCCGTTGTTTTAGGAGGTTATTGTTTCTTTTACAGGTTATGTTTATTGTCGTATTTTTAGTGCTATTCCATGGTCAGGCGGTAAGGTCATGATTGGTGAGCATGAAAATTAAGGTCCTTAGAGGGCGGCGCCATTCTTGAATGGGGTCGCCCAAGGGGGAGGGACAAGTGGTCTCTCATAGAACTCCAGGGGCAGTTACAGCCGGTTGGCTGGATGGGTGCCGGGAAGGGAGAGTTACGCTTTCCAGTAGGCTGGTGGGCCACCCCGCACGTGCACTATGGCACAAGTAAATGGCGCATAACTGCAAGGGCCCCTTATGGAGATAATCTACAGGGCGTACGGGGGTGACCGTGGGGGGGAAGTACCCTCGCGGTGAACGGGCCCTCTGCGCATGCGCACTCCGGTTGGAGGGCAGGCGTAGTTTGATCAGGATCTGGTGCCAGTTATTGACCTTGCGTAGGCTCAAATAGGGACACGCAGAAAAAGTAAACGTTATTATGATTAGGGCTCCCGGTTTTCAGTTTTTACGGATTTTTACATATAAATAAAGACAGAAATCTATATTTCCTTTGTCTGTATTTATATGTAGAAACGGCAAAATACTACTAAATGTTGCCGCGCTGCAGTGCTCCAGTGCAGAGTTTCCTTGCCATGCCCCCGTTCCAGGAAATTCCATGCAATCCTTTCCAATCAGGGTCTTTTAATGCCCTCATGTGGGCCTATGGGCGCAGGGTCTTTCAGTGACTATGGTGCCCCTCAGCCTATCCTGGTCTGATCATAGCGTCACTGTGTGGGCGTGCCAACACCTCCGACCCCTCCCTCATAACTTTTGCCCTTTATTTCGGGGCCTCACCCGCCTATTCTTCCTGTTTGCCTGCACTACGGACGACTGTTTCCCTGCTCTACAAACCACCAGGTTTGAAGGCGCCTTCCTGTTGCCACCTACGACTTTAGCTCTGCGCCAGCCCGCCGCCATTCTTATTCACAAGGTAAGTGCGTTACGAGTCGGAATTGCTTGTTGTGGCGATCAAATTGCCTCTGAGCCAATCTCGATTCCTGCTCACATGTGGCCCCGTGTGCACTCACCCCCAGCACCTCGTGCACTCGATCTACTCCTACTCAGCTTGTTGTACCACACCTAATCCGGGTGACCCTAATGCTTGCGGGGGGGTTAGGGTCACTTTTCTGTCTCATCCACTCGGCAGCCCTCCGGCCCACTTTGTGGGGCTGCCGATTGGAGTTGGCCGGTTCCAGTGACAATCTGGCACCCATCAAGATGTGGGGCCCGCTTTGTTAAGCGGGGGCAGGTGACATGAAACAGTGAAGTTGGGGGCTCTTCTTGCAGTGCGTGGGCCACACAGTTAGGGGCATCAGACCCTGAGCGGGGTATCTTTTAGGGGCAGGGGAATCAGTGCAGGGGCACCCAGGGTGATCTAGGCGATCCGCCACTATTTTGAGTGGCCCCCTCTAACCGCTGCAATATTTGCTGGATGGCTCTTACATATGTGCATTTCACAGCAGGGGAATCAGTGCAGGGGCACCCAGGGTGATCTAGTCGCTCCTCCACTCGCTGCATGTGTTCTGAGAGTTGAGTATGTGGTGGTCTTTGCGTGCAGCCAGGGACTGGGGATGCATCGGAAGGATGTTGCCGAACCCTGACTTGACCTAGACAAATCACATTTTTCTCTTGTGTTATCCCTCTGTGGTTCTCTTCAGAGGGGTACGTTTCCTGCAGTCTCCCACCTTGTTTCAATTGTAGCAGCGTTCTCTTTTGGTAGCAATGGCTCTTGTGCCCTTCCAAACCTGTTCAGTTGCACATCCGACACTTTGTAGTGCAGTGTTTCTCTGGTGTAGGTTCCTGTGGAGGCCCAGTTGGTACAGATTCTTGATTACCTGTAGGTGGTACAGGTCTGTCCTCTTTGTGTCCTGTTTCTGTGGTTCTCAAGGATGTTGTCTCTCAATCATTGCAACAAGTTCCTCCCGGGCTAATGTCACTTGTTGTGAGAGCTATGCATGCCACTTCAGCACCAGGGGATCGTATCCTCCGTCCTAATGTGGGTGGGACTTGTGGTGTTCCTCAGTGCTGGCTCTACTGAAGTTTATTATGTTTTTAAAGCACCTGCTACCACGTTCCTTTCCTCTGGCAATTACCAGGCCTCACAAAAATGTCAAGTTAACTGCTATGATTAACGTTCTTCCTGGACAGAGATTGGAGTGCAGAGGGTTAATATGCCTGCTGCAAAGAACGTGTACCATGTAGATTGCAGAGTGCATATAATGTAAATAGATCAGCAGGTTACGGCTATCAAAACAGACATAACTTAAAGTCCTAATATAGAACAGTGCACTTTTAACTTTCAGCATAGAGCTGCATACACACTGCAAAGTATATATTATAGCATAGATTAATGTGGCGAAAAGGGTTTGATATTAGTCAGAATACGAAATTTCTTTGCCAATTTGAAAGCACACTTACTACTCTTTTTTGGCAAGTGATAAGTACTTTTACAGTCTGACACATTTTGAATCCACTTTTCAGATTAACAGCACATGTCCAAACAGCTTTTTGAGACCAGCAACATGTGTAACCTGGGTGACTGACTACACTCCAGCAAGGGCAACCAGCCTTAGTGATGCTGAATGTATTTGCATTACTGACTGCAACCTCAAACCCCACTCGGTTGTGAATACTATGCATGATTCTACAGGATAAGCAGCTGGGTGTGTGCTAAGAGTCTGCTTCTGCAGAAAAATAGCTCCCCCTTTCCTACTAATGCAAATGTAAAATTACCAGAGTAATACGCAATAAATCTCTGTCTATAATTCCTCTTTGCACACAGAGTCATGGTTTGATATTAGTCAGAAAACGAAATTTCTTTGCCAATTGGAAAGCACACTTACTACTCTTTTTTTGGCAAGTGATAAGTACTTTTACAGTCTGACACATTTTGAATCCACTTTTCAGATTCTGAAAACAGCACATGTCCAAACAGCTTTTTGAGACCAGCAACATGTGTAACCTGGGTGACTGACTACACTCCAGCAAGGGCAACCAGCCTTAGTGATGCTGAATGTATTTGCATTACTGACTGCAACCTCAAACCCTAAAAGTATTCCTCATTTATACCAGTACACCTTAATTTATGGTGAAAACATAGTCCATATTATTTTACATGTTCCTTACATTTAAATTTCTCCCAAAACACAAAATGATAAACACAACTTCAACAAAAGGAATTCCAATTCTATTATTCATTTCTTAATTTACCATATACATCCCCTCTCAAACTCATAACTCACCTTTAAAATTAGTTAGTTGTGAAAGAAATGTGGCACTCAAACAGCAGATTATCAGAGCCAGGATCTCTGTTCTGTACACCTCTCTCCTCTCAGCAGAACCAGATAATGGCAATGTTTCCCTCTCTTTTTCCACACATATACATGTTAATTTCAAATCTCAGTGCTTCCCCCTTTTTTTCAAATGTAATCACACATTTCTATTGGTTGAAAACCAACCCTTTTCCAAAAGTACCCTTCCCCCAACTTGACTTCTGCCTAGTACCCTTCCCCCAACTTGACTTCTGCCTGCTACCATAGCAACAGCTCATGGAACACTGCTGTGTGGAGTTAGGTCAGAAGTTCACCACACAATGTTTCATTTCCAAAGAGTAAGAGTGCTTGCCTTTTCAAACCTAACAGCAAATCCATAGTACTGTTCTTTGGTAACACATTTTTCTGTACCAATACAAAACATGCTTCTATAAATTGACACATACAGCCTAGTTTTTAGTGTAGAATGGTATGAAACAGCCAAGGAGTTCTTTTTATTTTAAAAAAATATGTATGCCTCCATTTCCAAACTGTTTCATTTCTTTTTCCCATTCTACTGAAATACACCTCCTGAGTGCATCCAGATCTCCTTTGAAGATGTTCACAGTGTGGATTGTAGGGCACAGCTATGTCTTCTGGAGTGAAAAGTATGCAGAGAAAACCGGTATGGTGAGAGACCTTGCTTTGCCAAATGTAGACATTAAATGGATTGGTCAGAGAGGGTTAAAGTGGCACCAGTTGATGCCATTGGTGAAATCCTTCATGCAAATCCAACACCCTGACCTCATAATAGTGCACTGTGGTGGCAATGACCTAGGCACTTTGACTGGGGTAGGTCTGGAAATGCTTATGAAGGAGACCTTTTCACAACTGTTTTCACTTTTCCCTAAAACTGCCTTTGCGTATTCTAACATATGCCAAAGGCAAAAATGGAACTGGTCCAATCATTTTTGTCCGCAGATTGACAAAGCAAGAAGGCACGTCAACAAATCTGTTTCTGCTTTCCTCCGAGACTATGGTATGGGTTCCATTTACCACAACAACTTGCGTTACGACATGCAAGACATTTATAGAGCAGATGGTGTACACTTCACTGATGAAGGGAACAGAGTCTTCCTCTTGAACCTTAGACTCTGCATCGGTACTTACTTGTAGGTACCGAAAAACACTTCATAAACACAACGGCTCTTTTTAGAGCCCCCTAATATCTAAACACTTAAATCTGAGTTTTATTTATTTTTTTATTTTTTTTCTACCGTACGCGTACGGTAAGCTTACCGTATGCGTACCCGCGATTTTTTTTAAAAATTAATAAATGTTTTTTTTGTACTTTTCTGTCCTTCTTTGACCCCCTTTCAAATGTTAGGGGGTCTGTAACTCTCTTCCTTGCCCCCTTTTCAAGTTATCTCCCTTTTTTTGTCTGTGTGAAACACACGAAATGGCGGCCGACACTTCCTGATTTCGTCCGATTCGAATGTTTACAGTCATGTGACAACCAATCAGATTTGAGCTCGCGCACGGCACCGTACGCGTACGGTAAGCTTACGGTAAGCTTACGGTAAGCTTACGGTAAGCTTACGGTAAGCGCACGGAGCGCGCTTACAGATATATATATTGATTTAAATGCTATTTTCTCAGGAACTACTGAACAGATTTACACCAGACCTACAAAAGGCACTTCCTTGACCTGAGGACTACCTCTCTGCCAAATTACAAGTAATTCTGTTCAGCCGTTCGGGCTGTAGCTGTGTCTAAAGGTCCTATGGAAAAATGCATGGGGAAAACGCGTTTTGGGACCCCCCCTTTTTTCTCAGCCCCCGCTTGACGAATCCCCCCGAGACTTTCAGGGTAGGAGCGGAGCGTAGCGCCCCATTAGTTTTGAAAATTTCGCGAGGATTCGTCGACCGGCGCCAAAGTTATTCCAAATAGAATGTTGCGGTTTTCCTATGGAAACAGGGTTAATTTGGGTAGAAATCGACTCTTATTGTTAAAGAAAACTCCCAAATATGCTGCTTCTTTTTCTGCTCTTTGTTTGTGCTTCTCCACACCAAGCACTACCAAACTATACGGCTTACTAGTATGGAATACATGTGACTCCTACACTTTTAATCCTTTGGCTTATGTAACATTTCCTCTAAACTGATTTACACATGTATGTTTGATTGCCTCTGTGTAATGTGTGTGTGATGCTGAGTGCTCTGACATCCTTTACTGGTATGAGTGGTGCTATATAACTAATTCAATGCACCTAAGAGAGGGTGGTTATGGAGACTTGTTCACAATTTAAAGGGTGCTAGTGAGAGAATCCGTGGTGGAGGTAGTCATGAGGGGGCGCCAACTAACATTGCCGGCCCTGGTGTTCCTTTTAATTTGTTATTAGTGTGTGTTGCATTGCCATTTTTAGTTTGTTGTTCCCTCTGCTCTCCGTGTACAAGCAGTTGCACATGTGTTGGGGGCGTGTTTGACTATATTGGCATCTTTTTACAATGAAAATAATAAGATTGTACTGGGATGAGACCGCGCTACAATCTCCATGGCTCATGTTTTTTCTAAGTGTGCCAGTTTATATGACTCGTAGTACTTTGTCTCTACCCCTTCTCTCGTTTGAGCAGAAGCCAATTTTGAAACTTTGTGTGTCTTGCTTTCAGTGTGTTGCACTCTCCTGACTCGCCTGCTGCTACAAGGTCATGACGTCACTTCCTGTTTAACACTTATTAAGGTAAGCCTGTTCAGTTTAGTGTTCAATACTTCCTTGAGGTGCCCCGTTTACCTTTGCACTTCCATGTAATTATTAGCACACTGTTTAAAAGAGAGGTTGTCAATTTTAAATCGGTGAGCCCACTCGGCCTTTTGTCCTTATCAGGTCGATAAAAACAGAGTTTTAAGTCAGTATGGTGTATGCCTACGGTGAGGGTAACTGTTCAGAGAAAAAGCACATCCTAAAACAACAACAAAAACACCATTTGTCTAACTCTGTCTCCCCACTGGAAAAACTAGAATTTGAAAACTTAAATAAAGCTTTTTTAACTCAGAGGAAATCCGGAACAATAAGGCAACCACTGCTGTGAGTCTTTCTGCCCTAAGGTGCCAATTTAGAAAGTTATTTTTTTTCATAGTTTGGCCATGATGTCCTTTTGCATCATTTATTTTTGTGATATGACAGATAGATTACCAATAGCAAAAATGATTGCAGAGGTCAGATTACATAGCACGTCACCATCGCCTACATCTCGCTCGCCCACACTCCCCGCACCTGCAGAAGCACGAGCGGAGGATACTTCTTCTCCTATCTCACATCGAAGACATGGAACAACCTCCCCCTCCAGACTGCCCCATCTATTCTGGAATTTCAAAATGATCTTAAGACCTGGCTATTTAAATGAGTCTCTCGGACCCTGCAAGTGCCTGGACACCCTCTCTGGTGATTCGCTGAGCTCTATAAATCACCTAATTGAGTGAGTGTGTGAATATATCAATAAAGAAACAATTGGTATATGTGAACATATCTGGATAAAGAAGAAACAAATTGCAACTAAAAATGTACAAGCTAAGATCAACGAGAAACAGTGATGGATTTGAATGTCTTTGGGGTAAAATTCCTACATACCCAATTCCGCAGTGCAGATAATGGCTGAGTGTTTTGTCATGGTCACATACAGTATTTTAAACATCAAACCAATAGCTGCTTGATTGTTGAATCCTTACATTTATAGAGATGGGCCGCAAACGCAAGGACATTGACGATTACGTACAGGAGTATGCTGAATTTGAAGCCGTATCCCTTAAAGGGATGAAAATGTTCACCTGCAAGTCATATCGAACAACTGTTGACATTGAAAACAAGGCAGCTAGATAATATCAAAGCCCCCCTGAGCAGCAAAACACACGAGAGACTTTCTTCTCCAGTCTTAAAGAAGGCCCGCATGGTGCAAATGACCATGGAGCAATGCACAACTCGTGCACGCCAAAATATTGAAGAGGCTGTGGATATCCCGCACAAGTTTGTGAAAGCTCTGTGTGAAGGTGGTGTCCCACTTTACCAGACTGATGGTCCAATTGGAGAGCTGATTAGGCAGCTGTGCCCTGCAGCAAGGACAATGTGCAAATCTAGCCAAATGTATGAAAAATATCTCCCCGAAGTGTTTGAAGCACAGCTCGGAAACATACGTCAAGCTGTAGCAAATGACCCTATCTCTTTAACAATTGACGAATCCACAGAGGTGCATGGTGACCCAGCCATTGGAACATTGGTCACATATTACTGTGATGATAAAGAAAAGGGTCGCCGCTCAGCCTTAGTTGACATCACTGTATCTGATAAGTGTACTTCTGCTAAAATTGCCTTAATTGTATACAGTGTGCTTCAAAAGTTGGGTAAATCATGGCATGATCTTGTTGCAATATGTTCTGATTCTGCATCCTATATGACAAAGGCAGTAACTGATTTGCGCGCTGCTCAGAGGATTAATTTCATCCATGTAAAAGATCCATGTCATCTTATACATGCTGATGTTTCCTATGCTCGGTCTCAGCCTGAGAACCGGGACAAGTATTTTGTTATAAAGGCTGGAGCAGTATTTAAGTATGCGCAAAACTTAAAACGCATTTATTCGCAAGGAAATGTAGACGGGAGAATGAGATATCCAAGGGCGGTTGTGGGGTTCCGATGGTTCAGCTGGTATGAGGGAGCAGTAAGACTTTTGGAAATCTGGCACTACTTCCTTGCTTTTGTAAACAACGAAGAAGCCACTGGATCCAAAATTGATCACCTACGTAAACTCCTCGGCCCCAACAGTGCAAACCACCAAACTTTCTATGTGAAGTTGCATTTCATTGATAAAACCCTCACTGGTATCATCAACATTCAGAAGCAGCTCGAGTCAGAAGAAACACATGCCCACCAAATATATTCAGCCATAGAGGTTGACATGGCTGTCGCATTGGTGCAAGACTATACGCAAGACCCAATGATCGCCAGTCTATTGCAAATGTTACCACAAAAAAAGAAAATGCCCTAATAAAAGAGATGATTACTTTTAAAGATGCACTGCAAAACAAGTAAGATGCTGTCCTAGCTCGTAACATAACTGGGCAAATGAGTTACAGCTCTTTTTGGAAACGGGTTACAATCCTAGACCCATTCAAGAAAGTTCAGTGTAGTCAGGATTTCAATGATTACAAAGATTTATTCATGTTGTTTTGATCTTCTGATGATGTAATGAATGTTGTAGAAGAAGAATTCAAGAAATATGTAATGCACCATATCCCACAAAAAGACATCAGTGCAATGACATACTGTCGTTCTCAGAAGCAAGAATGGCCAACACTGTGTAATCTTTCTTTGAATCTCTTGTCCATTCCAGTATCATCAGCAAATATTGAACGGGTTTTCAGTAGTCTTCATTTCATTAACAAACCAGAAAGAGCCTCAGTGTCCTCAAAGTCTCTTGAAATGCGCATGTGCTTGTACTACAATGGCAAAGTTTTCAGATGAATGTATTGTGTTAACCAATAACAACCGGGCGCTGGTGTGCATTGTCAATTTAAATAAATGCGGAAAAATACTAGCTGTAGCATCGTCTTTTGCTTGTGGCAAAAATAAATGTGGATAAATACAGACGGAAATGGCAAAAAAATAAATACCATAAAACCGGGAGCCCTAATTATGATTGATTATGGTATTTTTAGATTCGGCTAGGAATATCTTTGTATTAGAGATATGTTAAGGTTAGCAATATGACATATGTACCGATCAATGTAATGCAGTGCTTTATTGCGTATTGTGTAAATAATGTATATACAAATTTTATTTTGAATTTTATGTTAATAAATACGGCTGGGGTTTAACTACCCCCTAATCCAAAATTCCTTGTCCTAAGTGTGATACTTTCTTAGTATGGATATGGGAGGAGGGGGTCTAGGCCGTACCTGGCCATACTGCCCTAATCTCTGCCATGGGGACATATCCCGGGACTGAGAATGAGCCTGTGCAGGGGTTAGGGGATCCCCAGATTGAGGTAATAGAAGGCAAGGGGATGGAGAGGCGTGCAAAGAAAGAGGGAGGAAAAGTATACTGAAAGATTAGATAAAGGGAAGAAAGCTAGAAAAGAGATTGAGGAAATAAATGAAGAGGGTAGAGAGAAAGGGGAGAGAGAGGGGACTTCAGAATAGGGGGAGGAGGATGAGATAAAGAGTGTGCGTGAAGAGAGCAAGGAAAATGAAAAGGAGAGATGAACTATACAGTGCAAGTGGAGAGGAAAGATACAGAAAGGAGAGGGGGAACATACAAAGATAATGTGGAAGAGGAAAGAGAGCAGAGAAATAAACATAAGAGAGATGAGGAAGGTGTACATAGAGAGGACGCAAGAATAGATTGAGTAACATGCTGGTGAGTGAAAGTGTACTGGGGAAAGAAGAAAGATTAATAAAAACAAAGAATGGAGGAGTGGAGAGGTAGAATGGGGGAGGACACCCAATCTCTTGAGTTGAGAGGGAAGACTGAATCCTGGGCTTGAGGGGAGAGGAGAATAAAGGGAGAAAAGGGGAAGTACATGGGTTGTGAGAGCACACAGGTTAGAGAGCATGAGAGCAGGTTGTGGAGAGAGGAAAGCCAAAGATTATTCAGTGGGTCTGGAGGTGATATGATTTGGGGGGGGGGGGGCGGGGCGTACGGTGAGGGGCAGCAAAGGAAATTTTCGGAAGTGAGAAATGTGATAAGAGAGTGCATAGGTGGGTAAGGAGTGAATGTTGGTAGCGGAAGGAAAGAGAAGAGGCAATTGGGAGGTACAAGGAAGGTGGTGGGGAGGGAACAAGGACACAGGGTAGGAGGTGGTGCAAAGGGGACAGCACACAGAAACGGTGGGGGGGAGGGGAAAGCAGTAACACTGGTTGCAAACATCAGCTGCACGTGTTTGCATGGGAAAGCCAACAGCATTCCGAAAACACAAGCCGAGGCAATCAAAAAATAGTGCGCAAAATGAACAGATGCAAAATGAGACGTGTAATAGGGGCAGTCTCCATGGGAGGTTACAAAAACCAAAAGGAGGGAATAATACGCCTATTCACCAAACAAAAGCAGGCATTTATGAAGGGTAGTAACAGGAACCAATGAAAAAGATGGGGGTGCTCAAAGCTCATACTATAGATAGCGCATGCCTCGAAGAGACAGCGCAAGCGCTGCCTAGGTGAGACCTTAAAAAAAGGAGAGACTTCAAGGAGACTATTCCGGCTCAACGACTAGATGGCAGAATAATGCACAGCATGTGAATCTAGAAAATTCTTCAGGCTGCAAAACTACTCCTACGGTAAGTAATCATTTCGTTATTTCTCTAATGGTTTTCACATATCTTTTATGTTTATATTTCCAGTCATCTCGCCCCATTTCTTCGTATAATTTAATTGCTGACTTTGGGAACTGCTCAACAAAACCTTCCGTAATTTAGGGCCTGATTTAGACTTGTACGAACAAAGTAAAGGCTGTCAAGGTGGCAGATGACTTTACATCATCCACCCTGCCGTGACTCCACCTGCCAAATTTAGCATCCACTGCTGGTCCTTAGGCAAATTCAATCGGTGTGCGTGAACCATTGTCATGGCAATTCATAAAAAGTCATTTAGAGGCTAGTGTGCATGCGTAATTGGTGACCAACTCTTGGCCCTATCTTTTAAAAAGCTTTTTTCTTTTTGAAAAACCCCAAGTGTAAGTTTGTTTTGGGCAAAGAAAAATGAATGACCCTCAACACCATGGGAGTTTCTCCCATGGCATGGAGATAATTTATTTATTTTGACTGTTTCACTCTGCCAGGATATTCGTTGTAGTGGTGGTGACGGACAATAAAAAAGAAAAACTTCGGACTACTGAGTAGTCACTCGAAATAGAACGGTTGGTCAAATGGCTTACCTCATACAGCCTGTACTTCCTTGGGCCGTCGGAGGAAGGTTTGTGCTGATGGAGTACATTTTACCAGGTTGGCGTAACTCTGGAGGTCTGCCTGACTCAAAATGGTACAGAAGGACCAAGAGTTTGGTGGACAGGGTACTTTGTCGCAATTGAGTACCCTGTCCACCAAAGTCTAAATTGGGCCTGAGTCTATTACTCCATTAGTCTGGTCAATCATAGTCACCAGCTTTTTAGTTTCAGCCAGTCGTGTAGTAGCAGCCAACTTATGGGAGTCATACAGGATGTAATTGTTGGTACTGAAAGCAATCTGTCTATATCACCCTGAATGTTTTTTTTATCCATTGTCAAAGATCTGCTAGCAGCCTATATGCACCCTCTCGCCAGGCCTTGAAAGTCTTACTAGCTGGTGTAGTGAAGCATATTATTATAGTAAAATGTCTCTTTTATTGTTAATGTCAGTCAGCATGATGGGAGTGTTGTCAGTTACTGGTTTAGAGAAACATATGCTCCCAGTGCAGTACTTGCAATTTGACTTTAGCGTAGTTTGTTCATTCATCTTTGGCAATCAAATAACTTCCCATTGTGTTTCCCCTGCTATTATCTTACCTGTGTGTACCAATGTTTATTGTAGAATCTGTAGGACTATTTTCTTCCCACAGTTCTCATGTGCGAGTCCCTATAATAGTTTATCAAAGTCTTGAAATCCCAGATCCACCCCATATGTTTGGATTCACTTGGGACCTTCCTTTGGATTCTTGTTTCTTTCCTTGCCGTATGAAGACCTCCAGCCCTTTTTTAACCATTCTTCAAGAGCACCCTGTTTTTATTTTTTTATTATTATTAACAAAAGTGCCTGGAGGAGCCATAATAATCTAGTTATTGTCACCATTGTGATTGCTGTTTTTCTACCCAAAAGAGCCTAGTTCTTCTCCTACAGATTTGTAGCTTTGAGAAAATACTATTTACCAAGATCCTGGCTGTTTGCCTTTTATAGGGGGACATTTTCAGTTGAGTCCAGATCACTGTCTGCCCCTATCTCTGCATCCCTTTCTTCAAGAATTCCCAATGTACTTAGTCAAGTTTTCAGCGTATCCAGCGGCAACAGGGCAAGTAAGTGTCGGGATTGTTTTACGCTTCTCATTGAGGTGTATTGGACACATTATGGGATCAAACTTTTGCCGCAGCTGAAGCCAGACTGGTTTTCATGTATAATGTCTGGAAGAAACCATGAGCGGTTCATCAGCCGTGTACAGGTAATAGGCCCTAACTAAAAAGCATTTGTCTTGTGGTGTTTTTATATATTATATTATCAAAAAAAGGTGGATGGGGTGGCAGAGAATTAATTAATGAATGAAGGAGGGTGGTGTGGATGTCATTAAGTAACAAGTGGCCTGGTAGCAGCTGGTAGCTGCTAGAAATTCACTAAAAAGTGCTTATATTATATAAACCAGCTTTGGCAACACCAATAGGTTTAGCCAATGTGAGAGCCATTGGCTTTAATGTCTTTCATTCATACTGTATAGCACTGCAGCAGCTGTGTGGCATGACTGAAAGTTAGAAAAAACAAGCATTGGCATAGCCAATAGGTCTCGCCTTTGGGACCTTATAAGTGTTTAGCCATGCAACAGTTGCATAACTAAATACTTATAAGATCCCAAAAGCGAGACCTATTGGCTATGCCAAGCGGCCGTGCATCCGCGAAAGTGAAAGTAATCGCGGTCAAGCGCAGCACGCACGCCCGTGCACATGCACTGTAGCTCTAGGCTGGCCTGGTAGCACTTTTTGGAGCCCTCTCAATAAGTCTCGCCAGACCAGTGCATGCGCTGGGTCAGGCGAGACCTAAACAGTGCTATAATGCGGCCAGCAATGACCACCAGGGGCAATAACACCATGTCTGCAAACAAACTAAACCAACAAGAAATGAAAATGCACATTTATGCATCAATTAAAAAAAATGTATTAAATGGCAGTGGCAGGAAATGTGAACGAAATGGATGCTGGGCAAAACACAAACTAGGCAATAAGAACAAAATTAAATGCTGTCCATAAATGGGTGCAAGGACTGCAATCTATTTAAAGCAGTGGTTGCAATGTCTGAAACTCCAAAATACATAAAAGGCATTCATAGAAAAAAAATCTCACTTGTTTAATTATCTTACCTCTGAGCTGAAGTTTGCTGTGTTGTCCCCGTGAAAGACTGTGTCAAACACTTCATAGAGAGCAGGGAGCACTGTCTGCATTGTAGAATCTTGAAACCTGTTGGTGTGACTTTTAGATGCTTCTTTTTCTGGTGGGGAAAGGAAGGAGGGGTGGGGGAGGAATTTGAGCCTGGACAGAGCAAGCAACAATGGGGAAAGGGGCAGACCGCACCAGCAATAACACAGGAGAGCCTGGGTGGGGAGGGGGTAAACAAGCGAGAAAGTGGGAATTGGGAGGAATGCAGGGCATTCAAGTAAAAGAGAAAATAGTACCTCCAAAAGCAGCAAGCTGTGTAAGGACACTGGGCAGGGGAAGCAGTACTAGGGCCATTCGCCAGGATCGGGACAAACTGATGAAAAAGTGAAGCTTGCAGACCAAAGAGAAGCAAGGAAATGAGCATGACGAAGGCAATCAAATGGACAAGTAGAGGAAAAGGAACGAAAGGGCAATTTTAGGCTTATGGGATGGGTAGAAGCAAGGGTGAAACTTGAACTGTCTGAAAACATTGCATGTTTGATGAGGAATAAAACATCCTCTAAATTAAACAAGCATTTTCAATGCAATAGGTCTCGCATTATTAAAGTTTGAGCTGTTGGCATTGCTAATAATAATGCAACATCAATAGCAGCTCAAAGATTTAGTAATGTGAGACCTATTGCATTGTAATTGATTTTTGTGTGGTTTTTTTATATAGCACAAACTTGAGTGAAAGGTGTGTATTTTATGTTGCATTGAGTATAGTGTAATTATGTGTTGTGTTATTATGTGGCACAGAGTGGTATTGTGTGGAGTGTATTTATCTTGCATTAAGTAGCGAGTAATTATGTGACGTGCAATTATGTAGTACTGAGTGTAATGTGAAGTGTATTTATGTTGTATTGAATACAGTGTAATTATGTGATGTGTAATCACACAACCACACCCACAACCACACACACAATCACACACACAACACACAAACACCACCCACACACACCCACAACCACATACACAACCACACACATAACCACAACCACACACACAACCACACACATAACCACCACAACCACACGCACAACCACACATACAACCACACACACACTCAACCACACACACACACACACACTCAACCACACACACACACTCAACCACATACACAGACTCAACCACATACACACACTCAACCACACATACAACCACACACACACACAACCACACACACACAACCACACACACACAACCACACACACACAATCACACACACAACCACACACACACAACCACTCACGCAACCACTCACGCAACCACACATGCAACCACACATGCAACCACACACACAACCACACCACACACACAACCACACCACACACACAACCACACACACAAACACGCACACACAAGCACACACACACACACAAAGCACACACACACACACACACACACACAACCACACACACAACCACACACACACAACCACACACAACCACACACACAACCACACCCACAACCACACCAAACCACCTCCAATCACCCAACCACACTCACACACAACCACACACACACAGCCACCAACACAACCACACACACACACAACCACACACAACCTAAGGGAATCGGGTAACGGAAAGAGAAAGAACTCTATCCAAAATCACACGTTTTCAGTCCAGTCAGAAAGTATGACTTAGCCCCAACAAGTCCTTGTTTTGTAGCTAAGTAGATACAGTAAATTATTTCAGTAAGCCTGTCGCGACATTAGAAAAAAAGAAGTATAGTGCAATTATTAGGCACTCATTGTTTACCTTGTAACCGCATAAATATTTGCCACGCGTTTTAATTTTTTTTTTACCTTGTTACCGCCTTCATTTATTTTACCTTGTAACGAAGTAAATATTTGCAGCACATTTTAATTTACTTTGCCTTGTAACCGCTATTTTACCTTGTAACCGCGTAAAGATTAGCCACGTATTCCTCCCAATTAAGCAACAAACTGTATTGCAGCCGCAAAGCCACAAGTAAAGTGATCGCAAAACTGAAAGCAAAGCCACAAGATGTATTTGTTTTACTGTCTGTTTCTTCTCTCATGGTGTATTCATCTTTCTCTTAGTTTGTGCATTTCTATCTCTCTCTCAGTCTATCTGTGTGTCTCTGTCTTTGTATATGCTCCTCTGTGCCCGTCATGCTCCGCTATATGTGTCTACCTATGCGTACACTGTATTTGTGTGTATGTATCAAACTCTATATGTGCCTTTTAGTGTTTATAAGTTTCTGTCTTTATCTCTGCCTCTGTTCCTCTTTATCTATCTGTCTTGGTTTCTAGCTTTGTCTATGTGCCTCTGTTTCTGTATATCTCTTTGCTTGTTAATCTCCTTTTCTATATGTGTGTACGTCTGTTTTCCTGTACCCAGGTCTAGCTCTGTGTATTTCTGTCTATATGTCTATAACTCTATTTGTAAGCAAGCGCCATTTTAGATTAAGGGAATCGGGTAACGGAAAGAGAAAGAACTCTATCCAAAATCACACGTTTTCAGTCCAGTCAGAAAGTATGACTTAGCCCCAACGAGTCTTTGTTTTGTAGCTAAGCAGATCCAGTGAATTATTTCAGGAAGCCTGACGCAACATTAGAAAAAGAGAAGTATAGTGCAATTATTAGGCACACATTGTGTACCTTGTAATCGCGTAAATATTTTCTGCACATTTTTAATTTTTTTTACCTTGTAACCGCCTTAATTTATTTTACCTTGTAACAAAGTAAATATTTGCAGCGCATTTTCATTGCGTTGTAACGGCCTTCGTTTATTTTACCTTGTAACCGCGTAAAGATTAGCCACGCATTCCTCCCAATTAAGCAACAAACTGTATTGCAGCCGCAAAGCCACAAGTAAAGTGATCGCAAAACTGAAAGCAAAGCCACAAGTAAAGCGATTGCGAAACAGAAAGCAATCGCTTTTGGAAGCAGAGACAGCCGCCAATGGTGCGCATGCGTGCGCAACAGACATCCATATGCTTTCAATTATCACGCCCGTGTCTGGGCATGGTAATTGAAACCAGATAGGCTTTAGTGCGTGTAACAGACACCCAGAGGCCATGGGCAGAGCGATGCGCCCGCCTTTGGCCTATTGCGTGATCTGTCTAAAAAATACAGCCACTAAAAGCCCAATAATAGAAGACAAAACAAAAAACACACGCACGAGCGTGTATGATTCCAGGGTCCATTTCTGAACCCCGGACAAAAGGAATCTCACTGCGCGAGCACTGCTGTGCAGTGCAACGCTAGGCGCGAGATCTAAAAAGGTAGCCAAAAAATAAGTAAATGTGACATAGTGACAAACGCGAATTCTTTAAAACTCACACTGCTTGGCAATAGTTTTAAGTGTTATCGGTGTCATAATGTAGAGGATGGTTTATTCACCATCAAATGTGTGGTGTTTTCAAAAGGTTTGTTTCCATGCTTATGGCTTAGTCAGCATTGCAGTGTGAAAATTATTTTGTATCGTACAGCAATTTATTGCTTGTTTGCATGATGTACGAAAATAGCCTTACAATATAGATTAATTTGCATCTACAGAGTTCTCATCAACCGGTAATCTAGTTGTCTTGCGACAAACACAAAAGTGCCACAATCCCAAGCAGTGCACGAAGAACGTTAATGAATAAATCAATCAGTCCATGGTCCATGTTTCAGGGAAGAGACAAATAAACAAAGACAAACTGAAGCTGACATGTGCTCACCAATACTAAGCAAGAAAAGAAAGCCCTTTAATGTTTTTTTTTTTAAATAGTTGTAGCAAAAGATCTTTGCAAGCGACCACACTTGTGCTGTCTCAAGTGAAACCTTAAAATCAGTAAATAAAAAATTCAGGGGCATATTATCAAGCACGGCGTTAAAAATTGCCGCAGAGAATTCCAATAGAAGCCCGTGTTGACACCAGAACATGGGCTTCTATGAGAATTCTCAAGGGCATGTTATCAAGCCCATTATCGCCGCTTTAGCGGGGTAATTTTAACGTTGTTTTTGATAATATGTCCCTCAATGTTTAGCTGAAGTGCAGGTTGCAAAGAGGAAAAGGGCAAGGAAGCCACTCACACGCTTACTATCACTGTACTCTTGTACACATGAGCTGCGAGTGAGAAGGGAAGTATGGTGGTCCACTTTGCTCTCAAGGCAAGACTCCCTCACTACCAAGTACCCCTTGATTCAGGTGTGTCTGGGTATTGAACCAATAAAGCTTTAGAGCATCATTCAGTCATTTGGTCCAACAATGGGGGAAGAGAATGAGGCTCTGTTTATAAGTTTTCATTTTGGGTTTGAAATAGCTGGGCACTGTAAGGTTTAAGGGAAGCCACTTGACTCAAGACATTCTGCCAGAAGGTGGTGGACTGCCTTCAAATCAATGTAGATTTTGACCAGATGATCTCTGGAAAGACATAGACAGGACAGAACTCTATTGAAACATATCACCATTGGCCCTGTCCACATTGATGCCTATTTAATAATGAAACTGCTACCTGCAACAACAAAAAACTAGACATTAAAAAATAGCAATTTAGGCGAGTCAAATCTTACCACAGCATGTACTTTGCTTATTAGACAGTGTCTCAAACTTGACCCCTGCTTCTAATGTGAAGAGAGAGAGAGGGAGTGCTCAGACCAAAATGCAACTTCAAAAGGGTGAAGGTCCACACTTATTGGTCATGGTGACAGATGAAACCAATACTGGCACTGGAGGGCCCCGCCAAGGTAAGATTCCAAAGCCTAGGAACATACCCATTGTACTCAGACCACCCTGATGGAGAGCATACAATGACCAGTCAAAGGAAGAAACATAGGGGTGGTATTTGCTTACTCCAAATTGATGCAACTCCATGGGTGGAAGAGACAAACTCTAGCTGTAACACCATGGTCCTGGGGAATGGTGATGATGCACAGTATAGTGCATAGCAAACTATAAGATGTTCACCCTCCCTCCACCTTTATATGCAGGAAGCACCAATTCATGAGCAAGGCCTCAGAAGGAAATAATTAATTCAAATCAACAAAAAGAACCTGACATGTTATTTCATTTTCTCAATACTTACCAGAAAAGAGCTCAACAAATGGCTAGTGATTAATTCTTAGCGAATTGAATGGTAAATGCTGTAGTTCGTGGTAAGATAAATCTCTATAGCTAATTACAGCGGTTATAAGAAATTAAGTAAGGTTAAACACTTTAGTTGCCAAGGGGAGTTGCTCATTCTTCCGTTATTATCGAGTTATCCACAATATGGATTGATTTGGTTACTACAGTGATACAGAACTGCCAAGGGGCATTGTCGGCGTGCAACAATGAATTTTAGAACTATGTGAGAGCAGTGTCCTGTCTGTTTGACATGTACATCACCACTAAAGCAGAAGAACATATCCAACATGCACGCAGAATGATCAAAATACTTGCTAGTGTTTGCAGACATGTGGCAATATAACTTGTTGACTAAACTCGTCTCAATTCAAGCACGTTTTAGCTTTATAATCGACAATGAAGGTCAGAAACACCCGTCGTTTACAAATTCAATTTGTGTTCATCTGCAGAGGAACAATTTGCTCCAGTAGAAACAAATCTACACAATTCAATCTGTTATGATCAAAAAAGACTTTCAGAACAGTGGAAATAATTTATTGTTGTGACACCTTTAAGTACTCTGGAAGACACTGCTGAGGCTAGTATACTAAATATACAGGGGCTTATTTATGAGCCTCTGCGTCACTTTTGCGCCACCAGTGCGTCACTTTTTGTGACGCACCAGTGGCGTAAAAAAAAAAGCGCCATGTTGCGCCATATTTACGAAGTGACTCATCTAGGTAGATGCGTCACTTCGTAAACCCCTGCGCTGCATTATACCTGCGTCAGGTATAATGTATGCAGGGTGGACGTTCTTCCACAAAAAAGGATCATAGGAGTGGTGCCGCTAAATCTATGAGATTTTCCTGCGCCACTTCTCGGACGCCAATGCGTCAAAAACCTTACGCCTGCCTCATGGCAGGCGTAAGGGTGACGCAGGCCCTTTCACATGGGGCTTGCCCCATGTGAAAGGAACATTGCTGCATTTGCGTCGGGCTTCCGACACAACTCCAGCAATGCGCCACTTTTTGCGTCTACAGATGCATCAGAAATACTGACGTATCTGTAACTCCTTGCGACATGATGCGTCATACAGTAAATATGACGCATCCATCATGTCGCAAGGAGGGCACACTGAGAAGTGATGCATCGCTGCATTCACGCAGTGATGCGTCACTTCTCATAAATGAGGCCCACAATTTTTAGAATATAACTAGAATATTTCTCTTTACAGGGATGCAATGGGCCACAAATCAGATATGTTCTGAGAGTTAATTTAAATATGATTCAGCACTCAGAACCGAAGAGTTTCTTCAGCCTCTACCGGCAATTTTACTGACACCACAGGTCAGGTCATTGAGCGAATATCACACACATGTTCTATACTGTACTTTGATGGATCTGCACAGCCTGTAATGTGCACAAAAGAGCACTATCCAGCTGCCTATGCAGCAGTAGAAGCAACATTTCAGAATAAGGAGTTCAAAATTAAACAAATACTTGTGAAACCATTTGGAAATTTTACTGCACTAACAGCAGAATAAAATGCACTCCTTGGATCCTTACAAAAATGAATGCTTCAGTTCGACAACAGATTGCCTCGATTGGTGATTTTGCATGCATGGCTACAAAGTATATGCTTACCTGTAGACACACATGCTCTGCATACTCCTAACTTCTAGTTTTGGGCTTAGATGTTTGCAAGGTGTTTTTCTTTGAAGAAGTCATTAGAGTCACGAGGTCCTGTGACTCCTCCTCTAGTAAGCAATGCACCTGGTCATCGGCTCCATCTTCAGATTGTTTTTCTCCGGCATCAGGCCTGGATGTATCTGTCGAAGGTCATCCACAACATACCTATCGAGGCCTTTTAGGCTCAGAGAAGCAAACTTTGGCACCGAAGATTTGGCCGCTGCATATCAAGATAGTATCGACTCAGATGAATCATTGAAAACTTGGATCTTTCATCCGCGTCGGAGAATGGTCCAGGAAGGGTAATGGAACAGACCCATTTTGTAGTTGCTGTTAGTGCTACGCTAAATACCCTCACAATGATCATCATCAAGTGTGCATTTTGTGTCTATTCCGTGAACACAGAACAAGACTGTGCAGCATATTAACAATTTAAGTTGAAAAAGACTTTGAGGTTCTGGAGAGCCTAATGCCTGGCCCACAGTATGGAAACCACTGCGGAGCTCAAGATCTTGGCGGAGGAGCAGATAGTCAGAGGAGAAGAAAATGATTATGGAGCTGAGATGGCTGGTAGTCTCCAATATGTTGACACTGGGGGCAGCAGAGATGAGAATCAACTGTCCATCCCCTACCAGAGAGACCCCGACATCGAACCTGAGAAGGCATGCCCCTAAATATAACCCACGGCTAGAGGACATGTCAGAGCCACTCCCTCGACCGGTTCAGCCTAGCAGCCCGGGTCGATACTAAGGTGTTGGTGCTCCACAACCAAGTGGTTCTGGCTGACACTGAGACAGGGCTTTGGAGTTGAGAAAGGCTCCCCTCGATCCTGTTTTGGCTCCTAGCCATGAAGATAAATATGGCATTGAGCAGTCAAAGTCGAAGACTTCCGGTCGACATGTTCTCTTTTACCCAGACAACAGCACCTAAAACCTTGGTGTCAAAACCCTCGACATCGAATGCATAAAAAGACCTGTCGCTGAACGGGAGAAGCGACCACGCTTCGGGTCCACAATCAAAGTCTGTGCCAAAACACCATTTTATCAAGGAAGGCCTTATCCTCGAAAAACTACAACTTGTACTTGAGAAAGGACAAAGGACAAGTGACCCAAAGAATGGCAAGCTCACCACTCCAAAAAGAGAAACATGGGGGGATATTCTCTAGAATGTGTGAAAACTACCGCAAAAGTAGCTCAACGCAACTCTTCACATCACAGTCTATCGGGGGAAAATAACACCGTCGTCACGCGGCATTCCCAATCCGGCGGCACCATGCGATAGGCTCACAATAACGCGTTAAAAGTCTGCAACAAAGTCAACGCGACGCCGCCAAAATGCGAAACACGAACGCAAAAAAAGCTGCAATGATGCCAAGCGCGATACAAAAATCAGCGAAAACCAGCCACAGACCTGCAATCCCACGCGTCATGCGGGAAAATGCACCATAAAAGCAAAAAGAAAAAAACACCGAAACCAAATCAAACCGCGTAGCACCGTGGATGCACCCGGACCGAGTGCAGAGGACTACCCGAACTCCACAAGCCCCACGGAGGACCAGCCAGGAACCCCTGCACGGGAACGGGCAAGGAGAATAGGAAGAGGAAGACGAGGTTCAGTCCGCAGAAAGACCGGATAATCGTCACGGAGGTGATCGAACACTACCAACAACTGTCTGTCCCCTCCACTGCCGCATTGGCAACACAAACGGAAATATGGCAGTCCATCATCACCAACGTGAATGCAGTCAGAGTGTCGAGGAGGTCAATGGAGGAGGTCAAGAGGCGCTGGTATGAAGTGCACCGCCAAACTAAGGAGAAACATGCTGCCAACAGGAAGGCAGCAAAGGCGACTGAAGGTGGCACTCCTGCACCACAGGAGGAGCTGGATGAGCTGGAGCAAATGGTGGCCACAGTCATCAGTGCTTAGACGGTGCAAGGAGTTGGGGGTCTGGACACAGCTTGATATGACCTGACCCACCAGCAACAGGGCGAGTAACGACCAGGGACTGGGAGGACAGAGGGAGATGGACACAATGGCACACATGCACAATCATGCGCAGCACACTGCACACCCACAATGAGTGTGGAACACGTCCCCGACACCTTTGGCACACTGCAGCACAAATAGAAACAACAAGTAGGCCCCCGTCCACAATGTGCACAAATGGGCCCCCCTCCATATCACCAATGCCACAAACTACCCATGCGCTGAAACCAGAAAAGCAGCGGCTCTATGAGCCACACGGACCATGCAAGTGACACTGCATGACAGATAGCATGGCTGCACTCACAATACATGACATGGTGCACGAAACGACTCTGATGTGGCTGAGTGTAGACCACAATTGTAAAGGAGCAGGTCACACTCTGACACATCCACGTGCACCTACAACCCATGAAGTCAAAAACACATCTGCAGACAAACAATGCTCAAGAGTACCAAATATGTCCAAGAGCACAAATGACCCAAGTCGCAAACATCACAGCACCCGAAAAGCACACAAGTCAAAGGCACGCCGACTCAAAGGGATAAGGGGACGCCAACAATGCAGCACACACACATAGCAATCACAGAAAATCAACATTGACGACAATGTGGTACAAAGTGCAACACTTACACCACAGGACAAGGCCACAACTGGTGCCGCTTGTGCGTAGTATCTGGCCAATCACATCTGGCATTGCATGACACCGTGACATGGGAATGTACGATTGCAATCTCACATCCGTCATGTAGTCGAAATGTCCACTGTCTGCCATCAAATAGCCAGCACCTCCAAAACAGTCATAATGTACATTGTCATGCAGTCTGTATGTAAATATGTTCAATGCGTCAACATACATGGAACACACTGTTAACCTGCATCTCCCCATTACATTGCAGAGGGACAATCAACACCTCCTGCAGAGCAGACTACACATCTCTACAGTGATGATGAATAGAACACCCTGCACATTTGCCCAGATTACCTCCAAGGGCTTGTGGACAGCATCTGCACACCATCCCCAGGAGCTGGGCAGCCCAGCTGCATCGCAGTGACCCCACCCCCTGCATAGACCACACAGCAGGAAGCACACACTACCATGGCTGGCCCACAGAAACCCCACGTCCAACACATGGAATTCCAACGCCGTGTGTTAGCGTGCCTGGTGGAGTTGGCAGATCAACTGTGGGTGGGTTTCGAGCTCGTGACAGCCAAACTCAATGCCATACTTGGGTGTCTGAGTCCCATCAGGGACCACGTACAGTCCCTAACGGACACCCCCCGTCCGCACCATGCTCGCTGACAATCCTTGGATGACCTCGCTGGGGCCATTTCTCGGATACAAGAACTTTGAGTCAGACAGGCTCCTGCGATGACAGCACAGAGTTGGCACAGATGCGGAGGACAATGGAGACCATGGAGCGGAAGCAGGCTGGAAGGATGGCTGCCACGGCTGAACATCAGCTGGATGTAGCTGGGATCTTCCAGGCCTTGCGGATCCTCATCTTGCCATTGCTGCCACAGAGCTTGTCTCAGATAACTGCTGCTGGAACTTCGGCACACACATCTCCGCCCCCTGATGTGTCATTGACACACAGTGATGCAGCCCTATCACCTTCGCACCCTGATGTGTCAGTGGCCCACAGTGATGCTGCCATAACACCACCACACACACCTGACACACCAGAAACAGAAGACGTCTCAGAGGAGTAAGATGTGGAGAGTAATGACTGTGAGAGGAAGGAGGCAGTAGCATCCGTACCCGCCACATGGCCTGTCCTTGCCTGGTTTAGACCTATGCATCATGCCCTGAAACAACACCTCCCACTGTCCCCCAGAACACTCTGCGACATTCACCTGGACCCCGACATGGCCTGCCATATCTGCTCCTGTACCAATGACACAGAAATCCGGTTGTGGACTGAACTCCTCCACTTCCGATTAACTTTGCATTCCCCCGAGGACTCTGGTTGGCCCACCACTGGGCAACCATGTCATGTGGGCTTGTACTGGCCATGTACCCCTCCTGCTCTGAGATTCCCCAGAATGTGAATAAAACATTCCAAATCACACAGATGTGTCATGTCTATGTTCACTCACGTGTGCAAGCCTGGATGAATGTAGGGACGTTGATTGCACTGAAAGGTACACCCTGGTAAATGTCATCAATGCGCATGTTTAAGCATGACCCCCATGGCCAATTTGATGAAGGTGTGAACTAGCTGTGGCCTCATTGCACATGAACAACAATCTCACATCCCCCAACATAGCCCCATGTCCATGTATCATTTAGGGCTGTGTGTGTAACTGTAAGATTAGGTAGCCCGCCTGAATTAGTGTCCCCCATCGCATGTGGATACAGTACATCTCTTCGCATGACGTACTCACACACATCAGTGTGGACACAGCCTGTTTTAATGGATCATATTGATCCACATGGCAAGAAGCTGGACACCATGCTCACATTGCTGAAGACACGTAAGGGCACAGGTCTACCAGCAACTATCCCACACACAATGTGTGGCTCACAGTGGCGGAGCTGCCAATAGGGATTCACCACCTATGTACCAGAGGCAGTCTGTCCCTCCCTGTGTACGGACAATTCTCATTGAGGCACACAATGTCTCAAACTGATCAACACTCATCACAGTTGTACACTGGTGAAGTTGCGTAGACTTTATTAGCATGTGCGTGTCAGTACGGGCAAATGATGGGACACAACAGGCAGACAGATGCTTAAGACACTTACAGGCAGAATGGGAACGTGTCGAGGTGCAAGGACTGGGGTGGCAAAAATGAACACACATCCTTATGGTTGGCAACGGTCTCAGCTCACCTTGCCTTGCTGGTCGAGTCATGTGATGTTTGGCGTCTGCTCATTGCCCCATGTCAGGGGACACGACTCATAGCCCATGGGATCTACATGGAGCTGTGCCACCGGACTGCGCCGACTGTGTGCTATGCTGATAGTGGGCGGGTGAAAGGGACCAACAAGGTCACATGTCGTGCTACATTGCCATGCGTGTAGTCTCCCTCCAGCAGTATGTCAAATTTAGGAACGTTGCCAAGCGACGCTGTGCAGCTCCGCCCATGGGGCTGCAGCACCTTAAACAGGTGTGTGACAACACGTGTAGGTGCACGCACATGCATTCTGAGTCCGAGCGAATGCAGACATGTCCACTGTTGTTCTGGCTTATGTGACCATTCCTCCACGATGCAACACGGTGTTGGGACCTGTGCTCTGAGTGTCAGTCAGTTGTGGCTGCAGGAAGGTAGGTACTCGTCCATGAATGCAAGCGCTGCTTCGTAAGCAATCAGTTCCAGAAGTACGTCATTCTCGAATTCAAGGAACATGGGGGAGAGCCAATGTATGAACTGGTCTGGACAGATGTGCTCCGACCACGCTGTTTCACCAATCTGCAACACAGCCCAATAGGGGAGCACTTCGATGTGGTCACTGCACACGATGCCTTGTGCAATCTCCCATCCACTGCTGCTGGCACAGACACCACATATCAAGGCATCCCATGCCCGGGTATCCCCGTTGTACTCCTGTTTGTGGGCCAACAGGGGGCGCACACACAAGTCATAATCCAGTTCAGTTGCCATTGTGTTGGATAGGCAGACCTCCATGGGCCACTCAAATGTGCATGATCGACAGTGGAACCATGGCTGGACGCATGTGATGTACGCAAGCCGGAAACTCAGACTGTAACTGATTCGCAAAACTGCCATTGGCAGAGCTCCCAACAGATGCAGCATTTGTGCACGGTACAGTTCCACGTGACTGGGGTTGTGCATGTGCCCAGGATTGCCTGCCATTGCGTTTGTTGGTCTCATATCACCAGCACTCCACAGACCAGCGGCAGTTCTGTGGACGATATGCCACAGCTCTGAGCAATAAGTCGTACGTGTGTTTGACGTTTGGACGTATGGGTTGTCTTTTTACAGATGTGTTGAGGCATGCCATGCAGGTGTAGCTCGAGAAGGAACAAGTGTGTGTGGGGTGTGGACAAGTTGCTCTTTCATTAGCGCAGTTCGTGGTGTGGGAGTCGCCAGAGTCTGGTATGGTATCTCACTCAGTGGGTGCCGGGCGCATTGGAGACCAAGGTCGGTGGTTCGACTGTCCTTCCGCCTTGTGTATTGAGACAAACAAAGGAGCTTTCATGCCTAATTTTAGTCTGACTACTGCTTGCATTTCTGAAACGTGATGTGTCCTTCGCGCTGGAATTGTTGCCAGGCCTTAGATTTTGGGTGCACCAATTGCGAGACACACGCAACAGTTGGCATGTTTATGCCAAGGTCCCCATTGTCCTTGCGCTCCTTGTTCAGTCTCTGTCTCTCTCTCTCTCTGTCCTTTGATGAGTGCCTGACACACCTTCGTATCCGGGATATTGTCTTACAGGCTGTCACGGATTGTCCAGGGATGACCCGCCATGACTCTTCCAAATAGTTGTTTGGTTCGAAATTTGATTGTGAATTTTTGTTTGGACTCTCAAAGGTGAATGGTTGATTCTGCTTTTTCTGTACTCACATGACTGTTAGTTGTTGTGATTCTGCGGCATCAGGCTAATGATTCTGTTCATGATTTTGTGACGTTGATGTGCAATCTCATTGGCCGGAGGAGGTGGGGGTGCCCGGGGTGGGGCCCCAGGGGGGTGGGGGGTGATACGGGGGTGGGTGGCGGTGGGTGTTGTTGCCCTCTTGGGTGTCTGAACTGCATGATCGTTGGCTCCATGGCATCTGCTGTTCTTCAGGTGTGGCTCTGGGCTGGGCTCCCTTTTCTGGTGCCGGTTGTCGTCCGACTTTGCACCAGGTCAGAGCAGGTGTTAATTTCCTGCTGCTAATGCGCCTTAGCCCATATTTTGTGTTCTTATCGCCGATCTGGCTGCTCTTTGAGAATGCTGAGGTGTGGTGTTGTCGTGGCTTTTTGCTCGGGAACGCCTACTCTGCATCTCATTAGCGATAGTTGCCAGGGTCATCCGTGGCAATGTTTTTTGAGGATACTATCACCGGAAAACTGGTGGTACCGGCTGTTAGCACTAGCTTGTGTATGGGGCGGTATTTTTATCATGACTTTGGCTGCACAAAAGTGTTGATAACTCGGCGATAGCTCCTTGAGAATATGCCCCAAGGAGTTTGAAGAGCCTGCGATATTATCACTGAAGAAAAAGACAATGGTTCAAAAAGGGATAAGCCCACTACCATCAATATTACCACACACCTCACTGGGGCACTTATTACCACTGCACCCCCACACACACACCACACGTTTTCCAATGCAGGGAGTGTAGACCCATATTCACCAGCTGAGGTTTTTGGGAGGCCTTCAGACTACCCACATAGCCCTGATAACGCCTTAAAAAAGCTACGAGGTAGAACCATAAGACAAACAGATTTGGAACTGGTTCCCATTAAACCATCCCCGTTGGATGACACGACTAGTTGCCAAACTGTCATCCAGAGAGCCGCAGCATACTACAAACTGTATGTTTATATCACCCCTGAGGAGGAAAATGTTGTGGTGGAGTGTTTGTCCAAAACAGAAAGAAGTGTACACTATTTACCTATGATTAAGTCAATGTTAAAACTGTCCACAGAAATGTTCAAAGATTCGGTAAAAACAAGAATATTTACTCCTAGAGTTGAAAGAAAATGCATACCATCGCCCGCAGATCTGCTCTAAATCGGGGAATACCCTTCCGCTGTCTCTTTTGTAGTAGTTATTGCAAGGAAAAAAGCTGCAACACAGGCAATCGGGGATGTGCCTCCGCCTGATAAAGAAAATAAAAGAATTGATGCGGGGTGGACGAGGGTGGTGGTAGGAAAAACCAACCACTGGTGAATTGCCAATTTGGTGGGACTGTTATCAAGATACAACAGTTCACAGTAGGATGAGATGGAGGTTCTCCTGCAACATCTCCGAGACCCATATAAAAAAGAGGAGAGGAACTAGTTAATGAGGGAAAACATATCTCTAATGCAACCTTCAGGTGTTCCCTAGATGTGGTGATACCTCTGCCAGAGGTATTGACCTCGTAGTTATCTTAAGAAAATATACGTGGCTACGTATTTCATGTTTTAAACCTGAAGTACAACAACACTTGCTTAATGTTTTTTTTTGATGGTGCACACTTGTTTGGCACACAGTGGAAGAAATGTTAGAAACAATTAAAAAGGACACAAACAGCAAAAGCAATTGGAGCACTACAGACTGCCACACTGATCCAGTCCTTTCATAAACAACAGGATAGAGGAGTAGATGGTAAATCATCTGCCATTGGCATATGGAGACATTGATGAGCCTTATAAAAATATTCTAACTTGAATCCGGAACACTGTCGGATTACACAGCACGCCATTTGAGTTACAATATTTTTTATAAGGGTTATTGAGGTCTTCAAATCCTGATGGCTGCTTATTTTCATCATCAATTTTGACATTTGGAATTTTACTGCTTCTTCTTTGGATTGGTGCTTACGTGTGGTGTATAATGAAAGGAACAAAATATATTTATATTTGCGTTACTGGATATGAACAGAATATACACATTATTTGGCTCAGCTGCTTCATATTATCGACAATTGTTTGAATCTGTGTGACTAATATGATCCTGTTTGGCTCGTAAGAAGAAATCGAATTTTATGCACACCACTTTACCTTTCACAGATTACTTTTGGATAAAGCCTTGAAGAAGTCTCAACCAGGGACGAAACACATGTCGGCTAAAATCGTCTATGGCTGAAACCATCTATGAAGCATATCTACATACACTTCTGTAGTTACTTTTAGAAAATATTGAAATCAGAGTTACGATACTGTTTGCTTTTAGTAATGTTGGGAGTATATAAAATAAAATTGAGCTCAACATTTGAAGTGTAGCCAGATTTTCTTGTATGGCTTAATGAAAAATGTTCTGTCCATTTGAAACATTTAAATAATTGCACCAATTGATCTAGACCAGCACAATTACCATTGGATACATGTGAGGAGTGCTCCACTATTCCTTGTTTTGTATTGACCAGTTAGGCAGGCATGGCTCACTTCATCAGTCTATCCATAGGGTATGTGCTGTCAACTTTACAGTCATCCCGTTGCAAGATGGTGTCCTTTGGGAGGAATTGGACTATTGGACCCTGTGGCCAGCGGAGGCTGTGCAGATGCTACGTGCTCTTCTCTTAATCTGGATGACATCACCTCACCAGGAGCATTGGTCAGTATATGGAATATCAAAACTGTGAAGAATATTCTCACTGATCTACAGTACTTTGCTTCCCTGTATTGTCCAAACCCATATTTCAACACAGTTGACTACAATACATGTAGTGTTATGATCTCTATGCTGAATGGTACCTACACATTTCAAATCCCACCAGGTTGAAGTGTACGTGCAAAAGGAGCACTGTGATGAGCTAGGAGAGTACACCAGAATTTGCAGCTAAGTTCCCCTAGTTCAAAGCTCTATCAAAGTATTGGTTTGACCCTCACCCTTATTTTTAGCAAAAGTATCAGAACCTGACTTGCGTCTTTCATTCTTGAGATGCTATAATTTATATACCCCTTTTGGGAATGAATATGTTGAAAAGGGGTATGAGTACTTAAATATAATAATTACCTGGCAAAGGGTGTAGTGAACTGAAGATTAACAGATACAATGGTTTGAAAACTTAACTTGCAGCATGTTATCCCACAAAAACGTGGTATTGTAAATAATATCATATAATTGATAATATGGTTTGGATTTGCCAGCATTAGCAATTAAGGGCACCAACAGTACCACAACAAAATTATTCACATTTTACCAATTGAAAATGGGGATTTTGAACAGTTAAGACATATATGGAATGCTAGCAAATGTTACATTTCACACAGTAAGGGATGAATCAAAGGGATCATGTATGTGAAATGTACATGAGAAGAATGTTATAAACAATTTGCCAAAGAAGTTACCGTTGTTTTCCTCACTTGCAAGACCGTAGGCCAGCAATGAGGATGCTAGGTAAGGTGAGATTCGGGCTCAACTCGCGGTGCAGAAGAAATTGCGAGATATTTTCTTAATGATCATACACTAACTGCAATCTCACAACTCCATTGAATGTTTCAATGAGAACAAAACTGATTTGGGTATCGTTTTTAAGGTCCGTGATCACCAAGTAGATCTAAGAAAACTTTGCTAACACTGGCAGAAATGGCATTTATGCAGAAATCATCATACTCTAGAAGAGAAACAACCAGACACATTTGAGAAGTTGATATCCCAAACATTAAAGGTTAACTATTAATATGTGGTAGCTTTATGATATGAAATAAATTGGCATATTCAGTTTTAGAGCTCACGTCCTCAGCGTTTAAGGTCATGAAAGAATCATTAGATTTGTATAAAACAGAGAAGAAACAATACAAAGCTGACTTTGTAGGTACTGAAAGCTAATTGGATGCTATGGAATCCTATTAACGATGGGCGTAGGCTGATGGGAAGCAAGATGGCGGTCACGTAGATGGCCGATGGTAGCACGCTGACCCGTGGTTCTTTCTAACTGGACTGGCCTGAGAAAAAACTTCTATGGCCTTCAACGCCTTTCACAGTCACACCGGCACCCCCCAGAGCTGCTCACGAGTAGTGCTGATTTTAGGGAGTCTCTCCGCCTTCAGGCGCCTTGCTGCAGCCGTGCTTAATCACTTGGACTGTACTTTCTGCCGAGCTGCAGCATCGACGACAGAGATGGGGGCCTAGGTCGCCAGCGGAGCACAGAAGGGGAAGATTACTCCCCCCACACACAGGCTGAATCGGGCTCGGTAAAGCAGGGGAGCAAGAATGCAGGAGGACCGACTTCGCGATCAGGCGGGCGACGTGCTCCATCTACCAAGGATATGGAGCCAGAGAGGAGGGGGAGAGGTGGGGATGCCAGCAAAGCACGTCCAGCCGGCCCTACTGTGGTTGATCTCCTGAAGGGGTCAGCCTTGAAACAGGATCTGCAGATGCAGGGAACGCCTGGAGCAAGTGAATTGGAGCAGTCAGTCCGCGATCACAGCCCCCAGATGCCGAAGGATGTGCCTAAGCCTCGGAGTCAGGAGGACAAAAAACTGGCACCAGGGCTCCCCACAACTTACCAGTATGAAGGTATGCCGGTGTCCCCTCTTGCCTGGTCCTTGGAAAGGGAAAGGGGAGTCTAACTGTTCCCTTTACCGTGATATGAGAGGAGACCACAAATTGTGACAGCAATGTACTAAATGCGGGGGATGGGCTTTCTACAACTGAGGAGGGCCCGGATCACCCATGGGGAGCCAAGGATGTAGCCGAATCACATTCTAGGACTGCTTTTAGCCTCGCTCTCCCGAGGTTTACTGCCACCTGACTCGCCAATATATGTAACTAACGACCAGTCTAACGATCAGGCTTCAAGCTCTACACAGCTAAGGCTACAGCAGGGCGGGGTAGAGACTGGCAAATGCGATCCGGGAAAGGATACGAGTGACTGTTTTTTTTCTCTCTGTCTTACGGGCCGTGCGGTCGGTGGATGGGCCGGACTCCTCTTCTGATTTTAACGAGAATGACAGTGACCCAGAAGAGGGCAAAAGGGCACGTGCCCTGGCAGCCCGCAAGATGGGCAAAAAGGCTGGCCAGCGAGTTTCAGAGGGCAAAGATCTAGCCTAGGGACAATACACCCACAGAACCCCTGACCGGCTCCCCTTCAGGGACCCTACAGGGCACATGTGGTCCTGATTCCCCTACTCTGGGTGAAATTTACCAGGTAATCCTAATGCCCCATGAAGAAATGTGTCAAGATAGTCGTAAGGCTCAGACTGCATTATGGAAAGTCCAAGGGGTGGTCAGAAAACAGACTAAGGTGTGCAATATCATCGGGGAACACCTGACAGATCTTGCAACAAGAATTTCCATTACTGAGCCAGATCTTGCTGCCACTCGGACACAATTGGAGGTGCATGAATCCCAGTTGGTTGACATACAATGGAAGTTTGAAGATCACGAAAATCACCAGAGGCGCAACAATCTCCGCTTGACAGAGGTCTCAGAAGGGATTGAGGGTTCGGACATTCTGGCCTATGTGGTAGAACTCTTACGTGTAGCCCGCCCCAAGCTAACAGGCTGGAACTGGTCACAAGAAGTGTAGCAGGCCCACAGAGTACCCTTCACACTAAGGTAACCTCTCAGGGAAGGTTCTAAGCCATGGGCTATCCTCATCTACCTTGGAAACGTTCTTCTAAGACAGGCTATCTTTGAGAAAGCAAGGCCAGAAGCGCAGCGCTCCAGCGGTGACGTCTCGTTCTTTGTTCGACCAGACTTTTGCCATGCTACTGTCGAAAGACGTTGGCAGTTGCGGCAGCTGATTAAGCCCTTCCAAGACAAAAATGCACAGGCTTACGGGGTTAACACTGCACGTCTAACAGTAGTCGGGGGGGCAAACCCGATTTTGTTTTACTCTGAGGTCAAGGCAGAAGAGTTTCTAGACGTTCTTAACAATAAGAATTGTAAGAAGTGTAAGAATAGGGCTAAGGGTGTAGCCAACTTACGTTTGTATTCAGTTTCCTAACTCTAGAACTTGGGTTAGAAATAAGGCCTTTTATCCTTCTTTTTTTGGGTCTTTCTTTTTCTACTTGTTGCCACTATTGAGAAATGTTTGTATAACTCATGGGTCACACGTGCTGCATCCATCTCCTTTCAGACTGCCTTGCAGTCTGGTAGCTTCTCAGGTTAGGAGGGGAGGGTTGGGAGAAGGGAGAGGGTCTGGGCTGGATGGGAGATGGGGTGGTAGGCTGGGGGGCTCAGGGGGTGAGTGTAGGTGTGGGGGGGCACAACGAAAAATGTACCCAGAGCTGGAACTAAATCGACACAATGTTTTTATGTATTTGGCAAAGTTGTGATTAAGAACAGTAAAGTTTTCAAGTACAGATTAGAAGGATAAAATAACCATATGCTCAGTAAATGTGAGAGGGTTGAATGATAGGATGAAACGGTTAAGGGTGGCCGAGTTTGTGAGGTCGATTGCCCCTGATATCGTTTGCATGCAGGAGACACATATCCCATGGGATAAAAGGGAGGTAATCGCAATAATGAAATGAAATGAAATAGGGTATTTATGAAGAGCGTGGATACTCACGAAGAGTGTCCCAGCGCTAATCTAAAAAAAAAAAACTGAAGCAGAAAAAGGCCCTCCCCAAAATCAGGTGTTATTGTTGGAACAGCCACGTTTTAAGTTGTTTCCTAAAAGACAGCAGGTCCTGCGCCAGTCTAAGGTATAGGGGTATTTCATTCCACAGACGGGCAGCTAGTACCTGAAATGACCTACCTCCGATCCGAGATCTTGTGAGTTTGGGAATCACCATGAGGGATTGTTTAGAGGATCTAAGGACCCGTTGAGGCTGGTAATGTTGGATCCTATGACTCAGGTACACCGCATCCGTATCATGGAAGGCCTGATAAGCGAGTACTAGGGCCTTAAACTGGACCCTCTTTCTCACCGGGAGCCAGTGCAGCGCCTTCAGGTGAGGTGACATGCGTGTTCTGGGGTTTACAATAAGGATAGCTCTGGCTGCAGCGTTCTGTACAACCTGCAGCTGGTTGAGCAAATACTCTGGCAGCCCCAGATACAAGATGTTTACGTAATTCAACCTAGATGTAATTAAGGCTTGCACTACGATCTTACACGATTCCACCGGGAGGAGGGGAAGAACGTTTTTTGCCATTCTTATCAAGCCGAAGCAGGTACCAGCGACCGCTTGGATTTGGGCCTTCATCGCTAGACTCGTGCCTAACTTTACTCCCAAGTTTTTAACCGTGCTAACTGGAGCCGAAGGAGGGGACATGTCGCCGGGCCACAAAGAGATCCAATCCGCACAAGGGGCACAGCCGAAAAAAATGATTTCTGATTTTTCTGGATTACACTTAAGCTGGTTAAGTCGCATCCAGGAAAAAACCTCAGTTAAACAATTATTTATCTTCCATCCACTAAAGCTCGCACCTTTGTCACAAGTGAACAGGAGTTGAGTATCGTCGGCGTAGGAAATAATCTTTGCTCCATGCAGTTCTGCCAGATGAGCAAGAGGGGCCATATAAATATTAAAAAGTGTGGGGCTCAAAATAGAACTGTGCGGGACCTCCACTTGCATTGGAGGAATGGCAGCTGTAAATGGCGGAGACCAGATTTCCTGCTGCCGCTCCGCAAGGAAGGAACCAAACCAATTGTACACTGTGCCCCCGACACCGCACTCTGCTAACCTGCGCAAGAGCCGGTCATGGGGCACGGTGTCAAAGGCTGTGGATAGATCCAGCAGTATTAATACAGCACTGTCCATCTGAGCTTTAATGGTTTCTGAAACTTCCAATTGGGCTGTTTCTGTGCTTAGAGTGGTTCTAAAGCCAAACTGGCTGTCATGAAGCACATGGTTTCCTTTTATGTAGTCTGTTAACACGGAGTTAACGTACTTCTCCAGGACCTTAGAAAAGAAGGATAGCAGGGAGATGGGCCTATAGTTGGATGCAACTGCAGGGTCCGCTGTAGGTTTTTTCAGGAGGGGGGATGATTTTTGCCCTTTTCCAGCAGCTAGGTACAATTCCCTGTCCAAGTGACAGGTTAAGAACTGAATTGACTGCAGAGTTTAAAGGTTACGCAATCTTTTTCAGAATACTAACTGGGCAGGGGTCAGAAGGGGAACCCGACTTCAGAGTTGCCATGATGTCCAGGAATTTTTCTAGGGAAATAGGGGGAAATTGGGTAAGTGCGTAACTAGCCATGCCCGTAAGGGCAAATGACTGTTGAATCAGGTGGATTTTGTCGTGGAAGAAACCGGCCATCTGATGCACCCAGCTAGAGGTGGGAGTGAAAACCTTGCTTACAGCACTGGGAGATGAGAAATCTTTAACAATTTTTAAATATTTCTTTGCTTCTATTAGCGGCCCCTTTTATTTTTGAGGTAAAGAAGTTTTTCTTTTCAGCCCGCAGGGGGGATAATTTGCTGTCCGGTTCCTCATAGCGTTCTAATATTCGGGTGTGGCTATTCTAGCCAAACCCCAAATGGGGCCGATTAGGCATAAGCTTTCAGATACGTGTGGTAGATGGGCACTGGGTGAGTTTGAGACAGGGTTTACAGTCTGTGCAATACATGGGTCAAACCAGGATGACCCGAAGATATTTGATGATCTTGAGGTTGAGCTAGCATCCTAGCCGCACTCGCTGGTCATTTGTAGAGATCTCAACATTCACCAAGCAGTTGAGACCCAGCGAGCCCAGCAATATCAGGGGAAAAACCTCAAGTATATAGGGCCTTTTCTTCCCTTATGGACAGCCACGGCCTGGTAGACAAATGGAATTATAAGCATCCTAACGATCCAGGCTATACCCATTACTCCTGCACCCATAAGAAATATGTTCAACTTGATTATTTTTAATAGCAGTAGTCTTGTTAAGTAAAGCCAAAATTAGTAGGCTTCCAAAGGTAATCTCCGACCATTGTCCTCTGGTTTTAGAGGTTGAGGTCTGCCAAATGCCACCACAAGTGGACATTCGATGGGAAACTGCTGGCAAAAGTAACCTTTGTTGAGCATATCAGGAATTGGACACAGGTTTTTTTTTTTTACATCAATAGGATTAAGGAAGCGGAGTCCCGAATGTCTGCCGTGGAGGACGACGTTCAGCAACTCAAGGCCCAGGTGAACCGGCTCCAATCTCACACTCAAGAGCTCCACCGGCAGGCTGAGGATGCGGAAAATCGCGCCCGCCGTAACAATGTTCGTCTGGTTGGATTTTCTGAAGGCGTTGAGCAGGGTCGGGCAGCGGAGTTTGTAGAACGTTGGATACGCTCTTGGATGCCCGAGGGCGCGCTCTCTCCCTGGTTCACGATCGAGAGGGCGCACAGGTTGCTTGCTCCCCGGTCGCAGCCTGGTGCCCCTCCGCGACCCATTATCCTGCGAATCCTCAACCACCGGGACAGAGACGCTATCCTGGCCGAATCCCGGAAGAAGCAGCCGCTCAAACACGAGAACCTGATGATAATGGTCTTCCCTGACTACACCCGGGAGGTCCAATCTCAACGTCGCTCCTTTGCTGAGGTCAAGCAGAAGCTGCGTTCGCTTAACATTCAATACAGGCTCCTCTTCCCAGCACGGCTGCGTGTGATCTTTCAGGACAAATCCCTTTTCTTTGAGACTCCAGAGGAGGCATGGGCAGAAGAGCGCCCGATCCAGCTGCCTGTCCAGGACCGCGTGCAGCCTGCTGCCACCGGAGGCATGCGGCGGGACGTGCCTGTGCTCCGCCCCTGCGCCACAGACGCTCAGTGAGGCGCAGGGGCCGGCTACGTGCATGATCTGCCTCTCCGGCGGGCCCCTCACGGGATCACACGCCTGGGCCTTCTGGGGGGACCTCTCTGGCTGGTAGGAGCTCTGGCTCCTTGGGCCGCCCCGACCCCAGTTCAGCTTCGCCTCGACCATCCCTGATTGATCTTCCGCATACTGATCTTTCCCGCAACCCGACTCTTCTCAGCGGAGCAGCCTGACCACATCGCAGTGATGTTAGCCTCCCACGCGATGTCTGGGTTCCTGGTCGGGGTAGTCTGAGACCTGTGGCTGAGTTCAAGATTAATTTCCCATTTGGTCACTAACTGTTCACCGTTGGTAAAGACATGAACATCCTACTAAGAGGAGGGGTCCTCCACATATTGCCCCCTTTCCAAGTGTTTTAGCTTGGTGTTTCCGTGCTTTGTTGTTGTTTGGGCGACAGATGCTTCCGCTCCTGAAGTGTGGGGTGGGGAGATGGAAGGGGTTGGAGCCTCTGCTCCTGTTTGTTTTGTTTTTCAAAATTATTGTCTTTTGCACCACCTTTGATCCACAGCACTTGGGTGAACACATCCCATACACCGCTACGCTACTATATCCGCGGGCACTAGGAACTTCCGCACATCTCTTATCCCAGCTAAGCTGCCTCGCGACCCGGCTCCCCCCATGGCCTCCTCCTCCTTGGCGATTCTAGCGCGCTCTCATCGCTCCATCTAATGGCCCGGAATGTTAACGGCCTGCTGGACAAAACCAAGCGCGCAGCCGTCCTGCGATACGCCCAGCGCCAGGCGACAGATATACTCATGCTCCAGGAAACCCATCTACTAGGCCAACGCTGTCCTTTCCTTGCCTGCTATGGCTATGGCGCGGTCTGGCATTCTGGGTTTTGTAGGGGATCTAGAGGGGTGGCAGTTCTGGCGCGTCGTGCTCTACCCCTTTTGGCGCGTAAAGTGACACATGACCCTCAGGGCTGCTTTATTCTTTTAGGAGGGACCCTTGGGGATCGGCCGCTAAACTTGCTGTCTGTCTAGTCCCCTCCTGCTCTGTTGGCCCCTAAACTCCGCGGATTTACCCCGCTGTTCGCGGCTTTACCTCTTGGACTGACCGTGGTGGGGGGCGACTCTAACGCCATTATGGACCCTGTTCTCGACGTTGCGTCCCCTCCCTCTACTTCCAGGACTGTCCAGTCCGGTCTTCTCTCCTCATGGGCGGCCAGCCTGGGGCTCGGAGATGCCTGGAGACTGTGGCACCCGACGGCTAGGCAATACACCCACACTTCTGCCTCTCACCACACCCATGCGCGCCTAGACTATGCTTTCCTATGGGTTCAGGACTGCCGATCGCTCCAGGCCATATCTATCCTCCCGAGGGGCCTATCGGACCATTCCGCAGTGCTACTTCACGTAGGGGCCCTTCCCCCAGCCTCCCGACCGCTCTGGCGACTCAACGCCTGGTTCCTCAAGGACAAGGAGTTCAGGGACAGCATTGGTGCTGAACTTGCCAGCTATTTTACCATTTATCAGGACTCGGTGTCCTCCTCTCGCACTCTTTGGGAGGCTGGTAAGGCCACTATTAGGGGGTTTGCCAAGGGCCAGTTGAAACTCACTCGCGTGGCACGTGACTCCCAGCTCACACGCCTGGAGGCGCAGGCTGCCCTGATTGAGGCGCTGAACCCTGACGAGAGATCTGATGCCCAGGAGCAGAGACTGGCATTCCTACGAGACGAGATGCGTCAGACCTCTCTGGAGGCTACCAAGCTCCTTTGGCGTTCGTCCGTGGCCCGAGTGTACGGTTGGGGAGACAAAAACGTGAAGCTCCTCCACCGCCTCGCCACCTAACCTTTGGCCAACCGTATCATACCTGAGATGACAGACACAGATGGAACGCTCCACCGTGCACCGGTAGCGGTTGCCTAATGCTTTGCCTCCTACTACGCTACCCTCTATTCGGTGCGTCCACCTGATCTTTCTCTCCTTGACCTCCTCCGACGGGAGGGGTTCTCTCTCCCACGTCTTAGCGACTCAGACGCGGTCGCGTTGGACCTTCCGCTCACACCTGCGGAGGTGGCAGAGGCAATTTGCGGCTGGCGGCTGGTAGGACTTCTGGGCCGGACGGACTCCCTCAGGAGTTTTATTCATCCTATCGCGATACCCTGCTTCCGCCTCTCGTGGCGATGTGCAGGGAAGCGGCGGAGTGTGGCTCATTCCGGCCAGAGACGGATCTCGCTACCATCGTAGTGATCCCTAAGTCCCAGCCCCCCTCGCAGTGTTGCTCGGACTATCGTCCCATTTCACTCATCAATACGGAACTTAAGATCTTCGCTTCCGTATTGGCCAATCGCATACGGCCACATTTAACCCAGCTTGTCCACCCTGACCAATGCGGCTTTATGCTTCGCCGAGGGACTAGACACTGTCTCCGACGCCTTCACCTTACCCTTGAGCACCGACACATGCTTCCTCCATACTTGTCCCTTCTCCTTATTGATTTTGAGAAGGCTTTTGACTCGGTTGACTGGAGCTACTTGGATGCGGTGTTGGCACAGATGGGCTTTGGTACTCCTTTCCGTAACCTGGTGATACTACTCTACCACCGTCCCCGGGCACAGGTCCTCGTTAACGGGGCTCTATCCTGCCCCTTCCCCATTAGATGGGGTACGAGGCAGGGATGCCCCCTCTCCCCGATCCTCTTTGCTCTGGCAATGGAGCCATTCGCTTGTCTTGTCCGCAGTGACCATTCCTTGACTGGTTGGAGGTGGCCCGGTCTAGCGGAGGATAAAATCACGCTATACACAGATGACGTGTTGCTGTTCCTGGCGGACCCAACCCAGTCGGGACCTCGTTGCCTTCGGGCACTGGCTATTTTTGAACGAGTTTCAGGCCTGCGGCTCAACCCGGCCAAGTCCGTCCTTGTCCCCTTACACTCATCACGCGAGTGCTTTGACTGGCAGTCGTTGATCCCTCTTCGGCGGTTGTCTTTCAAGTTATTGGGGATTTGGGTTTCCCTGCTCCCTGACCTTGCATGGGAGCTCAATATCACCCCGCTGGTTAATCGGGTCTGCGCCGACCTCCTTAAATGGCGCACACTGCCTCTAAACCCTCTGGGCAGGATTGCCCTGTACAAAATGATGATCTTGCCCCGTTTTCTGTACATGCTCCAGAACACCCACCTCCCCTTCGCCAGATCTTGGTTCCGGGATATGGACGGCATGGCCACCAAATTCCTCTGGGGAGGACGGAGGTCGAGGCTGGCCCTGGCCCTGGCCCAATGCCGAATCCCACCATTTGACGGGGGCCTCATAATGACGAACCTCTACCTCTACTACCTAGCGACTCGTCTCCTCACAATTCACGACTGGTTTAATGGCGACTGGACCGACCCGGCGTATTGCTTGGAACTTCATCTCTTGGGCTTCTCCTCTATCCAGGGGATGCTTTATGGGAACGCAATTCCCCGAGCTCTTCCTGAGGTCACGCGCGGCGTATTCCTGGCTCGGCATGCCTCACTTCGTCATACTCAATGGGCAGGCAGGCTGACCCGCTACACTCCCTTGTGGTGTGGCACGAGACTTCGTGAAGTCGCTTCCCTGCTGGGGTTCCGGCAGTGAGATCTCATTGGGTTAACCTTGCTGGGTGACGTCTGGAGCGGTACCCACATCCGATCCTTTCAGGACTTACAGGCCAGGCACTCCCTCCATCCCTCTCAATTCTTTTGGTACTTGCAGCTGCGCCATGCCCTTCACTCCCACATTCCAGACGGCACGTCCCTGCCTGAATATAGCCCACCCGAGGCACAGGTACTGACCGGGGACTTGGGGAAGGGTGGAGTCTCTCGGATCTGCCGCTCACTCACCAACAACACCCCTAATTCCCTTTCCCTACTCCGCGAGAAGTGGGAGGGCTGGCTTGGGGCTCTGGAGGATGAGGACAGGAGGGACGCCCTGATGGCCCCTAGGATGATTGCGGTATCGGCGAGGCTTCGCCTGGTCCAAGTCTATTTTCTACATGCCGCCTACCTTACACCCCTGCGTCTCCACCGCGCTGGGCTTCGGCCTGACGCCCACTGCCCCCGCTGTGCCCACCCCGATTTTTACCATATAGTTTGGTCATGCTCTGCGATTCAGAGATATTGGGAAATTTTAACACAGGATCTGACAGGGGTCCTGGGGTGGGAGGGGCTCTCTATCCCATACATGTTCTGCAGGGAGTCACTGATGGATTGGACGGCTCCAGGGCTGAGAAGCTCTTCCTTAACACAGCACTGGTGGTCGCCAAGAGGGACATTGCTGCGCATTGGCTGGACACTGGTCCTCCCACTCTAGGGCGCTGGCGCCGGGGGGTGGATTGGTGCGCTGCGCAGGAGTGGCCTCTATATGTAGCCAGGGGGTGACCTGAGAAATTTCGCCATATGTGGGGCAAATGGGTCGGGGTACTCGATGACTGAGATGGTGTGGTCCTCTCTTCAGGTACACGTGGATATGCTTTCAGTGATTTCCTTCTGTAGCCTTGATGTCACTGCAATGTGTTTTTCTCCCTATTATGATAATGCATATGTAGCTCTGAATGGTGCTGTTTGTTGTTACATCCAAAACTCAATAAAATTAGTTGTCAAAAAAATAAAAAAATAAAAATTCCCTGTTCGTTGTTAATATGCCCCTTAAATCTTAGCTAGCCCCTATTTTATTAGATCTGTTTCTGGGGGTAAAGAACAATGGGTTTCCACCAGAGTCTTGGGAAGGTACCGATATTATTATATTCCCCAAGAAGGGCAAACCCCTGGACAACCCAGCCTCGTATAGGCCGATATCGCTGATAAGCCATAGATAAAGCAATATTGAAAACTCTGTACACTATTTTCATAGATTCTATCTGGCAATATGGAAAGGTGAGGCGATCACTAAAATATCTGTCTCTCCCACAGGGGTGGGGTTTGCTGTTGGTCCCCAATATTACATTCTAGTATTGGGCGGCCCTCCTACAGCAAACGCGTATCTTATTTATTTCGGAAAATGACAAAAGGCCAGGTCAGGAAAACCATAGCACCCTCCCCACAATTTACGAACTTGCTTTAGGAAGAAAGGCTGATGGACTGCTGCTGCGGCAGCTAGCGGTAAGCTACTACAAAAAAGTCTGTTTCAATGTAGTACTCAATGCCTGGAAAATATGGAGCAAGGCTCGTAAAGTTATGAAGACCCCGAAATATTGTAGATATACTCCGTTGTGGCGCTCCTCCCTTTTTCCCCCTCTTTTCTACGATGTAATGGAAAGACAGCATCAGCATGGCCTGACAACAATAGGGGACCTCCATCGCTTTGACTAGATATGCCCTTTTATTCATTTGCAGCAAAGGTTTGGTATACCCAACACCCAATATTTTAAATATGTGCAAATTAGGGAATTCCTCATTAATTCCAGGGCGGCCATATCCCTAGATAAAATACCTCTTGAGGAGGTAATCATCTGGGTTGACAATAAAATAAGAAACATTTATAGCATTTTACTGGACAGTCTGCTGGATGACCTCGAGCAGACCGAGGCAAATTGGGTTAGGAAGCTAGGGGACCCTGAAGTTGACCTCGACAATGCAATTAACAGCCTTTAACAAATGGCTTGCGACAGCAGCTGACGTGGTGGCCCCTGAAAAACTGCTAACTGTTAGGAGATTAAAACCCTCCGCTCCATGGTATAGTTCTGAGCTCAAATGCTTAAAGGTAATTTGCAGAAAGGCTGAGCGCCTTTGGAGGTTGGACTATAGCTCAGACAGGAAAATAAGTTACAATTGTGCCCTCCAACAGTATAGAGATGCAATAATTGCTGCCAAAAGACTGTTCTATACCACCAAGATTGAGGAAGCAGGTAGCTCCACTAAGGAGCTCTTCAAAACAGTTACCCTGCTCTCCAAACCGCAGCAGGCTAACATGTTTCTGCCCGATCAAGACATGTGCAATAAATTAGCTGCATTTTTCCTAAACAAATTCCAACTGATTTACAATGAGCTTCTGAACATTCACCCGAGCCCAGATAAGCTAGAGCAACCTCTGGTCGAGAAAGGTATAATACATGCCAGTCTGATGAACTTCCCAGCAATCACAAAGGAAGAAACATGTAAAATGATTGTGGCTAAAAAATCAGGCTCAACTAAAGACCCCTGTCCCCCTATGATTCTGCACTTGGCTGCAAATAGAATGCAGAGACAAATTAACTCCTTTAAACAACCAAGTGTTGGAGTCTGGTAGCTATCCATCCAGTTGGAAGAGAGCTACGATCAGGCCAATATTGAAGAAACCCACCCTAGACCCCTCTGAACCCAAGAACTATCGCCCGATTGCCGCTCTGCCCATAGCAGCTAAAATCCTGGAGAAATCAGTAAACAGGGCACTGACGGACTATCTCGATACCCACAATTTGCTAGACTCCACGCAACATGGCTTTCGCTCACAGCATTCCACGGAATCAGCTCTGCTCGTTGCAGCTGAGGAGATACGAGGAATAGTGGATAGAGGGGGCAGGGTTCAGTGACTGTTGGACAGGCCACATGAAGGGCTTGCTCCCTCCCCGCATGACAGGGCCCGAGCCCCGGCCCTCCAGGTGTTACCCACAGCAGCAACCCGCACCCCGGCTCAAGACGGGACTCCTGCCCCCGGACATCTCTGTATCATGGGGCCGAACCACTACCGGCCCCCTCGCCCGGCCCGGCCTCCATCTTGGACACGGCACCACGAGGCCGCGTGGCCTCAGCTCGACCCTAACCCCGGGCCTGGCCAGGCCCCGACATCCCGGCACCACCATCCCCCCAGGAGGTGAACGGACCACTTGGCAGGTCAATGGGAGAAAGAAGTGTCGATGGCTCTCCCCCGCCAGGTGCCGATCGCCCCCAGCTCCCCCGGGCGCTGGCTCCACCCCCCTGCTGGGTGTCTGGACTCCCTCATCCCGGACCTCCCGCCCTCCAAGTGCGAGGGTCCGGACATCAAAGGGCGCCAGACCTATAACTGGGGCAGCTCCAGAGCAGGAAGGCAGTTGTATCCTGGAGTCGAGAGACACCGAGAAGAACTCCTCCTTGACGGACTACCGGCGCTGCCGTAGCCCTGCCTTGTGAACTATCGTCCTGCCTGCTGGCGCTGCCGCGGCCTTCTGCAACCTCCATCCTCGTTGGGACCTGCTGGCGCTGCCGCGGCCCGTTGGAACTACCACCTTCGTTGGGACCTGCTGGCGCTGCCGCGGCCCGTTGGAACTACCACCTTCGTTGGGACCTGCTGGCGCTGCCGCAGCCCGTTGGAACTACCACCTTCACCGGGATCTGCTGGCGCTGCCGCGGCCCGTCCAAGCCCGAACACCGAGCTCGAGGATTGTGAGCTATCCATCATCGCATCTACCAGATTGGTAACCAGACTGTCCCGCTACCCTCTTTCCCAAACCAAGAGACTAGAATCGAGGGGACCCCTGAGTCCAGACCTCCTTGTACCATTCCATCGTACCTTAAGAAATCGCTTATAAAGAACGTTAAATCCTATCCTTGTGTGGTGTACATCTGTGGGGGGGAAGTTACTCGTCTGTACGATCGCTGGAGACGGCTCTCCCCGGAGACCTCTCCCCTTGTCCTCGGCCGACCCTCCCGGTCCGTCTAACAGTGACTAAATATCGAGGGACACAATATCGAATGCACAAAATATCGACACCAAAATATAGAAGGACAGAATATCGACTCCCTATCTACAAACAGGTAAGTACTAAAATATCGATTCCAAAATATAGAATGTTAAAATATAGTTAGCCAAAATATATATTTTTTTAAATGTATTAAAAATTATATAAAATTAATTAAATATTAAAAACAATTAAATAAAACATACATAATATAATATAAAAAAGCTTAAAATGTAAACATAATAAAAAAAATGTTAAAAAAAGTAGAGATTTTGTTAGATAGTGAGAGCGTAAAAATTACTATTCCCACTCCAGTAATAGCAACAGTAGGGAAAACGTTGGATAGCGTAGGGGTAAAAATTACTACTCCCATTTCAAAGAGTGCAACAGTAGGGAAAGCGTTGGATAGCGGGAAGGTAAAAATTATTATTCCCACTCGAGTGAGTGCAACAGTAGGGAAAGCGTTGGATAGCGTAGGGGTAAAAATTACTATTCCCACTCCAGTGAGTGCAACAGTAGGGAAAACGTTGGATAGCGTAGGGGTAAACATTACTATTCCCAGTCCAAAGAGTGCAACAGTAGGGAAAGGATTGAATAGCGGGAGAGTAAAAATTACTATTCCCACTCCAGAGAGTGCAACAGTAGGGAAATTGTTGGATAGCAGGAAGGGAAAAATTACTATTCCCACTCCAGTGACTCCAACAGTAGGGAAAGCATTGCATAGCGTAGGGGTAAAAATTACTATTCCCACTCCAGAGAGTGCAACAGTACGGAAAGCATTGTATAACGGGAAGAGAAAGATTACGATTCCCACTCCAATGAGTGCAACAGTAGAGAAAGCGTTGGATAGCGTAGGGATAAAAATTACTATTCCCACTCCAGTGAGTGCAACAGTAGGGAAAACGTTGGATAGCGTAGGGGTAAAAATTACTATTCCCACTCCAAAGTGTGCAACAGTAGGGAAAGCTTTGTATAGCGGGAGGGTAAAAATTACTATTCCCACTCGAATTAGTGCAACAGTAGGGAAAGCGTTGGATAGCGGGAGAGTAAAAATTATTATTCACACTCCAGTGAGTGCAACAGTAGGGAAAGCGTTAGATAGCGGTTGAGTAAAAGTTACTATTCCCACTCCAGAGAGTACAACAGTAGGGAAAGCATTGGATAGCGGGAAGGTAAAAATTACTATTCTCACTCCAGTGAGTGCAACAGTAGGGAAAGTGAGGGATAGCGGGAGGGTAAAAATTACTATTCCCACTCCAGTGACTGCAACAGTAGGGAAAAAGTTGGATAGCGTAGGGGTAAAAATTACTATTCCCACTCCAAAGAGTGCAATAGTAGGAAAAGCATTGGATAGCGGGAGGGTAAAAATTACTATTCCCACTCCAGAGAGTGCAACAGTAGGGAAAGTGTTGGATAGTGTAGGTGGAAAAATTACTATTCCCACTCCAAAGACTGTAACAGTAGGGAAAGCGTTGGATAGCGGGAGGGTAAAAATGACTATTCCCACTCCACACAGTGCAACAGTAGGGAAAGCATTGGATAGCTGGAAGTTAAAAATTACTATTCTCACTCCAGTGAGTGCAACAGTAGGGAAAGTGTTGAATAGCAGGAGGGTAAAAATTACTATTCCCACTCCAGTGACTGCAACAGTAGGGAAAGAGTTGGATAGAGGGAGGGTAAAAAAACTATTCCCACTCCTGAGAGTGCAACAGTAGGGAAAGTAATGCTTTAATTTTAAAATAAGATTACATTAATTATCAATACCAATAAAAAGTTAATCAAAATTCATTACAATTATTAAAAATTAAATACCATTGGTAAAAACATAATTACCAATTAATAAAAATAAATTACAATTAATAATTAATTATCAATTAATTATCAATACACATAAATTAAAAAAATAATATTTACTATATTACAATTAATTTACTTCCCACCCAATTCCCCTATAAACCCACAACCCACTCACAATACTAAAAAATACAATTAACATTATCAATTAATAAAAATTATTTAGCAATTAATAAAAATTCATTAGCAATTCATACAAATTAATTACCCATTAACACCAATTAATCACCAATTAATAATTAATTATCAATTAATTATCAATACACATAAATTAAATAATTAATATTTACTTTATTACAATTAAATGAATTCCCACCAAATTCCCCTATAAACCCACAACCCGCTGCTAATAATCAAAATTAAAAAATTAACATAATTATCAATTAATCAATTAATATAAATTAATTATCAATTAATAAAAATTAATGACCAATTAATAATTGTCAATCAATTAATTATCAAAACATATAAATATAATCAATATTTAATTCACCATAACGAAATTACTTCCCACCCTATTCCCCTATAAACCCACAACCCGCTACGGAATTAAATTACGCAAAAATTAAATTACATAACATTGATTAGTTTAAAAAAATTAAACATACATTACAAAAATAATACATAATTTTAACACATATACTACCATACATAACACTAAAAAAAATTCGATATTATGGGATTCTATATTTTTAAAGTCCATATTATGGAATTCTATATTATTCATTCTATATTATGGAAATCGATATTTCGTACCCCAATTTCGATATTCTGACCTATCTATATTTTGATTTTCGATATTCTGTCCATTCTATATTTTGGAGTCGATATTCTGTCCATTCTATATTTTGGAATCGATATTTAGGTCATTCACCAGGGGGCAGGGCTATTCTCGTCCTGCTAGATCTGTCAGCAGCTTTCGACACCGTGAACCACACGGTGTTAATACAGAAACTGCCGGAGGTCGGTGTTGAGGGCCCAGCTCTGTCCCTTCTCACATCGCTTTTGGAGGGTAGGGAGCAGAGCCTATATTGGGACAGCTATCAGTCCGACAGTTTCCATCTTCCCTGTGGGGTCCCCCAGGGATCAGCGCTGTCGCCTACGCTGTTTAACATCTATGTCACCCCTCTGGCCAGACTCATCAGGAAGCATGGTTTTGCCCTAGTGTCCTATGCGGATGATTCCCAGCTCATAATCGCGACGGCCAATCAGTCAGATGATACAGCCGCTAGATTTCACACGTGTCTTTTGGAAATCATGACCTGGATGAACCATAGCTTCCTGAAGATCAACACAAACAAAACAGAAATTATTGAGTTTGGCCAGGGGCAATCCCTGTGGAACGACTCCTGGTGGCCCCGGAAGGCTGGCGAATGCCCCCGCCCTGTGTCCAAGGTGAGAAACCTTGGTGTTCTGTTCGACAGTCAGCTAAATTTCTCGGCCCAGGTGAATAGCCTTACCTCATCATGCTTTTTCCTAATAAGGACTTTGAGAAAGATCTTCCCTTTTATTGCGCAAGAACTACGAAAGACAGTGGTGGTGGCCCTTCTGCTGTCCAAGCTTGACTACTGTAATGCCCTACTATTGGGGATAAACAAGGTCCAGTTGAGTAGGCTATAGTCATTTACGAATGCCGCCGCGAGATTGCTTCTGAACATTCCTAGAGACCAATCTACCTCGGCGGGAATTAGAGCCTTACACTGGCTTCCTGTACAATAACGTGTGGAATTCAAGGCGTTATGCCTGGTCCACAAAGCTATTGTCGTCGGCGGAGCTAGAGATAGCCAAAAAATGCTGATCCCCTATGTCCCCGGTCGTGCCCTAAGATCTAGTACCTTGGGCCTTCTTCAGGTGAACAGGACTAGGAGAGTTAGATGGGGTGGAAGAACCTTCTCAAACTGCGCCGCGAAGCTTTGGAACAAGCTGCCCCTTTCTCTGAGATCTTTGCCAAATCATCAATCCTTCAGGAAGGTCCTGAAGACTTGGCTGTTTGCTTCAATGTAGCCCCTGCCTAAGACTGAAACACCTCCACACTTACCAGCACCAAGACGCTTCGGCAATCGAGCGCTTTATAAACCCATATCCTATCCTATCCTATAGCATTAGCCTAAAGATCTTCCTGTCAGCAAGCCTGAAGGCGCAGCATCATAAAATGCTGTTTGACCTGTATTTTACCCTCTCCAAGTTATTTGAGTGGGGCAAGAGAACAGATGATAAGTGTCCTAGGTGTGGGAAAGGCCCGGCCACACTGGTTCATATGTTGTATGACTGCACCAGGCTACTCCCTCTAAAGAAGACGCTGGAGCTCTTTTGGGAAGGACTGTTAGGGCTCAGGATCAACCTTAGTCCAACTTTGATGATTCTGGGTCATCATAGCAACAGCGGCTTGGACACCACACAGATGTACTTTGCATTCGTAGGTAGCTGTTGCCAGGATATTAATTGCTGCCAGGTGAAGGACCCAGACACCCCCTTGTTTCAGATCTGGCTAGCCCGGCTGTTCGGTATATGCAATCAAGAGATAGCCCTCTATGAATGCAGGGGCAGACAGGCCAGGAAGCTGGGGGAAAATATCTGGTCTCCCATTATGGATCGGAAGAACACTACTGATCGAGTATTAAATCAGCTCGCTGGCTGCCTATAACTGCTGTAGCAGTGATCCACTAACCTAGAATATCTTATACTCAGGATAGTTTGTGGGCAATGGAAGGGTTGCTCTTATTAGGTAGGCTTCATTTTCTTGTAGTTTTATCCTTTGCGGTGGTCCAACCCAGCTCTTTGTAGGAAGCCACAGGTATCTGATGTATTGTAAATAAGGATGATGAAATGTATTAACTATGGTGTTCTTATCGCTTTTTTACAAATGGCATGTAACTATGGGGCATATCAGCAAGGCGAGGCGATAGAATTATCGCCGCTTTTGCAGCCGTTTTTGGCCGAAAAGCGGCGATAATTTTATCGCCTAATTAGCAAGCTCACACTACCGCGTGAAAACTTGCGTTAGCGTAGGAATTCCTAACGCCCAGCTTTGCAGCTCTAATGAGATGCAAAGTGGGCGTTCCTGACCTGACATGACAGGAGAAATGTCGCTAAGCGACATTTCTCCTATCATCAAGCCCCACGCTATGAAGCATAGCGGCAAAGAAAGTAGCGATAACCCCTGTTATCGCTACTTCCCTTACGCCTGCTTCAGGACTGACTTAGCCATGATATCCTATGGAAGGTGGATATCATGGCTAAGTTTGTGAGTCCCTATCAGCAAGCTAACGCCACACTATGTGAGATTATCGCTGGGTTTCCAGTGATAATCTCACGTTAGGCAGTTAGCGTGAGGATTTTTATCGCTTTTGGGATAAGCGTTGCTAATAGCACGCTATCTCAGCGATAAAAATCCACGCTAGCCGGCGATAATTATCCTAGCGCTAAGTGCGCTGAGCGATAATTATCGCCGGGTGTTGCTGATATGCCCCCTTATATTTCATCCATGAATTTTGTATATGACTGATTTCCATTTTTTACAATCTATGATATTTATTTCTCTGCGTAAAATAATTTGTTAAAAAAGAAATCCTATTAACAACACAGTAAACCTTAACAACCTTAGACAGTGACTTTAAGGAGGTGTGATTCAATGTATATTTCAATCCGAGTCCAAGAATTTTAAAGTTTTTCCCCTTCGATCCTCATCGGGGGTTCTTAAGAGCAAAATTAAATTGGGTGATATAATTAACTGGGAAATGTCACAGTGTATATTTGAGTTGCTCAGTAGAAACTTCATTAAAATGCAGGCAAATTACTAGGCAACAGTTCCTGAAAATAAGTGCTCATTGATGGTGTTGCCAATCAAGTCATTTCTGTAGTGCACACACTTTGAAAGAACAGATCAGACCTAATTTGCCTTGCATAATCAAGCTGGTCTCTAAATCAAAGCATTAGTTATGCCTGTCACTGACAGGCGTTAGTTATATAGTTAGTGTGACTGAGCTATTTATTGTTAATAAGCACGCTGAATGCTGGGAGTAAATGTCACTACCATCACCATAAAAAGCAAACCTGCTTTTTTATTGATGAAAAACGAACAGGTTCTTGTATGCAAACCTTGACAACCTAACAAGCATAGTCTCATCACTGTTGAAGCAAGAAACACAGCATCTACAGCTGACTATTATGCATTCCGTGTAGCACGAAATGCAGCATAATTGACACAGGTCATGCATTTGCAGCATCCACCAGCTTTGATTGAAACATTAGGTACAACTTTGCATGTTTATAATGCACCAGGCACTGCTACACATTGAAAGTCAGCTGTAAAGATCACGAAATGCACTTTATTATACAGTGGGATCGGTTCCAGGCACTTTTGTATATTTTCATCTTGATTTTATTTCTGACTCTGATAATTTTAGTGGGTAGAGAAATTATACTGTTAATACTCTCATAAGATTTTCAGAAAGAAGAGAGCAGTTTATAAGTTAAGCACTTCAAGAACAACACTGGTCTCATAAAGTTCAAGCTGTGAAGTAGAATGTTGCACATGAGCAATTCAAGCTAAGACGTGGTGTTACAAGAAATGCAAAAGAATTGATTGGTCTGAAGAACTAACTGGCATATTAGCAAGGGCAGTTACGCCACTTTAGCGGCACTTTCTGCTGCTAAAGTGGCGATATTATTACCGCACAATTAACAAGCTGTCGCTAACAGCTGTTAGCGACAGCTTTCCGGTGACAGCGACCGTTTCCCTTGCCACTTTGCATGTCAGCGATATTAATCGCTAATGACATGCAAAGTAGGCGTGTCCCACGAAAACAACAGGAATCCACTCGCAAACGCACCTACCTCCTATCAGCAATGCGGCCCTGGGACCCGGTTAGCGACGATGAAAGTCGCGCTAACCGCGGCTATCATAGGTTTTTTACACCTGCTCAAAACCTGACTTGTCCATTCAACTCAATGGGGGAGTGGATTGTGTGGCTGAGACCACCATGGCCTATCAGCAACCACCCCCCTAACGCTGGGTTATTATCGCTGTAATTCCTGCGATAATCCCGCTTTTCGCCGCTATCGCTGGATTTTTCATCGCCGTGGAGCTAGCCGTTGCTAATAACGTGCTATCTTGGCGATGGAATCCAGCGATAGCTGGCGATGAAATAATACTCGCTAAGTGCGCTTTGCGATATTTATCGCAAAGCGTTGCTAATATGCCCCAGAGTAATTCATGCCTATTTAGATTTTTCTTTAACATTTACATTACACATAGCCTAATCAACATTAACAGTGACTGTGTTATGGGTTTAATTGCATACTGGTCATGGGCTACTTAGCAGACAAGACGGGGGGGGTGGCTGCATGTATCCATGCTTTTCTTATATATTTGGCAATGTTGTGTGTGTTAGAGTCCCTGAAACATGTTAAAAGGGTCTTCTTTGTCCACTGAAATGATTTTAGTCGTCTAGGGCTAATGCAGGCCTTTACTTCAACTTTTTAAACTTATTTTCTGATTATATGCTAACTGTACTTCTATGTGCTAAATTATCGCTTATTGTTTTTGCACTTGTTCTGCTGCTTGCATTATTAACACAAGAGAAGGAATGTTTAATTACCTGCTTCACAGTAGATACAAGATCTGTTTGCAGGTTGAACTTATACAACTTCTGTGCTGGAGGAGCAAAAGGTCAAATACAGCTGCTGCCCTGTTCTTCCTAAAACACCTAATACAAGTTTGGTGTCTTGTGTAACAAATGCCAGTTCCAAGTGCAAGGAGTCCTCCCTAGCTACTAAGCCTTAATGCACCGAAAAATATCAAATAAAAACTTTGTAATTATGGCGGCGCTGGTATTCTGAGCAATTGGGGGTAGGAAAGGTAAACAGCCATTGCAACGCGGCTTTTACACTGCATACCATTACATTGCAAGCGTTACAATGCATGCGATGTAACAACGCGTAGCCATTACTACGCATGTTATTACATCGCATGCGCTTTTACAATGCATGGGATGTAATGGCGATCCACTTCGCTGTGAGGAAACTGAGGCTCTTCCGTTTCCTCACAACGACGTGCATCCTGCACCGCCCCTGAGACGCAGGAATCAGGAGAGAGGAACCACGAGGAGAGAATGGTAAGGGGGATTGGGCCTGGGGTGGGGATAGAGTTTTATGGTTTAGGGTAGTGCTGTGGTGTGTGGGTAGTGCAGGGTAGTGTTTTAGTGTAGTGTCGGGGGGGTTGTGCAGGGTAGTGTTTAAGTGTAGGGAGCGGACTGGAGGTCGGGGAGGGTCGTGCTGGAGGTAATGTTTTAGGGTTTAGGGTAGTGCTGTGGTGTGTGTGTAGTGCAGGGTAGTGTTTCTGGGTTTAGGGTAGTGTCGGGAGGTCGTGCAGGGTAGTGTTTAAGTGTAGGGAGCGGACTGGAGGTTGGGGGAGGGTTGTGCTGGTGGTAGAGTTTAGGGTAGTGCCGTGGTGTAGTGCAGGGTAGGGTTGTTGGGTTTAGGGTAGTGTCAGGGGGTCGTGCTGGGTAGTCTTAATGTAGGGAGAGTGCTGGGGGTCAGGGAGGGTCGTGCAGGGATACTAAATTAGGGTTTAGGGCAGGGTAGTGTCACTTACATTGCATACTTTTACCATGAGTATAGCATTACCACGCATGCCTTTGCGTTGTAATGGTATGGGTGGTAAAAGTATGTGATGAAATGGCATGTCATTGTAATTGCAATGTGTAGTAATACCCGCGTTGTAAAGGCACGAGTGGTATCAGTATATGTTGTAATGAGTCATATTTGGTGAGAAATGCCTACAATTGGCATTCCAATTTGTGTTAATGCATACACACTGGCATACAGGGCTGCTGGAGGCATTACATGACTTGGCAAGCATTAGGCTAAATTCATTCACTAAACTGTGACCAGTCGAAGATAATATAGTTAGGAAATTATAAGAATAGATTAGGAAAGTGTGATGCATAAGAACAATGTTTGGGGTGTAATGAGGTTACGCACTGCTTGTTTATTTTTATCTGCTGTGATGTTTATATTTATGGTGGTAATTCTTGTTCATATGTTTTATAGAAGAACATGTTAATATGTATTAAAATATCATGGTTTGTGTGAGGGGGCAGAGCTCTACAATGCCTCCTGCAAATGCAAGTGATTCTCTGACAGGTTTGGCTGACTCCTAGCACTTTTGCCTCTATGTGCATATTGCTGTAGGAGGGGTTTGAGACATCTGCCCATTCTCCTCTCCTCATAGAAAAGCTCATTATTTGCCCTTGGAGTACAGTAAATCTACTGGATGTGAAGACAAACATTTAGGAGTAGATATAGAAGTATGAGCTCTGCTGAAGTCTTCAGTGCTGTTGCAATATTACAGCCCCTCCAGTTGGCTTCATTACAGAATAGTAGCTTTATTAGTATCATCTTAAGTAATAATGAGGAAAAGGCGAAACGCACCAAGCAAAGGATAACCGTATTAAACAAAGCAAACAAGACTATGTTACATTGCAGAACAAGGGGACCCTTGTGGAAATGCCACATCTTGGATTATTGTATTAAAAATGGAAATCAGACATCATTATCACACATTATACATTTATAGTTATGTATTGTTTTCTTCAGTAGGCTGATATCATTGCACATGTGTTGAGGATGGCTGAATTCCTATGCTAGTATCAATATTGTAATAGAATGAACTGGGTAAAAATGGTCATTTAGTTCCACTAATGAAGGACCTAATATAAAATGTACTAGGCTATACAGCATAAGTTGAACTAAGAGAAGAATTAGTATTTTTTCAGCTAAACATTTGTTTTACGTCTTTACATATTAACTGGTTAAGGCACCTTAATTTTACTTAATTGGTGAAATGAAAAGCTTCCCCAATAGCAATAATAATAGTACTATTTGCATGCACCAAGGTAAGTTAGGCTAGAGATATTGAAAAACAGCAGAATAGTAGTATATTCTGTCACAGCGTTGAATGTTGAGGAAATTATTAAGTCCTGTAAACCCTCCAGATCTCCAAGTCCGAATTGTGCACCCAATGATGAGGCATATTAACAAGGGTATTATCTCTGCTTTTTTGGCTTTAAAAGCCAAAAAAGCGGAGATAATCTTTTCGCCCTATTTACAAGAGGGTGATAACATGCATTAGCGCATGTTAGCACCCTTTTACCCGACGCCTCCCTTTGCATCTCTAATGAGATGCAAAGTGGGCGTCACTGGGCAGTACAACCTTGCAAATATTGCTGATGTGCACATCACTAAATTTACAAGGCTGCCCCAGAATTTTAGCAGACGTTAGTTTTTGGAGAAATGCAGACTTACCTATCCCTAACATTGGGGGTGGAATATGCTGATACGACCACAGGGTCGTATCAGCAAGGATATCGCCGTTTTGCAGGGAACATCGCTGGAAAACGAGCGATGTTCCCTGCAAAATGGCGATTTCCCCGCAATCGCTGGAATCTTTATCGCCCTGGAGAAACACGTTGTTAATAACGCGCTACCAGGGCGATAAATTCCAGAGCTAGACGGCGATAAATAAAAAAGCGCTAAGTGCGCTTTGTGTTATTTATCGCCGTTCCTCGATGATATGTCCCGATGTCTTTAAATTTGGCTTTTGATAACTAGCTATTAGCATTAATCTCACTATCCAACAATGTCATAAATATTAGGCAGATACCAGCTTCTTAGAAGGGGCCGGGGATCCAATAAATAAAAAAAAAATAGCCCATGAGACCATCCCTTGAGCTTTACTAGATACAGAAGTAAAATCTTTGCTAAGATCATTCTGCAAGGACATAGGAATTCTGTCACTGATAACATTTGCTAGTATTCAATCAAACAGGTTTAAAAAAAAAAAACGTGTTCGAAGCCTGACAACATAATGGTGTTATCTATAATGATCTCTAGATATAGAAAAATGATTATTCAACGAAATGCCTACTTTGTTGATGTTAGTTGAGAGTTTATGTTTTCACAATCGGTTTGGGTATACCTTACCATAGTCCTGGCGGGTAGACACTCTATTAAATACTATTATTGAGTTAGACAACAACAATACAGAAAAGAATAAATGGTGTTACAAGGTGGGATGCCCAAAAAAACATAAGTACAAGGAATCGCAATAAACACGGGTGCATGCACGCCCTCTTCTATTCTGTCTATATGTAGCAAATTTACCTGATACTTCTGTTTGACTTGACAGAAGAAGAATTAAAAGCTTGGCCTGCGCAGGGCATCTTGTCTTCTATTACATCCATTGGATTACTAAGACTAATAAATAAGTTGCATGATTAAGACAAAGAAAATACGCTATCGATCAGTCTTAGAGAAGCAAAATATGTTATTTGTGTGGCCCTTAAATACATTAAAAATGAGTAGGTCAATTTCTCTTAGTATCTTTTCTTCCTCTTTGGCAAAGAAGGGAACACATTTTCTGGGACAAGTGCAAGATTCTTGTTTAGATGAAGTTACTTCTTTAATCATATTCTTCAGATAGAATTCTTGTATCAAACATCGAGGATAAACATGTTAATTTGAAGACAAGAGCGGTATCTGTATGGAAACTGAACATAACGCAAGATGTAGGGTCGATACCTACAAAGTTTAAGACAACTGTATCTTGTTTGAGATTTAGCAGCCAGGGTAAAGATATAGGGGCCAATATACAAAAGCATTTATGAGTTCTGAAAGTAGTTCTCCGGTAGTACTCCTTTATGTACGCTCACATGGCCTGTAAATCAGCTTTGAAACACTCTGCTCCTCAATTGTATAAATGCAATAAGTAAAACGTCTTTTCTATGTGTAATAATGTAGATTTTCCTACTATTTATGAAGGAAAGTCTTAATTGTATTAAAGACACAGAGGCAAGTATTATGCTTCTCTAATATTTTGTTTAATTAACATAGCAGCATTCAAGAACATATAAAAACTACACATCCCATCAGACTTAGAACAGTAAGCCAATGGTGAAAGAACAGTAGTACTCATCTCAACCAATCGGGTACCTAGAACCCCTATAATACCTATCTTGACTGCAAATAGTCTTCTTTCTTGCTGCTTGCAGTCAAGATAAGTATTATATTTCTTTATAATCCGTTGAAAAATATACAAGTTATAAGTTTGCTGTTGATTTGGGTGCCAATATAGTTTATTTCCCCGTCACAGCATTTAGACGGCATCATTTATTTTCTGTTACACAACATGCAGCGTGTACAAGGACTTTCCCCTCACCTCTCAGGTATTCTGTATAGCCTAATACATATTATTAAGATTAGAGAAGCATAATAAGAGCCTCTGTGACTTACCATAAAAGGGTAAATGAATGTTCCCTATTATTCCAATATTATATGTTTTAGGGCCATTTTTCAAAGGCGTGAAAGAGTATGTAAACAGTGGCAGCTCGCAGAGGGAGTGCTGCGGGGCGGTGAGGCGGGGGAGGGCCTGGGTGGGGGAGTAGTGGAGTCGGACGTACGACGGCCAGGAGTAAAGTAAGTAAATAAATAAATAAAAGTATTTACCTTGCGCTCGCTGCAGCGCCAACTCGGCGATGCAGCGAGTGCAAGGTGAATAGTTTTATTTATTTATTTACTTACTTTACTCCTGGCTGTTGTATGTCCGGCTCCTCTACCCCCCCACCCCACCGCCCCACAGCACTCCCTCTGCGAGCCGCCACTGTATGTAAACGGGTACTACAGGAGTACTGATTTACGTACTCTTAATGCATTTGTGAATAGGCTCCCGAGTCTTAGATTTTCAGACTTTGTACATGCCATTATTACAGTTTGATGGAGGCTCGAAATCTTCTACTAATGGTGCTACGATATTGTTGTGACTTTGTTGTGGGACTTGGGAGGTTTCTGAAAAGTGACAGGGGTATGCCAGAGCTGTGGCCGAGGAGCGAAAACAAACTTAACTGTGCAGTTTCTCAGTCATCATGTGAGCTGTGTTTCTGTCCAGTCAGTCCAGCCTCTGGTACCTCATACTCTCTCACATTGTTGAGGAGTAATGGCTGATTGAAGGAACCTCAACACATACCTTTGAGTTGTGGTGAATGTTGGTGCAAATGGAGCACACCACTGACCAGGCAGTCAAAAAAAATTCAGACTGTGGAAAAAAAGGTGAAGGTGGTTGGCTGTGAGAAGTAAAACCTTTTTATCTTAGCAGGGGTAGTAAATTGCAAGCTTTGAGCATTTCGGTGACGCATTACTGAAACCACGTGGTGATGCTTGGGTGAAGAAACACTGTCGATGGAATACACGCATGGAACAGGAGAAGGCATGAACATTACTGATTTGGGACATCTAGAACACAAGCGAGGGGCAGGCTTGTGTAAGATGTCACTGACAAAATGTTGCACGCATGAGAAAAGATGCGTATGTAAGTATGTTGCATGTGCGTTGCTGTGCGGTAGGGGTCACTTGACTCTCACTGGGATACCACAGGCCATCTTCTAAAGCGCAAGAGAGGTAAAACAAAGCCTGAGTCCATGTATAGGAAACTTTGTGGCAGATTTACAAGCCCCTTGCGTCACTTTTGCACCGTCGTTGCGTCAATTTTGTGACGCAGCGGCAGCGTAAAAGTTGCGGCTCATTTACAACGTGACGCATCTAGGGAGATGCGTCATGTTGTGAAGCCTTGTGCCACATTAAACCTGCGTCAGGTTTAATGTAAGCAGGGTGGTAAACAACGTTTACCCCCCCCCCCCCCCCCCGCAAGTCGGAAGTCCGACTTGCGGGGGGGGAGGGGGAGGTGTTTAATATCCAACACCTTCCCTAGTGTCCGCACAGACTGGAGTTGGAATAGTAAATTATACCATTCCAACATCCAGCGCCCCCGGAGTAATGGTATGCGGAATCACAAAGGCGTAAGGAGTGACGCAGCATGTTAGGCATAGGGCGCCCCTGAGCATTGCAGGAGTTGCGTTGTGCTTGCGACACGACTCCAGCAATGCGTGACTTTTCCGTCAACAGATGCGTCAGAATTTCTGACGCATCTGTCAATCCTTGCGCCATGGTGCACCATATTGTAAATACAGCGCATCCATGGTGATGCAAGGATTTGGCATGTTGGTGCAGGGAAAGTGACGCATCTCTACGGATGCGTCACTTTCCTGTAAGTCTGCCCCTTTGTATCTTGAGAGTCAGAGACATTTAGTTTAGTCGTCTGTGACAGGCAGACCACTAATAAAACTTAAGGAGATCCAAAAAAACAATTGCTACCCTTGTGCAAACCTGTGGTTGGTACACCATTCTAAAAGTGTTTGTTTAGTAAGGTTTTGGTGCTGATCCTACAATTGCACTGTTTGTATCAAATCAGTAACTCCAAAGAGTATAAAAGAATCATTTAGTGTTGTGTAGTTGCAGTCAGTAGCTATTGTCAAGATTAATCCTGTTTAGGCAGTCATATTTTGAGAATTACTGGGTTATAAAAGACAAAAACCCTTTTCACATTGAGTACAGTGGAGGAAATGCAGAATGTGACACCTCCACCTTTCTTTCTGAACCACCCAGGGAAGCATCCATAAAATGTTGTAAATGGAAAAAGGTATTTTAAGCTGTGCATGTGTAAGTGGTGTGCACACTGGATTATATTAGAAGGAAACTCTTCTTCAAAATGTCTTAGGAGCTGAGAAGGAGGGGCTAACAGAGGGCTAACCAGTATTGGGGAGAGAATCTGCACAGGGTCTTTATGAATTTGATATCTGCATAAAGAGCTCCACTTTTATTACTTATGTCCATGGTCTCCACAATTATGTGAAGACATTATTTGCGACGTCGAGTTCAGACAGAGGGAGCATCAGTCAAACACTTTGCAACTACTTTGCAAAAAATAGAATCACTTTGCAAGTCTAAACCCCTGACAGAGAAAAGAATAAGGGACCAGTTCTTACTGAAATGTAATTGTGAGAAAGTACGGGAAGAAACGGAAAGAATTGGGGCTCCAGAAAGAGCCGCCAGTCACTGGATTTTTGATTATTTCATTGAGAATCAAACACACAAAACTGTGTTTAGGAAATAAGGAAGGGTGGAAATAAACAAGGCAATGTGAATGTGGTTTTGTGTTATGCATGATAAAAAGGAGGCGTTGAATGGGAAATTTAAAGGGCAATGTTACAGAAGTTTTGTGACTGGATACAGGGCCAAGAGAGTCCCCTGCACAAGAGGTCACTTGTATGTACTGTGATTAGGAGGGATATGTCAAGAAATGTTGATCCAATATGAGGGTGGGCAGTGCTTAATTTGTAAAAGAATAAGTTTGCCCCTGTCAGGTGCCAATGCCCGTATTAACACAGCTACTAACCATCACACTCTTGCAAGTGTGACAATCCTAACTATTCCAGGCCCCCAAAGCTATAGGAATTGCCTGTGAGGCAGGTATTAGTCATTGTAAATGTAAATTTAACTAATAAACACCTGTTGTTGTGCTCATAATAAAATTAGCCAGACAGCGCCACCATGTGGCAGACTGTCATAAGCCCCGGTGCTGGCAATTAGGTGTCGGTGCCGAGCACCAGAAAACACTGGCTCAAATTAAGCACTCAGGGCCCGATTCACAGAACTAACTTAAGACAAAATCCTAAACTTACTACCATTTTGGTATTCACAGAAGGCACTTACTCATTTCGGTATTCACAGAAGTTAGGAGTCCTAACTTTAGGACTCCAAAATGCCTTCTGTGAATACAGAAAGTCTTAAAGTTAGGATTTTTCTCAGTTTAGGAGTAAAATTAGGATTTTTCTCACTTTAGGAGTAGTAAAGTTAGGACTCCTAACTTTAGGACTCCTAAATTCCTTCTGTGAATACCGAAAGTCTTAAAGTTAGGATTTTTCTCAGTTTAGGAGTCCTAAAGTTAGGAGTCCTAACTTTACTACTCCTAAATTGAGAAAAATCCTAACTTTAAGACTTTCGGTATTCACAGAAGACATTTAGAAGTTCTAAAGTTAGGACTCCTAACTTCTGTGAATACCGAAACGAGTAAGTGCCTTCTGTGAATACCAAAATGGTAGTAAGTTTAGGATTTTGTCTTAAGTTAGTTCTGTGAATCGGGCCCGCAGGGTGGACAAAAGGAACCAGGTTGAGGCAATGAAGAATTTAAAAGAGCCAATTTAAAAAAGAGGACCTTCTAACCTTCAAGGATATGATCAAATGCTATTGCAGACTTATAATTTGTTGGAGACAAAGATTAAAAATTAGCGCCCTACAAATGAAATTTAATTGTGTCTGCCTGGGAAGTTGGATGTTGTGAATAGTTTGAGATGGTAAAGGGATTTGGGTGAGGACCTGCAAGCGTTTGAACGAGGAAGGAATTGCACTGTAATTACAGATGCCTGCTGAAGATCTCTTGGAGCAGGTGATAGATGCCGTTGGGACGACCATAGCATTTACATGTAGGACACTGAGAAGGGCAGTGCTGAACTACTCAGTGATAGAAGAAGAGGCATTGGCAGTCAACTGGGCTATTCATAAGTTCAAGACTTGTCTCTGGGGGTCAAACTCACAGTCAGGGCAGACCACAAACCACTATGTGAGATCATTGAGAAAAAGGGGTTAGATGCAGGTCTGAGAAGGATACAGGATGGGTTGTTAATCTACAGGATTACACATTTTAGGTAATGTACATTCCAGGTATCATTAATCAACCTGGCCTGGCTGTTTATCAAGGTTTATTTTTATTTTTATTTATTTTAGCGATTTGTAAAGCGCCTGGTGACCCGAGGGCATCCCCGCGCTATAATCTTGAAGGCGAACCTGAGGGCAAAAAGGGGGGGTTTTTATTTAGGAAACAATATCGTTTTCAATTTCTTCCTGAACAGCAGGTGATTGGATTCCAGTCGGAGGGTACGGGGGAGAGCGTTCCATCTCGTGGATGCATTAATCGAGAAGCGGCGGCCACCAGAACGTGTCTTCTTATGTCTAGGGACATTGGCCAGATTCTCATTCTCCGAGCGGAGGGACCTGGAGACTTTGTAAGGAGTAACCAGGTCTCTTAAGATGTTTGGGCCGGAACCGTTAAGCAGCTTATGTGCAGTGCAGAGGGTCTTGAAATCGACCCTTTGGCGGATTGGAAGCCAGTGAAGATCCTGGATTGCTGGCCTGGCTGATGCTCTGGAGGGGAGATTCCAGAGTAGCCGGGCGGCTGCGTTCTGCGTTCGCTGGAGTTTGGACAGGGTAGATTCTGGTGCTCCGAGGTATATCATGTTACAATAGTCCAGCCTTGCGAGCACCAGGCCCTGTACTAGGAGCTTCCTGGATAGGGGCGGGAGAAGTGGGAGGATCTTCCTGATGGAGCGCATTAGGCCAAAGCAGGTCCCTGCTGTCTTGGTAGCTTGAGTCTTCATTGACAGCTCGGGCTCTAGCCATACTCCTAGGGTTTTAATTTCCTGTTTCGGGGTGGGGATCTCCCCGAAAACGGCTGGCCAGACCGAAGGAGGGATGGTGGACCACTGCTTGCCCAGAAACATGACCTCGGTCTTTGACCCGTTTAATTTGAGTGCTGACTCACACATCCAAGTGTGGATATTTTTAAGGCAGTTTTGGAGATTGTCCGGGTGTTTGTCCAATTGGGAAAGTGAGACGACTAGTTGGGTGTCGTCGGCGTAGCTTACTATTTTAATCCCGAAGGGGGTGACCACATCTTCAAGGGGGGCCATTGGTGGGTGACAACGTGGAGAACATTGAGGAAGAAGGCAATGAAAAGATGTCACAGAGGGTTTGTGTTGTTAATTTAGGAGCTATGGGGCATATTATCAAGCACGGCGTTAAAATTATCACCGCTTTAGCGGCAGAAAACTGCCGCTAAAGCGGAGATAATGGGCTTGATTATATGCCGCAGAGAATTCCAATAGAAGCCTATGTTGACACCAAAACATGGGCTTCTATATGAATTCTCAAGGGCATATTATCAAGCCCATTATTGCCGCTTTAGCGGCAGTTTTCTGCTGCTAAAAGCGGCGATAATTTTAACGCCGTTTCTTGATAATATGCCCCATCATCGGGGAGGAGTGACCAGATAAGATATAAAAGAACCTGTTACTGGGCAGATGATCAGGTGCTGTACACAGCGTGGAACCTGGAAAAGAATAAGGACACATGTTTGAAACCTTTCTGACAGATGAGGCATGAGTTATCTCCCAAGCACAAAATTCTGTTCAGAGGTTCCCGATTAATTGTCCTGCGTACCCTAAGGAACAGGCTTTTGGATTTGGTGGAGTTAGGACTTCTGGAAATAGTCAAAACAAAGGAAAGATTCCTGCTCAGGCTACATCTGGATGTAGCAAGGAAGATACTAGAGTGCAATGAATGAATGGTGCCCAAGTGACAAGATTTTGAAGAGACACTCGCCTCTTATGTGTGTTCAGGGTCTTCCAAATGGACCTTATAAAGGGGGATTTTTGGGCTCGGTGACCATTGTCAGGAAAACTGGCAGCACCATATGATTCTGTTTTAATTGATTTACTCATGTTAGCCAGAGGTGCAAATAGTGTGTGACATTAACACCAAAGTTCCAGTAAAGTTTCTCAAGAGTTTCTGCCACAGGGAAGGTTTACCACATGTTTTTTAACTGACAATAGAGTGCAATTCTGTTCCAAATAATTAGAAATGTTTTTGAGAGAGTGTAGGATTGAACACCAGAAGTGGGGTATCACTGTGAGATTTAAAAGGTTTTAGAGAAGTTTAATAGGACAATCAAGGAAGGAATACAATTGGCAAAAGTCAATGGGAAGGACTGCTGTATGTATTAGCAGTAGAGACTTTTGGCATACAGACTGTCACCACATTCGATGGCAGGGAAACCTCTTTTTGAGTATTTGAGAGAAAGACAACTGGATAAAAAATTGGTTCCTGAATGAATGAACTGGGGCAAAGGGTGGAGAGATGTGGTGAGGAACTATGGGGCATATTATCAAGACAGACGATAAAATTAACGCTGCTTTAGCGGCAGAAAACTGCTGCTAAAACGGCGATAATGGGCTTGATAATATGCTCTATGGAATTCCAATTGAAGCCCATGTTAGATGTGAAGGACGTCTAACATGGGCTTCAATTGGAATTCCATAGAGCATATTATCAAGTATTTATCGCCTTTTTAGCGGCAGTTTTCTGCCGCTAAAGTGGCGATAATTTTATCACCTGTCTTGATAATATGCCCCTATGTTTGGAAGAGATGAGAGCTCAGATTACAGAAGAGAAAGTTGAAGTATGTTTTAGGGAAGAAGATGCGGTGGTATGCCTGGATGGTGTTTGTAAGGTTTGTACATCTGTTGGCACAGAAAAATGATCTAAGGTCACCAAACCATTTGGAATAATAAAGGTATTTCACAACGCTGTGCAAATGGAGGATGGCAGGATATAGAACCTAAGCGTTGCTGTCTGTAACAATGGAGTCAGGAATGTCGACGGGCCTGGAGTAGTGTCAAATGATGAGCTAGAAGAGAAAAACATGAGTGATCATTCGGTGAGGAAGGGTCGACTTTTGCCACAAAGAGAGGATAGGACTCATTTAGAGTCAGGCAGAACTTTAGTATGTAGAGGGTGGAGACTGCTCCATCTCTGCCACCTACAAACACCTCCACCAGCCCGACAGAATAATGACCATCAAAGGTTTGGCCCTGTGTTCGCCCGCCCTATTTAGAGTGTGTGAACACACGGTGAGTTTTCACTGTGTGTCAGTGAAATCTGCAAAATGACTCTCATGGTGAGAGAGTCATTGTTTTTCTTTTTTTTCTTCAAAAGAAAATGACACTTTGGGATTTTCTTTTTTGAAAATAAAAATATTGAAAGTTTGACAGATGGCTCTATCATGATGATGGAGCCGTCAGTTATACTTTCAATGCATTTCCAGGAACTGCCATGACGCAAAGTATATCGACATGGCTACAGTACTAAGGGGCATATTATCAAGCACGGCGTTAACATTATCGCCGCTTTAGCGGCAGAAAACTGCTGCTAAAGCATCGATAATGGGCTTGATAATAGGCCGCAGAGAATTCCAATAGAAGCCCATGTTGACACCAGAACATGGGCTTCTGTAGGAATTCTCACGGGCATATTATCAAGCCAATTATCGCCGCAAAGTGGCGATAATATTAACGCCATTTCTTGATAATATGCCCCTATGTGTTGGTTCTATCTTACTTTTGTTATTCTTGTGTTAGTTTGAGTGTTGTTGGTTTGTTCCATTGGTCATTTTAAGGAGGGACGGTGTGTGGCGTCAGTGGTTACCGCAAGAACAGGAAAGTTGCATGATGACTATATTCTATTTTGGTATACTGTGGTGTGGGGCTTGGGGGGAATCTAAGAGTGGCTGAGGGGCGACAATAAACCTACCTGTGCCGTTTCTGACTCAACCAGTGAACTGCATTTCTTTCCTGTCAATTCTGCCTCTGGTACATGCATTTCCTTCACAGACATGAAACTGTGTAGACTGATTAGCATACAGTGTATCACAGTCTAAGTGACTGTCCTATGTGTCACCACAAGAAAGAAGAACTTTGCTGAGGTCTTTAAAAATGAATCCAGGTGCATAACTGTTTCTGAAGGAGCTATATTATGCTACAAAAAACTCACAAATAAATGTATTAATAATGTACACAAACTCCTGACCATAGTGGCAGAGACCTGGTCAATAACCTAGATATATTAGTAGAAAGACTGCTATATTTGAAGTTGCGGCTTTTGAAAAACTTGCAGTGTTTCATTTTTGTTATATTATATAAATAATAAAGCGGAAACCTACTTGTACTGAATTGTGGAGTGCTGTGAACACGGTGTTTAAAACATTGTTTTAATTCCTAAATGAAATATATTTATTTTTCTGCACAATAAATAGGAGAATTAAGCTATATAAATCTTGTGGAAAGAATGATGGTAGATCCTCTTCGAGCCTAAATGTTCTGTTTAATATGTTATTGGTGGCCTCCGGACCTGCTCTCATATAGGTACCACGACTTTATGAAATATTAAATCGCTGCATAGTTAAGAGGTCTCCGTTCAGTCAGATAGGCTTGGATTGCTATGCTGCTTTTCAACCACTAGAGGGCTCTGCTAACTGCATTGCTACGCTTTCAGTGGGAACACGAATGTGAAAAGCGCGAGAGGGAATCTGATCGCAACCAAATTATGAGAAAGGCCTTTTCTCAGAGACAAGAGCTCTTCCAGGCGGGAGATTATACAACACCAATAATACACACCACGATCAGCCTGACTACAGGCAAATGTCCCAAATATTGACAGCAGAAAACAAACCCAACAAGGATTGGCATAGCCAATAGGTCTCGCCTTTGGGACCTTATAAGTGTTTAGCCATGCAACAGTTTCATAGCTAAATACTTATAAGGTCCCAAAAGCGAGACCTATTGGCTATGCCAAGTGGCCGTGCGGCCGCGAAAGTGATCGCGATCAAACATCAAAGCGGCCGTGAGGCTGTGAAAGTAATCGCGGCGCGCGCTCCCACCCGCGCCCATGCACTGTAGCTCTAGGCTGGGCTGGTAGCTTTTTGGAGCCCTCTCAATGAGTCTCGCCAGCCCAGCGCATGCGCTGGGTCAGGCGAGACCTAAAAATTAGCCATGTAGTTAACTGCAGCTGTCACACAGTCTCGAAGCGACTGCTCTTTCTCCGTCAAGACTCCTTTTCTCCGTTTAAGGCTGTCCGCGTCATGGATCAAACACAAATTATTTCGATAACAGTGGGAATAAGATGTTTTTTATTATGGACATGTGATGTGGTTCAAGCGCAGTTCCCGATAATCAAACAAGCATTTGCAATTCCAACTGGTCTGGCTTATAAATGAAAGTGCCTCTCAATCAATCGAACGAGATTTATAGAGCACTACTTCTCACTCGTGAGGGTCTCCAGGCACTGGGGAGGAGTGGGGGGGGGTGTTGGGGGTGGAGGGGGATTTTCTGCTGCACCGAGCCATTTGTTGAAGAGGCCGGTTTTCAGTCTCTTTCTGAACTCCAATAGTGTTTGTGCTGATCGAAGAGGGAGGAGGTCGTTCCAGACTTTGGGGGCAAGGTTGTAGAAGGATCGGCTGCCGCTTTTGCTTCTGATGATTCGAGGGGAGTGGTCGAGGTGAAGCGTGGAGGAGCGGAGCTGTCTTGTGGGCTGGTGGAAGTTCACTCTGAGGTAGGCTGGGCTCTCCTTGTGGAGGGCTTTGAGCTTGAGTGAGGAGTTTGAAATGGCAGCGTTTGCTGACGGGGAGCTAGTGCAGTGCTGTGAGGGGGGGTCATGTGGATCTGTCTCGGGAGGTCGAGGACAAGCCTGGCGGGCACGTTCTCTAATGTCTGGAGCCTGTTTTGGAGTTGGGTGTTGATCCCTACATAGAGGGCGTAGCCGTAGTCCAGGCAGCTGTTGATGAGTGCCTAGATGATGTTGCTTCTGGGGTCTCTGGGGAGCCAATTGATGATTTTCTTCAGCAGGCGGAGGATGTAGAAGCATGCTGAGGAGATGGCGTTCACCAGTTTTTTAATGAATAGATTGATGTCGAGAATAATGCATAGATTATTTGCCTGTTCTGTAGGCTTCGGAGGGGGCCTGGCTCGGTAGGCCACCAGGTGTGATCCCAGGGGGAGGCAGTGCTCCCAAAGATGAAGCACACCACCCTAGACTCACCCAGATGGCTAGTTTTCAGAATTGTCAGAGTCTGGTATATTTTTTGAGGTGGCAGACTACCCAGGCCTAAAAAGTGCAGCCATTCACCGTTGCAAGTGGGACAATATTGGGAGTTAGCCAAGCTCTCTGGGTCCATATGTAAAAACAACACCCAAAAGAATAAAATGTCCTCTCGCTTGCCCTTGTATTGTGATGCTTTAGTCTGCAGGGAAACAGAAAGACTGTTGAAGTTTTAGGGGTGAGAGTGGGGCATGATGTTAGGATGGGCAAGACTCACCCCAATGTTTTATTACAAATATATATTGCTGTCATAAAGTGGGCTTCTGCCCTCCTGGGGGAAGATTGGGGGTACTTACCCCCATTTGACCCCGGGGGCAGAAAGACTGTTGCTCCATTTACTTGGAAGGGCCATGGCCATACCCAAGCCAGGCAGCCCCCACTTCCAAATTAAAAAAAATAAATCCTTGGTGTGTAGTGGGCTTCCCCCTGGAGGGGCAGATTGGGGTAATTACCTTAATCTGCCTCCCAGGGGGATGGAAGGCTGTTGCTCCCTGTATTCAGGGTGGGGGCATAACCATGCCCATGGTGGGCAGTCCCCGCCCCTCTATTTTTAAAAAAACCCTGGAGTCTAGTGGGCCTCCTGCCCCCCGGGGGCATATCAGGGGTAATAGCCCCCTTACTGTCCCCATCGGGGACAGAAAGGCTTTCCCCTTTTATTTGGGGTGGAGGCATGGCCATGCACATGGTGGACAACCCGCAACCCAAATTTGTATAAAATAAAATAATTCCCTGGTGTCGAGTGGGCTTACTGCACCCCCTGAGGTCAGATCGGAGGGCATTGTCCCCATCTGCCCCCAGGGATGGCAGAAGGACTGAAATAAAATAATTTATGAAGGGGAGCAGGTGAGCACAAGCCTTTGCCCAAGGGGCCGCTTCTCCTCTCCCTGGTGTCTAGTGGGTGGATCCCTGCTTGGGGATCGCTCTCCTGCGGCAATCCCCAAGCACAAATTCACTGGGCAGAGGTACCATTGGAAAGAAGATGTGCTCCCCTTTGTAACAATACCTCTCCCACTAGAGTCAGTGCTTGAGGGGCTGAGTTAGCTCCCCGAGCACTGATTTAGTGAAAGTAAAACGAGCCCTTCGGCTCATTTTACTTTCACTTTTGTATATAATGATGTCAACACACCACGCACATCCTACTGCAACGAATCCCACACCGCAGCTGGAACAAAGTCACCAAAGACCAGCTCCTCACCACCCTCGCCTGAGACCCTCCAACCGAGCCCTCTGACACAAGTGCAGCGGCCCACAACTTCAGACAATGGATCGACGACTGCGCCAACACCTTCGCCCCAATCAATAAACCCCCCAACAGGCGCACCGACACGAGAGCCATCTAGTTCAATACCGACCTCCAGTCTTCCAAACAAACCTGCCGAAGAATGGAGAAGCAATGGCGCCAAGACCAGACACCAGACAACCACGCATCCCTCAAGAACGCCAGACACAAGCACCTCCAACTCATCCGATCTGCCAAAAGGACCTCCTTCAAGGAACGTATCGACAACAATGCACACAACAGCAAAGAGCTCTTCAACATCGTGAAAGAACTCTCCTCCCCAACTCCAGCATGAATGACATCCCGCCGTCGCAAGAACTCTGCGATTCCCTGGCCACCTTCTTCCACTGCAAGATCGCAGACATCCTCGACAGCTTCGACACCCAGACACTGACGTCAGACGCCGACATCCCTGACCCAACACCCACCGAACACACCAACCTCCTGCTCTCCTGGAACCACGTCAACGACGAAGACACCATCAAAATCATGAACACCATCCACTCCTTCTGACCCCTGCCCCCACCACATCTTCAACAAAGCAAGCTCCATCATCGCACCCCAACTCCGAAAGATCATCAACAGCTCCTTCGAGACCGCCACCTTTCCGGAGAGCTGGAAACACGCCCTGCTCAAGAAACCTAAGGCGGACCCTAAGGACCTCAAGAACTTTCGACCCATCTCCTTGCTCCCGTTCCCGGCGAAAGTCACTGAGAAGATCGTCAACAGGCAACTAACCCACTTCCTGGAGGAGAACAACATTCTGGACTCCACCCAATGCGGCTTCGGCAGCAACCACAGCACCGAAACCGCCCTCATCGCCACCACCGACGACATCAGGACCCTACTGGACAACAGCGAAACCACGTCCCTCATCCTCCTAGACCTCTCGGCTGCCTTCGACACCGTCTGCCACCACACCCTACGCACACGCCTCCACGAAGGGGGATCCGTGACAAAACCCTGAACTGGATCACCTCCTTCCTCACCGGCAGAACCCAGAGAGTCCGTATCCCCCCTTTCAGATGTGAAGCAACCACAATCACATGCGGTGTACCCCAAGGATCATCCCTCAGCCCGACCCTTTTCAACATCTACATGGCACCACTCGCCAACATCGTCCGAGCACACCACTTCAACATCATCTCGAATGCTGACGACACCCAGCTAATCCTCTCCCTCACCAAGGAGCCAGCCACCACCAAATCCAACCTCCACGAGGGAATGAAGGTCGTCGCAGAGTGGATGAAGACCAGCCGCCTGAAACTGAACTCTGACAAGACGGAAGTCCTCGTCCTCGGCTTCACCCCCTCCTCATGGGATGACTCCTGGTAGCTGGCCGCGTTGGACGCTGCCCCGACACCCACCGACCACGCGCGCAACCTGGGTTTCCTTCTGGACTCAGCACTCTCTATGGCCCAGCAAGTCAACGCTGTCTCCTCCTCCTGCTTCAACACCCTCCGCATGCTTCGCAAGATCTACAGATGGATCCCCACCGACACCAGGAGGACGGTCACCCAAGCCCTCGCCAGACACAGGCTGGACTACGGCAACGCCCTCTACGCGAGGACCACGGCCAAACTCCAGAAAAGACTCCAACGCATACAAAACGCCTCCGCACGCCTCATCCTCGGAATCCCCCGCCACAGCCACATCACCGTCCACCTGAGAGACCTGCACTGGCTTCCGATCAACAAGAGGATCACCTTCAAGCTTCTCACCCACGCCCATAAAGCCCTCCACAATGCCGGACTAGCATACCTCAACGAACGACTCACCTTCTACACCCCGAACCGCCAGCTTCGCTCCCGAGACCTTGCCCTCGCCACCATTCCACGCATCCGCCGAACGACCTCGCCGCCAAGACCTGGAACACCCTCCCCATCCACCTGCGACAGACCCAGGACCTGCTGACCTTCAGGAGACTCCTCAAGACCTGGCTGTTTGATCAGTAGCTGCTTCACCCCCCCCCCCCCCCCCCCCCCCCCTAGCGCCTTCAGACCCTCACGGGTGAGTAGCGCGCTCTATAAATGTTTTGATTGATTGATTGAGCATGCTCTGCGCGCTGATCATCATTACAAACAAAAAAATCTCAGTCCGCTCTGTAAGCTCTTCTTAAACAGCCCGAGACTTAGCAGATTAAACAAAAACACTCTGGTGCAAAGCACCAGAAGTCCCTTTCTAACCCACTACATTGTCAGCCAATGGCTGACATCCACACTGGGGTGGATGTGCAGGTGTTGGCCATTAGACGAAACCCGCAGCAAAGAGGTTAATGATAAACATAGCATAAATCATCTATCCCCATGGTTTGTTTAAGTGGGTTATCAGCATCAAAACTCAAAATAACCGAATACATGTTTAAGAGAATATGTGACGGTACAACGCATGCCAGCACAACGCATGCCATTACAACGTGTTGTAACAACGCAAGAGCTGTTACAATGTGTTACCATTACAACGCAAACTTTTACCGTGCATATGCCTTTACAGCGAATTTCGTTGTAATAGAATGATTGGTAAAGGCATATTCGTGATTAAAGTTACGTTAAAATATATAAATATTTTACAAGTAAGTATAAACGCTATACACACACACACATATATATATATATATATATATATATATACAATCACACGCACACACATATATATATATATATATATATATATATATATATATATATATATATATATATATATATATATATATATTATATATATTCACTGAAAAAACCATAGGTTTCAGGGGCGTTATAGTTAGCTGGACATTTCCCTCGTACAAAACCCTAGAAATTCCCCCGTTATAGTTAGTAACTCGCGCCCCCGCAATGCACTGCTGATGATGTCACATATTACATCACTCATGACATGGTCAGTGACATCACTGATGACATCTGAAATGACATCACTGATGACATCACTGATGATGCCTTCCAGTGAGTGTGTGTTTTTGTAAATTTTAAATAGGTTTAATATATATATAGGGAAAAACCTATGGAAGAATGAGTGGGTGTATAAGTGTGTGAATGGATGATTTAGTAGGTGCGTTACTGACTCTATAAGTGAGTCATTAAAAGTATCTTACTGCAGACTAATGACTAAACTGTGTGAATGTCTGTATCTGTCTGTCTGTTGGTGTATAAGCGGCTGCATGGTTTTGTGAATAGCTATATGAGTGTCTCTATGGATTATTGATTGGTTGTCTGATTATCTGTATGGGTGCCTGAGTGTTTGTGTGGGTGGGGTGTGTGTGACTGTGCATACATGTGTGAGTGGGCGATTCTATGGGTGCATGGTTTTAAGAGTGCATCTGTGATGGACTGTATGGTTGGGTGAGTGTATGTATGGGTGTGTTAGGGATTGAATGTATATCTCAGTGGTACATGTGTGACTAACTACATATGTGAAAGGCAGTATATTTGTGTGTAAGAGTATATAAGTGGGTATATGTGAGAGTGTGTGATTGTGAGAGTGGCAGTATGGATGAGTGTGTGCTGGTATCAATGATTGTATAAGAGCGTAAGAATGTGGTACTATTTTTATGAGTAAGTGAACTTGTGTGTGTATAACTGCATAGGTGAGTAAATGGGAGTGTGATTAATTATTTGCATGACTGACTAGGTGTGAGAGTACCTCTATGGATGATTGGTGGTGTGTGAGTGTCTATGCAGCTGTATAAATGCATATGATAGCCCTGTACTGAGTGACTGTAAGTATGAGTGACTGTACAGGTGAGTGAGTGGATGTGTGTGTAGATCTAAGAGTCAATGAGTGGGTATGTAGTTATTGGTATTGGAGTATCTATGGTTTTGAGAAAGGACATCTGAAATTTTGATTGAGTATATCAAAGGGAGTGAGAAGATGCACTAATTTATCACATGGATGACGTCATCAGTGATGTCATCAGTGATGTCATTTCAGATGTCATCAGTGATGTCATCAGTGATGTCACTGACCATGTCATGAGTGATGTAATATGTGACGTCATCAGCAGTGCATTGCGGGGGCGCGAGTTATAGTTAGCTGAACTAACTATAACGGGGGAATTTCTAGGGTTTTGTACATGGGAAATGTTAAGCTAACTATAACGCCCCTGAAACCTATGGTTTTTTCAGTGAATTTCCAAGGTTTTTTAAATGCCAATTCCTAACTATAACGCCCCTGAAACCTATGGTTTTTACAGTGAATTTCAAAGGTTTTTTAAATGCTAATTCCTAACTATATCAGGCCTGAAACCTATGGTTTTTTCAGTGAATTTCAAAGGTTTTGTAAATGACAATTTTGAATGTATTAATTGTTATACTGATTTTTTTTATACTGATTTACTACATTTTTTAAACTATTTATTTTTAGATATATATTTTTTAATTACATTATAATACATTATACATTACAATACAAAATATACTTTCTCAGAATGAATTACTTTAGTTTAAATACTTGGCAAATAGGCAACAGACTTTTAAGTACAGTAGTTACAGTTGTTGCAATGGGCAATACAATTTCAAACACAAAGCAACATTGAGGAGCTCAATGTGAATTTCTAGTTAAATGCAATTAGTTACTTTATGGATTACTTTTCTAACCACAGGACTGGATCCTAGATTCAGTCCTTGGACATCTCCTGTAAACAGTTGAGTAAAAGCGCTTTGGTTACAGTAGTAATTTTTAAGGAATATTATTGTATTTTAAAAGTTGACACTTAGAAACTTAGAAAGTAGTGTTATCGTTACTTTTTCTTACTCAGTGGTGGATCCTGGATCCAGCACTGGCCAACCTCATGTGAATGTGTTTAAGTCATACAGACTTTTTTTAGGAATATTTTTAGTTCATGAAAATAGACACTTAGAAACTTTTCTGGTGAAAACCACACAATGGATTCCTATGGAAGGATATACAAGTTACTGGTAAGTACGTTTAGAATTACTTTTCAGGGTCAGTGCTGGGCTAAAAGATGCAGCCCTGGGTTCTCTCCTGATAACAGGTGAGTAAATCGGAATTCGTAGTTCGGCTGATTTTAGAGGAATATTTGTACGTTTATAAAATGGACACTTTGAAAATTTTCTGGTGAAAACCACACAATGGATTCCTATGGAAGGAAATACAAGTTACTGGTAAGTACGCTCAGAATTACTTTTCAGGGTCAGTGCTGGGCTAAAAGATGCAGCCCTGGGTTCTCTCCTGATAACAGGTGAGTAAATCGGAATTCGTAGTTCGGCTGATTTTAGAGGAATATTTGTACAATGGTGAAGGAAGGGGGAGGGGCCTGATATGACGTGTGCAAACACGCCCTGTGGCGCGTTTTAAGTTGAGGAATTAATTCCTCTTCAATCCTGAGGTCCCCTGGGGGCCAACTAGCCCACCAGGTACCTCCAGTACGCGCCAGGGAGCTGCATTGCAGAGAGGTATTCAGAGGCCACGCCCCTTTTTACAACACTCTGCAACACAGCTCCGTGGAGCTTACTGGAGGTACCTGGTGGGCTAGTTGGTCCCCAGGGACCCTCAGGATTGAAGAGGAATTAATTCCCCAACTTAAAACGCGCCACAGTGCGTGTTTGCACAGATCTCACCTCAGGCCCCACCCCCTACCTTTACCACTGTGCAAACGCGCCCCGTGGGGTGTTTAAAGTTGGGGGATTAAGTCCCCTTGAATCCTGAGGTCCCCTGGCGGCCAACAAGCCCACCAGGTACCTCCAGTATGCGCCAGGGAGCTGCGTTGCAGAGAGGTGTTCAGAGGCCACACCCCTTTTTACAACACTCTGCAACGCAGCTCCGTGGCGCTTAGTGGAGGTACCTGGTGGGCTAGTTGTCCCCTAGGGGACCTCTGGATTGGAGAGGAATCAATTCCCCAACTTAAAACGCGCCACAGGGCGTGTTTGCACAGTATCACCTCAGGCCCCGCCCCCTACCTTCACCACTGTGCAAACGCGCCCCGTGGCGCGTTTTGATTTGGGAGATTAAGTCCCCTTGAATCCTGAGGTCCCCTGGCGGCCAACTAGCCCACCAGGTACCTCCAGTAAGCGCCAGGGAGCTGCGTTGCAGAGAGGTGTAAAAAGGGACGTGGCCTCATTACACCTCTCTGCAACGCAGCCCCCTGGCGCATACTGGAGGTTCCTGGTGGGCTAGTTGGCCCCCAGGGACCCCCAGTATTGAAGGGGAATTCGTTCCCCCTCTGCAAACGCGCCAGGGGGCGCGTTTGCAGAGTGATGAAAGGAGGGGGCGTGGCCTCCTCCCCATACCCTTTAAAAAAAAAAAATCTTTTTAAGAAGGGGGGCTGTGTAGCCCCCCTTCTCTTTCTTATTTTTGGCCCTGGGGACCCCATCCCCCAGGCCCTGTCCCCAATTTGTATTTTTTTATAAAAAAAAAAATTAAAAAATCGGGAAGGGGGCTGCGTGGCCCCCCTCCCAAGGCCATAATTTGCCCCGGGGACCCCATCCCCCGGGGCATGGCCTTTCTTTTTTTTTTCTTTTTGGAGGGGGGCTGCCTTGCCCCCCTCCTGTGTCCCCTTTTGGCCCCGGGGACCCCATCCCCCGGGGCCGTTTTTTTTTATTTATTCATTTTTTTTATTTTTAGGAGGGGGCAGCGTGGCCCCCCTCCCGGGCCACTGCTGGCCCCGGGGACCCCATCCCCCGGGGCCTAGCCACCTCGTTGGGGACCATGGGGGGGGTCCCAATCCCCCCACGTCCCAGCCGGCTCCCGCTTCCTGCGGGAGCCGGCATTGCTTTTCCACATGGGGAGCAGCTAACATACTGCTCCCCATATGGAAAAGCAATCTGCTTTGCTTCATTGAAGCGAGAGCAGGTTTCCCTGCTCTCGCTTCAATGAAGCAAAGCAGTTTGCAATGGCAGGGTGGGAGCCGCGAGCCCCCCCACACAGATTATTTATTTATTTTTTAAACAAACAATCCCCGGGGGGTGGCAGTCCCCGGGGCTGCGGGGGGGCCATGAGCCCCCCTGCATACATTAAATTAAAGCCCCAGGGGGTGGCGGTCCCCGGGGCTGGGGGGCCCCTCTGGGCCCCCCATTTTGATAAAGATATTGCCCCTGGGACTTGCCTCCCCCGCGATCTAGCGGGATGCGCGGACCCTACGCGCATCCCGCTATTTAAAAAAAAAATAAAATTTTTTTTTTTGGCCTTGGGGATCCTTGTGGGACCCCCTGAGCAGGCCTAGGGGGTCAGGGTGTTTTTACCCTGCTCCCTTGTCGCGTTTTGCACGTTTTTTTTCGGTTTCTTGTGCCTCGGTTCTACCGAGGCACAAGATGGCTGCCAACACTTCCTGATTCAGAGTGTTGGCAGCCAATTAGCATTCAGCTCGTGCTCGGGAGGGTTCGGGGAGGGTGCGGGGAGGGTGCGCGTATCCTCCCCGGCCATAGATATCACTAACTTTTTTACCCTAATTTTCTCAGGAACTACTGAACGGATTTACACCATTTAAGCAAAAGGCACGTGTCTGAACTGAGGACTACCTCTTTGTCAAATTTGGTGTAATTCCGTTCAGCAGTTCGGGCTGTAGCTGCGACAACAGATCCTATGGGAAATTGCATGGGGAAAACGTGTTTTGGGACCCCCCTTTTTTCTCTGCCCCTGCTTGACGAATCACCACGAAACTTTCAGGGTAGGAGCGGAGCGGAGCTGGCCAAAAGTTTGGAAAATTTCGCGAAGATTCGTCAATCGCCGCCAGACTTATTGGGAATAGAATGTTGCGGATTTCCTATGGAAAATAGGTCCTAACTATAACTATAACTATCTATTTCCTTGTAAAATTCCTTTTTTTTACTAAAACATATACATATATATAAATACGTATATACACACACATGTATATATTATCTACTGGCGGTCACCAGTAGATAGTTATAGTTAGGACCGAGTTTCCAAAGGAAATCTGAAAATTCTATTTTAAATAACTTTGGCGCCGGTTGACGAATCCTCGCAAAATTTTCAAAACTAATGGGGCGCTCCGCTCAGCTCCTACCCTGAAAGTCTCGGGGTGATTCGTCAAGCGGGGGCTGAGAAAAACAGGGGGTCCCAAAACACGTTTTCCCCATGCATTTTCCCATAGGACCTTTAGTCGAAGGTACAGCCCGAACGGCTGAACAGAATTACTTGAAATTTGGCAAAGAGGTAGTCCTCAGGTCAGGCATGTGCCTTTTGCATATATGGTGTAAATCTGTTCAGTAGTTCCTGAGAAAATTGCAGTTAAAAGCACATAAATATCTATAAGCGCGCACCATAACGTGCGCGAGCGTAATTCTGATTGGTGGTTACATGTCAGTCAACATTCGAATCGGTCGAAATCAGGAAGTGTCGGCCGCCATTTTGTGTGTTTTGTGTGTGACAGTGAAAAAGAAAGGTGGAGAACGTGAAAAGGGGGCAGGGTAGAGAGTTCCTGACCCCCTAGCCTTTGTCAGGGGGTCCCTGAAGGACCCCGAAGGATGAAAAAAACATTATATTTTTTTTTCATAAAACCGCGGGGTGCGCGCACGGTACGCGCACGGCGGCAAAAAATTGGTAATAACATAGATTTCAAAATCATGTGTAAGTGTTTAGAAAGGGGCAGCTTGTTTTCTTGAAATGTGATGGTTAGCATTCAGCAGAAATCACTATCTCACAGATGCGAGGCAAATGCTAACACATTTGAAAACAACAGGGTAGATTTTCCTTCCACTCCTCCAATGGGTGAGGTAGTTCCTACATGTTCAAAACTCCAATTAACCCTTACCACACATGTACTCTTACATACATCTCTGCAGTCTTCATGCAGTTGTGCAAGCGTCCATGCAGATCTCTCTTGCACCTGACAATACACAGTCTCCAGAAACACACTCTTAGCACACAGGCAGCTGCTTGTCCTGCACTCTCATGATTACTATTCAGCACTGTATGGTATTTCAGATAGCAGTGTGTAACGCTAACACATTCAACATCACCAAGGCTCATTTCCTTTGCTCTAGTCTAATCACTCACCCAGGTTCCACATGCTCTTGGTCTCAAGTAGCTGTTAGGACATGTGCTCTTTTCTGTCTCTCTAAACTATAAGGAAAATGTGTCAGGCTGTTACAGCACGCATTGAAAGAGGAAAAAGCCTCTTGTGATTGTTTTTGTGCAGGAAGGTGTCCCTTCCTGCACAAGAACAATCTCCCCACAACGCAGGCATCCTTGCAGCATGGTGCAAGGGAGCCTGCGCCGGCGCATGGCTGCAGTTTGTGCGCCAGCGCAGGGGAAGCATAGAGATGCGACATATTCTTGTAAATATGTCGCATCTCTGTGCTTCGAAACTAACGCAGAACGGTGCAGCAAAATTACTTGCTGCACCGTGCTGCGTTAGTTTGTTATAAATCTGCCCCTCTGTTTCTACCACTTCTGCTCTCTCCATCACTCATTTTCCATCTATGTTAATTTTTTAACCTTCTCCGTCATTCTCCTTCCCTCGCCTTCCCTAACTGTCACTATCCTTTTCTCATAGTCACTCCTATTCTCCTACTTCACTTCCTCCTGTCTGTATCTCACACCCCTTCACCTTTTCGCATTATTTCCTTCACTCTCCCTCACTCTCCTTTGCTCATTGAAAGCCTGAGTCCCTTTCTCTCACTCCAGTTTCCTAAATCCCACCATCCCCTCACTCCCCATCTCTCACTTTCCCTTACCACCTTTTCTAATCCTCATACCCCTTATCTCACCATCACTCCACTTCTCTTTCTTTCAATCCCTTTACCCTGCTGTACTTCATCCGCTTCGTCTGTTACTCCCTTTTCCTATCTCTGTCCCTTACTCCCCTTTTCTCACTCCCCCTCCCTCACTCTCCATTATTCACTGCCATTCCCTTACTCATTTACTCTTCTTACCTGTATCCTCTACCCTTAGTCCTTTTGTTGCAGTCAGTCTCTCACTTCCCTTTCATGACTGATCATACTTTCCTTGTCACTCTCATTCTGTCAGTCCTTTCCTCCTCTTCACTCAGTCATTTCAATCATTCATGTATACACTACACATTCATTCAATCAATTTACAACACAGTATATATATTAAGAATATAGCTCTTCTTGGAGAAGTGAAGTGAGTTCTGAAAAGAACTTTTATTTTTTGTTTTGTATTTTTTTTTTAACAATTTTGTATTTTTTTGTGGATTTTTTTAGAGCATCAAAAAAAAACTGTTCTACAGGAACAAAAATAATATAAAAAAAAAATTAACGGGGGAAGCAAGTGTGCTGCTGGATCTTGTTCTCTATGAGATTGATGCTGGTCTCTCCGTAACAGAGAATGGCATTGCACACGTTGCAATGAATGTGGACGTTTTTGAATACAGGGCGGATGTCCAGAGATCTGGAGCATGGTGAATCTGCAGCCGCAGATGATGTGCTCGGCTGAGTAGTTCCAGGGTTCTCTCTCATGGCCCATGTTGACTCCTTAGCATACGCTACAGGGTGCATTTTTTTAAAGTGCCTTATCATCGAGTAAATACTGAAAGAGTATTTTTTGGTTGGGTCTCCTCGAGATAAGACTGTCCCACATACAGTGCAAGTTACTTTTGGTGCATTTACCTTCTTTTGACCTTCTGGATATGTAAAAAAATTCCAAATAAAAGAGTCTTTCTGTTTCCTCTTTCTTGCTGGTTCCAAAAAGGTCTCTTCCTCACTTTCTGAAGTGAAGTGGTGCTCTGCCATTTTCAAATGAAATTTTTGCTTGAAAAGGTGTCCAGATCCTTCTCCCAGGAAATTTGAAGAAAAAGTGAGGGGAGTGAGTGTGGTGTTTGAAACAGAAACTACTATGAACCAATGAAAAGTGTTGTTTCGTAATCACATGACTTGCCGTGCGCGCACCTGGCGTGTACCGTGCGTGCACGGAGCACGCACGCAAGCGCACATGGAGCACGCACGCGTGCGCACACGGAGCACGCACGCGTGCGCACACGCAGCACGCACGCATGCGCACTCTGGGCACGCACGGAGCACGCTTGCATGCGCACACGAAGCATGCATGCGCACACGAAGACGGTGCGCGCACGGTACGCGCACCCCCGCGGCAGAAGATAGCCAAAGAGAAAACTTAAAAATGTGAAAACAAGTAACGGAGGACACTTCCTAACGCCCTAGGCCTTGTCACAGGGTCTCAAAAGGACCCACAAGAGGAAAAAAAATGCTTTTGATTTTGCCGGTGCGCGCACCGTGCGCGCACGGTGCACGCACCGTCAAAAACCCTAAAAAAACAAATTAAACTGATTAGAAGTTTATAGAAGATATTAACTATGCTGTTCAACTTTATCCAAATTCAAAAACAAAAATAGCTGAGCCATTCCATATTACAGGATACAGTCAATCTATAACTATATACATAGGTAGTTTATTGTAAAATAAATATATAAAAAATATAATAATACATACATAAATTAGCATTTAAAAAAACATGCAAATTCAGTAAAAAAAAACATAGGTTTCACACACGTTATAGTTAGGAATTAGCATTTTAAAAACCTTGCAAATTCACTGAATAAACCATAGGTTTCACACATGTTATAGTTAGGAATTAGCATTTAAATAACCTTGCAAATTCACTGAAAAAACCATAGGTTTCACACACGTTATAGTTAGGAATTAGCATTTAAAAAACCTTGCAAATTCACTGAAAAAACCATAGGTTTCACACATGTTATAGTTAGCTGGACATTTTACTCGTACAAAACCATTGAAATTCCCCCGTTATAGTTAGTTCAGCTAACTATAACTCGCGCGCCTGCAATCCACAGCTGATGACGTCACATATTACATCACTCATGACATGGTCAGTGACATCACTCATGACATCACTGATGACATCTCAAATGACATCACTGATGACATCACTGATGACATCATCCTTGTGTAAGAGTGGCAGACCTCCTTTTATCCTAATATAAACTTTGATACACACATTGAAAAATACAAACGAAAGTTTTCAAAACTATAGAGATACCAATACCAGTTAGAACAACCTATTCAGTAATTCCAAAATCTACATATGCATCCACTCATTCATCAACGCTTATATATAGTCACTCATACATGTACTCAGTCATCATATCTACTCATACACCTATACATCCTGTTACACACCTACACTCATACATAGAGTTACTCACACACATACTGACACATGCAAATAAACATCCATTTACTTGCATGTACAGCTATACACACACCAGTACACTTACTTCTACAGAAACGTACACATACTTACTCTCTAAAACAATCACTTATAGAAACACATACTTATTTATACAGGAACTCTTCCAATCTCTCACTCTCATATATCCTCACTTATATACATCAATACTCAAATATACTAGTTCAAAACATATGGACTTACTCATAAAGAGACTATTGAGACAGTCATTCACTCTCTTACTCACCCATACACACACTCATCCACCCATACTGTCCTGCTCACATACTGTCTTCAAAATACATACAAACAGTGAGTCACTCATTCATGTGTCCATACGCTAAGTAACATCCCTCACTGAACCATACAGACACTCATACTGATACTCTAAAAACGAACTAATAACCCATATACACACTCGTGTAGCTACTCACCGACCCATGCAGCCACTTATCCACAAAGTGAGACACTGATACAGATATTTAAATATTTAAACATTACTCACTAATACTTGTATTCACTAAGATACTGTTAATAAGTCAGTTGTACAATTAATAAAAAAAAAAAAAAACCATCCATTTAGACACTTATTTACCCATTTATTATTGCATTAACCTTTAGATATACATATATAAAAAAAATGTATTGTTCAGAAAGAAACATATTCACTGGATGATGTCATCAGTGATGTCATCAGTGATGTCACTTGAGATGTCATCAGTGATGTCATGAGTGATGTCACTGACCATGTCATGAGTGATGTAATATGTGACATCATCAGCAGTGGATTGCGGGCGCGCGAGTTATAGTTAGCTGAACTAACTATAACGGGGGAATTTCAATGGTTTTGTACGAGTGAAATGTCCAGCTAACTATAACATGTGTGAAACCTATGGTTTTTTCAGTGAATATATATATATATATATATATATATATATATATATATATATATATATATACATATACACACTTTTCCTTAAAATCCCACAACCCCTCAACCCATACCCACCCTAAAATTACCCTTGCCACCCCAAAACCTATACCCTCCCTAAAACCTAAAATTACCATCACCACCCCAAAACCCATACCCACCCTAAACCCTAAAATTACCTTACCGCCCCAAAAACCCATACCCACCCTGAACCCTAAAATGACTCTTGCCACCCCAAAACCCATACCCACCCTGAGCCCTAAAATTACTTTGCCAGCGCAAAACCCATACCCACCCTGAACCCTAAAATACCCTTGCCACCCCAAAACCCATACCCACCCTGAACCCTAAAATTACCCTTGCAACCCCAAAACCCATACCCACCCTAAACCCTAAAATTACACATGGCACCCCAAAACCCATACCCACCCAAACCCTAAAATTATCCTTGGGACCCCAAAACCCATACCCACCCTGAACCCTAAAATTACTCTTGGCACCCCTAAACCCATACCCACCCTAAACTCTAAAATTACCCTTGTCACGCCAAAAACCCTTACCCACCATGAACCCTAAAATTACCCTTGCCGCACCAAAAAACCTTGCCCACCCTAAACCCTAAAATTACCCTAGGCACCCCAAAAACCAAACCCACCCTAAACCCTATATACTTACCTCATACTTACATGTAAAACACATATGCCTTTACCATTCATGCCTTTACAACGAAATTCATTGTAAAAGCATGCGTGGTAAAGGCATATGCGTTTTGATGATATACGTTGTAATGGCATTGCGTTGTGATGGTACTTGCGTTGGGATGGCATTCGTTGTAATGCCATGCGTTGTGATGGTACTTGCGTTGTGATGGCATCCATTGTAATGGCATGCGTTGTAAAATTTTCGCTGTGATGGCTGTTTCCCGCCTGTAACAGTGTAATAATAAAAATTCTCCACACTTTGAACCCAATTGCCTTTAACCCATGTTTTTCTTAATAATTAAACCCAGGGAATCTGTCATACTTTTACCAATAAACCAATAAGGCCTATTTCCATTAACATTGGCTTGATATCATAACCAACACAAGCCTAGTCAAATGTGTATATGTTCTTACCCATCACGCACAAAGTTATAGAATTCCAAATATTTTCAAAATTTCAGTTGGCAAAACAATACAGAGCTAGAGATGTGCAAAATTCTAGTAACCTGCTTTCTTGTAATTTAGGTAAATTTACCCAAAATACAAACCCTGCGTTCAATGCCATATTTTAGCATGAAAGGGTTTCTCATCTTTTTGGACATGAGGGCAAATTTTGGGTTAAAAAAGTAATTTAAAAAACACAAGTGATGCAAACGAGTGCCGCTTTCATTCTGGTCATTTGCGTTGCTCCCACGCTCCTGTGCTATCATTTTGCAATGGCTTATTCATGTCATATTGCGTAACAGCATCATTTTTGAAATTTTGCATGACAGCATAACAAAACATCACACAAATTACGCTTCATAATTTAAATATGCCAGGCCTACTGCCTTTGTCATAATTTTCTGTGGTAAATAGATCAAATCTATGGCATCGGACATACATTTTCCGGGTGAATCAATCAGGTCTATAGCCATTATCATTGAATTATCACCATAATCAATTCATTCCTCCTGTATCGACGATAAGCTTTTCTGCAAGGTAACCATTGTATTGTATTGTAATTGCATTTATATAGCACTTACTACCCCTGTCGAGGCATCAAAGTGCTTTTTCGGTGAGTAGCAAGATACTCCTGGACCCATTAAGGATTAATGTTGAAATAGTATAGTGAAATATGAAAGTATTTTAAGTGGTGGATATGTTAGTCAGTTATCTGGATTCGGAAGGATAGCAGAAGGATAGAAGAGGAAAAAAGGTTTGTATTTATATAGCGCTTGTTACCCCTGATGGGGTGTTGAAGTGCTTTTTTTGGCGAGTAGCACGCTACTCCGGAACCCATAAAGGATTAGTGTTGAAAAATAGTATATTGAAATATGAAGTAATTTGAGTGGTGGATATGTTATTCAGGTATTTGGATAGAGAAGGGTAGGCGGCGGGATAGAAGAGGATTCTTACAGTCTTCAGATGACAAATGTACAAAAAAAGTACACATGGCGAAGCAAAATGCTCTCTCTCCTAAGAGGGGTTATCACAGTGCAAATTGTCTCTCTTCACTTTGTGTCAGATTGGGTAACCAATTTCAAAACCTTTACCATCAAAGGTCATTTTTGAGATTCCATGAAATTTAATAGCTGTCAGCAGGCTTCAATACATAGTAGTAACAATCCACCCTTAAATGCCATTTTTACTTCAGCATCTTCTTTTTAAAATAAGTGTGTCAGGCTTACTGCCTTCATCCTAACGTTCCACAATAAAAAGATTAGGTTCATAGACTTGATCATTAACTAATACAGTCACACTGTATCTAACGCATACTTTTCCACAAGTCAAAAAGTGCAGAACGAGAACTCTTTTCAGTGGAAGCACATACATTCTGTCCAATCAAATGCTGTACTCAATGTAAGCTACATGTGGGAGGAGCCTAATCACCTATCTTATTAGTACTTCTGAAAGCTCTTTCTCTATTGGTCACATAAAGTGCAGCGACAACTGTATGGTTGAATCAAACCGAAAAATCCCATAAAAGTACTCTAGTAAGATCTGACAACCTTGAAATCATGTTTATAGTGTGAGCAGTTATCAGTTTTGCAGACCTGGGATCACTGGACGAGCTTAGCAAGGGAGTCCAAGCACTCTGGGTGGGTCTGCTGTAATTTGGGAGCGTCTCTCTGCCCCACCTCAATAATAAATAAATTAATAAATCATGATAAGTGATTAATTTCTCCACAAGCGATATAATGGCTGTATTATTGGCTATAAGCCATCAGTTTTACGCAGTCAGTTCCAAAAAGGAACTTTCACATTATTTTCATGTTAGAAGCTCTGAAAGTATCCAGGAATGCTATTGTTCACACGACACATGATGTAGCATTAACGAGAAAACAAGTAATGGCAAAGCCAGTAATTCTTACTTACCTTTATAGAAATGCTTGTTTATAGTAGTCTGTCAAGATCGGTGTTGTACCTTCCACATTTCTGCTGCAGTTTCTCAAGTGACCCCAAGGTGGCAGTAAAGGACAGCAAACTGATTTTAAACATTGCTCTGTTTGCAATGCTTCTTTCGGAGCAGGAAGAATGACAAATTTACCAACGGCGGAACCAACAAGCATTTGCAATGCAATAAATAGGTCTCGCAATTGCGAGATTTTGAGCTACTGCCAATGTAAATGACAATGCCTTTTATTTATGTGTTTAAAAAACCCTGCAATAATAAAAGGCATTATCACTTACAATTCCAATAGGTCAAGGTTTCTAAAATGCGAGACCTATTGCATTGCAGATGCTTGTTAGAAAGTGGAATTTGTTTTTTTTACATGAGTTCGAATTGAGAACACTGCAGCTGCTTGCATTTACAAACACAGTGCGCGTGCCACCTAGTCTGAGGACATGTTATGCTCCCTTCACAGTGGCAGCATCACCTTTATTATTGGATTTTAATGGTTCTACGCTAAGCTCTGAGCCAGCCGAGTCTGAACAAAAAGGTGAGAAATATCTGCATTGAAAGATAGGCCACGTTTTCTCATATTCGCAGTGAAAACAGTGTTTCCTTCCATGGATTTAAAAAAACATGATTTTGTGTTTTTACCGCTCTGCCGAGAAAAACAAGTTGGTTGAAGCATTGTACCTTTGTCTTTCACTTTCTACTATTAAAGGGCGCAGTTTAACAGCTTTTCTGCGCTGTTATAGGTACCTCGAAAGTATCAGCAGCACACACATGAATTTACAGAGCAGCCGTGCCCACGCTCACTAGAGCAGCTGAGTTAGAGCGGTTGCAGAGTGTGCATTGCACCGAATGTTATGCAGCTGTGCTTCATTGCGCGCAGTCATACCCAGGGCACAAGTCCTAAAAAAAAAAAGTGGGGGCACTAACCAAGTTTGGCAGTATGCAAGTGATATCATTGCGCGTGACATCATGGCTTGTGACATCACAGTGCTGATATCACCGCAGGTGGCATTACAGGAAGTGTTATCACTACCCGTGACCTCCCAGGAAGTGACCTCCCAGGAAGTGGCATCACAAGAAGTGACATCAGGTCTTAAGACCTCACACATATGCTTTGCAGGTCTACTTTGAGTGCATTTATAATATTTAACGAATGGGAATTTGCATCAGGGTTGTGCCCAAAAAGTGACGCAACACATACGCAAAATCCGGACCTCAACTTATTTATTTTTTAAAACCCACCAAGAAAATGGCACGAAGAAGAAACGTGGCGATACATCTGTTCTGCTTAATTGGTTGCAAAGTCTGCATTTTAAAATACCTTATGGGATTAGGGCACGTGCTGGAGAGATCTCTAGGGTGCCATCTAAATATCAGGGAATAATAATGGTAAAATAACTCTGGAGTATAACGTATTTGCTGGAGAGATCTGTGTTTTGTCTAGTCCCAGTTTTGAATCAAAGTAGCATAGAGGGTTAATATGTCCTAAAGCCGGTGACACATTTTTATTTATGTAGGTGGGTACGTTACTGCTTTTAACTCGGAGATCCTTTTGTTACTGACCGTTCATAAATTGTAATCCTTTTAGCATAGCACTGTGAGCTATGAAAGACGTGTGGTTCCTGGACCCTGTAACCCTTGCTGTCTTATGTAACGCATCCTACATATTGAGTTACACACAAATGACTTTTTGTCAATCTATAGCACTCTGACATAAATAAAACACAATAGTGGTATTTAAATTGTTACTTGTGTAAATACTGGGATAGAACAACACATCTGCCATTCTTACAGTGCATTCATATCTCTTATTTACAGGAACTAAACAAAGCCAAAGCATGCCTCTCTTTACCTTTGAGTGATAACCTGTGAGTGATAAGCTGTATGCCTTTGTCTGCCCTCTATTACAGTTAGGTGTGGTGGGGTTAGCACGCTATACAATGCTAGACAGTGTTACGCATGGAACACATAGGTTTTAAAAGCTGATAAGGCCTGCGAGCCCACATTGTATTACTATTTGCTCATTCCAGACCATCACATCCAGTGATTGTGCCCTGTTGCCTGGACTGATAAACACGTGATCGCTACGCGCACATGGCTCAACGATGCACATACAACTCCTGGCCTATCGCATAGATAGACACATGCACATATAAACACTGTGGCATTTCCAAAGATTGACAACATAACTTTGCAGCGCTCTATAGTGTAACAACAACTATATCGCTCTGTGCATAGGTTTGCGTCCCACTTCCCACCTGACTGAGCCACAGTGCAGCCTGAGACACAATCATACAGTGCCCACTGAAACCAGACTGGCACGTGCCCTGTGGCGCAAGACTGGCACGTGTACAGTGGCGCAAGACTGACACCTGCACAGTGGCGCAAGACAGATGAGTGCACAGTGGCGCAAGACTGACACGCACACAGTGGCGCAAGCAGCATTCACGCGCACAGTTCCAAAGCATTCGAAGAGTTACCTGTGCAGGGAATGCCCAGCCTGCAGCACAGAGTGCCAGCACAGCCAATGCCAGGGCGCGCATGGTGCAGGAGACAGCTGGGCTTGCGCTGTGCAGTTCTTTAAAAAGAAAAGTCACCTCCTGTCTGCTCTGGGGGGCTTAAGGGGGTCAAACATCACTGTGACATGGCGGACTCTGTCTGACCCCTCCGCTCCCTTGCCTTTGGCCTGCTCCACTGGAGTCCTTTGGCGCCTGCTCAGATGGTCTAGTTTTAGAAGCTACAGCCTGCCGAGCGGGATAGTTATTACCACAGACTCTATTCTACCTTAACAAGCCATGTGCACAGCGCAAGGCCTTAACAAGCCCTGCGCACAGCACGAGAGTTTAACTGTTTTTCGGGGGAAGGGGGACAGGAGATGCGCACGCACCCGTACAGGCGATGTGCACGCGCGCGCGCTAGGACAGGCGATGTGCACGTGCACATCGCCTGTCCGGGCGCGTGCACATCTCCTGTCCCCCTTCTGAACTCAAAACAGACGACAATAGGTCTCGCCAAGGCGAGCAGCGCATGCGCTGCGTCGCTAGGCGAGACCTAAAAAGTTCCTGTGAGACCGGGTGAAACGCAGAAAGAGGGGAAAAAAAGAAAGAGAAGAAATGCAACAGACATTGACGAGAAACCTGTGTGATCTCGCGCAAGGTTTGGCTTTGTGGAGCATGGTATACAAAACTCACATGGCAGACAACAAACAGGATCTGTTTGTAGCAAGACCGCAAAAATGTGCCCCAATAGATAGAAACACTGGTTACACTGAGCATTTCTTATTGGTCGTAAAACGTTGTTCTCACTTTCTTCTGGTGCGCCTACAATAAATTAGGAAGAACTCCTCAACGAGACTTTGGGGCATATTAGCTATAACATGCGATATTTATCTCAAAATGCGCTTAGCTTGTTTATTTTTATTGCTGCCTATCGCCGGATATTTTAGCGGAGAAAACATGCTATTAGCAACGTTTATCTCCACTGTGCTAAAATATCCAGCGATAGCGGCGAAATGCCTGAATATCGCTGGAAATACAGCGATATTCACGCATTAACGCCAATGGGGACTTAGCCTGAAGATCCACCTCCCATTGAGGAATACAGGTAAGTCAGGTTCCCAGCAGGTGTTAAATACCAGCGATAATCACGCTTAGCGTGATTTTTTTATCGCTTTGCCTGCGTTGGTAATAGGCGATAGCTGTGTTAGCGACTGCTTTCAGTCGCTACCAGTTTGGGTACGCCCACTTTGCATGTCATTAGTGATAAATATTGCTGACATGCAAAGCGGGCCCCCAACCGGTCGCTATCGCCTGGAAGCTGTCGCTAACTGCTGTTAGCGACAGCTTGATGATAGGGAGATAAAAAAAATTGCTGCTTTAGCGGCAAAAAGTGCCGCTAAGGCGGCGATCAAGCCCTTGCTAATATGCCCTTTATGACTGGCTAAGAATAGCGCAATACGGTAACACCTATCTTGCAAACTTGCAATGGCACTCAGAAACCGGGCACTATTCTCTCTCTTTTATTCTGTGAGCCATGTGAGGTGTTAGCCACGTGAATCACGAAACATGTGAATGTTTATACTTTAAGTATGTATATAATGCAATATAACAAGGGTACCCCTAATGTAGTTTCCTATATCAGGGTTTAAAGCAGCTATTGGCGAATCAATATATAGGAAACTTATTCAAACAAGGTAAACTAATTTATAAAAAAATGAAGAAAAATATGTATAAAAGTGCACTATATCGTCGTGACGACCAAATATGACCCCCAAAAAAAACTTTATAATTTCTTTGTTTTTATTTGTTACTTGTCAATCTATAAACTTATTTATATACATACATACAATGTATCAATTTAGTTTTCTTAATACCCTATGTACAAACAAGTCTCGCTATATTTGTATCTTTTCTGTTCAATAATTTCCTAGTTTTATATACAATTGCTCTCTATATCAATCACTCCAATTGTGCATTGATTTACACATTGGTGATTCTGTCAAGATCTTGTACGGGTGTATTTATTACCAAGATAGGGGGGGGGGAAACAAAAGACAGGAAAAATTACAGTAAACACATGTTATGGGTACTGAATCATTGCATATTGGTATGACATTTAGATATAGAGGTCCTCAACAGGATAACAACCTTCATAGAAACAGCCCTCTAATCGTCTCCCTTTCACCATTATTCATGTGTTCAATAGGTGTTCCAAGACACAATTGCACCTTTACAATTCAATATTTAACATCTCAAAATCAACTTCTCAAAACACAAATACTCAAACGTGGATCATGGCAAAATTATAACTTCTTAGCCCAGGAAACGTGGCAGCCACCTACAACTTTGACTAGTGAAAAACTTTGAAGTGATTGTGGTCTTTCTCTTCAATCCCAAACTAACTAGGTGACACAAAATTAATTCTGCACAACGAAAAATCTATGACAAGTTAAGCACAATATAGGGATCTCACATTGGGCACTGACATCACAGGCACTAATGACTTTAAAATTGGTTTATGCAAATAAATTTACTGGAAACACTAAAAAAAATGTAATTGTCAAACTACAAAGAATATAGAACACTGAAGCTAGACAAGTCTACAACCAAAACAGACAGGACCATCTTACTATTTTAGACTTGTAAACCATGGCCAGGCTAATATCTTTTGAAGCGCCACTGTATCATATGGTGTGAGATCAGGCTGTAAAATGGTTTTTACAACAAAAACAAACAAGAAACCTCAGATTAGGAATTGCTTCCAATGCGTTAATACCTATATACCATAAAACCTGCATAGAAGGAAATGGTTTCTCAATACACATACAAATTATGGCATAAACTGCCATTGAGAAATATTCTCAATAATAGTCTTCAATCTTAAGAGCCATAAAATCCCAACTATTTCAATAAACTAGAGTCGAGGAGCTCTAAGGTCACAACTTACACTACTTTCGTACCTATCCTCACATGGCTTTACTTTTCCAACAGATTTAAGACCAGCTTGCAAGCTGCAGAGTCATATTACAATCTATCCTTCCAAAGCACCAAAGTGCATTACAACACATGGGAAATGCAGCAAACACACATTTACAACACACTACAACATGCAAAGGCCCAAAAAAAACTACTGCAGTCTCTCCTTTTTTGGACCTATATGCTATAAGGTATTGTATATGTAACACTGACAGCAACGCACTGAGGCACGCCACACACAGGTGCACGCTACGCACTGCTGCACACCAAACAATACTACAAGCCATGCACTGCGGGATGGCATGCACAGCTCCCAAAAAACACACTAATGCACGCAACGCTCTGCCCCGCTCTGCCCCAACACGCTATAATTACACTGCACTAAATGTAACATACACTCCAAATAACACTCAGTGCCACATAATTACACACCACATTGTTACACTTCACTAGAGGCAACATACACTCCAAATACAGCTCAGTGCCACATAATTACACGCCAAATAATTACACTGCACTCAATGCAACATACACTGCAAATGCCACTTACTGCCACATAATTACACGCCACATATTTACACTCCACTGAATTCAACATACACCCCAAATACCACTCAGGGCCACATAATTACACAACACATAATTGCATTGCACTCGATGCAAGTACCACACTCCGAATGCCCCTCAGAGCCACATAATTACATGCCACATAACTACAATGCACTCAATACAACAGACACTCCAAAAACCAATCAGTGCCACATAGTTACACACCACATAATTACACAGCGCTCAATGCCACATACACTTCAAATACCACTCAGCGCCACATAATTACACACCACATAATTACACTACACTCAATGCCACATGCACTCCAAATAACACTCAGTGCCAATTAATTACAATGCAAACAATGCAAGATACTCTCAAAATAACACTCAATGCGACATAATTACACACCACTAAAATCAACATCCACTCCACACAAAACCACTCAGTGCCACATAATTATATTCAACATAATTACACTCTATCTATCTATCGCCCTATCTATCTATCTATCTATCTTATCTATCTATCTATCTTATCTATCTATCGTACTATTGCACTCTATCTATCTATCTATCGCATCACCACAGCATCACTTAGCACCACCACAGCATCACTCAAGGGCACCACTACATCACTATGCGCTACCACAGCATCAATTAACGCCACAGCATCACTCAACACCACCACAACATCACTCACCGCCACCACAGTATCAATCTGTACAACCATTCAACAACAACTGGCTCTAATATGTTCTCTCAATATTTAGGCTTTATTACAAATGGCACAAAAAAATGATAATATTTAACTTCTGCTCTTGGATTTTAGGCGCAATTAAATACACTAAACATAATCTTCACAAGAGTTATTAACAAAAGTTTAAACGATTGCCATTATAATTTACATTTACTTTTATGTAAGTATTAATTATTTGCAAAAATTAAAAGCCATTGTTATTTGTAATATCAATACATCTAAGTCACGTAAATACAACACATATTGCATTACAAGTGCTATAGGTGTCACATTTGCAACAGTTAAAACTATTGACATTGTACATGAAAAAGCTACTAATTTCAATATTTTCAATACCAACACATAAATAAAAAATTAGTCAATTTACAATACAAAAAGCTCAAACTTTCCTAATGCGAGACCTATTGCATTGCAAATGCTTGAAACACTTTCTCCCAGACAAGACTCACTTATTCAGAGTATATATTTGCTACTGAAAAGTGCCAGTGCATAAGATCGGTGCTTTAAATGGGCAGGTACTGTCTGGTACCATGTTAATTAGAAAGGGAAAGTACCTGCACTTCTCAGCAGGGGTGGCTCCTCCCTTGGAGCAGGGAAATGTCGCCCCACTTAAATGCGCCCAAGTCTGGAGCTGAGAAATAAGATGGTAAGTCATTAGCACTTTATTTTTCATCCTCCCGTCCTGAATCGAGTGTCTGGACAGGGGCGGGGCTTTCTGAGAGCAGGGAGGAGGGTGGGCTGTATGTGCACTTTTTAAAGAGTGCCAATTCCAAATTAAACACAGGTGTGACACGTCTGGTCTGAAGAGCACCCAGACTCATAACGAGACTGAAAAAGTTGTCCTTTCAATACTTCCCTGGGTCTCCATGAGGCAAAGAGGCGCAGTAACACAGCATGTGGCACCTTACCTGACATTTGCAGCCTCATAAAGAGAATGATTTGATACCAAGCTATTTCTCAATGTCCTTGAATTTCTTAGGAGCACTGGTAAGTTTCAGAAATGAAACTGCCTGTTTGCTTCTCTAACCCTGGATATTTGGCATGACTGCATGCAAGGCCAGGCAAGAACAAAATGTGTATAACACAAAGAACCCTGAGGTCTGAAATCGCCAAGAAAGAAAAACGAGAAGGTGGTGTGAAGATGACAAACGAAAAAGCCCAATTCAAGTAATGAAAGGGCAATCCCTTTTAAGGACGTAATCCCTCACTCACCCTGGGTGACATGCTTCATCATATGGGATTCTCCTCCCAGAGAAAAATCCTAGTTTCTCTGGGGGCTACGACCCCCTCTATGAGAGGGAGGAGCTCAGGGATGTTTTGATTGTGCACTAAAGGATAGACTAAATCCACATATGATGAGCTACGTATGAGTGAGGGGTGCAGTGCTGACCAATTGATAGTGCAGTGAAAGTGTATTAAAACTAGTCACGGGACGGCAAGGAAAATTCTCTTGACACAACCGTGCCGAAGCTAGATTAAAAACGTGAACACCACTAGTCAAATGTAAGCCATGGTGTTTAACAATGAAAAAAGGTCGACATGTTTCAGCCTAAACGCCTACGTGGGCTCGGCTTTCATCAGGACCAAAAGCTACTGCAAGATGAAAAACTGTGTGCTAACTACACAGAAAAAGAATACTGTGAACACCCAATAGTTGCTAGATGGGTGTATGTCGCTTAGTCATCTCAGGCATCACCCGTGAACACTGGGTGCGACTCTAACCTCCACCTGACATCCGCTCAGGAAGTGGAACACCGCTCTATCCGTCGGGGGACCGCGGCTGATATGAGCCTGAAGCCGGAGGTGTCCAGTGATAGGTTCACCTTACTAGCCCTGGGTACTACTTTATATTTTACTTAGTTTTTTTTGCAGTTTTATATAGCATGAACGTGGCCTCAGGGAACTAGAGCAGTTTACATCAGCAGAAGATTAGATTACACAAGTTCAGATTCACTTTTTTGGGGGTGTTGGCAGATTAAATGATTTGCGCAGAATCACATGATGTTTAGCCAATGCCAGGACTCGAACCTGGTTCCCCAGTTTCAAAGCTGGCAGCTCTGGCCGTTAGGACACAACTCCTCACTTCTACTGCATGAAAATGTCACGAAAGACACCTTTATTTTTCTTGTTACTCCAGTTGTGGCTTCGCCTCACTAGTCCTGGTCACTGACTACAACTGCATGAAAACATATGGAAAGGATCTAGAAAGTTCCTTCGGGCAGATTTACAAGCCCCTTGCGCCACCGGTGCGTCACCTTTTGTAACACACCTGCGGTGCATTTTAGTGCCCCATATTTACAAGGACAGGAAAAGCCACCCTGCATGACTTTTCCTGTTCTTGTAAATATGGCCCCTTTGCATGCAGCACTTTCTGTGAAAGGGACTTTCCATGGGTGTTGCTATGGGGGTTCCCACACAACACCCATGGAACCATACACATGTCCATATTGACCAGAAATCGAAAATTTGGAAATGCGTCTGAATACTATGCCTCCCCAGGGGTGGCATCGGGAGGTGCAATGAGGAGAAATGTATTAATATCTCCTTTTTTTTTTCCCTCTTTCTATGCGTGCTGCATTCTGCAAAACACATAGAAAGAGGAAATCACCTCTGGTGATTGTTTATGTACAGGAAGGTGCCCCTTGAAAACGCCATATCTGATTTATGTGCAGGAAGGGAACCCCTCCTGCACATAAACAATCTCCGTACGACGCAGGCATCCTTGCACCATGGTGCATGGGTGCCCCTTTCAGCGCATGACAGCAGTTTGCGCACCAGAGCAAGGGGAAGCACAGAGATGCAACATATTGTTGTAAATATGTCGCATCCCTGTGCTTTGAAAGTGACTCAGTGAGTCACAGCCAAATGGCTTGCAGAACGCACAGAGTCACTTTCCTTGTAAACCTGCCCTCTTGCTTCTCCAGTGGTGAGTTCACTTCACTAGCCCTGGATACCAAGGCATGCAAAGGCCAGGAAAGACACCAGGAATTATGAAGATAATTCAGAACAATCAATAAAAGGTTTTGGAAATAATCATAGTGAGAAAAACTGTTGGGATGCAGGCAAACTAGTGTCTGCAGAGTCACAACAGACAGAGACTTAGACATACTAGGTACACGTTTTTTTTTTTAAAACATGTTTTTATTTATTGAGGGTTCAAACCTTCCGGTTTCAGAAAATCACTACAGTAGACATACTAGGTACACATGATACAAACACATAATCCCAATCTCATTTGGTTTTCAGAGGTAAAGTACTAGCTCTTCAGAATAGGAGGCAATTACTCGAGGACTTAAAATACCTGGGGCCTCATCTACAAGAAAATGACGCAGCACGGCGCATCATTTTTAAAGCACAGGGATGCGTTGTATTAACAACAATACGACTTAACCCTCTGCTTTTCCCCATGCTGGCACAAAATTGGCTGCCATGCGCCAGGACAGGAACCCTTGTGTCATTTTGCAAGGGTGCCTTGCTGCAGAGATGATAGTTTTTGTACATGAAGGGACCCATTCCTGCACCAAAACAATCATTAATGACATTTTCCTCTTTCTATGAGTGCTGCATAACGAAATAACGAAGAGAAATAAAAGTATTTCTCCTCGTTGTGCCATTCCTACGCCTCCCCAGGGGAGGCGTATGATTCTGACGCATTCCCATTTTACAAAATGTTGTAAATCTGAGAATGCGTCAATTTCCATAGATATTGTGTGGGAACACCCACAGCAACACCCATTGAGTGCTCTTTTCATGCAGAGTAATGCATGAAGAGGGCTCATATGTACAAGGCCATGAAAAGTCACGCAGGGTGACTTTACGTGGCCTTGTAAATATGTGCAAGCACATTGGACCACTGGTGCATCAAAAAAAGTGATACACCAGCAGTGCAATGGGACTGTAAATAAGCCCCTTGGTGTTTATAATTATCAATTGTAAGCACTGCCACTGATGCTAATCTAGCCTTCCTGCTTAATCCACTGTTAAAGATGTAAATATGATATCTCTGACCCTTATAAGTTCTGTTCTCTCATAAATCTATCTCTTTTTCCTACTTCCTCTTCAGCTAAATGGAACTATTAAAGGAAGGCTCATGAAAGGTGCGTGCTCTCTGGGGCCTGCCCTAGTATCTTTGGACTAGCACCCCCCTATTCTTAACTCTCTGCTATACCCATTCCTTGTACTAACGCCCCTCACTGAAACCTACCCCTCACAATGAAATCTTTCTGTTTTTTTAGCTGCTGTCCTTAATTCAGATTTTTAATTTTCTCCCTAGCTTTTGGCCATGAGCCTCTTCCCAGCTGCTTGTAAAGTACTGTCGCTCTGTCCTGCGAGACACCAATGTTTTCAAAAGATATGCATTTCACAAGCCCCTATCCTCATTTCCCCAGTGTAGTTCCCTCCCTACCTCTCTCTAAATCCCTCTTGTCGGTGTCACGGTTGCTCAGCCCAATGAGGTTCTCAGGGTTATACAAATAAGCCACATACTAATATACAATCATTTTCCCCCACAACTAACACTTTTAAAGTTTTGTTAATTGTAAAGCTATATGGGCTTTCTCTCCCTTTCTTTTGTGCGTCTATGTCTCTCTTCTATCGCTCTGTATCCATCTCTCTCCTTGTCTCTGTCTCTTAGGGGTATATTTGCAATAAAATGTTGGAGCGTTGAGCAGCACCAAATTTGGCAGCGCCCCACTCAGATATTTTCAAAACACAGGGATGTGCCGTATTCACAAGAAAAAAAGGTGCACTCCTGTGTTTCCCCTAGCAGTGGCACAAAAAATGCTACCTAGCACCCGCACCCTGCCGCCATCTTGCAAGGGTGCCTGCGCTGCAGGGATGATTGTTTATGTGCAGGAAGGGACACCTTCCTGCACATGAACAACCAATAATGGTGATTAGCACCTTCTTGCAGCACACATGGTAAGAGCAAAAAATGAGGAGGAATTAATAATTTTTCCTTATATTGCCATTCTAACGCCTGGTATTCCATGGCATTAGTTTTTTGGCATTGCCTCAGCCTTGTAAATCTGGAGCAGCTTCAAAAAGCAATGGATGTTGCGGTGGAACGCCCACAGCAACACCCGTTGCTCGTCACTTTGCCACAGAGGTCTGTGGCGGAAAGGGGCATATTTACAAGGTGGCACTAAACCATGCAAAGTGGCTTAGAGCCACCTTGTAAATATGGAAAATGGCGCCGCGCCACCGGAGCGTCTAAAAAATTGATGCTCCGGTGGTGGTGAGGGATTGTAAATATGCCCCTTAGTCTCTAACTGTTGTGCCTCTGTCTCTCCCAAATGTCTCACATAGGCTCTCCAGAGTGGCAGAGAAGAAAAGGAAGGAGTCTTTAATTTTAGAGATTAAGCAGAAGTATGTAATCTATATTCCACGTCCCCCATCACCCTCACTAAATACTCTTTCTGCTCCCTTTGTTCTCTGTCACACACCAAAGATTTCATCAGTTGAATAGTATAAACTGAAATAAACCTCCCCAAAGTCATGACCTTTTCAGCAATACTATAACTGTGGGCTTTGACCAACACTTCAATAATTCTGAAAACTGCATCAACTTTTACCAAACCTTATATGAACATATGATCTATTTATCCAATTTGCACATACAAATGGTTAAAAATTCGCCCAGCCGGCCAAGGACAAAACTCTTTAAATGTGTCCATAACTTGTCTATTGTTTGAAGGTGCATTGAAACAACAAGCACATTCGGTGAATATCTGAAAAACATGATGCGCACAGCATTGCAAAAGCCATTACCGGTCCCAGCTCTATAATATTTTCAGAATTTGAATAGTGCCTTCTATTACAAAAATGAAAACCGATCAAGGTGGTTCAATAGTAAAGCACAAATCAAAGTCCAAATTTCAATTCAATAGTGTAGTCTTCTTTTAATTCAAGCTGTTCATATCTTGTCTCTTATTCCAATGTACAGTCTTCACTGTGTGCCTTCAAGTCAAGCCAACACGTGTTTCGTCCTGACAGTTATAAGACATGGACTTCATCAGGGCAAGATCATCAGCGGTCAAATCTTGTAAAAATAAGGGTATAGTTCAAAAAAAGCTCAAGTGCAACTTCTATGGTTCTGTAAGCGACCCTCAATCCAGACCTCTCGTAACAGCGTTGGCGCCTTCTGATACTACTTTGGCTTCAAAGTGCTTCTTTAATCTGGTGCTCTTTTGTATGGTTTCCAAGGGTTCTCTGCTGTTGAATGCAACTCTCTGTACACCTGCCCGACACATACCCCCTTCTCCTCTTGCTCATTCCTACTGATATACGGGCATTCACCAAACAAATCAGCATTGACAGACACTTTCTTTGACAGTACTAAAACTCACAACAACAGACTTAAATATATGGTGCAAACCTCATTCAAATAAGATCACTCCTCACAAACAAAGAGACACTCAACGTCTTCCAAGTTTTCCCGTGACCGACACAACAGGGGGCATATTTACAAAAAACTGTTTGAGCGCGGTGCTACGCCAAATTTGGCGATGTCACATTCCGACATTTTTTTAATGCAGGGATGCACCTTATTCACAAGAATACGGCGCACCCCTGGGTTTCCCTTAGCACTGGCACCAAAAAAATGCTGCCTAGCACCAGCGCAGGCACTCTGCCGCCATGTTGCAAGGGTACCTGCACTGCAGGGGTGATTGTATATGTGTGGGAAGGGACCCCTTCCTGCATGTAAACAATAAATAATGGTGATTTGCTCTTTCTATATGTGCTGCAGACTGCAGCACACATTGAAAGAGCAAAAAATGGCTGGACGGCAGGGAGATGGAGAACCACGCCTCCGCTCTCACCTGAGGCTTGCTGACTCCCGGCTCCTGGCTCCTCCTTCCCTTGAGCCGTGCAGACGAACGTGTGCGGCGGACGCAGGTGGACGCGGCGGTCAATGGCGGACGGCACCGGACGATAGCGGAAGACTCGGCGCCCGGATTCCCTTTTTGACCGTGACAGCGACCGCAAATGCTTTTGAGTGTGCTGCTTGTTGTATGACGGCTTCAAGGCAACTATTACAGCTCTGGGCTTCGTGGCTGACGGCGATGCTGTAAGGTGATGCGACGCTGTGAGTGAGGCAGCGGGCGATTCAGCCGACTACAGACTGTATTTTCAGCGGCGCTGCCCTGTCACAGGCTCTTCTCAATCTGGGGGCTCTACAACGTTCCAAAACTGCTTCTTTCAGTTGGCTATTTTCTAAGGCAGCAGCAGCACGCAGTGAGTTGGTCATGAACTGATTATCCCTGATTATTTCTTCTTCGGATCTGCTATCTTGTCGGCTCGTGGCTTCTGGCTTCTGGCTTCTGGCTTGTGGCTTGCTGGGCAGCAATCCTGCTGAGGGAGGCGTTATCCTCATTGTTTTTTTTTTTTTTTTTTTGGACTTTTAGACTTTGGGGGCCCTCCCTTTCAGGAGAGGAGAAGAGAGGAGACGAGGCCCGTAAGAGCGGGCCCTTAACTTTATCTGCACTCTAGTCGGTCCCTGTAAGGGTTTTTTTTTTTTTTTTTTCTTTCTGCTTGGTTCAATATGGGCAAACTGCTTAACACACGCAAGGCCAAAGTTCTCCGTCTTCAGGCTAGAGAAGCCAAAAATGCAGCCAAATTATTGGGCCATAACGCTGTTAACAGTGCCAGTTCGGATGCTGCTGCGGGAGATGCAAGAGTTAGGGTCAACAGTTCTGAGAGTTCAGAGGAATTGGAGGTATCTCTGGGCGAATCCCTAACTCTGGACGCAGAGCCATCGCATAGTGCAGAGGTGGCTCCTTTAACTCCCATTCCAGGCCATTCGTCTAAGCAAGACAGAGCCATGGATGCGTTGAAGGGGACCAAACCATTTCCTCTTTTCGACAAAAAAAATCCAGTGCTCTCTTCAGACTCTGCATTCCCAACTTCCTCTTCTCATTCCTCAGACTCCCCAAATAACCCCAATCCTCCCGTACTCTCAACAGTTTCATCATCATTATCAAAAGAGAAAGACAACTCCTTGACGCACCTGCATAAAGTTTGTCTTTCAGAGGCTTTCTCCCTGGAAAGTACAGCTCCATTGCTGACCGACAAACCGCTAGACACTCCTGCCCATTCTGTTAATCTGAGTCCTCCCGGTTCTTCAAGTCCCTTGTTAGATCTCGACACCAAGACTGTTGGGGAGATCCAGATGTCAGTTAAAGACATGTTAAATTTGATTCTTGATGAAGTTCGAGAACTTAAGAGGGCTCAAAGGGCAGAGCTAGCTTCAATCAATCAACGGCTAGAGAAAATGGAGGCTCTCTTTTCTACATTTCCGGTTCGTCTCCAAGAGGCTGAAACCCGTATTTCTAGTCTGGAGGATCAGATGACGGAGGTTAAAAGAGATGTTAAACATCTTTCTGTGTGCACACGTTCGTTTGAACACAAATTGGATGATTTGGAAAACTATAATCGCAGATCGAACCTTCGGATAGTTGGGGTTCCAGAAGGTCTTGAAGGCTCCAATAAGGTGCAATGGGCAACATCCTTTTTAAAATCTAAAGTGATCCCCGACTATGAAGGCGACTTAACTATTACACGCGCTCACCGCGTTCCTGCTCAGCCTTTCCCAAACTCCTCCCTTCCTCGAACATTGCTACTTAATTTTTCGGATATCCGGGTCAAAGAGACTATCCTTTCAGCGGCAATTCAGAAAAGACAATTTTTTGTTACCGAGACTGTCAAATGCCGTATCTTCTCAGATATGTCTGCCTCCGCTGCCCGGAGAAGAAAGGAGTTTGTTCAAATGTTGGGACTGTTTAAAGCTAAAGGGGCTCAAGCGACGATAGCCCAGCAGTCCAAGCTTAAAGTGCTAGTTAAAGGCAAATTCTTTATGATTTCCGATATATCAGCGGCACAGGATCTCCTCAAGGAGATTTCATCTGTATAATTTAAGGTTTTTTCCTTTTCCCTTTTTTTTTTTTTTTTCTTTCCCTTTTTCATATCCGAGAAGTGGGCACGGGGTCAGGGGGGGGTCTGTGGAGTCTGCGGGAGTCCGCAACTCAGGTAGCCTAGGGGGTGTCAACAGGTCGCCCCAATGGTGTGGGTTAGGATCCTTTGGTCAGCGTGGAGGGAGGTAGCAACGCCATTGGAGGGTGGGGTTTGGGGGGGTGGTGGGGGTGGTGTTGGGGGTGTTCGGGTTGTGGGTGGTGGCTGGGTTGAAACAAAAAGGAAACTGATGGTGTCTGACTATATTTACTTATTTTTTCCGTTTGTTAACATGTATTCATTGTATTCAAGGGGCCAAGAGCAGATAATTCTCTATAGACAATTCAATTCTGATCTCAATGTCTAACAAGGAGAGTTTGAAGTTGCTTTCTTTGAATGTTAATGGCTTAAATAATATTAAGAAAAGGCGCGCTATGGAAGTTTGGTTAAAAGCTGAGAATCCCTCCGTTATTTTGTTACAGGAGACTCATATTCCCTCCTCCAAACTAGATGGGTTCTCAATGCTTAAATCCTGGGCTTCGTTTCGGTGCTTTGCATCATGTGATGTATCTCAGCGTGGGGTGGCAATATTCTTGAATAAGAACCTATGTGCAGATATTATTCAATCACAACAGGGAGGTGCAGGACGTTGGTGCTGGGTCTTATGCAGAGTTAAAACCAGGCAGAGACCTTCTATCTTTGTATGTTGTTACGGACCTTTAACAGACGATGCTAGTTTGTATGAAGACTTGTTTCAATCTCTTTTGATGGTCTCAGGTGATATCGTGATTGGTGGGGACTTTAATTTGTTAATGGATCCGCATTTGGATACATCATCCCAATTATCCAAACAACTTAAACCGAAAGTCTTTCAAACCATTTCACATTATATTAAACTATTCGATCTCTCTGATCACTGGCGGGCTGATAATCCCTCTAAAAGAGATTATACTTGCTGGTCGGGTAGATTTAAATCTTCATCCCGCATTGATTTTTTTATAGCTTCACGTAACCTTAAACTCGGTTTTTGTAATACGGTGTTCAATGTATTTTCAGACCACGCTATGCTTATTCGGGAGTTCGTTTTTGGGGATATTAGAAGATCCCCTAAAATATGGGTCTTCAATAGAGCTTATCTTAATGATGATAAATGGGTCTCTGAATTAAAAAACAAGATTAAAGACTTTATAACTCTTAATATGGGCACTGCCCCCATAAGTATAATTTGGGATGCCCTAAAGGCTTTTATTCGCGGAATCATCATAGGGAAAGATGCGGCTATGTTAACGGTATCCAGGGCTCAAATCAAACTACTGGAATCCCGTATACAGACACTTAGCGTCCAAAGGCAACAAAATCCCTCACGATTGGTTAAAGAACAATTAAATGAAGCTAAACAAAAATACACCACTTTTTTATATGAGCAGGGCGAGGCATTCTTTCGTACCCAATATCAAAAAATATATGAAGAAAGTAATTTCACTGGGAGATTCTTGGCCTGGCAGGCCAAGGAACAAGCAGCATCTAATTTATTTCGGGAGTTAAAATGTCCGGTCTCACATCAATTCACAACAGACCCAGATAAAATAGGTGCGATAATGCATTGTCATTATCAAAATATATATTCACACCAGCTTAAAATCAACCAGTCTAAATCAAACTCCTTTTTACGGCAGGCTGAGATCCCTTCTCTTTCCCACCCCGAAGATTTAACCATGGCAGATGGATTTTCTTTGGAAGAGATAGAGGGGGTGGTAAAAAATCTTCCATCAGGGAAAGCTGCCGGTCTGGATGGACTGCCCGCAGAGTTTTTTAAGCTTTTGTTTCTTCTTTCTCTAATTTGTTGTTACTTTTGCTCAACTCTATGTTGTCTGGAGCCTCAATCCCTCACTCTTTCCGCGAGGGCACTGTGGTCAGCTTCTTGAAGAAGGGGAAAGATGCTACTGATCCTAATTCATATCGCCCCATTACTCTTCTAAATTCGGATTACAAGATCGTCACTAAATTATTGGCTATTCGATTTAATCGCATTTCTTCTGATTTGATTCATACAGACCAAAACGGTTTTATTACCGGTAGACAGCTTATGACTAACACTCACTATCTGGCAGAAGCTTTGGATTACCTGGAGACACGGAGGATCCCTGCACTTATTTTGTTATTTGACGCAGAAAAAGCTTTTGATTTGGTGGTTTGGGAGACACTTTTTATTATTTTGCAGCACTTTCATATTCCAGGTATCGTTATTAACTTCATTCGTAATCTTTATTCTGGTGCTAAAGCTAATATTATTATTAATTCACATTCGGTTGGATCTGTTGCAGTTAATCGTGGAACTCGTCAGGGGTGTCCCCTATCACCGATTCTTTTTGCCTTTTTTATCGAACCCCTCGCAATAGCTATTCGAAAGTCTGCAGAGATCTCACCCCCAATTCCATTTATGTCTAAGATAAAACTTTATGCTGACAATATCATGTTGCTCATTAAATCCGATTTGCAGTCTCAAGCTCAGGCATTTCAGATTTTTGAGCAATATGAATCTTTTGGGGGCTACCGGATTAATAAAAAAAAGACCGAAATATTGATTTGTGGCAATCACATTCCAGAATTATATCCGGATCCACGCGGCTGTATAAATAATAAACCTAAAAGATATTTGGGGGTGTTTTTTTCTTCTTCAGTTACAGATCTTTTCGGTTTAAATTTTGTTCCCCTTCTCCAAAGGGTTCGCTCGATGCTAACTCGCTGGAATAAATTACCTTTATCATTACTAGGTAGAGTCGCCCTGATTAAAATGTCCATTTTACCATTATTTAACTTTCTGTTCTCAACAATTCCGTGTTTTCTCCCAGGGTCTTTCTTTTCGAAAATAGAATCCTTATTCTCAAGCTTTCTGTGGTCACATAAAAAGCCCCGGATTGCATTGACTACCCTTTATGAGGGTTTAGATAATGGCGGTCTTGCACTTCCAAACATTAGAGAGTATTATTACGCCTATTTTGCTCAGTACTTAACTCGTTTCAAGGTCCCTACTCCGAATCCAAATGATTATATTAGTTTTTTTTTCGATTTAATTTTTTCAGAGAGTCAAATATCCTCCCCTCTTCAAATACCCAAATCTCCTAAATTGGTTAGGTATAAAATAATTGCTTGGTTTTTTATGAAGCGTAAGGCTATGATTAGTCGATACTCTCTCTCTCTTTTCAATACCTCCTCCTCGCTGATTAATTTACTCTCCTCAAGAGGGCAGGGGGTAAGCCCGCATTTAATGGGCTATTGGTCTAAAGCCGGCTTTAGCAAAGTGGGCGACTTTTTACATTACTCTAGGTGGTTAACTCCGCCCGAGATGCGCCTACTACTTTCAGGCAACTTTTTGTTAGCCGGGTCTTATCATATAATCTATAAACTTTTACAGCCGTTTGCTCCCACCTCCTTTATTCAGATTTCCCCTTTTAACAACGATCTTTTGTTCAATAGTACTTTAATAAGGAAACCTGGTGAGTGGAAACGTCATCTTGCCCAGATCAAACAAGACGATTTAGGATCAAAAGCAGTTAAAAAATGGTGGGAACACGAAAAGCAGGTTCTATCTTTAACGACGTGGCGGACTATTAATAAATATAATTTCTCCACTTTACGGGGAGCCAATTGGCGTAGAATGATATTTTTGGGGAAATGGCTCCTCTACTATACCCCGGCGGTAATTGCCAAAATGTTTAGTAATTATACACCGATCTGCTTTCGTTGTCAAAGTTTTGCCCCCGCTAACTGGACACACGTCACAGTTGAATGTTGCATGATCAAAGAGTTCTGGATAGATATTTTTGCTTTTTTATCTTCTATTTTTCATATCCAGATATCTTTAAATTCCAATTTGATGCTTCATGGTTTGGATCAGAATCTTAATATCTCTGTCTCACATGCTAAACTTCTGTTTATTTGCATGGCAGTGGCAAGATCATTGCTACTTCAGAATTGGCGATCAACTCAGACACCATCTTTTTATGAATGGTTGCGTAAAATGCAAAGAGTTAAGATCAGTGAGCGTAACTATGCAGCGAGGATTGGAGGGGGGAGAAAATTCGATAAAATTTGGGAAAACTTTTTTTTGACTCTCTTTTCATTCAGGTCATTTTCAAAATTGCTTTTGCTATTTTACAAAGATCTTGGTTCAGTGTATCTGAGATGTTTTGGTTTTTGTAATGCTATACTTTCTGTATTAACTTGAATGTTGTATGACACCTTCAGTTTCAACAATAAAAAAAAAAAAAAAAAAAAGAAAGAGCAAAAAATGAGGAGAAAGTAATAATTTCTCCTCGTATTGCCATGCTGCGACCAGGTATACCCTGGCGTTAGTTTTTGGCACTGCCTCAGCCTTGTAAATCTTGGGCGGCATCAAAGCAATGGATATTGCGTGGAATGCCCACAGCAACACCCATTGCATGTGCCTTTGCTGCAAAGAACTGCGGAGGAAAGGGATGTATTTACAAGGTGGCGTTAAGCCACGTAAAGTGGCTTAGTGCAACCATGTAAATATGGGAAATGGCGCTATGCCACCGGAGCGTAAATAAAAGTGATACACTGGTGGCACATAGAGCTTGTAAATATGCCAACCATTGTTGTATTATAGTTCCCATGACTCTCCATGCCATCTGAAGGAACCACCACCACCACCTGATCTCTTTCATCATTAACCTACCCTCCAATTCTACTTTAACAATAACAGAGAGCAATAAGACTCTCAACAGACATTGGAAGGATCTTAACCTCCTTGCACTCAAAGATCACCTTGATGCATCATTGCCACCCCAAATACATAACAGATGTGAAGGCTATCTGAAGGATTCAACACCCTGACTCAACCTAGATATAAGACCATAACATGGGCACTCCTCTCTAACTAGCTTAAAAATGTCAGATGTCCTCCACAGCTCCAACAACTTCTCAATACACCTACCTTCAAGAAATCAAGAACTGTCAGACAGGATCTGGAACTCCACGCCTTGCCATCGGAACTTACCTGGATTTAGAGGATTACGAAATGATCTGAAGGTCCTCGTATTTCAACATCACTTCCCTCCATAACTCCAGGCACCTAACTGTATTTTGCAGACTTTTGATACCATTGATTTCCTTCTCACATTTCAACTTTTACTTCTTGAATATTCCTTTCTCATAGGCTAGTTCCAGGCTTGTGTGTGAATTTGTATCCTACTGATTGCAAATTGGTTCTCTCCCGCTATTACTTTTTATGATGTTTGTATAATTTGTCTTGTGTCATCTTGTAATTGTTTTAATCATTCTCTGTCATCATGCGGGTGATAATTAGCCAAAAATGAGTAATAAAATTCAAAGTTGTTTGGAACAGGACCCCCCAAAATCCTTGAGACTACACTAATTAAGGTCTTCATTCTATCCGATTTCAACTCACAAGACATTGTGACCATTGTTGTACTTAGAGGTCAGGGTCTACTGCAAGATTTGGGGGCCCTTTGGGTGAAGAGTAAGGTCTTTTTCATGTTTGGGCCTTAGGTTACAGCAAGTACATCCTCCCCAGCCTTAATCCTTTTTCCACCTGTGTCTATCACCTAGCTACCACCTCACACCTCAAATAAACATTATATTACATCACTCACTCTCAGAATTCCTCATATCTGCTCAGACACATAGGTAATTAGGACACACAGAATATTACACTCCTGCATTTCTTATAAAAAACAAACAAAGAACATCCATTCCCTTGCATATAAAGTACAGGGTCAATCATTCGCATTGGCTCAATCTCCAACATGTCTGGCTTAGCCAGAGACAACCATTCACTTACTTTTTAACACTTTTTATTTGGTTTTTTTCAATTACAACATCATATAACTGTATAGTCTCAATTACATGTGAGAAGAGCAGTGGTAGGACATATAGAAGCTCGGTACAGCATACCAGAGATGTAGGAATAGGAGCAGCAAACAATCAACACATGCCCAAATCACTGTACTCTAGGGTCTAAACATTCCCAATCGGCATAACTCAGAGAAATTCTTAGTGTCCCCGACAGGCTCTCCACCCACTCCAAACCTTCTCCCACTTCTGCAGGAGTCCCCTGCTTTGATACACCACTTTCTCCGCCTGTTAACACCAGTCCATGCCTGATACCCATTCAGTTACCATGGGGGGACATTGCATTTGACTACCACAGCTACCACCGCTAACCAGAGTTTCGAATATTTGGGCCACGCCACTTCACCTTCTATATTTAACAGAAGCCATAGACCTCTAAGCCCAGAACCCACGTCATTACTCGAGTCATTCCCTACCAGTAGGAGTGAATGACCAGACAGGTCCAGAGTATATGTATAAAAGTGCCTGCCTGATTGCAGCCTCGCAGACAATGATTGGAGCATCCCCTTTCAATCCTGTGTAGGATTGTTCTGGAGTAATAGGATCTGTGTAATGAGTGGAGCTCAATCAGTTAGAACCCTGCTCGTATTGCGATAACACGTGGGCTCTGAAGAGCCTCTCCCAATTCATCATCGTCCAATTCTCCCAAGTCTGCTATCCATTTGTCCCTTAGAGTTTGCAAATTGTCAGACGTGTTGTTCATTTTGTGGGTATGGGTGATGGCTTTATCAGGCATAGGGTCAAGAAGGAGTCGATCTTCCAGTGGCACCGCTTCTGCTATTTGTGCGTTCCCAGCTATGTTGACCCTGAGAGAAAGCACTACCTGTATGTACCTGTACCTCTTTGAGTCTGCCAGTTTGTATTCCCTCTGGAGTGCCGGCTCAATTGTCACTAAGGCGGACGCTTTCCATAAAATCTCCAAAATGTTCTGTGCCTAACAGACCCCACTTGGAAAAACCTTGCAATGTACTAATCTCTCTCAGTAGGTTGCTATCCCACAGGGAGTTCACTCTGTCAGCCTTTCGGCCCAGCCTATGAATTTCGTTGCCTCTGCACACACCTCAACAACCATTTGGGTGTGAGTTGGCAGCACGTCCCCTGCCCATGTTTGTAGAGTAACGCCGGATGGCCCCTCGGCCCCATCATGTCTCTATCAATGTATTGCTAGTTTACTTCGGTCTGCAAAGACCCAGTCATTTATAAGCACGAGTTGCGAGACCCAATAGTATTTGAGAATATCCGGGACTGCAAGACTCCCATCATACACCCCTCTTTGCAACTTTTGAAGGATGATGTGGGAGTCACTGATGTCCCATATGAGCAGCCGGACTTCATGGTCTATTTTACAGAAGTAATCTCTGCAAACTCTGAAAGGTGTATTTTGACGTACATATAAGAAACGGGGCAGAGCCATCATCATATACAGGGTGGCCCTTCCCATTAGGGGAATCAGCATAGTTCTCCAGTGACTAACTGACGATACAGACTACGCGGCTTGGCTACTCGTAGAAGTGCGGTGGCTCCTCATTAATCGGATACAGTATCTCAGCTGCTATTACAATTGTTGTTTTAAAACATTTTAACTGTGCTATCTCTTACCTGAATTGCGTTATTTTGCACATTGCCCGTTCCTTCCCCGGTGTTAGTTTTCAGCCCCAGGCACCCCGGTCAGTCACGGCAAGTGCCGGTTGAACGGAGGGTGCACAGGAGGCGAGAGCAGACACACTTCCGGGCTGGGGGCATTTCCGGCGCTGAGCGGTCTAGTTGCTCAACGCCCCTTGTCTATTTTAACTCAGTGGCCCACCGAGCGCACAGCGGACGCGCGCAGCGGGCGCACCGCCAGTGCGCCGAAGGCGCGCTAAAGGCAAGCCTGTCTGCGCCCGTCCGCGCCTCGACCGAGCCCAGGGCCACCACATATACTCAAATACCATCAGTCCCAAGGAGCATAAGTTATACTAGTGGGGAATTGTTGCGACTTAGACCCAAACACCGCTGTCACACTTTAGCTGCAATAAAAGAAACCAAGCAATGCCCTAGATGTTTACTCACCTTCGATAATTTACACAGCAGAAGAGCAACACCGCTCCTGAACTGCCCCATTAATCAAACTCATCAAACGTTCAATGCCGGGTTAATCAACGCACGTTCCTTAGTTAAACACAATACAGAAACGGCCACTTTAATAGAATTTCAAAAACTAGACCTTATTTTCATCACCGAGATTTGGGCTGATGACGCCTCAGATACAGACCTATCACTAGCAATCCCAGAGGGATACTCTATTACGAGGTCAGACAGGAAGGGGAAACGGGGTGGTGGCTCAGCCATTATCTCCAGGAACTAAGGATCTAGGGATCAGACCAGTGCAGTAATTCTGACTGCGAAACTCTCCTCTTCCAGATTAATATCATCATCATCATAGTCTTTATTTCGGTCAATTTAGACCATAAAAGAATGCAACAATTATACAATTTATACAATACACAATAAGAAAGTTGCACTTGAGATTTAAAAAAGATCAAAATACAATTAAGTAAAAAGCGTCAAAGATATTCATAAAACCATACTAGTCTTAATACAACGATTGCGAATACGCCACATTGCTGTTAGGAATTTTGCGACTGCAAATACAATATAGGGAGATAAATCTGTCTTTAAAATTCTATAAGCTGGAAGATAATGCCTAAAACCAAGATTTTTAAGGAGAGGGACAAGCCAATAGTTCCTAGCCCTTTGATAGACTGGACAGAAAAATATAATGTGCAGATCATTCTCTCGCAGATGTGCACATACTGGGCAGTGCGCCGGAAGCTGAGGTTTGGTCCAGCGAGTCGTATAATCCCTAAGGGGAAGAGTACCGTATCGCCACTGCATGTATAGCTTCCTAGTATTTGGAGGACCTACATCATCAAAGACGAGCTCTAGATGATATAAATCCTTGAATCCAAGGAAGTGGTTGGATAAGGACCCCTCAGGTGTGCTCTCAATTGAGACACGTAGCTTGTGCTCATAATAAACATTTGCAATAGATTTGCGTGAGATCTTGGAACATGCGTTTCCCGGATTAAACCACAATTCTGGTCTTCCTAGCATTTCAAATGTTTGCTTAATGTAGTTTAACCACGGGATTTGTACCGGTTTGGGTAGGCGCAGGATCTCTGTGAGCTCATCTCTATAATTGGCTAATTCGGGCGTGCTCCAGATTTTTCGCCAAAATGTAAGGGGTTTAAGTCCCAATTCCTCCGAGATAGGTCTTAGGCCCAGGTCTAGTCTCAATGGGAGGAGTGGGGTGCTAGGCGGTAATGCTGCCAGTTGCCTTATAAAGTTGTTCTCCGAAATTTGCAATTTCTGAGCAGCTATATGCCCCCAAATCTCTGCCCCATAGGTCGCGGCCCCTCTAGCCTGTATTTTATAGATTTGGAGGGGGGGACCAAATGGCTTGTAGGTTGACCTACTTAACATCCTGCATATGGCACCCGTTAACTGAACCAGTTTCAGGTTTGCCTTGGTTCGGTGGGAATCCCATGTCATGGTTTGATTAATTGTTAGCCCCAAATAGTGAAACATAGTGACCCTCTCTAATCTAACGGACCCAATCATGGGATTTGGGCGAGTTGAGGAGGGCGGGTTGAGGATCATATACTTGGTTTTGGAAGCATTGATTTCCAATCCACGCTTCTCACAAAAGTTCGAAAACCCATCCAACACCCTTTGTATGCCCATAGGGGATTTGGAAAGCAGCAGGGTGTCGTCTGCAAACATAATAGCAGGCACCCTGCTGCCGTTTAGCTTAGGGGCATCGGTGTTGCTCAACCCGATAAGATGGTTTATAACCCCATTGACAAAGAGGCAGAACAGGGTCGGTGCAAGCACACAACCCTGCCTGACCCCCGCGTCGACGGGGAAGCTATCTGAAAGAACTCCCCTTCTGCCGCACCTAACCTTAGCAAAATTCCCCTGATGTAATCTCCTCAGGATTAATAGGATGTCAGCAGGAAGATTAATATCACTACAAACTATACATTTAAGGGCCTTCTGATTTATAGGCCACCTAAGGCGAGAACACCTCTGACACAACTACTCAGCCCATTCCTGGAATCTAGTGTGAAAGGCTTTGATTTCTCCATTTTGGGAGATTTTAACCTACATCTGGAGAAAAGTGCGGATTCAGGCACAGCTACACTGTGTGAGGCGATGGCTAACATAGCTATGGTTCAGATTGTTAATCAAAGCACCCATATAGTAGGGCATACTCTCGACGGGATTTTCACCTCTAATCCAGACATTAAACTTTCAGACATCCTACAGGTCCCGTGGTCGGACCATAAGGTTATACTATTTACTATTGATGTCAGAAAAACCCCCAACATAGTCATTCACCCCACCAGAAGTACATATTACGACTGGAGCAGGCTAGATTCCATTAAACTAAACAACCAGCTTACTGTCACCACTCCTGAGCTGACACCTGATAGCAACACTGCTTCCTGTCAAATCTCAAGCTGGATAAAGGAAGCTATTAAGGAATTAGTTCCTCTAAAAAAAAACACTTCTAGGAGAAGAACACCGTCCCAACCGTGGTTCTCGGACCTACTTAAGTCACTCAAACAACACTGCAGAAGGGCAGAGAGGAGATGGAGGACCAATTATGACCCTCAACTTAAAGCCGAATACAAAACCTCTCTGGCCGTCTACAAAAAATCAATACTAGAAGAGAAAAGTAAATATTTTGTTAAAAAAAATAGACGAGGCAAGGAACTCGAATAAAGAATTATTTTCTACTGTTAAAAAGCTGACTAAAATTGACAGCGACAAGCAGGTAACAGTTAGCTCTGATTTCTGTGACACTCTGGGCCAATTTTTCGTAGATAAAGTGACCACAGTGTACGAATCCTTCAAATCGTCCGATAAGGTCCCTCTCATACAGTTACACACAGTGTCCAAAGTCGCTGCACTCCCACTAGAGCAGGTCCCATGTTTTCATTTTGTCCCACCTTCCGTGGAACAAATCCTTCATACAATTAAGATGACTAAATCCGGGAGCCTAACGGACCCCTGCCCCCGAAGGTTATGCATCTCTTCTCGGAGTTAGCGAGCGAACAACTATTCATTCTTTTCTCTCACATAGTACAATCCAGCCACTTCCCTGACACATGGAAAACCACTTCTGTATTGCCTCTTCTAAAAAAAACAAATCTGGATCCACAGATTCCTGCGAATTTATAGACCCATTGCAAGAATTCCTTTTGCTGCTAAGGTGCTCGAGAAACTATTGAATAAACAACTGTCCTTGTATCTCTCGGACACTCACGCCCTAGACCACTCGCAATTTGGCTTTCGAGAAGGACATGGGACGGAAACAGCACAGATCTCGGCAGTCGAAGAACTAAGGATGATCCTAGACGCAGGAGGGAAGGCCGCCTTGATTCTATTGGATCTCTCGGCGGCCTTCGACACGGTGAATCATTTTACACTGCTCATGCGTCTAGAAGAAGCTGGAGTGGATTCACCGGCCCGATCTCTGCTTGCTTCCTATCTGTCCAACAGAACATTTACGGTAGAACTTGGGGAAGCAAAATCACGACCTTTCAGCTCGCCTTGTGGTGTGCCCCAGGGGTCTTCCCTAAGCCCCACTCTTTTTAATTTGTATGTTAAGCCCCTCGCTGCTATCATCAGGAACTGTGATTTTACACCTGTCTCATATGCTGATGACACCCAAATAGTGGTGTCAATTGAAAATAATAATATCGGCGAAACAGCAGAAAAATTTCAAAATTGCATGAGTCAAGTCAACAAATGGATGCAGAACAATTGTCTAAAGCTAAACGGAGACAAAAGTGAAGTTATGCTGCTCGGCACCGGTATTGACACCTGGTCTCCTGAATGGTGGCCGTCCAATCTAGGCCACTCCCCACAACCAGTAAATAAAGTGAAAAATTTAGGTTTTACTCTAGACAATATATGAAAATTTGAAGCTCAGTCCAACAAATTGGCATCAACTATGTGGTACATTTTGAAAATGATTAGGAAGCTCCTGCCTTACATCCCATTTGATTCTCGTAAAACGGTGGTAACAGCTCTTGCCTTATCCAGGCTGGACTACGGAAATGCTCTGTATGCAGGGATGCAGGCTCAACATATAGCCAAATTACAACGCCTGCAGAACGCAGCAGCAAGATTGATTCTTGATATTTCCAGGTCCAAGCCGATTACACATAAATTAAGATCCCTACACTGGCTTCCAATACACAAAAGAATAAAGTTCAAATCTGTCTGCCTGGCCTTTAAGGCCCTACACGGGAGTGGACCTCAGTTTCTAAAAACTCATCTAAAATTATATGTGCCTTCCCGGAATCTTCGCTCTAGCCAAGCAACACTAATCCAGATCCCAAGATTCAAACAGGTTAGGTGGGGAGGGAGAAGTATTCTGTTGCATGCGGCACGGACCTGGAATCTTCTCCCAACCTCAATCAAACACATTCCCTCTATCCTGTCATTCAGGAAAGAGGTAAAAGCCTGGATGTTTTCATCCATTTAGACCTAGCCAAGACACTCTCCGGTAGTTCCTGTTTACGTTACAGCGCCATGACGCCTATGGGCATGCGTGCGCTCTATAAATTTTTAATCAAATCAAAATCTAAGATCTTGAAGAAATCGATAGAGCAATACATAAAGGTTTCTTTGCAGGAATTTCACAGGTTCTCTGGTGATATAAATACTGAGATACAAAAGCCCTCCGCCGTCACCAGTATACAGCAGCCAGGGGGTAGAAAAGGTGTACAGGACTTGTCCAAGTTGATACGATAGCCGGCATGGTCCTTGAATATCCAAACGATCTGCAGCACTCTATCTATTGACAGGGTGGACCGAGAGAGAGATAGAGCAGCACATCATCAGCATACAGCGATATTCTGTCCTCCTACTCCCGAGCACCGCCAACTCATTGTATCAAGGGATCCTGGTCGATTCACGCCGCAAGTGGCTCCAGTGCTAATGCAAAGATCGTTGGGGACAACGGGAAACCTTGCCCTTCTGCAAGGGGAAAGCCCATGACAGCATGTTGTTGACCCGTACATAGGAGTCTCACCCAGCTTCAAAATTCGGGCCGAACCCCAAGCAGTCTAGAACTGCGAATATATAATTCCATTCCATGCTATAAAAGGCAACCCTGGCATCTAAGGATATCACTACTGCTGGTTCAGAGAGTTCACCCTTTGTCATGTGCATTACTCCGTACAGTCGTCGCAGGTTGACTCTAGTCCCTCTGTGAGGCATGAGCCTAACTGATTCAGGTGAATCACAGTAGTAATCAACCTACGTAGTCGGGTTGCCAGTACTTTCGCTAGTATTTTAGCTTCTGCGTTGAGTTGGATTATAGGGCTGTAAGAGACACAATCTGTTGGAGGCTTATTCTTTTTGGGGATCACTACGATAGTTGGCATTCCCTGATCCTCAGGTAATTGCTCCTGCTCAAGAACTCCCTGAAGCATTCCCAGAGATTGAAGATCTCTAATTGGTTTTGCTATTTCACCGGCCATGAGGTCGCTGTCCAGAGCTTCCTTGTCATTATTATAAGGTGGGAAGGCAAATATCTTTGAGGAAAGCAATGCAGTCCTCATCAGTCTTGGTGGTTGCAGAGGTATAGACACCTTCGTAGTAGGTCGCGAAGGCTTCTGCAATTTTAGAGCTACTATTTCTGACCCCACCTGCCTGGTCAATTATCTCTGGAACCCAGTTCTGACCCCGGTCTTGCTTCTCCAGGCATGCCAACAATTTATCTGCCCTATTATTCACGCTGTAAAGCCGATGCTGGGTGGCTAGAGCATAGGTGCGTGCTGCATTCTCTGCTAACTGTCGAAATGAATGCTGCTTAAGACGAGGGCAGTGTCTGAAGTCAGCGTCTTTACCGGTCAGGAGACGGGACTCGAGCCCCTCAATTTCTTGCTCAAGTTTTACCAAGGAGACTTGCCATTCCCTCTTTTTACCTCCTATAATGGCAAGTGCCTGTGACCCCTTGGGACTGCCTTAAATGCCTCCCATAAAACACACGCAGGGTCTACCATGCCCTCATATTCCTGAAAGTAGCAGCCCGCACCTCACTGAGTTGCCCCTTAGGGCCTCATGCTTTAAGTACCAGGGATCTATTTTGGGAGTGCCGCAACGCAGCCCATCTGACCTCATAGTGTTACCCCCACCGGAGAATGGTCTGATATGACTCTTGCCTTATGTGTTGCACTCAGGAATTTGTTAGCATGCAGGTGTTGTGTAAATATGTAGTCAAGACGGGAGAAGCTATTGTGTGCTGCTGAGAAATAGGTCAATTGACGCTCCAGTGGGTTGTGGTCATAGCACAGGTCCACCAGACCCTTTGCCTCAATAAATGCTAGCAGAGGTCAGTGTACCTTGCCTGGCGCACCCTGTCAACCCCAGTGTCGGGCACCTCGTTCATGTCCCTCCCATCCCCTCTTCCCAGAAGATGGATACCTGGCAGCATGTCCAATTCCAGAGTGCTGATATCAGGAAACGTTGAAACGTGAAGCCATGGTGGGACATATACTGAACAGGTGTTTAAGGGGTCACCCTCCTAACTTCCTGTTTGAGCTACGAATCTGGCTGATGGATCTCATCATGTGTTGTGGAATGAAGGGTATAGAATTTGTAAGCACGATCCCAGTCCCTCTAGACTTTGACATTTAGTCTGCGTGTGCCAACAGGGCGTAGCCAAATCTGTCTAGTGCTTTGTAGTACTTGCCTTTAAGGTGTGTATCCTGCAGAAGTATTACATCAGGGGAGTGTCTCTTTAAATCCTGCAGTATTGCATTCCTCTTGATCTTACACCCTAGCCCATTCGCGTTCCAGGTTGGTATGCTTAGCATCTTCTCGTGTGGTGTGCCTAATTGTATAAGATAACTAGACTGGCATGAGAGAGTTTCAATAATGAACCCAGAGAAGATTAGGGACATGAAACCAGCCCCAACTTAAAACTTCCACTGCCCCTCCCATGCGCAACTGTACAAAAGACCATTGAAAAATAGACATTTCAAAACATTAATCATGTAACAACCCAAATCCCCCTTCCAGCTCTCTTGCACAGCAGGCGTAGAACAGCTCTCTGCCCCAATGGGCAGAGTGCCTGTAGCCATATCAGTACTGTTGTCAACTTACAGGTGTGGCTAAAGTCACCTACCAAAAGCAAACTGGTGATTTTGTAGTATCCCAATTGGTACAGTGAGTTAACAATGCCTCTTTCATTTGGTCATACTTTACTGGGCATCCAGAGCCTACCCACCCTGGGATCATAGCAGAGAAAAGGACATGTGGCCTTCACTACCTGCGCCCAGCCAGGACGTCAGCATATGGATTATCTGAAGCCTGAGGGTCGCCGTGGCCTCCCTCCCTTTCAGTATAAGTCCGCATGGTTATACAGTTTCACCTGGTCAGGCTGCGTATTGAGATGGTCTGGTAGGTGATCGCCTGGTCTGTCCCACCGGCGCACGCCCCAGGATCCGCTTAGTCTCATCTTCCAGGGGAATGCTACCCTCCAACCCGTCCTACGACATATGAAACTGCCAAGATTTGCCTTCCTCAATCATTCAGAGCCTGGTCGGGAATAACATCATGTATTTCAGTTCCTTAGCCCACAGTGTCTTTATAACTTCAGTAAAGTCAGTATGACATTGCGGTCGCTATAGTTAAACACTCTTGTGATAATTGTCCCTGGGGGTCTTGGGGGGGGGGGAGCATACCTGATTTTGGTGGCAAAACAGGTGCCCTATGTGCTCTTTAAATGGTGTGAAGTTCGAAAGTCTCTTTGAGCGGAGTGTTTCGTTAATAAGGCCCTCCAGGAAATGCTCAACACTGGGCCCCTCTGCCTTCTCGGGGATCTCCACCGCCCGTATGTTATTTCTACTAGCTCTCCCTTTTTGGCCTTTAAGTTTGGCCACAATGAACATGTTTTCCTTTGTAAGGTGCACTTGTTCTTCATGTTTCTAGGTTGTACCTTGTAGGGAAGTGATACTCGTTTCCGCCACTGCCACTTTCTCGGTCATTTTCTTATAGTCTGCACTGAGAAGGGTGGCATCGGCTGTAATAGCGTCTAACTATGCCAGTCCAGTGCCAGCCTCTCACTGTCCTCCTCAAGCGTACTGAGCGGGAATGGAAAAACAATGGCGTCTGTCTCCAGGCCTTCTCATCTAATCTAGGCCTCGGTAATCCCCTTAGAGTGTAGGAACTTATCTGGTTCCTCCGACGCCTTCGGTGTTGTGTCCCACTCCCAGGACCCCCATACCTGCTCCACATCAGCAACAGCAACATACAGCAATGAAGCCTCGTAGGTCCTCCGCACTGTGGTCACTCATCGGGCCCCGCGCCTGCTCTCCAGCACCCTCCGCAGCCTTGGCATCACAGTTGAGCCTCCAAGGCCCTCCACGTATTGGCCAGTTCTTTGGGTTCTGTGCCCACCTCACAGCAGCCTCAGCGGCTCAATAGACCCTCTGGGCTTGTGATCCGCTCTGCTGCACCTCCGATGTCAATGGGCGCACTGGGCACTGGCGTTACGAAACTTGAGGGGCTCTCCCTGCAAGGCACGTGGAGGGGCCCCTTCCGGGCTCAATGAGGAGCTCTACAGCCAGAGTGCTGTGCTTAGGGGGCCCCCTGGAGCTTGGTGGGCCCCCGCACCGCCGCCTGTGTTACGCCCCTGAATGGGCGTTGGAGGCTGGCTGACTGCACTCGTAGTGGGGGCACCTCTCACGGGCGAGCCTTGCTCTGCACTCTAGGCACACCCCCTCCTGGGCACATTCTCTCTAAGCTCCGGCATGACTTATCGGGCCCCGGTGGCTTCACGCTCGCCTCCTCCACTTTGGTGTTGATTCAGAAATGAGACGTGTACTGATGTGTGGACAGTTGGGTTATAGATTTGTTTACAGCCGTGGAACCGACTCAAAGTGCAGTCAGAATGCTCTGCATTAAGCCTTGCCCCTCTGGGCCAATCCTTTACAATCACTGAATCTCCACCTTGTCTAGTGCACCCATTCACCCAACAATAACCTGCCAAGCCTTCCAATACCCAGGTACATACACAAAGATGACAATTAGCAGTCACAGAAACTTTGCAATTACTCCAGACATGAGGCTCCCCACACATCATTTCAAACAAGGAAATGCAACAACTAGGTTGTGACTACAATTGCGCAACAGTCCAAGCTGTATATGTCTTGTGACTCCCTCGCACATAAGGTTCTACTACAACATGCCCGCATACTCACAATGACATTATACAACATTTATGCATCGACGATATGTAGTCATGGATGCTCAGTCATGAGAAAGCTAGGCTACAGATCCCACCAACTTTCTTCGACAAACGTTCCCTGGTCATCCCTAAGTCTACACATTCAAAGGCACAAAATAAAACAAATATCCCCAGATATCCACCTCACATTTTTAAACTATGCAGGTTACAAAGACATTACAACTCTCAACGTTATTCTATCGCCCACTAGCAGCACACACAAACCTAGGACAACTCACTCCACCATACGCACACACAAAAAAGTGAATCCCAGCACTCTGATACGTCCCACACCCTGTCATGCTAGCTGGCCAAACTCACATTCAAGGCAGAAGAAAGCACTTAAGCTGGACCAAGTACCACACCCTCTGGAAACTGCACCAGGAAAAAGTCAGGCCACAATGATGACAGCTTCCTGTAGCGATTGCTCGAAACTTAAAAAAACTATTGATACAGCACACCAATCAAACTCTAGAGCAGTACACCAGTACAATTGCTGAATTCAGACAGGTAAAGAAGTACTCTCCAACAATGCACTAGAGCTCCACTACCATTCAACCACAACACTGATCTATTCCATTACACACAAACTGAGTAAAATGTACAACAAAACAATCCCAAATGTACTCAGCTCCCTATACAATAAACTGTCAAATCTTCCATTCGTACAGAATGACGCCTCAGGGTGAAGCAATGCCACACTTCCCCAAATTTGTACTTCACGGGGTACTTTCCCTTCCATCAACAAACACCCAAGTGTACTATACTTACATCTCTTGCGACAGGTTACAAATCTTCCTTAAATCTGAGACACTTGAACATGCACAACAACTATGTATCTACACAACAACATGTCGATTTGTACTGCATCCTATTCCTCAGACTGCTAACTAAACTTCACTATACTAAAATATATGGAATTGAAAGTAAATTCTCACACTGAGGACCCGAAACAATCTACAGGTGAATTATTTATACTTCTCAACCCGTCTTGCAGCACCAAGCATCAGCATACCACGGCCATGATATAAATTGAAATTGCTAAACTAAAGAAGTCAACATACACAGACTCATACCACTCCAATGCATGCCTTACCAACAAGGTACAGCACATGCCTGAAACCAACCAAGAAAGATTTCCTGTTATTTGGCAAGAGCAACAAACAAGATACAGTAAAATCCTGGCTCAATGACATGAAACTTGACGGCTTTGAACCCCAACTTCCACTGAATGCCAAGTCACTTGGATTCACCCTGGGCACCAACCTCACCCTCAAGAAGCACAATGCCAAAAACTACCAAGCTAGTCTGTACCAGCACTCTTTTCTAATGAAAGTCAAACACTTTGTTCCAGAAAGGACTTCAGAACTGCTTATTAAGCCCTTATACTCTTGCTTCTGAATGGTGGTATTGGCCTACTCCATGGCCTCCCAGACTCCACACAGACACCCCTTAAGGCATCCTATGTTCTACAGCTCGTCTCATCCATGGTCTGAGGAAATATGATCACTTCACTCTAATACTGATAGACTCCATTTTCCCCTGGCCAGCCTGCACCATCTTCAAAACCAGCTGCATTAGTAACAAAGCCAGTGTTAACAGTACTCTTACATTTTCTTGCAGACAAACTCACCATCTCTTGTTGTTCTCTGGACACCAGCTGCTAGGACACAATCAGACTGCACACTGTGAATTGGGAAAAAAGATAAACAATACAACAGGCCATCTTCATCTATACATTAAGGATCTGGAACAACATCCTCGTATCCATCAGGAATGCCCAAAGCTGCTCCAGTTAGGAAAGAGTTGAAGACTCACCTCTCTAATTAATACTACATCACAATGCATAGACCATCAACAACCCAGGTTCCTCTCTTATTACTCTTTTACTTTGCTCCTGTCTTTGGCCATGTAGAGTGGTCTGCTGCTTTTTGGCTAGGTTCGTACTATAGAAAAAACACTGTCTCCATTAGCTTGGGACACATTTAGTCAGTTGATATCTCCACTCACCTAGCTCTCTGTCTTTGGCAGACCATATTCACCCTGCCGACTTGGATCCTCCTGCCAAGCAGCTTGAAATGACACCATTTGGACATGGATGTGAGGATGAGCGGTCTCAAACTAGTCCTCCATGGTCGCAGGGTGTTCGCCCTTGTCATGACAGCCTCAATCCCTTCCAGAAATGATTCCTGTCAACCACCAGAATCTTGCTAAATTTTTATGCAACTCCTTAACAGCTCATAGCCAAAATGTTGTAACTGGAGGTTAGGGTAATCACACAAGAGTATAGAGCCATCCAGGTAGGAGGTAAGTTAATCATTTCATGCTAGACTGTTGGATTACAGTTACAGCAGGTAGATACTGTCAGGGCTCCCTCCAACTGTGCCTATCTCCTAGCATCCACTCCACTCCACACCAACATTATATTACGTCATTCACTCTCAGCATTCCAGACACCAGCATAGAAGTATTGCGAACACACAGGGTGCTATAATCATCTCAAGCGGATAAACCAAATTAATCTAGACAGCTTCAGCTTAGGCCATTGTCTCTAAACCATGGACCATTTTACACTAGCCAACAGAAACTCAACTTAACTAATTCAAAATCCTTAAAGGCAGGAAACGGTACAATTGCCGCCTGTTGGATAGCTAAATGTAATAATGTGCCCTTCGCTCAATGACATTACCTGAAATAAAATACTCAAGAACAATCTTGAACTTTAACCTATCACTATCCCTCAAGTAAAGTATTGCCTTCCTCAACACACAAACCCTGAAATTTGTTTTTCCACATTTAGGTTTCTCACAGAAATCCCACCTTCATGCAGACTTTAACTGGACTACAAAGAATGATGCGGCAGGCAAATTATTTTATCTATGCCAAGGCAATCACATTTCCCCAGCTCTCCCAACACTTCACTGGCTACCCATTTCCAGGCAGTCCTCTTGCAAAATGCATAATTCTAGAACTCACTCCTGGTAAAGATGAGGAACATCTAAGTCCACCTAGAAATCAGGAAGACACTGAAGACTGGGATGTGCCCTTAGAGATGACACCGCTACCTGCCCCTAACAACCCCGCAAAGCACATATTGATAGTGAGCATCTCTATATAGAAATTAATATTTCACTTATATTGGCTCCACTCGAGCTGCACGATAAAAAAAGTCACCTGGTCATCATGCTACCATAACAACGCTGAGTTTGCAGCATTGTAACCAACGGCAGCTCCTCTGCTATGGCAAAGGAGCGTCCGCCCCTCTCCCCCACCAGGAGCCGCAAAACTCGAAAAATAAAACAATAATAACACAGGTTTACTGTCATTTTATTTTTAGCATGCACGAGACTTGGAGGCAAGACAGACGATGATAAGCTGGAGTGGGAGTGGTGGGCAGCACTGCTGTCAGTGCGCATGTCGGTTTCGGCTGCCTGTCTCAGGATGGCCAAACCGACATGTACACTGAAGTTGTCTCCAACCCAGCGGTGTTGCGGGGTTGGAGATGGCAAAGCACAGGCTTGTAGTGTCACTGGGAGTGTAAATTCACAGATCTCAGGCCCATCCTGACGCTGATTTCAAACATGAGAGCAGCATCAGGATTGACCGCAGGGGAGCCTGGGAGCCTGTTCAGTGCAGCAGCAGAAGAGCACAGAGTCAGCGACGCGGCCAGCGGCAGGTAAGTGGTGTTATTTTTATTATATTTGTTGTCCCCCCCGCCACTCTGCCCTGATACCAACAGTCACTGATGATAACTAACTCTCTACCAACCACGAACAACAAGTGTTTCTCATGTTTACATGCAAGCACCAGCACCATAAATGCAGCATTATGAAAGGATCCCCCATCAGCCCCCCTTGGATAACACCAACACTTTTTACATCTAGGTCCCACAATACACCCATACTCCTTGAACAAAGTACAACCAGCAGGGTAATGTGCTGCTCCTCCACAAGAAGCTTTTTGTTAACCTTGTCAGAGATATGGGGCTATTTCCTAAAGCACCCTGAATACATTGCAATCTATCTGCTACATGTCAAACGAGCCTAATCAAATGTACATTTGCTTTAAAGAAAGTACATTCCAAAAAATGAATGTACATTCATTTTAACCAATGTACATTTGACTCAATCAAATACTTTTGAACATAAGAACCTGTAATGGCAGTAGCCAATATTCAGTTAGACCAGTGAACGTGCATTCACACAATGAAATATGTGTTTGTACAATATTGGCACTTGATCAGATTCACAGGAGGCAACTAAACATGTACTAAGTGAACAGACCACAAAAGAAGTCATAGTCACTCAGAAAAGGACAATTGGGCCAATTCACAAAGACATTTTTATGGCTGAATTGTTTACATGTATGTCTGCCAGGAATTCACAAAGGATGGGTAAGTGCCTTTTTGATTGGTCTTGGCTGGGTCGTGTGGTGCCTGGGTCCTCATATAGTAAGTTGTGGTGCAAGAAATGGGTTGAGGAGGTATTGTTAAGCATTGCAACCTTAACTAGTCTTGAAACCTGTTTTGTTTCTTTTACAAGTATAAAGTGTGTTTTCTATATAGAGCTTGCTACACCAGATCAGACGGTTTAGTAGGACTTTGAATGTCCTCTTGCGATACCCTTTTTATCCAGCTCCGAAGGTTGAAAGTGTCCCTGCTGGTAGTCAAAGCCCTCTCAGCGCATTGGGCGTTGTGCACCTGATATCTGTTACTCAACTACAAGATCCACTGTTCCTTACTAAGTCTGGCATCATAATCTTTTTCTTTGGCTGGGCAGTCAGTCTTGGGGCTGGTCTGCAGTTCTTCTAGTGCTATAGACTGTTTCAATCCACAGGCAGGAAGGTCAGAGCAGTGAAAAGCTCTCCCATTATTATCCCAGCTGGAGGAAATGATCAGCCTGGAGGCCCTAGGTCCAGCAAGCACCAGCCAGGCCCATCTATATTGATTGCGATGTAGTGCTTCAACATGCAGACACCCTGTCATCCACTGTTTATTCAGTTTCCCTAAGAGGTGGAAGCGAGTGTGCTCCAATCAGAAAAGAGCTTGTTTTCGGATATGCAGTTAGCCACTCAAAATAGTGAGATCTTCACACACTTTCTACATTGACAAGCTGGGCTAACCAAGTGCATGGCAGCACCAAATGAGACATCAATCAGTCAAACAGTATTTGTAAAACGCTGTGTCTCTGTCAAAGGTCTTGAGTCTCTTTCTGAAATCTGCAAGAGAGGAGGCTGTAGGGAGCTGGAAGGGTAGGTCATTCCAGGTCTATGCAGCGATGTAGGAAATGTTTGTCTACTACTGATGGCAAAATGAACACTCTCACACTGAGGCCAGTGTTAATCAAATTACACTGGATAAGTACCGTTCTCACATCAATATGGCAGAGCACTGAATATTAGATATAGAAGATGAGTCCACAGTGCAAAATAAGAAGCAATCAAACATGACAAAGTAATTGAATTGATTTAGACTGAAAATGAAGATTTGAAGAAAAGATCCAACCGAAATAATGTGTGCATTATAGGTGTCCCAGACTCTTCCTCTATTGGAAGAATGGAAACATATGTGAAAACACAGACTGAGTTGTTTCGTAGAATACAATTTCACATGTATATATGGTGGAAAGAGTGCACTGCTCACTGGCGACCAGGCTCGCCCCTGGCACTCTGGCACATCCATCATTTTAATACTACTGAGTTTTAGAGACACCATTTTAAAATTAGGCCATGAAAAGAAAGATCTGAATAACCACAGTGCAGCAATCACATTCTACCTACACTTCACCCAGGCATTACAAGAGAGCAGAAGATATTTTGCGTCATTCCAAAAAATACTTAAACAGATGAACGTTCTGTATGCTATGTTGTAACCTGAAAGACTCAGGTTAAAACGTCAATGGAAAACACATCTATAGTGACACCCAACAAACTGCAGCATTCCTACATGCTATAACAATAAGGCACACGGAGTCATGCTTAATGTGCTGGTAACTGGCCCAGGGCACGTGCGCCCGGCCTCTTTTATTAGCAAGGTCACCTGACTGGTGACCCCTGTGATGGGTGGGTGTTAGTGTGGGTGAACACACTAGAACGTGTCCAGCCGGACACTACATCCCTCCCAAACTTTAATGAAAAGAAACAAACAAAAGTCCAACCTGTAAGAAAACAAATAAACAAACACATAGCACGAGATGAGTCTCTTCAGGCCGTCAACCAGGTAGCGCTGGCGCTTTGGACCGCATGGTCAGTATGCTTTTGTCTGCCTTGGCGATGTACTTTAGACCGGCCTGGTCTCACGGTGTTGGAGTCTATGTACAAAGTTCAAGTATCGGTGCATCTGGAGCGGTGGTGGAGTCCACTCTGGATATCTCGCAGGCGCTCAGGTTCCGGTGGATGACAAACCTACAGCTGTTGGGGATGATCTCGGTGCGTGAGGCCTTACCTTGGAGGCGACGTGCTTGATGGTCTTTCTAGCTCCTGATAGCTGAGCAACTTCAGACTTGCCTCTCTCGTCTGGACTCCTCTCTCGCTGGAGCCTCCTGGAGGGCCTTCCTGCCGGGCTGCCATGGGACCGTGTGGACTGTGCGGGCTTTGTGTAAGCCGCGCAAAGGCGTGTCAGACTACCAAACTTGCACTCTTACCTGTAGGGTGCTTGATAGTTGTTCGCAGAGACGCTATGAGCCAACTTCCCTGTACCCTACCCTATAACTTGTGATTACAATGATCCACTAAAGCTTCTAGAGAGGGTTTAGGGAGGAGGGCCGGTTTCTGGATGCTGGCGGCTTCTTGTTGGCGACCTGCGAGGCAACAAGTTGCGGTTAACACTATTCTAAATTTTTTGAGTGATGCACTACACTACCAACAAAAATAAGCGTTGTCCTTTGCTCAAAAACTAAAATATCCTACCTGCGATCTTAAGAATGGTTGCTTAGTGTCCGTGGAGTCTTGCGATGGCGTCCAATTGAAGTCAGGAAGTGTTGATTGGTGATGAGAAGTTTTCTGTGTTCTTGTTCTGTCAGGTAATCAGATGTGACAAGAATAAGTTACTAGATTCCTTTTTGTTATACAATTCGTATTTCTACTTTTCCTTCAGTACTGTATAATCACTTACTTGTATTTTACCCCAACTGACTTGTCCATCACATGCTTGGTAAATATGGTTCTTATAAAACATAAAATTGCAAAAACTACATTTAAATCTATCTTGTTATCACGTTTGCTTTAAAAGATTTCTTTTAGTTCTCAGCAATTTTTTTCCAGCTTCTATTATTAGGACTTACAGACGTTGTTTCAAATTCACAATCTAGGAAATTGGCTTGTCACTAAAGTAAGCGCTCCTAAAATCGTTCCAAGCGCTTTAGAAATTGTCCCAAGTTCGAAGTTACTGTCTTGCGTTGGGCGCCTTTAAACTTAAAAAGTATAAACAAGAAATGGTTCACTTAGCTTTCTCTTTGTTCTTCTTTTGCAGGAACAATGACGAGCTTCCCTTTACTGTGGTCCGCCGAATTTCCGACACTGGCAGAAGTCGGGAGGAGCCAGGCGGAAGCCGACGAAGAACAGGTAAGCGGGTCTCTTCTTCGAATCACGTTGGAAGGCCAAGGGCCTTCTAGAACTCAGGTGTGGCTATTTAAAGCCTGGCCACACCCGAGTAAATGCGCACGTCGTGCGCTTTGAACGTAAGCGTTCTTGACGTCAATATGGGCATAAACAGAGATGTGTAAGCGAAAGCTCTGCCCTACGATGTGTTTCCTTGCATACTTTTCAGATGTAACTCTGATTTGCAACATTGTACAAGATCAGGATAAAATCCTTACTTGTACACAAAATCTTGGTCTACAATTATGTAGGAAATCACGATAATAATTCCATAAAAGCCTTTACACATGAATCATGAAATCATTGTCCAGAATACTGTCATAACATTACAATATAAAACCCATTAACCTTTCACGCAATAGAGTGCAGGATGCACGGGACAGGGGTGGGTTTCAAATGGGAATATGCAAACCTGCTATGCTTTTTGTTAGATGTACGTGAAGTATTTTTAAGGACTTTAGGACTTTTCAGCAGTAGTACAAGTCAGATTTAGCTGAATCATGACAAGGCGTCGCTGAGAAACTGCCAACAGGACTCACAGCCAAGTCGCTCATGTAGCCGCAGAAGGTGGTGTCTCCGTCTAGATGTTCTCGCCATCAGGACTCTGGTTCTGTGCCTTCCTCTGATGGTCTTTGGGTGACCAGTCTTCGACTGTGACCCCCATGCTTCCCGTGCCTGTCGTGGAGCTACTGCCGACGCATCTCTCCTATTCGGATTCCCCTCTCACAGGAACTCTGTAGAGGCCCTTGCCCCTGGATTGCCATGTGACCGCGTGGGCTGTGCGGGCTTTTCGTAGGCCGTGCTGAGGGGTCACTGCAGAACTCCCAACAGGGCCACGGCCAAGCCTCATGTAACCCCAAGTGTGGATATTCCAATGGTCGGGTATGCTCTACTTCGGCAGGCTTCAGGTTGACGGGGGCACACAGAAGGTTCCTGGGTGGCTAGCCACGTTGAACGCCGGTTGTCTGGAGTGTTGGGATCCACTCTGGTGGTGCGATGCTCCTCTGACGTCCTTGGTGATGATGCACCTGGATGGCGAGGACAAAAACAGTGATTTTCCTTCAGTTGGGCAACAGGCAGCGATCTCTTGCTTTGGGTGACCTTGTGGAGTGAGGAGGGTTAGAGGGACTTCGTGGCCACTTGCAGTTGTCTTCCAGCAGGTGCACTTGCTAGGCGTGGTGCTATCGATACCAAGCAGCCAGTGACTGGCGAGAGGATGGTCAAACTGCGAAGCGTGGGGCCTGGACGCAGATCGCACTTACTAGCGGCTTACAGTTTGTCCTCCCGCAAAGCTATCTCCAGTGACGTCTCTAAACTCCGGTGGCTGGCTTGTGCTGATGAACACCTTCTCCAGTGCTGGCATGAGTCCTCTGTACTGTCGCTCTTCTCAGTTCCATCCTGCGCGCCTGTGGTGGTTGTCTGCCCTGTAGCGTTGTGCCACTGTTCTTTCTACCTTCGCTGAGTGGCATCCTGCCATTCTCTTTTCCTCCTTCCGACCAGGTCCTCGCTTGGATGTGGCGTCCTGCCACATGTCTCATGTTTGCGCCACATGGACATCTCACTGGTTGCGTCCAGTTCATGGGACGGTCTTCACTTTTCTACTGACCTGTCGCAGGTCTGTCCTGTCAGTAGGACTTGCTTCCTCTTCTTGGGGATCTTTCACGGGCACCATCCCCTCGTCAGGGATTTCGCGGTGCTCCTCTTCTCTTCACTCAAGGGCGTTGTGCTTGCGCCTCAAGGCTGCGCTCTCGTGGCACTTGATCCTGCCACCCTTCGGGCATGCTTGGCGGAGTTGGTCACTTCGAGTGACGTGCTCCATGCTGGCGGTGCGACTGTGGCATCCGGGAATGGGTCGCCTGATGTCGAAATGTACGTCATGGTGGGTCCTGCCACGTGGGGTGTGCAACTCTCTCTTGCATGTCTTGGGCCCCTGGCGTCTCTGTCTGGAGGCAGTGTGAGGGTGGACACTCTGTGCTGTCTTTGGCCCACTGCGGGCCTTCGCTGGCATGATGGAGATGTAGAGAATCTCCATTTGGTCTTCAGCAGTGCTTCTTCTGTGTAGACGTATCTATCTCCTGGGCACTGGACCGTGTTGAAAAGCTTCTGGGCGCATGCCTCGTGCACCTCAGACTTTGTGCTCTTGGTCCTTCTTCTGGACGCCCCTTTTGGGTGCTTGGTGGGTGTGCTCTTCTTTCTTGAGGTGGTGGCTGTCTTCAAGTTTCTGCTTGTATAGAAGTTCCTGCTTTCCCGTTACTGTCTGCCTGAGTTGATGCTTATGCCGCTGGGAGTGGATGACACTCTGCCTTCCTCATGGCAGGCCATGGGCAGGATGGGGGTACCTCTTGGTGCCTTGCCTTGAGCACCGCGCAGCTTAGCAGACGTTCGGTTGTACCAGCTGCTAGTGGTGGCAGCGCTGTCCGTGTGGCATCTTCTTCCGGCAAGACGATTGGCATGAAGCTTTTACTGCGGCACTGGGCACTTGCTTGCTGTCCCTCCTGCCATGCGAATCAGTGGGAGTGTGTCAGTGGAATGAGTGATCCCCTGATGGGGTCACTTCCGGCGCTAGCTGGCTACTTGCAGTTAGGATGCAGTACCACTTGCCACTGCTAGGGGTGCTGCGGCGACTTTCTGTGATTCGGCAGGGATGCTGAAACTGCGAGCCACACTGGGGTGGGGTGTAGCTGCGAGGCTGTTTCCGTGTAATGTCCTTACTTTGTTCGGGTGCAGTACCGACCATGGCCACTAGGTGGCAGTGCAGCGTTGCCTTTCTTTGTCCATTGCAGCAGAGGTTACCATGTAAGGCTCACTGGGCAGCAGGACAGATCTGCCTAGGGAAGGAATGTTAATTTGGAGCCTTCCATGCGCAGGCTGTGTTCTATGTTCATGTGCAGTACCTGCAAAGGCCACGAGGTGGCACTGCAGGGCTGTGGTTTACCGCTGCAGTTGTTCTTGAAGCCTTGAAGCTGTGTGCAGTTCTCAGCTGGGGGGGGGTGGGGGCTCGGCTCTTGCTTTTCAGCCATCCCAGCGATGCAAAAGTGGTTATATTTCCAGGGCTTGCAGGTGAGCAGGTTAGCAGACCCCCCAGGATATAGCGGCATGGATTAGCAAATTTAGCGGCACAAATATGGAAATTTAGCGGCACAAATATGGAAATTTAGCGGCAATTTAGCGGCGTTTTATTTGGCAGTTTATCCTACAACAAACACAGATCTCTTTGTTTTTTGAGTTATTTAACACCATGAAGCTATGTATATTTGGTTTATTTACAATGTAGAGACTTTGTTTGTCTTCAAGACTACAAATAGGACATAAACGTGTTACTGAATAAATGCCCAGGGTACCTGTATGCTTGTCGTGTTAATCTTGCAGTTCTTCTGAGCAGTCCAAATGTAGCCCAATATTGTGCTGCTGATTATAATGCAGGAACAATAATGCCCGGATGGATTGCTCTGAGAGGGACCGTCGTCTGGCTGACAAAATAATTTTGTAGATGCTGTTGCTCCTTTCAGCATCTGCAGAACTGGTCACACAGTCCTTGTACACAGCTGCAAGCTGTGAAAGGACTGGAATGCGGTCAGCCATCCCACACCAAAAAAGGTCAGTGTCAATCACCCCAGAAACAGATGCCTGTACTGCTTCTGGGCCTACATGTTCAAAGTAGAGGCAAAGCTCCTGATCGGGGACTTCGCTGAAACCAGGGATGGCAGAATATGCACTCTTGTCCTTAGGCAGGATGCAGAGTCGTGCAGGATTGAAAAGGCGCACTTGCTTCAAGAACCCAATGCCCGGTTGGGCCTCCCCCATGTATTTGCCCGCCTTTTCCAGAGAATTTTCAAAAACTTCATTGAGCTGGGCTGTTATCTTTTTTTTTTGTGTCAGAGTTAATTTAGCCCCTGCAGTCGTCTGCAGAAATGGTTGTAGTGACTCCAGAGTGAGGACTGAATTGTTTGTTAGGTCTATGTGAAGGTCCTCCAAATAATCATACACCTTCATTGTCACTGGTGTCTGACTCTGGAATAAGTCCATCAGATGCAAAATGTTTTGGCATTTTTCGGCCACAATGTCCAATTGCACTTTTATGCAGTTTCTTTCGTCGCTGTTCAAAATCCTTTGCAGATTTTCAAGGGAATCTGGGGGGGACTTGCTGAGTTGCATCTCAGACTCAACAAACCCAGCATAGGCCTCAAAATGCTTGCAATGGTACTGGACAGCAGCAAACCAAGAATTCCACCGGGTACTGCAAGGATCAGGCGCCATCCGTGGTTTCATCCCATGGTTCTCAGCAAGATGGTGCAGGTACCTTCTCTTTCTGCTCCCGGCCATGTAAAAGATGCGCGAGAAGTACAGGAGGAAAGCATTTAGCTCCACAAAAGGCTTCCTAAATGACTCTCCAATAAGGTTCATTATGTGTGCCAAGCAGGTGATATGTATGGAGTTTGTGTACAGATTTCTCAAAACAGTGTTGTATGCCTTGAGCATGTATGCCGCATTGTCAGTGTTAAAGGAAATAACGTCCTGAAAGGCTATGTTGTACTCTGTGAGCACCTTCACAACTGCTTGCGCTACAGTCCCATGGTTGCACTGTGAGAGGAACACTGTGTCCGCTAGGTGGGTGTGGATCTTACGGCCACCCTGTGCAGAGACAACCGCAAATAACACATTCAATACACACCGCCCTTCAACATCAGGTGTTTCATCAAATATAACACTGATCTTCTGATCTTGCAAGTGTTCTTTCAGCTCGTTCTTTGCTACTATATATCTCTCTGGGAGATAACGTTCTTGAAGCTGATGACTTCCAGGTATTGCTCCACCATTTTGCACTCGCTCATGGAGAAACTTGCGCAGCACAGGGTGGTCGGTTTTGCTCAGCGGAATGTTCAGCGCTGTGCAGACATTGACCCACTCACCTATAATTTCCTGGTTTGAGGCACCGGCAGCTGTACTCTTTGTGAAAAGTGCGTTGACAGTCATCTGACGGGCACGTTTTGGCGAAGAGTGAGGGTCTGGATCATCTGAACAGCGCTTCAAGTGTTTTTGGGACTTCACATGCATATCAACAGTGTGTTTCCGGATGTGATCCACCGCCACATTGCACACACTGCAAAACAGCACACCACCATCCGCATGCATCACAGCGCTGTACTCTTTGGCCCGATCTGCTGCAGTTATATGGGTGGGTAGATGTGATCGGTGCTTCACAGTCTTCAAAGGCTGCATAAACTTCTCCATCGGGCTTTTGTTGTGGTGGCTTGCTGGCCGCTTGGAATGCAAAAGATCTCTGGCTTGTGGCACACTCGCGTAACTCACCTACAAATATATTTGTTGTTACTAGATGTGTTCCAAAGGGGAAAAGGACATTGCAGTTGTTGGGTGGAAAGTTAAGCAAGCATAGGGTAAACGTGGTTAGAAATGCATGGGACTCTGAAGCAAAATTGCATACATGGCGCGTTAACATACAGGTAGGCAGAGGTCCTTCGAAGGGAAATGGCACACTTGTGTGGTCCCGCTCGGCAACTTTTAGTCTGTGGAGGGCAGTGGGGGTGCGAGGTAAACATAAAAAACATAAGCATCACTTTTGCGCAAAAATGGGAAGAAGGGGAAGGAACCACCTGCAAAGAAAGTGAAACCTAACCGCGCGAAACAAATTTGTACAAGTTTAGTTGCAGGAGCATCTCCCCGGAAGTATACAGAAACCAAAACTTAGTATTACCAGTTCTGTGCAGCAGGAAGCAGATGTTAGTTGCCAGACTGCCCAATGACTCTTGAACCAGCAGCTCCTTGCCTCCGGGACTCTACAAAAGAAGAAAAAGGAGTTACAGCTGGATTTGCTAGCCCTTCCCATGGCACACCCCCCACTACGCTGCTCTAAAAACCACAGCACCCCCTTGTGCCCCTGGGCCCGCATAACCAGCTGGCCTCAAAAGAATGACACCTGGACCTGCCGCACACCTTGTGCGCGGCGGGCCCCCAACGACAAAAATGCCTACTTCTCCCCCCCCCAGCCCTCCTTAGGTGGTTCAGGCTCGCTCGCTATTCTCGCTGGCCGCAATAAAATACAACAATTGTTTTACGCCACACCACTTTCAAATGTCACCAGCCGCCACCGACCGTGACCACTGGCGACTTCTTACTGACATCTATATACATAACTGCATAAGCACATAAATATATAAACATGATTTATTATGAATATAGGAAAGAGCAAAACTATTCATCATTTGAAATGTTCTAAAAAGAGGTCGCATCTCATCTCACCTGCGGCTGCTTCTGTCCGTCTTTGTTCTCACACTACCTCACTCGCTCCTCGCTGTCTCCTGCACCTGCGTCAGAGAGGGCAAAAACACTCCCAGGTCATAAAAACACAAGCCAAGTGAAACTTCATCATGGAAGTCATAAGTCAGCGAATGATAAGACTGAACAGCAATAGAATTAACATGCGTTTTATCCTTTTCTCCTATACATAACACAGAAGAAGGGACCTGGGGCTGGAGGGCTGGCGTCACCACGTAGCTGTACAGAGAACGTGTTTTCGCTTGCTCTGGCATATCTGCCTGAGAGAGACTGAAGCTAAATTCACAAGATGCATTGTGTTCAGAGAAAAGGCAAACGTATATCTCTTTCATCTTTATTTCTTCCCAAAAGTAAACTGACAAGACAAGAACTTCAGCCTCAAGCGGAGGTCGATTAACTAAATGCCAAGAGTAAAGGAAATGAAAATATGTTCCCTTTGTCCCTCAGTTGCATCACAGCAAATGGCATCACTGACGCCGGGGCCCGGGACTGGTGGCAGGTGGTTGGTGCTTGGGCCCGCCGCACACTGGGCACGCGGCAGCCCCCAACAATTCAGCGCTCACAGCGCTCACAGCAGCCAATTCAGCGCAATTCAGCGCTCACAGCGCTCAGCTCACCATACTTTTTTGGTTCTTGTTTAGGTCCTGCTATAACAGTTGCCCGCTTGTTTGTAGTGCTCACCTACAGTTTTTGAGCAATTACTATAATCTCTTATCAGGCTGTCAGCTGGTTTTAAGGCTGAAGTTGGCCCTGTGCTTTTCTCTGTGAAAGCCACAGCTAGTTGTAGAATGAATATTTGTCTGCCACCGTTCCCTAGCGGGTTTTGGAACGAACAAACCATGGAAAGGCTCTTTTTCAGTGAAGTACACTATACAAGCGTAGGGTGCAAGAGGGCCATTAGTCTTATTATGCTGTATTAATTAAAACCATTGCGTACATTGAAATGTATAAAACCTAAGCAAGTTTTTAAAGACTTTCAAAACAAGCTCACAGCGCTTTTCCAAACCTATTTTAGAACTGTAAAATTATTTCAGCAGCAGTCCAGATCTGTTACATGAACATGTGAGAGAAATGCTGGAGAGATTCTACTAATAAAAAGTGGGGGATGTGCTGGGATTCAGTATTTCTCATCAACCCGGAAGTACATTGCTAGTTGTAAACATGGCCAAAGAGGGTTTAATCTGAATTTAAGTTTTGAAAAGGCGCAGCCCGTTTAGGGCAGCTTCTCTCTTTCCTGATTATTTTTTCTCCTTGAAATTGAAATTGCATGTATACAGCGCTTACTGCCCCATTCCAGGCATTTTAAGTGCTTTGCGGCAAGTACCAAGCTACTCCAGATCCAAAATGTAGCGGTTAGTCCATTCATTGCTTATTGGGATTCGTTTTATGCTCTCAAAGAAACCATTCCATGCATCTCTTCCAGTTTCTTAACAAATGGTGTATACAAATTAATAGATATTGTTAGGTAGCAGGAATATGGTTTTAAAGAAAAAAGAGAATAAAGCAGACAGGCAGGCATTCAACAGAGTAGTCTATATACACAGGAGGCATGTAGAAGGGAAGGAGAGAGCCATTCAAAATAAATTAAATAGGAGAAAGTTGAAAATTTAAGTCAAGGTTACATTTTCGTGCAGCGTTTTAGGAAGTTAGTGAATAGTTATTTTGCGATAGCCTACAATCTGTGGATGCGTAAACCTGTAGAAAGAGACAACGAACCATCTGCTGAAGGGCCCAATTCCATTGTTAAATTATGCTCTAAAAGAATGCGCATTTTAGTTTTCTTTTTAGAAACACTTTGACCTTAAATAGGATGGTGACTGGCTTCACTGCAGAATGCAACTCTGTGCTTGTTGAGACCCCTTTATGAGCTATGTCAAGCAGTGTGGCAGTCAATACTACGAAGCATTGCTACATTTTATGCAAATAATTTTGCACTATACATAAACTATACATATAAACATACGTAGACGCCCGCCATCTTAATATATAACAAGGCAGTTGGTAAACCTGTTGCAGCAATCATCATTAGTATATTCAGTGCATAATTATCTTGAGCGAACTAGGTTTTGTGTACTCTCAAATGTAGCTTTTACGTTGATTTTGAGTTGCTGTGTGTTTAGAGAATTGTTGACAGCAAAGGCTCTTTTAAACAACACTTGGAGCTTATGCGCCGGAAATCAGTTGCTCTCACTGCCACCTTCAAGCACCTCAAAACAGCCACAGGATCCTTCACCTTTCTACCGCTGCTGAAAAGAACTCAGGCGATATGAATTCCCACTATTGCCTGTGGAAGCAAATTTTAAGGGTGAGAGACGCCTCCCAGCTCACAGCAGCTTACCTGGGCCTCTGGGCCTCCCGAGACGACGATCAGACGATCCACCACCAGCACCAGCCACAACGATACGATGACGATCCAGACCAGCAGCGCCGCTCCAGACCAGGTGAGTCGCGTCGTTATCGAGTCGTCAGCACTGCCTGCAGTGAGGACCCCCCCTACCCCCCTTCTATTGGTCTATTGGACCCGTGGCAAGAGCCACTGGCCCAATAGAACAATAGAAGAGGAAGAGAGGCGGGTGGTCTGCTGTCTGCTGCTGGATGGGGGTGGGATGCAGCCAGGATGCCAGGATTTCGCGGGCACTTTTGTAAAAATCGCGGCATTTTTACAAAAGTGCCGATTTCGCAATTTTTTTGCAAATCGCGAAATCGCGAAATCCTGGAGGGTCTGGTTATCGCATGAGGAAGCCTGCAGTATTGACGTATGGAGGCCCCTCTTCCCACCAGGTATGAAGATGTGATGTTGGGCAGATGCCCGAACTCCTCTAGTAGTGCCGGTTGGCTTCCTTGCAGACGGAGGGAGGGCTCATCTGCCGGGTGCTTGTGGCGTTTGGTTGGGCCCCTGGCCCATAGCATTCTGTACCAAAACCTGGACCAACACCACCTCGGGACCGGACATCGCCCTCGCCATTCCCCAAGGATACAAGATCTCCAGGAAGGACCGCCCCACCCGCCGGGGAGGAGGAATCGCCATCGTCCACAAATATACCCTCCGCCTGATCACACTCCCGACGAGCCCACAGACCTGATGGAACACCTTCACTTAAAGATACTGGCCAGCCCTACCTCCACCCTCCGAGGAACCCTCATCTACCGACCCCCTGGACCCCACGGACTTTTCGCCAACTCCATCACGGACATCATCTCCCCGCATGCCATCGTGTCCACCAACTACACCCTACTGGGAGACCTCAACTTCCACCTCGACAACCAACTGGACCCCAGCACCACATCCCTCCTGGACAACCTCCACAACATTGGACTCCGCCAGATCGTGACCGAACCCACGCACTCAGCAGGACACACCCTCGACCCCCTCTTCACAACAGGAAACTCCATCACCTTCAGCCACACCACCAAACTCCCATGGACTGACCGTCGATGCGTCCACTTCACCTTCAAAACACCCACCATCCACAGACACCAGCACCTGCTCCCACGAAGAAACTGGACCAGAATCACCGACGACCAGCTAACCTCATCACTCAGCAACTCCACCCCAACCATCACGGAAAACGACAACGCCAACACCGCAGCCCGAACCCTGCACAGATGGCTCTCCAACAGCGCCAACACCATAGCCCTCCTCAAGAAAAACAACAACACCCACGCCAAGAAAGCTAGATGGTTCACCACCGAACTTCGAGAGTCCAGACGCACTTGCCGCCACCTCGAAAAGGCCTGGAGGAACACCAAATCCACAGAAGCCCACAACAACTTCAGAGCAGCCACCAACGCCCACCACCAACTCATCAGAAAAATGAGGAAAAAAGCGATTGAAGACAGAATCTCCACTCATGAACACAACAACAAAGAACTCTTCAACATTATCAAGGTGTTCGCCCAACCCACTAGCGAGTCCACCAATTTCCCTCCCTCACAAGACCTCTGCGACAAACTCAGCACCTTTTTCCACCACAAAATCAAGAGCATCTACGACAACTTCGACGAAGACAACCAACACACTGAACCCTCACCTACCACCATCGACACCCTGAAGCCAGCGATCGACAACTGGACAGCCCTCACCACGAAGACACACTGAAGACGATGAAGTCAATCCACTCCGGGGCCCCCACGGACCCCTGCCCCCACCACATTTTCAACAGAGCCGCCGACACCATCGCACCCATGCTCTGCCACACCATCAACCGCTCCCTGGCAACCGCCTCGTTCCCTGACGACTGTAATCATGCTGAGATCAACCCCCTCCTGAAGAAACCCTCGGCGGACCCCACTGACCTCAAAAACTACAGACCCATCTCCCTGCTCCCGTTCCCAGCTAAAGTCATCGAGAAAGCCATCAACAGCCAACTCACCACATTCATCGAAGAGCATAACATCCTCGACTCCTCCCAATCCGGCTTCAGAAAAAAACACAGTACGGAAACCGCCCTCCTCGCCGCAACAGACGACATCCGTACCTTACTGGACAAAGGAGAAACAGCAACCCTCATCATCCTCAACCTCGCAGCGGCGTTCGACACAGTCTCTCACCGCACCCTAATACGCAGACTCCACGATGCAGGGATCCAAGACAAGGCCCTCGACTGGATCTGCTCCTTCCTCTCCAGCAGAATGCAGCGGGTCAGACTCCCCCCTTTCCTCTCAGACCCTACACCTACCACCTACGGAGTCCCCCAGGGGTCCTCCCTCAGCCCTACGCTCTTCAACATCTACATGGCTCCGCTCGCCCCCATCGTCAGAACCTACGGACTCAACATTGTGTCATACGCAGACGACACCCAACTCATACTCTCCCTATCCAACTAACTCAACACCGCCAGACACAACTTTCGAGAAGGCATGGAAGCCGTCGCCAAATGGATGAAAAACAGCTGCCTACAACTAAACACCAACAAAGCGGAAGTGCTCATCATGGGCCCAAACCCAGATGCCTGGAATGACACCTGGTGGCTCCCCGCCCTCGGAAGCCTGCCTACCCCCACGGACCACACACGCAACCTGGGATTCATCCTGGACTCAGAGCTCAAAATGGACTGCCAGATCAACTCCGTCTCGTCCTCCTGCTTCCACACCCTCCGCCTCCTACGTAAGACCTTCAAATGGATCCCCCTCGAACACAGAAAGACTGCCACTCACGCCCTGGTCACCAGCAGGCTCGACTACGGCAATGCACTCTATGCCGGAATAAACAAAAACCTCACCCGCAAGCTACAGAACATCCAAAACGCCACCGCAAGACTAGTCCTCAACCTGCCAAGACACTGCCACATCTCCCAGCACCTGCGAACACTCCACTGGCTCCCCATCAAAGCTAGAGTCACCTTCAAGATGCTAACCCACGCTCACAAGGCTCTCCACGACACCGGACCAGCATACCTGAATAGCCAACTCAAATTCCACGCACCCCAAAGGACCCTACGATCAGCCCAGCTCTCCTACGCAGTGGTCCCCCGCACCAGAAAGACCAGATCGGGAGGCCGCTCATTCTCCTTCCTCGCGGCCAGAGCCTGGAACGACCTTCCGCTCCACCTCAGACAGATAACATCGCTCCCCATCTTCGCAAGAAACCTCAAAACCTGGCTCTTCGACAGACCCCCTCCTTGATGGACTGGAACCTGCGAACCCCCCCCCCCCACGCCCCCAGCACCTTGAGACCCTTACGGGTGAGTAGTCGCGCTTAGTAAACACCTGATTTTTTTTTTTTCTCTGGCTGAGTCTCTTCGCTCCACATGACGCTCAGGCGCACTGCTCCCACCTTACACCTACCGCTCCGGCACTGGTTCCTGGGTAGCGCTGTGTGCAGAGCAGACGTGGGTCATTAAGCTGCTGCCGGGGGGCGTTGTAGCATTTCACGTGCTCCTCAGGCAGACTCAGGCTTCACATCAGTCAGGCTGCGTCTGGAGATTCCTTTCCTTCTCCCTGGTGACAGTCTTTCGGTGCTCGTGGGCCATGCAGGGGCTGAGGCTCAAGACTGGGGCTCGCAGTGGCTGTGCGGCAGGGTGTCGCATCGTGATTCTATGCTCTGTCGGGTTGCTAACCATGATCTACCCTAAGTAAGTATTGCGGCTACCTTGATTGCTGGGTCCAGATCAGTTGTCCCAGCATTGAGGGCCATGTCTTTCGTGCCGGCACTGTTGACTTGATACAGTGGGTAGTGGTCACCAGGGGTGCAGCCGGTAGGACGCTGTTCCCATGGGCATATAGTCGGCATCACTCTCGCTGAGGTCACTCCGCCCACGCAGGCACTTTAGGCGTGCTCCACAGGGCCGGTCCGTACACCGTGTCTGTGAGGGTACGAACATGTAGGCGGTGGGCGCCGGTGTACTTATAAGCGGCCTTCTTCTTGTCCTGTTCTGTCACAGTAGTAGTCGTGCTGGCAGCAGGTGCGGAGGCTTAGGCGCAGGCTACCCTTCCCCCACGAGGAGCGATGGAGTTCCTGTCGGTCTCCACGCGGGGTCAGACCCGCTTGTCGCCATTGTGGTGTCGCGGGCCCAGGGCCCACATGCTATATCAATAAGGCACACAGAGTCATGCTTAATGTGCTGGTAACTGGCCCAGGGCACGTGCGCCCAGCCCCTTTTATTAGCAGGGTCATCTGACTGGTGACCCCTGTGATGGGGGTGTGTTGTTTTGGTGAAAACACTAGAACGTGTCCAGCCGGACACTACAGTTACTAAAGATATGATAGTATCTTTGGGAAGAGAGACAGTGACCTGAAAAAATGCACTGTAGATAAAGATAGAATGTGATACCGGTGAGAGATATTGTGCCTGAAGACACAGGGTAGTATAGTATATGAAAACCACATCTTGCCATGCAACGTCCAGTTTGAAAAGACATACTTGTTATTCCAGTACTGAAGGCATAGATGTTTCCTATGCTACCAAATTACCCAAGGCCGACTGCTCAATAATAGACAGTGCTTATTGCATGATAATGATACTTCCCTGAGCCCTGAGAATGAATATGGAGAGTGAACACCGCACAGCTACTATCTGGGATATTTTTTTTCCCCAGCTTTTGTTTTTGTTATAATGAGCAGCTTAGATACACCAAAGGACCTTGGGGCATATTTACAAGCCCCTATCGCCACCACAATGTGATGGCGATAGGGGCCTCGCCTTATTTACAAGGCAGCGTTAAGCCACTTAAAGCCAGTTAAAAAGCAGGATGACATTTCCTTAAATACAGGCATACATTCACATATATTTGTAGTATAACGCTAACATGTACCTCTGGGTTTAGTGTTTTGTTATATGTGGCTACGTAATTTGCTAAAACGCGACAGGCATCCATGTATAAGTGCATGTCTAAGAGTTGAATAAATGTGGAAATATACCATTTTACGACTCTATTTATTCCAAAAACACAAAATAAATATGGATAAATACCAGTAAGATGGGCAAAAAATTAATATGGATAAATACAAACAGAAATGTTAAAAACGAAATACCATAAACCCATGAGCCCTATTCATGATTTACAGAACAATAATATGGAGCGCAAGACCACCGTCGGAGGAATATCCTTCTCCTACCTGGCGGCCAAGACCCGGAACTCCCTCCCCACCCACCTACGGCTGACCCAGAACCATCTCGCCTTCAGGAAGCAGCCCAAGACCTGGCTCTTCGAACAGCAGTGGATCCCCCCCCCCCCCTCCCAGCGCCTTGAGACCCTCCGGGTGAGTAGCGCGCTTTACAAATACCATGATTGATTGATTGAGCGTAGAGTTCCATTTAGGGTAAATGCAGTACAAAAAAGATGTAGAAGGGCGGCATATCATTCTGCAAGGCCTCTAGACAAACAGATGTGACACTAGTTATTACATAGAGATAAAACCTAAATGACCCAGCATTCCTGGCAAAAATTATTTGGCATGGATCCCCATTTTTAGGTCTCGCCTGGCGTAGGCTGCGCGCAAGCGCAGTCTCGCTGGCGAGATTTAATGAGATGTGGTATTTTCTGTAAGGGGCATTAAGCCCCGCCCCTCTTTTCCATTGGCTGGCGTCACCGTTTATGCTAAACGGTGGCCAGCCATTGGAAAAGAGGTGTCGGTGACGTCTTTGCTCGGCTTTCTGAGCCGTCCCATTTGGACGGCCTCGCCTACTTTACGTTCGTCGCAAAAGGTTTCTTATCTTTATGGGGCCAAACACATGGCCCCATAAAGATAAGAAACTTTTTGGCAGGAGAGGCTGTCCAAGTGGGACGGCAGAAAAAGGCGAAGAAAACCTCATGGCGAGCGCATGTTTAGGAATGAAGGTGTGTTACGAGCTGTTGTACCAGGTATGAGAAACCAAACACCGATGAGCGCCCGCCGTGTTGCGGGGGCATAGAGTGGCAAACTGGAACCCCTGGGTTGTGGCCGGGCGGGTACCGATCCTCGCTGCTCCCGCCCTTCCTGCACGGGGAGCTCGGATGGGTGCCCTGCAGCCCCAGATGCCCCCGTCCCCTGCAGATGCCCCAGTCCTGCCCCCACCTCTGCCATCTTGTGCGCTAGGCGGGCTCGGATCGAAGGGAGGAGGAGCGCTCCCGGGATGACGCTTCCCAGGCTGCAGCGCAGTGCGGGATGAGGGGAGGGCCCAGCTGCTGCCAAAGCCAGGAGTGCACCGGATAGGGAGGCACTGGGATACCCGGGACCGGCGGCTCCCAGACACCGACCCGGGCTGAAGCAGACCCGCATGAATCAGGCATCGGAGAAGGGTCGGAGGGAGCGAGGGGATCCTAGAGCCTCCCCAGCACCAGCCGGGATAGGAGGTGAGCAGAACCCGCCAGGGCTTCGGAAAGCCCACACCGGGATGGGCATGAGCCTCTCTGTGCCACCCCCGCTCGGGGTGTTTTTGTATTTCCAGTGAACCTTGAGCAGTCTAAATTCACCAGTTTCAAGTAGCCTGCTCGCATTTCGACTTTAAATTTATTTTATCAAAAATCGGATTTTCCTGTTTGTACGCACACTCGCTTGTGTACCTTTGGCACCTGTTTGTAGAGTGATTTTTATTAGGATAGGCACAAACCCACGCATCATTATGCATAACTATTATTGTAAAAGATACTACCTTTCTCTGGCATATAAGGCTGAGGGGGTGCCACCTACCACACAATTCTGATTAGTAAGCAGTAGCGGTCCGTGGAGGGAGTTCCGTGGGGCGGTGAGGCGGGGCGGGGGAATGTAAACACCGGAATATGGATGAACGGAGGTATGTACACATTTAAATAAATAAAACGAATTCCTTTGCACGCGCTGCATTGCAAAATGCGATGCAGCAGGCGCAACGAAATTCGTTTTATTTATTTAAATGTGTACTTACCTCCGTTCATCCATATTCCGGTGTTTACATTCCCCCAACCTGCCCCTCTCCCGCCCCGCCTCACCGCCCCACGGAACTCCCTCCACAGACCGCTACTGTTAGTAAGACATCGGCTCTTGCAGCACAAGCTTTTCTCTGGTCTTTCATATGTTTCAGTATGCCATCCTTTGCTATTAAGTTTTGGCCTAACCATATTCGCGGTGGTGCTTAGCAAAACATATGAAATAACTCCCAGCAGTAAGTGTATGGTTATCCAAGCTCCCTGTTACCACTAGGAGATGCTGGTAGCTTATTTGTGTTAATCATGACCAAGCTATAGCTCCGTGCTGTGGAAATGGGCACTGTCAAATCATCAAAAATAGTAATAACGTCCCTTATGCGTGTTAATGCATGTTTTTGCTGCTCAGCTGAATTTCTGACACCCATAAACGAAAGGTGAAGTTGGGATGTATTGGACTAGCTAAACTTTTTGTTCAGGATATAACATTGAAAAAAAGAGTTAGTTTTAATATGATAATTATGATTTGGTATCATTTTATAAGATGCTATTTATTGCTTGAGTTGGGAGACATGCCATATGGATCTTTTACCATGCTGCCATAATGTTTTTAACTCTTCTGACCCAGAATGTTTTCCAACTGCACATCCCTGGACGAGTGCACCAAAACTTTTATGCAGCATGTTTCTTTTTAGAGCCACTCATTAAGGATTTGGCTAAATGGAAATGAATGAACCTTGTGGCGCTTTACACTCTCAGGCATTCGCCTGTCTCCTAGTCAAACATTATCTAAAAGTATTATTGGTCGCATCAGAATATGCTGAATTCTGCATTACTGCGCCAACAAGGCAGCCTCCACTGGGCCATGCTTGTATGCTCTGCACTTCTGTGATGTCTCCTGTCTTCACGAGAAGTTACCTTCTGGTTTGTTAATAATTAGCTAGCTTGGTGGCAAGGTACTATGTATGTGTTTGTGTCTTTATAGAAATTGCGATGAATCCCAAAGCAAGATCCTACAACGCCTCTTTACTCTAGCTCACACATGAATTGAGGTATGTCTCGCGGAAATATGCTTTGTCTTTGGGTATGGGGGCAGGGGTCGGATGGACATATCTGCCCCTTAGTGGTGCAAACTGAAACCTCGCACCAGAACGTGGAACATGAACTTTACAAAGTCGTCAAATTCCCTTGGTCGGGCGCATCAGAGTGCAAGGCTTCCATCACAATGAAGTTGTCTTGATTATGTCTTTGGTACAAAGTTGATATTCTTAACAGTACTCATTTTTATTAAGCTCAAAAGCCTGAGAAACTTCTATATTCTAACTCGTCATCTTAAATTAAGGCCAAGTGTACGCGAAGTGCCCCGGCCATCCAACCACTCTGCTCTTACAGTTCACAATCAGTTTTAATAGATTATTTTCCCATTTGAATATATGTTCCTGTTTGAATATATATATGCCCCACCCAGATCTGACCTCGCGCATCTTCTTCTGCTCCACCAACGAGAAATAACAAATCAACCAGCAGGGGTGGGGGCTCGGGGGCCTCGCCCTATCCCACAACACAGAGATGGGAGATAAGGTGAACCCCGCCACCCCCCCTCTAAACAAACACCCCACCTGATGGAGTGGCGGGAAGGTACCCGCCACTCAGAGACCCCTCTACAACTGCCCCCACCCCCTGCCGGCATCCCACGCACAGGACAAGGTACTTCCTGGCTCCTTCTCCAAGGGGGTCTCTTCCGTCAGTTAGACTCGCCCAGCCCCCCACCTTAGGTGCCCCCTCCTGTTTAATGCGTTCACGAGCTGAGGCGCTTCGAGGCGCATTAAAGCGCTGCTCCTGGCTTTGTACCACAGGCCTCTCTTTGCACGTGCGAATCCAATATATTTATTTATTTAACGACTTCAACAAGCATTTGCAATGCAATAAACTATTGGCATTGTAAATGACAATGCCTTTTATTTATGTTTTGAAAACGAAAACTAAAATAAAAGGCATTGTTATTTGCAATGTCAATAGCTCAAACTCGCGTAAATGCGAGACCTATTGCATTGCATATGCTTGTTGGATATGCGGTGTTGACTTCAATCTGAGTCCCTCTAGACTCTAGAATAAAAAGATTGGGAGGAGGGACTAAGGCACTTTCCAAAGCTGGAGAAGTGCGTTGACTGCTCATGAATGACGATTAACTCTGAGACATCTTAGGTAAGGCACTGCATGACTCTGCTTCCAAAATAGACTTCTGTTTGGACACAAAGATATAAGCAATTAGTGATGTTTTAAATCAGAGGCAAAGTGAGCAATTTCACAGGCCCCTCACCTTCAATCGCGCTTCTATTTCTTTCTTTCCACCCTAACATATAATGCAGTATTGTTTGGCATCATGTGGCTTGAATTTGCAGAAAATGGGTGATAAAATGTAAAGTTGTTACAAAAAGAGGGTGCCCAAAATATGCTTTACCTTGGGCCCCCAAAATCCTAAAGTGACGCTGTTTGCAATTGGGGAACAGGAGGCATACACCTACCCAACCTTAGTCCGTCTACTCCCCTGTGTTCATAGGCTTAACACTACTAGAACATAAAATAAAGCCAAATAAAAATATTTCCAAATAAAACACTGCTCGAACATGGAGATTCTCATACGGCGTTCAAATCTGAGACATTGCTAGAATCAGCCTTTCAAGTTGAACTCAGAGCATCTATTAAAGAATTTTTCCAAATTAATTAAGGAACACAGCACATTATGGGAGGCATTTAAAGTGTTTCTAAGGAAGATTTGCATTTCCAAACACTCAGGTGTATTAAAGGCAATCCACACTAGATTAGTAGAACTGGAGACTGCTCTCTGGGAACTTGAGCAGTGCTACACAACCACTGGTGTTGCAAATATAGCATGCTACAACGCATGCTTTTACATCGCGTTCCGTAACAATGCGGTCGTTACAGCGACCCATTGTTACAACGCACTGCCATTACATTGCAAGTCATTAGATCGACTTGCACTAGATGGCGCTCCAACAATAGGAATAGTATAATTTACTATTCCAACTCCAGCCTGCGCAACAGTAGGGAAGATGTTGGAGCGCCATCTAGTGCAAATCGATCTAATGACTTGCGATGTAATGGCATCGTGTTGTGACAACGGGTCGTTGTAACGGCCACGTTGTTACGGAACGTGATATAACAACCACGTTGTAAAGGTTGTTTCCTGTTACAGCCATACATACAGAAATTCACAATAACATTTCCAAATAGAAGTTAGAACAGATATGCTGTTTCAGAGCGTATGGTGGGGTGAGCTTTCAGGCCGCACATTAGCAAGGTTGATTCAGCTGCAATGGTTGATGCGAGACATATGCCACATCAACAAGGAAAAGGGGGTGGCAAACTATGACTTTAGAAGGAATAAATGAATTTGTGGAATGCTATTCCTTACTATACTCATCACACATACCACCTAACCCACAGGGAACTATCAACTACATGCAGACAGCAATGTTAGATTGACTAGAAAAAGTGAATGAAAAGTAAATGGGAGGTACCCAATAATGTAGGGGAGAGGATGTGGCCTAATAGCTAGAGCGGTCGACCCCGATGCTCAGGGACCGGCAGGGATGCTCAACATCCTGTGATCCTAGGCAAATCATTAATCTCCCTGTGAATAACAATAAATGAATAAATGTGTCCGTCTGTAACGCTCATGTAAAGCACTCTCGTACCTTTGGGTCAAGTTCGCGCTATATGAAAGTCCAGGATTTTTTTTTTAGCAGAAATTAAGATAGCACTCAAGGGCATGAACAGTGGGTGAGTACCGGGAAGTGATGGTCTGACTTTTGACTTATAAAGAATATATTGATGTTCTTGAACCCCATATCTTACAAATGAATGATGCAGTGTTGACCACTAGGGTACTACCACCCATGTTGTGAGAAGCTGTAATCTTCAATTTGCTGGAGCTAAATAAACCTCCTCAAATTTTCAAGTCATATGACCCACTAGGGCTGGTTCTAGGATTTTTACGGCCCAGGTAGAAAGGGAATGTGTGAGGCCCATCTAATCTGCATATTATGTGACCCATTTGAGCGGTTTGCATCTGCATAGATGCCCCTAGCCAAGAAGATGCTTTATGCAGACTCCTCCTGGGCTGCAGCCCCTCCGTCTCAGACACCTCCAAACACCTCTTAACCACTCATAAAGGCTGAAGGTGTGAGGGTTGCTCCTCATCACCAGAGTTAATACTGTCAGAAGGCTAAACAACAGGACAGTAGTCATCCCATGGTGCCCCTGTGTGGGTGAGAGGGAGGAGATCCAATGTCGGACAAACCTGCAGAATGTATCTCCTTGCATCTGGTACCAAGGCCACTCCTCAGTGGTTCACCTCGCAACCCCATAGCAGAGAGGCCAGGGGAATGGGCCTCGTCCCGTGGGCCCAATTGCAAGGAGACACCTTTTGTGCCGTGGCCTGACTGTATCGCAGGGGTGTCGGGCACCAAGTTAATGAGCTGAGTGCTGGGCCGTGGGCAGCTGCCCGCACTGCCTATGACTACCGCCGACCCTGTTAATCATTGTCACTCATTACGATTGACAATAACATATTAGCTAATAAGCTACTGCCTTGTATGCCTGAACTGGTATTCCCCAATCAGCCTAGCTTCATCAGAGGCAGATTTATCACCAACAAACTTTGAACTCTGTTTGCAATAGTACACCAAAGACAACAAGGGGCCAATTCACAGAATTAACTTAAGACAAAATCCTAAACTTACTACTTTTGGTATTCATAGAAGGCATTTAGTAGTAAGAAAGTTAGGATTTTGTCTTAAGTTTGACTTAAGACAAACGTAAGACAAACTTAAGACAGACTTACGACAGACTTAAGACAGACTTAAGACAGACTTAAGACAGACTTAAGACAGACTTAAGACTAACTTAAGACAGACTTAAGACAGACTTAAGACAAACTTAAGACAAAATCCTAACTTAAGTCTGTCTTAAGTCTGTCTTAAGTCTGTATTAGGTCTGTCTTAAGTTTGTCTTAAGTCAAACTTAAGACAAAATCCTAACTTTACTACTACTAAATGCCTTCTGTGAATACCAAAAGTAGTAAGTTTAGGATTTTGTCTTAAGTTAGTTCTGTGAATCGGGCCCCCAGAGTTTGGTGCAGTTTCCATCTTCTTAGATGCAGCTAAAGCATCTGACTGGATAGAGTGCCACTGCATAGGATGGGAATGGGGAATGAATTAATAGGGTGGATCATGCGCTTATATATGAATACAGTTAGCCAGCGTTAGAACAAACAGTATATTTTCAAATTCACTCAGAGTAACTAGATTCACATGACAGGGATGTCCTAGGTAACATGCACTGTTTGTAATTCATGTGAAATTGCTAGCAAGTTAATTGAGAGAGATTGACTAAGAGGGATGGTTCCACTTCAGAGTTTGCTGGATCTTACTTTTCCTGTGTAGTGGTGATATTCTGCTATTGTTCAAAAACCAAGATATAAATTTGGATTTACTTGTCCATGATTATATCACCCACCCTTACTTTCATGCTTGATAACGTGTGTGTAACACTCACGCAGTGGCGTAGCGTGGGGGTAAACAGGGGCGGTAACCCCGGGTGCAAAATTCTTAGGGGAATTTTCAGGGGCTGCAAAATTTTAAAAGGGGCGCAAAATTTTAAAAGAAGAGTGGAAGACTACTGGCCTTGCCCCGGGTGCTGGCAACCCACGCTACGCCGCTGCACTCACGTAAGAAAAACTACAGAGAGAGCTCATGGATGTATTGCTTTCATTACGTTAAAAGGATATGTGCACAACAATTTCATACAGTCGGTGATCATTCTAATGCCCAGAAACCAAGACAGTGCCATTTAATGGTGAACAGATTTCTCATTATAAATTCCTACATAGAAGCTTCTATACACTGCAAGTTCTGAGAGCCTGATATTGAAGGTCGAAGTAAAATGTAAACAATGCACCTTCCCTATGGCAGATTTCATACATCTGGCATGGCACTTTCCAAGCCTAGAAGACTACTGGTCTGAAGTGGGCCTGGAGATTACAGAAATTATACATACAAAAATGTAAACTGTTTTCCTTAGAGGCATTACTGGGATATTTTGGTGAAGTGCTGAAACCCTGTATGAAATTTGTGGCACTCGAGCTTGGACATGCCCAGACAAGAATGGCAGTCAGGTGGAGCTGCGACCCTATTCCAAGACAGAAGATTGGATAAAGTCCTTAATCACAGGTAATAATATTGCTAAACTATATGTAACTTTGCTTCTCCACATGTCTAGACCAAAGCCGGCTCCTCTGCTAAGGTGGAGGAGCGCGGCCCGACTGTTGAAAAAAGAAAAAAAGGAAAAATAAAATGATAATAAGGCAACATTATTATCATTTTGTTTTTCCACTGAGAGAGGTTGGTGGGGCGGGCCGGGCTGAGCTGGGCTGTGCTGTCATCAAAGCTAGCAGGGGAGGAGTGGTTGGGGCACTTAAATGCGCATGACGGTTTGACCGGCTGTCTTGGGCCAGCCAAACAGTCATGCGCACTTAGCATGTTCTCCACCGGCTGTATTGTACAGTGAGGTGGAGAACATGCACAGGTTCATAGTCCCCATCTGAGCACTGAACCATGGCACTCAGACCAATCACAACGCTGCTTGCATGGAGAGAGCAGCGTTGTGATTGGCTTAAAGGATCTGCTTCCTGCAGGAACAGAAGAGGACTGAGGCAAGGCAGTTACCGGCAGCCAGGAAAGTCAATTTATTGATTTTCTATCTGCCCTCACCCTTTATATTGATTTGTAACCACCCCGCCCCTGCCCCTAGGTACTTTTCACAGGCAGCCACTACTGATCTAGACCTACAAATATCAAGGGCCATTGGGTGCATTCTTACTGAACAGTGGGAATAATCCTGAACAAGATAAGTCACAGGCGGTATTAAATGATCAATCTCAAAGTCATTAAGAAAATGAAACAGGGTATTACTATTCTAATGCATCTCGTAATGCCTACAGAAATCACTCATTGGCTAGAGCCGGTGACCGGGTAGGATGTGAGTGGTAGGATGCCCATGAGCATAAAAAATTGTGTATGAATTCTGGATAAAAAGTATATATCTTGCTCATCACATTTCTAGATCTGTCTTTGGATATTTGGGGATTTACCTCTAGTTCCGCAGGGTTGTGCAAAAACATCCTTGCAATCCTTGAGAGTCTACTAAGGTGAACACTTCGACTATGAAGTTGACTATTTTGGCGGTGGCAATAATTTCCGCAGGAAGAATATGGATAGAGGGAGTTTTGTTGTGCAAAGCCTCTTTTTGTCTGTTTTTTAAGGAAATTATTGACCAGATCCAATTTTTCGGACAAAAAATCCTTCTCTCTTTAGTCGTGCCCAAGAAGTTATTTTGCCAGTTTTTATTCTCTCTCCTTCTTCTCCGAGCAAGAACATTTACATCTTCTGGATCTTAGGAGAGCCCTTTTGATCTATATTCAGAGGCCCAGATCTTTCATAATGTCGGGTGACCTATTTGCAGCTACAAGGCAAGGTGGCAGGGCCAGACTGGCCTTTTATTTCACTGGGCATTTCTTCAGTGGGCTGAAGCCCTTGGAGGTCGGTTTTTAAAGCCCAGAGCTTCTCCTGGTACCTCTGCCAATTCCCAATTCCCAAGGGTAACTGGGCCAGCACAGGGGGGCTGGGAGTGAGAGAGAAAAAGAGGGGAGGTAGAGAAGAATTAATCAGAGAGGGAGAAGATGTGAGAGAGACAGAGAGAATGCATGGATTGAAATAGAGAGAGCACATGTAGACAAATAGATCGGCCGTGATTTGAGCATTTTTGTCAGGGCTGCTTTTGGTTCTCCATCTCAGCCTTTAAGGTAGAAAGACCGCATCCATGACAATTGCTGTGGCAAATTCTATATCTGGTTTACCCCAGAATGGATTCAAGGAAGATCAAAGTGAGGTTCTCGGGCCGACATCTAAGGTGTTCCATTGGCAGAGATCTGCAGGGAGGCAACTTGGGCATCTCCTAATACTTTTGTCCACCATTACAAACATCAAGGCATTGACAATAAGATGTTGAACTTAAGTGTGAGGGTTCTCCATTCTAGGTTGTTATAAATAGTGCTTTAAATGGAAAAATAGAAGTGCAGGTACCCTGTACCTGAGTACCTGCTTGTTTCTGAGAAGTGCCGGTACTCTCCAATTCAAAGTATTACGTCACTCTTGAGAAGTGCCGGTACTCCGCCTCTCAAAATAAAAAAGTGCCGGTACTCCGTACCGGACAGTACCGGCCCATTTAAAGCACTGGTTATAAAATTAGAGATTTCCTATTAAATCACTGACTATTGTGCTGATCTCAGTATTTTGTGTTTGCTTTTCTCTCTTAATTTGTAGCTGAAGGCTGATCTTGCTTGGCTGTTTGTCACAAGAGATAACTGGGACAAGGACGTAAGATGTAGAGGTAATGCCCCAATTACTAACCAATAATCTTTATTACTCTCAGTCCTGTTAGTCGTCGTACCAGACATTATGAAATGCACATCCCTCCCTTGCCTTCAGGTTTTGGTCTGGCCTGTTTATAACACCAGGATGCTGAAAATCCAAGTCCTTACATGGCACCCTGGGTGGTTGAGCAGGGCTTTGATCACAGCTTTGTTTTGTTTGTTTTTTCCTGTTGCAATGTATTTTACCCTACAAGTAACCACTAGTGCGAGATCTAACAGGACTATGAGTAATGAAGATTACTGGTAAGTAATTAGGACTTTATCACTTTAAACTTAGAAATGTATTTCACTCCTTGAATAATACTAGCCTGTTTGAAAAGCACCATTCAAAGAATTTTTTGACTATATTGTTAATTTGCAGGAGCGTAGCATCAAGGCAGGGGTGTTATAACCCACTAATAAATGCATTTTCTGATAAATAGTTGGATACAGGTGCGTTCAGTCAGGTATGGTAGGTGGTCTGTCGGATTTCAGGAGGAATTTTTACAAACACACTGGCAAAAAAGCACACATGCTCTCTCCCTTTCTCCGTTTTGAAAGTCCTGTTGGTTATTTGACAAAATATTGTTTTCTCTCACTTAGTACATCTACCAGTCCGCATTCCTCTCCGTTTCCACTGCCCCTTTAGTCTCTCTCATGTGTCCTGCTTGTTGTATAATACGTTTTAACTTTAAATGCCAGCATGATTGATGGAAAATCTGAAGCTTCCCCCTCCCACCAATTCTTCCTGACCAAGCTACGCCCCTGTTAATTTGAGGAGGAGTTGATGAATATGAAATTACTTTTACGTGTTACTTTCGGATTTCTCTATGTTCAAGCTCTTTCAGTGGCATAGTGAAATCGCTGCTTAATGCTAATTAATCACCGGGCCAACTTATTCCAGCACATGTCCCCCCCCTTTCCGGTCCGATGTGGAGGAAAGCGCAGAGTTTGACACTCTAAAAAACTGTGGGCCATATTTATAAGGAATTAACACAGCGTGGTGCCGAAAGCCATTTAGCTGCGGAACGCTGCGTTACTTCCGAAGCACAGGAATGCATCATATTTACAACAATATGACGTATCCCTGAGCTCTCCCCTGCGCTGGGGCACAATTAGATGCCATGCGCCTACGCAGGCACCCTTGCACCATGTTGCAAGGGTGCCTGCATTGCAGGGATGATTGTGTTCATTCCTGCACAAAAACTGCAGGAAGGGACACCTCCCTGCACAAAAACAATCACGAGAGGGGTTTACTCTGAAGCACACAGAGAAAGAGAAAACCTCTTTACGCATTTATTCTGCAGCATACATAGAAGGAGGAAACCTCCTTACGTCTGCCCTGGAGAGGCGTAGGATTTTGACGCATTCCCTGGTTTACAAAACATTGTAAATCTGGAAATGCAGCAGAATCCATGGGTTTTGCATGGGTACACCCACAGCAACACCCATTGCATGCCTCTTTCACGCAAAGTGCTGTGTGGAAAGGGTTCTGTATTTACAAGGCACCCGAAAGCCACGCAGGGTGGCTTTACGTGTCCGTGCAAATATGGAGCATCACACTGCTCAAGGAGCTTGTAAATATGCCCCTGTATTTTAGCCCTGGAATAGTATTTTACTGTAAAACAAGTGCTTAATTTGAGCCAGAGCTTCCCGGTGCTGAGCACCGGCACTTAATTGGTTTCCGGGGCTTGGCACCAGCACCTAATTGTCAACACCACACTTAGGGCAGTCTGCCACAAGGTGGCTGCTCATGTCATTTAGAGATGAGCAGTATACCAGTTGTTTAGGAAAACATTATACATTTAAAAATGACCAATACCTGCCTCCCCAGCCATTCCTTTTGCTTTGGGGACCTGGAATAATCTGAACTGTAACATTTACATGCGAGAAAGAAGGTTAGTAGCTGTTTTGGCAGCGATGACAAGGGCGATGGGTGGTGCAAGCTGCAGTGGCCTCCTGGCCAGAGCCCTGGCACTTAATATTTTACAAATTAAGCACTGTGTAAAACTAGTGTCCATGCTATATAAATTCGGTCCAGTCAGTGCTCATGCAATCTGGTACTGAGCGCCACCGAAAATATAGTTAAACTGACTTTCGAAACTCATGCAATTTAATGACCACACTCTTGCTGCGATTACAGTAAGATGCTTTGCCGAACACAGAAAGAAACGTTTTTGGCATGAGACTTTTTTTATACGTCTCCACTGTCGTCACCCACCTCCCATCCTGCACCGAGGAACAAGCGATGTGCATTTCTTTCTCTGTGGAATGATTGATGCGCGGCTATAGACGCAGGTGACAGGTGATCCATCTCGCGCGTCCCCGCCCCCTCCAATTAGGTCATAGAGTGACGGTTTATTTTTATCCTCTTGTTTTCTACTGACGCGCTTCTCGCCGCCCTCAAACATCATATAATAATGCTTGACTAATTTCAGGCTTGACTCAGTGCAGGGTGGAATTCATTATCCGGGCAGACTAGTCGATAGAAGTAGAGACAGTGAGGTGTTGTTTGAGGGGACAAATAAAATAACTTTATATTAGTTGTGCGTATTGTTTCTGTTACATTACCGTCCCGCATAATTACATTCTTAGCCGGGTGCAATCACCTTATTCCGCTCAGATTTTTCACTGCTAAAAGTGGAAAAAATGAATGGGAAAAAAGGGCCTGGATTATGGTAAACTGAAAAATGATCCTGTAATTCCAGGACGCAGATGTTATTACCTATGACAGGCCTCACAACAGGTCTTGAATGGGCTGGTCCTGTCAGGCTCTGAGTACCCGCACTTCTTTCATTTGAAAGGGAGGGTGAAAGCACTTTTCAGCACTTCTGTGATACATTTAATGACGGAGTTCTGGCACTTCTCAGGAGCAAACGGGTACTCAGGCTAGTGAGTACCTGCACTTCTTTATTTCCATTTAAAGCTCTGCCTCAAACGTGTAAATGGCTGAGAAATGGAGTGATGGTACAGGTCAAAATAGGTAACACAGGTCTCAATATTATCACTATGCTTTAGCCGCCATGAGCTTCATCAGGGCCGGACTGGGAACCAAGGGGCATATCAGCAACAACCAGCAATAATTATTGCTAAGTGCACTTAGCGCTAGGATAATTATCGCCGGCTAGCGTGGATTTTTATCGCTGAGATAGCATGCTATTAGCAACGCTTATCTCAAAAGCGATAAAAATCCTAGCACTAACTGCCAAACGTGAGATTATCGCTGGAATCCCAGTGATAATCCCACGAAGTTTGGAGATAGCTTGCTGATAGGGCCTCACATACTTAGCCATGATATCCACCTTCCATAGGATATCATGGCTAAGTCAGTTTCAAAGCAGGCGCAAGGAAAGTAGCGATAACAGAGGTTAACGCTACTTTTCTTGTCGCTATGCTGCTTTGCTAATTTCTCCCATTATTCTGAAGGAGGAACGCCCACTTTGCAGGTTTCACGCAATAGCATGACACTGCTAATATAGCGAAAAAATTATCGCCGCTTTTCGGCCGAAAACGGCCACAAAAGCGGCGATAATTTTATATCGCCACCTTGTAGATGTGCCCCCAAAACCGGCCCTGGCAAAGTGCTCGACCACCCCCCCTCCCCACGGGGGGTTGGGGGTGCCGCCGAGCTCTTTCCCAGGGCCGGTTTTAGGCCAATTTTGTTACAGGGCCGATTTGCACCTATGCTGCAAATACGGCCCTGTAACAAAACCGGCCCCCAGGGGCCCAAGACTTGCCTCTACCCGTGCGGCACAACAGGGGATTGCCCGGTGCCCGCTACGGCCAGTCCGGCCCTGAGCTTCATTATGAATGCTCCATTATCTCCCTGTTAAATCCAGTCCGTCGAAATTACAGAGCCCAGGGCATCAGTGGCGTCGCTAGGGGGCGGCGCAGGTGAGCAAGTCATGTCTTTCGACTACCACCATCCCCTGCCCCCCCCAACAAGTTTCCGGTGGCTGCCAGACCCCCGTAACAAGTCCCGCCACTTACCCCCTGCTCTTACCTGCACCGGGTGGCAAACTTATGATCCGCCCCGGGTGATAGCAATGAGAACTTGCTGAGGGAATCAATAATTCAGGGGCCGATTTTCTCATTGTTTCTCATCTCGCCCTGGTAATTCATCTGGCGATTTCAGTTGTTGATTTCACAGCAGCTGAAATCTCCAATAAAATGCACTAGATCTGTGGCGGTCCTGTGGCTCTTGTAATTCCGGATGAGACAGGTAAATTCTGAAGCCAGTCCCATTAGAAATAACGGGGATCTCAAAATGGGGCCCCCAGCTCATGATGGGACCGTAACTGCCTAGATCCCACTATTCAGCTGCTATGATGTGAACACCATGCCATGAGTCTATAGCGGCACATTTCCACACTACATTCTTTAGATGTAATTGTGTAAATTACTAATCCTCATGTAAAGTGCTCTGATACCTCTGGGTCTTGCCAGCGTTGTATAAAACTCTGCAAATAAATTTAGACTCTGTTCAGAATTTAAGCAATGCCTTTTTTTAATCCGCTGTCCTGTACTGCCTTTTTGGTTCTTACCTAGAAGGGCAATACCGATACTTACATTGGGCTTCATGTCAACCAATTACTTACAATTGGTTGGCTTTCTTGTCAATCTCATTTGCTTACTTATTATTTGATTGAATTTCTTTCACTTCTTGTGTTTGCCCCTCTCATGAAGCATAGCTTTTTTACCATGACTTGCATTCTTCCACTGCTTACTTTCTGGGAACTACTCTTTCCTTTTACTTCAGCGCTCCATTCAAGTGCTCTCTTGCTTTTTTAAATGTATACACTCCCTCAACTCCGACTCATACTGCCAGTGGTGGGTGGCATGTACCGAGGGCAGGGGGCTGGAGGGGGGAAAAGGGCACAGCAAAAACATTTTACAAAATAAACGTATCTTCCTTTCTTCGCTGCGCGGTATCCTCCTCCCTCCGGCGTCTTTTGTAAGACCCGGAAGCAGGAAACTGCAATACCCAATTCTGGCGATGCTTTTACAGCATGAAAGCAGCTCCAGAATTGGACAGAGCGGCCTCACTCAGTGCTCACAAAAGCACTGGAGGCCTGCACTTTTTCTAACCCAGCTGTCTAAGAAAGCTAGGTTCGAGAACTCTAAAATGCGCATGTCTGTCTGTCTGACCCAAGATGGCCGGGCAAAGAGACAAGCGCATATTAAAGCGCTATTAAAGCACATAGCTCCCTGCTGCTGCCACTCCTCAGCGCTGACCCCGCCCCTATCCTGACACTTAGTTCAGGACATGGTACTGAACAATAAAACGGTAATACATAAACTTTATTACCATTTCATTTTTCAGCTCTTGAGCTTGTGGGGCGACGCTCCTCTGCTCAAGTGGAGTAGCCTCCCCACGCGTACCGCTCATCATTACTTACAATCATTCCCACAGATCTTGCATAGGCGAGACTTATTAACTTTGCCAATGCTTATTTAAATTTGCCACTTCAAGATGAAAATCCACCATCTTGGAACCGTAGAGTAAATACAATTACAGCCATGCCATGATGCATGTGTGCGTGTTTCTTGAAACTGTGGCAGTCATAGCATCATAAGGCATATATATACTTGCACTGTTTTTTGCAGATACTGTCGCTCATCAACTAACAAGCATTCTCTTTTTTTGCAATGAGAAACAGCGTCAGCAAAAGGCACTGGCGAGTGAGACCATTGAAAGATGAGACCTATTGGCTTTGCCAGTTTTTTATTTTTCATTATAACTTATTGCAATTCAATGAGGATTCCGAATCGGTCCCTCTTTAAGAATCAAAAGGACTGATTCACAAAAAAGAAATTATTCCTGATAGTATATACAGCAATAATATAAAGGCAGTTTTAGAATGAGCAAAATGTTGCCATTTCACAGAAAGAAAAATAAGTGCAAACCGCTCATGTGACCTACTCAGTGGTCACTTAATTGAGACAAGTAGAGACCTCTTGGCTTTGCCAATGGCTTTTAGCAATACTGTCAGTATCCCCGATGTTGTTCAGCATGGCTAAAGCAGCACCCACCCCTCACTAAAAGGTGATATGACTCTGTGTGTGCTTCATTTTGTAGGTGTGCGCTACATGCATGCACGTGCTACAAAATGCGGGTATTTTAAAAAATATATATATTTACTGATTTGAATTGGTTTGGATACGAAAATAAAATAGCGCAAAAGCATTTTTTCTTTTTTTCCCTACAGAGTGGGCGAGATAGGAACCAAAATGGATTGTGTGGATGCGGATAGCAACACCGAGGATGAGGAGGGGCTGAAGCAACACAGAGGGAGCAAGTGGAAGGAAAATTGAGGGTAATAGCAACCTGAAACAATGCAGAGGTTGTGGGTGGGTGGAAGCAGCATGCAGGGCAAAAGCAACAGAGTTGGAGGAAGAAGTACATGACAAGGGGGAAAGAGAGCAATGTGGATCATGGTGGGGGAGTGCTAGTAGAAGAATAGGGGCATGAAAGCAATAGTGGGGAAACGCACATGATGGTGAACACAGTACGGGCCGGGAGAAACAAGTTCACAAGAGAGAGGAACACAGAGCATGGAAAAGTGGGGAAAAAAGTATGCAAGGGAAACAGCCCGAAAACACATGCATTCTCAGGGAGTGTGTCACCCAAAAAAATAAACAAAAGAGTGCCTGAAAAGTAAGCAGTGGAAGGACACAAGTAATAAGGCCATTCTCCAGGGCAGGAGCAAACACAAAAAGAGGAAGGAAAGCCCACACAAGATAACAAATTAAAAGCAAGCAAATGAGAGTGACAAAAAAGCCAACCAATGATAAGCAAAGGGCAGTTTTCCAGCCCACTGTAAGCTGAAACAGTTCTTTAAGCAAACAGACAGCTTGTGCAGTCTGGTAGGCGAAACCGAAAAAAGAGACTACACCCACGAAGAATCTAAGGTGTGGCGTAAAGCAGGCAACAGAAATGATGATGTAAAATGAAAAAGGAAACCTTTCAATCAATCAGGTTTATCAAGCGCGCCTAATCACCCCACAGGGTATCCAGACGCTTGCAGGCCCCGGAGGCTTATTGGAATAGCCAGGTTTTGAGGGCCATTCAGAATTCCGGAAGTGAGTTGATGATCTGGAGGTGTGTGGGGAGGCTGTTCCAGGTCATTGCTGTGATGTGGGAGAAGGAGCTTCCTCCACTTCTGCTTCAATAGATGCAGGGAGTATGGGCAAGTGAAAGGGAGGCAGAGTGTAGTCTTCTCGATGGCTGGTGGACGTTCAGGCGCTGGTTAATGCAGGCGGGTCCTTGGTTGTATAGAGCCTTGTGTTCGTGGGTCAGCAGCTTCAATTGGTATCTCTTCTGTACATGGAGCCAATGGAGTTTCCTGATGTGGAGTGTGCTGTGGGTTCATCGGCTAAGGCCAAGGATAATTCTGGCTGTGGCATTTTTTATGGTCGGAAAGCTGTAAAAGGTGTGCGGCAATTCCTGCGTAGAGGGCATTGCTGTAGTGCAGTCAGCTGGTGATGAGGGCTTGTGTCACGTTGCGTCTCGTGTGTTGGGGTAGCCACTTGAATATCTTACATAGCAAGCACAGAGCAGCAGGCGGAGGAGACAGCATTGATCTGTGATTTCATGGTCAACTTGTTGTCAATGATGATTCTAAGGTTTCTGTTATGGTTAGAGGGAGTGGGTGCAGGTCCTAGTACTGATGGCCACCAAGAGTCATTCCATGTGTTTCTGCTGCTGCCAAAAATCATTACTTCCCTCTTGTCTGTGTTCAGCTGCAGGAAGTTGTTTTTTCTCCAGTCGGCAACGTTTGCCATGCATCTGTGGAACTTGACTCTGGTGGGGTCATTGGTGAGTGAGAGGATGAGTTGAGTGTCCTCTGCACAGGAAATTATGTTGAGACTGTAGTATCTGACGATGTTGTCCAGCGGGGTCATATATGCATTGAAGAGCATGGGGCTGAGCTCTGGGGGACAAAGCAGGTGATCTCCTTGGGTTCAGAGGTGAAAGTTGGGAGGTGGATCCTCTGGGTTCTTCCGGTTTGGAAGGAGGTGTTCCATCTGAGCGCGTTCCCTTTGATGCTTACTTGGTGGAGTCTTTCAATCTGTGTGTGATGGGATACCGAGTTGAAGGCTGCCAAGTGGTTGAGGAGGATCAAAGTTGCTGTTTCTCCTCATTTGAGGAGGGTTTGGATGCCGTTGATGGCTGCAATCAGGGCAGTTTCGATGCTGTGATTGCTGCAGAAACCACATTTCAAAGCAGGTTTGGAGATTTCACAAACAGACTCAATATTTCCTCCTCTATCCTTCATAGCAAAGTATTGCTATTTTAATGCAGTGCACAGGGCCGAACAGGCCTTTTATTCCACTAGCCATTTCCCAAGTGGCCGGAAGTCCTTTGAAACAGGTTTTCAAAGCCTAGGGCTATCACTGGTACCTCAGTTACTTTCCCCTACTTCCAGAACTTAATTGCAGCAGGCACAGGGAAGCTTCAAGAGAGAGTGAAAGTGAGAAAAGGAACGGGAAGCTAGAGAAAAAGCTACCAGAGAGGGAGAGGAGAAAGAGGGAATGGATTGATTAAAATAGAGACAGATTGGCAAGGATACAAAGAAATCGGGGCTGGTTTGAGGTTTTTTTGCCAGGGCTGCTTTTGGTTCCCAGTCCGGCCCTTGTAGTGTAAGTTAGGAATTTTAGCTGGGTGCATTTTGGTACTTGTAGTACATAATATATAATAGCATAAGCAGACATATAAGATAGCAAAGAAAAGAACAAATCATTTTGAGATTATAAACTAAGAATGTACGGGATAGGGAAACCAGAGAGGTTTGGTGCGACCAACTATAGAACGTTCCCCGACCTGATCACTGCATCTTAGGCTAACTTGAAGTGACAAGAAGGTAACATTGAAGCGCTATATAAAATGACAATATACATGCAACAAGGTGTTGTATATTTCGTTGAAAGCAGAAATCCTCCCATTAGAAGGTAAACACATAATGTTTGCTGGAGAATAAAAACACTTTTTTAACTTTCCAGTTGCTTGTGCTGCAAGTTGGAGTTTCTCCAAAATGCTTTTTATTGAGGTGAATTGCGCATTATTCATTTATGTGACTAAATTGCATAATTATTATTTAACTGGCGTGTAAACGAGTAAATTAACAATAGCGTTAAGCCTAAGGTTTGTCTTGAGACGCTAGCTTAATTTTTTCTAAATCTTTCTTTGTTAGTTCCAGAATGTCTCTGTTTTGCCCCATTGTCGAGTCTTTCCCCAAAAAGAAATAATGGGTAAGTAAAGATAAGCAAGTGTACGCATACGAAAGCCCTAAGCCTGAGGCTTTTAATTGTGGCTATTAACCGCATCTTTGTCAGATTGTACACAATGTGCAAGTGTGTTACATGTATGAACAATCAGCACCACCCGAAACTAAAAAAACCTGAAGTCACACTCACTACGAGGCAGAACGCCACTCTTGGTCACAAGGACTAATATCTGAACCCTAAAAGTGGTTCAATTTAGAGCTTTGGTGTTCAGACCGAATATAGCACGTTACAACACATGTTTTTACTTCGCGGTATTTAACAACGCGGTCTTTACATCGACCGCGTTGCTACAACTCGATGCCATTCCACACAAGTCATTACATCGACTTGCAGTAGATGGTGTCGTAACATTAGGAATGTATAATTTACTATTCCAACTCCAGCCTACGTAATAGTAGGGAAGGTTTTGGAATAGTAAATGATACTATTCGTTAGGTTAGCACGCCATCTACTGCAAGTTGATGTAAAGACTTGCGTAGTAATGGCAACGCGTTGAAACAACGCGGTCGTTGTAACAACCGCATTGTAAAGGCATCATGGTCTAATGACCGCAATGTAAAGGTTGTTTCCTGTTCAGATCAGCTCTTAAAAGCCGTTGAGGCTTCATGAAACAAGCCATCCGTAGCTGGAACCTTCCTGTGGACAGATTCCTCTGATTGGAGCAGCTGCTTAGATTAACATGAAAGAGCTGTGCAAGCACTTTTGTAAGCCATGAGTCTGTTGTTAGTCAGGCGATTTTGGATTTTTTAAATATTTATTTTGATTATTTTTAAATTTCACTTATCTAACTTCCCTGGTTGCTGTTGATGTCAAAGAGTCTGATTTAAGCCTTTGAGGAACGGAGTAGTGTTTGTTGCGATGGAGGAGGACATTATTTCACCAATCCAGATGGGACTCGTCTGTCAAATTTAGAAATGAACGCCAGCCCAGTGGTCATCTCTGTACCTTCAAAGGCACTAACGTCACAGCATTTCCCATCAAGGTACAAATAGTTTGGTGGACGACCACTATCAGTTTCGATGGCTGTTCACCAAACTTTTACATTATTTTTTTTGTATTTCAGGAACAAATTCCCAAAGTGGGAGTTTTTTTCTGAAGAACATAAAACGAATGACCCTCACATCCTTGGAGTTTTCTTAAAGGGTGTGCTGATGATTATTTGCTTTTTTCCTATCACTGCCACGTTTTATCTGTTGGTGATGGGCATAAGAAAAGGACATTACCATGTCCACCTAAACTTGACAGGCAGTGTAATGCCCTTCCTCTGACCGTCCCTACTCTGGCTTTGAAGGAATCACCTATTTGCTCCATTAGGGGAAAACGTAGGGTTCCCTTGTCTTTAAATGAGGCAGGCGGACCGAAAGTTCGACAGAAAGCTTAGGGTCCACCTGTCTTTAAATGAGGTGGACAGACTGAGAGTTTGGCAGACAGGGTACTCCAAAGCATATGCTACGCAGTAACTTGTCTGCCAAACCCGAAATCAGGGCCAAAGTTTGCGTGCCATCCCTCACTGTGATGGTATCAGATGTGCTAATTAGTTCTCACTATATGAGATCCCTGCACCACATATACAGCAACGATCCAGAGTGTCATATGGCTGTGTTAACCAGGGAGGAAGCTGACTTGGTACGGGGGTTGTGGGGCGGGTGGCGGGGGAATAAAAAGTAAAATCAAATAAACTTATCTGTAAACGCCGCCGCCTCTCCTCTTCTCTTGGCAGTGCACAGGCAGAACGGAAGCACCCAGGTGCCCAGACTCCCCCAGCCAATCAAAACACTGCTTTACAGCAGCGTTGTGATTGGTCTGGGCACCGTGGTATGTGCTCAGAAAGGGAATGAAAGCATGTGCATGTTCATCACCAGGCTGTGCATTACATCCTGGTGGGGAAAATGTAAAGTGAGCACTTAGGGAGTGCAAACCACCGCTCCCCCTGTTCTGGCCAGCCCCGTTCCACCCCACTAACCTGGCTCTGAGTCGGCAGTGAAAAATAAAGTGCTGATAATCATTTTCTATTTCTCTCTTTGCACTGCTCCAAGAGCAGTGGGGGGACACTCCTCCGCCTTAGCAGAGAAGCTTCCACTGTTTACATATACGCTTTTCTTAAGTTGCCTTCTTTTCTAGACGATGACTTTTGACACACATTGGCTTGTGTGACAATGCAGGATTAGGTTCTCTAAGACCATATTGCTTACATTTCCATTTTGGAGGCACACTATCACAACACCTTTAACATTTAGTACAAGGCGTAAACATCCATTGTGCAAATGTTGTTGTTTGTTGTTCGTCCGTAAGGCGACACAGCTATCAAATGAGGATAAACAATGACAGCCTGTCGGAGGCCTCTGCACAGAAGCATAGATGCGGTTATTATATATATATATATATATATACAGAGGCATTTCCATGCCCAAATCAGAAGAGCGCTCTGTAACTGTGAGGTCCCAGTTTGTCAGAGTCTCAGGCCAGATGATTTGAGTTTTCCCTCTGCAAGAAGGGATGTCCAACTTGTGACCAAGGCGATGACCTGGACACATTCAACCACAAGTAATGGTAGGGCTGGGGGTTCTAGAGGGAGGGAGAAAAAGATTCTGGAGGTTTAAAATGAGGTCAAGTCTGATGGGGTTGTCGGGAGATCTGGACTTGACTTGGATCTAAAGGATTTGTAGAGAGGACGGGCAGAGGGATGGCAACATGCTCAGAGCAGCCTTAGGACTGGGGTATTCTGAAAATAAAGGTCTGTCCCCTGGATCTGATGAGGCGCTGGAGGGGAAATGTGAGTAGATGTCTGTGATCCTACCCGTGAAATAATCTGCAAGCTTATTGCTACTTTTAGTAGAGGCTTCTATGGACTCAGCCGATAACTCTGGCTTTGTAAGGTTGTTAACTAACTTAAAGATTTCTTTAGCGGGGTTGTAAAATACTCTGACCTGGACTTCAGAAACAGTTTATGGTAAACTTTGATAGCTGATCTATAAAGTGCTTTAGAGGATGGATCATACATTTTCCTCCAGGAACGCTCTAGAGCCTTACTTTTCTTTAGTAGAGACGATTGTAATTGAACTTGTTTTATTATTCATGTTTTATCGATTGTGACTAATGTATTCTATTTTTTGTGTGAATTGATTGGTATGTATCATGAGATTGTATTTGTTTTATATCTTTTATGGGTATTTATTTAACTGAATAAAGAGATTTTACTACTACTAGTAGTAGATATGAGGGTCTCGTTGAAAACGGGGCAGAATGCTTCTTTTAGACCAAGGCCTGGATGGCGGGTATGAAAGTGTCAAGGGTGGAGACGAGCCAAGATTTCAGAGTTGTCAGCCACCTCTGTGTTAGGAGCCAGCAGGGGGCAGCTAGACTGAATGAAATGTTCAAATTCCTACAGGTCTAATTTATGCCAGGAACCTTTCAGGATGGGGTCCAGTGCCTGGTGGGGCCTGGTGAGGTATGCAGACGGACACAGAGATCAGAGAGTGATCGGTCCACATCACGGGCAGAGGGGGTGAGACATGTAGGTGGCTTACATTGGAGAAAACTTGGTTGAGTAGGTGGCCAGCAGCGTGAGTTGCGCCTGTGACTGGTTGGATTCAATGCATGATTGCCCAATAGTCGAGGAGGTAGCTAATTTCGCCATCCTGGATATCGTCAAAGTGAAGCTTAAGATCACCAATATTATTAAAGTTAGCATGTTTTAAGACTTGCAGAGATTTGAAGTTACTGAGCTGGGGTCTGCTGAAGAGCAAGAGAGAGACAGTAGGAGTTGGTACAGTGAAGATCTATGCTTAGGCATGACTTGGCATGCCTACTTGCCTCCTGCATTGGGGGTCGAGGGGTGTAGAGTCTCCAGTGAGGGTGGCCAGGTGGGTGAACACTAGATCAGCTGAGCCCATGGCAGCTGGGACTCTAAGGGGGAGTGAACCTCCACTGAATCTTGTGTTCCTAAGGCACAGGGAGCTACCGGGCTTTCCCATGCCACTTTAGGAGATTCACTGAGAAATTCCAAAAGTGAAAGCAGGAAATACTTGTCTGACTCTTAGAAACTGTTAAACTCTTTGGGTGTACTCAGTTTCATCATATTTGGCACAGTGTTTGATTACAGATGTTGGCCAATCAAATGCAAATCAATATTTAAAGCAACACCTGATGCATTTTGGCCCCATTAGTCCTCATCGGTGAGGTGCAGCTGCTACTCCTTAGGCTATCTTGCTGCGCTACCCAAGCCTGGGCGTGCCGTTTCCACTTATGGTGACTCAGTGAGTTAATATGTACAAGGGTAGTTGAAATGCATGTGTTAATCTTAACCATTTTGTTACCATGGGAGGCTTCCCTTGGAGCTCACTGTGCCTTTAAAGAAGGGACCCCCTGTAAGATCTCAACACTGGCCTTCCAAGCTGACTGAGCCGCATCTAGCCACAGGAGAATGAATGGTTTGAGTCTCACACCCCCGAAGGCTAAACATGATCGCCATATATAGGTAGACTTGCTGTCGCAACACCAGTACAACATGGAGGGTGTTTGGGATGAGTAGCACTTTGAGGCATGAACATCCTGCTACTGGCTCTACCTAATCAGGCCACACACACCACACGCACCACTCCCACAACCCCTGACCCATCAGCTGAAGCAGATATTCTACCTTAAGCTGCATCCATATGTATCATTGGCACAAAGCATGGTAGAAAGTGAACTGGACACCAACACCACAACTGAGCCCCACTTATTTACATGTGCTGGATGCCCACATTTTGGCGGAGATCCATAAGGGAGTTTTTGACCCACATTCATTCGGTGGACACACACGCACACACACACACACACCGCCAACCACACACACTGCTCTAACCACAGTCGCATCCCAGCACCAGCATCACCCATCACTGGCCTTGAAGACCCAAAAAATAAATCAGTACTTGCAGGTGAATAGCTTGCTCTCTGTTCATGCCAGTGTGTGCTGAAGCATGCAAGAGTTTGTGTTTGTGTGGGTATGAGTATATGTACCTGGGTCCAAGACATCTCCCTGTGTCACCATGCATGCCATTGTGAAATACTCACATGTCAATCTGTGACTTGCACTGCTGGAATCACTAGAGCATACGTGGTTTCACAACATCGCCATGCCACGTATGGAGGCTACTAGGTGTGTACACAGATCTTCCACCCATGCCAATGTAAATATTTGACAGACCTACAATTAAAACTGCGGTCGCCTCCCACGATGCAATTAATTGCCAAGAGGCAAATACTATTTTTTGACACTGAGATTCCTTTCCACGTGTCATTGTCTATCGTCACAGCACAGGAACTCATGTCACAAAGGTGGGCACTGCATGGGTCCTCCAAACACTTACTCCCTTTGGCACTACGCGCTGACGGCAACAGGTCTTGGATGTTGCTATAACCTAGGGATGATGGTCAGATGCAGCACAATTGTATGCAAAACACATCAGGCCAACGCAATATTTTGCAGAACAGTCGTTGACTAAAGATGCGCCGGTCTACGTGAAATAGCTACATGAAGCATGACTTCAGCATTTACATTTACATTCGCTGATGCCACAGTTGTGTATATTTGCTCTCTTACATCCCAGATGGGCTAATGAAAGGGTGCCAGGATTTGTTATTACAGACAGTAAACGTGGTGGGTTGGTGACGCAGAATCGCATTATATACTTGCGTTTAATGAAACGTTAACCTGTAAACCGCATAACCATTACTTACATATGTGCACATTATTTTACACTTAGATTTAGTGAAACTAGTGATTTATAGGGTTTGTTTAACTATAGTTATAGGCATCTCAACATTGACAAGAGTACGCCTTGGTGCCTGACTCCATTTTGAAAAGTAAACGTTACGTTTCTACTTGTGAGCATAAGTCTCTTTTTTTCCGATTAAAGCGCCATTGTCTCCCTATTCTCGTTAAAATCTGTTTTCTGTTGTCATACTGTTGTAGATAGTTGGTTTAATGATGTTTCTCAGCACCTGCATGGAATGGGATGCAGAGGAGGTAAATAGTCCTTTGTGTGATATTATGAAGATGGCATTCTATAATTCATGAAAAGGGGGCCGACACCAAGTACAGTGGGAACACTGGGTTTTGATTGATTCTTACTCAATGGGAACCTATAAACTGTATCACTTGGATGGAATTTCATGTTCTAACTGTCTGAAACTTTTTAGTTCGAAGACTTTCCCTCTCCACCATTGCAGGCGGACGTCCCTTTTCCTCTCCGGAGGCCCAATGCTCCTTATTTTTCTGCTTCATTTGACTCTTCTTTCAATGCTGTATTTTCTGACACCTGCTGGTTCTCAAATTTCCGACTTACCCACAATCTTAGTGAAGGGAGTAGCCAGAAAAACGTGGGGGCATATTATCAAGAAACGGCGTTACAATTATCGCCGCTTTAGCGGCAGAAAACTGCCGCTAAAGCGGCGATAATGGGCTTGATAATATGCCGCAGAGAATTCCCATAGAAGCCCATGTTCTGGTGTCAACAATGGCTTCTATTGGAATTCTCTACGGCATATTATCAAGCCCATTATTGCCGCTTCGGCGATAATTTTAACGCCGTGCTTGATAATATTCCCCAAAATGCCTCTCACTTTACACCAAATGGCACTACACGAGTGAGTGAAGAATTTAATATAATCCTTTCTGGGAAGGCCTGTTGCAACTGCTCCCAATAGTAAAGTTTCCTTTTTTCCTTTATTTCCTTCCCTATAATCCTTCACATGTTCCCTACCTTCTTTCTATCTGTTTTCCTTTTTTTCCCAGCATTTCTTTCCTTCTTTGAATTCTTCTTTCCTTCTTTCTCACTCACATTTTTTTTATTTGCAGTTGTTATCATTTCTCCTACTCTCTGTAACCTTGTTTGGTTTCTTGACACCAATTTGTCCCCCTTCCCCAACCAAAAGCTGTGCTATGCTGTCTTCTTTATTAGTATTATTTCACATCCCAGATGAAAGTTAAGAAGGGCCATAATAAACTATTTATTCGCTCAAGCAGGTCACCCACTGAAGCTGGTGTAGTGGGGTTTCACTACACCCTTGACCTTGTCTTGGTATTAGGGAGTTTCCCTTTATGGGAATGGATTTTACCTTAGTTTGAATATGTTGTCCTCAATAATGTGTATTTGCTGATTTTTAATGCCTGGGTTATATCCATACATGCTGTATTCAGCTGCGTATTGATTCATACATAATTCTATTTGAGATTGTAACTTTATTGATTTGCTAATAAACCTTCACGGTTTGCAAACTTACTCCTCTCTCATTACTGTGGGACAAAAGTCTGCTTCACAGTCAGTGAAATGTTATTCAATTTGTAATTTCAGCCTCAGTTCGAGAAAAAGGGCCATCCTAGTGGACATAGCGGAGTTCCGAGTTTGAACCAAGTTTGAGCAGTGAAAATACCATCCTTAGGTGTCCTGCTATCAGGTATATCCACATTAGTATATGACATAATTCTACAAACCTGCACACATCAGTCTCATAAAACTTTCATTCCAGAGTGTGCTGCCATGGTATTGTTCATGAAAAGGGTGTCTGCCACCACATGCTGATAATTGATAATGTGACCATGCAGATTTCAACATTTATTACATTTGCTTTTTTGGTGATACAGACCCAGGGCCAGACTGGGAACAGCAAACAGCCTTGGTGTGAGGGGATAGGGGGGTTGCTAGTAAAAAGCGCGCTCCCGCTTTTGTTACTGGGTGCCGTAACCTGCTACCAAACCTTTCGCCAGTGACAAAACCGGCTCCCACGGGCAGAAAACAACCCCCACCCTTCCGGCCCACCGGGAAAACGCCCAGTGCCCGCTCCGGCCAGTCCTGCCCTGTACAGACCATGAACTTTGATGCTGCTATCTTTAGCATACAGCTGTGCAGCAATGACTTACATACGGACTGCATGGTTGTCGAGTGCTACACCTGAGAAATTGTCAAAAACATGCATGATGTGTCCTCTGACACTGCACCTCACTTTCATATTGATGCACTGTTACTGGTGGCACGTGCGTAACATCTGCTTGACAGCCGAGTGCCCCAAGCACGTGACTTAAGTAACCTCCTGTTATTTGTGATGCACAGGTTCTGACGTGTTAATATTAGGCCTGGGCGTAGTTCGCGAAGTAGCACTTCGCGAAGCTACGCAAAGTGAAGTTCGCACTACGCGAGCTACGCGTAGCACTTCGCGAACTGCGTAGTACCTTGTTCGCACTGTGCCAGATGTCGTTTTCAATGATTGCACAGTGCGGACAAGCAACCGGCACTGTGCAATCATTTAAAATGGCATCTTGCACAGTGCGAGCTGTAGTTTTCTGCAGCTCGAGTAGATTTTTACTCGAGCTTCAGCTTTCTCAACGCGAACTGGTAGTTTCTCATCGCGAGCGGTCGCGAGCATACGCGACCACTCGCAATGAGAAACCTGACCTCCTCGCATTGGGAATCTCGCCGGGAGGTTTATTTTCCATGCTCGCGATCGCCAACTTGCAGTTGCTGATCGCGAACAAGGAAAAAGTCTCGCCGGGATGTCATTTTGCTTGCTCGCGGTCGCCAACTTGACGTTGAGGACCGCGAGCAAGCAAAAATTGACCGCAGCACTACGCAACACTACGCTACGCGTGTTCGCACTGTGCTACGTGCAGTTCGCGTAGTGCGAAGTAGCGCAAACTTCGCAAACTACGCGAGCGTAGCGTAGTGCTTTGCCCAGGCTTAGTTAATATACTGCTGCAAGAACTTTCTGACACAGCACAAAGTTTGGTACGATTAATGAGATCATCTCGCCTCCGAAAATCCTGATGTGATGCCAGTGGTCAGGAAATTCAGTACAACTTGAAATTTGACATGGTGCAGATCTAGAATGAGGGTGGGTAGTTGGTATTGTGAGCTCAACCCTCCCACTCCCTGATCACATTTCAGATCACATGTGGTTGGATGCCATAACTCCGCACTACTTCCTTACCTGTCAAACAAAGGGTTCAACGTTTGACCTCAGCATTTTTGTTCTCCTCATCTTCTGGCCCATCAAGAGAGCTTTAATGTCACACTTAGCCCTGATATTTTTGGCATCCATTGCATAATTTTCAGATTTCACAAAAAAATGTTCCTAGCTCAAACTGATCAAAAGTCTCAGAACATGATGTCATGCAATGATACAGTTTGTAAAGGTTACCTGATGGCATGTAAGTTGCTGATTGCTGTATTGAGGTGTTAAACTGGTAGCAAGGCTTTGTCCAGACAGTAATAAGTGTTTAAGTGACAAAATATTACTGTCAGAGATAGTGTCATATTAATCCGCCCAAAACATTTTTCTTGCCACATTATTTTGTCAACTGTGCTGCATAATATCCATTGGTGCATAATTTCAGTGGTCTTGTATATACTTTTCACATGCGCTGGACTGGTGAGAGGCAGAGTGGACATCATGCTAGCAAAGAAGGTATGCAGTTCCTTAGAGAGACAGCAGAGGGGTGGGGGTGGGGGGGAGAAGAGGCTAGGATAGTCTACTACCCTGAGCCCATGGTAGAGACAGGAGGTCTCCCAGTTTGGTAAGTGGGGCCCTCACACAACCGGCTGGGTGTCAAGCTTCATCATAGGGCATGCTGCTCGTCAGGCTGGCCCTGCAATGGCTGAAGGGCACCTTATGAGGGGCTCTTTGTCAGAGATCTTTTTATCCCAGGTCGTTTAGGTGCAGTGCAAGTATGGGCCCTATGGTTTAGATGTGAGTGATAAGTATGTAGGGAGAGTGTAGAGAAGATTAAAAACTGGTTCAGTGGTGCTCCAAATCTAATTTAAATTTAATCAGCGAGCCCACTGTTCCCAATTAAAACGGAAAATGTGACTCACCGCTGAGGTAATGATCAGTCGTGGCTATGAGTTGGAGGTCGACATGTTTCATGCCTAATGTGTCCAGGGGATCACATGGGAACTCTTCAGGACCAATATAAGTACACTATCTACACCGTGGTTGGTTCATAATTAGTATCACCTGTGAACCAAGCACTCGAAACAACCTACCAATGAGGTACCTTCATTGCAAGCCAACCCAATTCGGGCAGACAACTAGCTTCTTCAAACTCAAAGCGTAGGGTACGTTAACTTTATTAACGATAGTCTAGCAGTGGCTGTCTCGCCCGCTACCTACCCCGCACTCCGCTGGTTTGAGGCAGCTAGGTTAGAGAAGTTTAAAATGTGCAGGATTGGCTGGTTGTCACCAGACGGCCGGTCAAAAAGACATGCATACTATAAACTGAAATGCACAGCTCACTGCTGCCACTCAGCACCATTGCAGCAGTGTCCCCACCCCGTCTGACACGGTTCAGGATGGGTGGATAAAAAATAAAATGGTAATAAATTAACTTTATCAGCATTTTATTTTTCATCACTGGGGTTTTCCTGGGGGGCATTTTTGGCTGTGGGTTGACTCTCCCTCTCTGTCACGAAGGCGTCGACCCTGCTTATTATTTTTGACAATACTTGTTCATTGATTGCAGTCATTAGTTTTATTTCCGTAACTACAACGGCACATAACAATTGATTCTCTAAATGTATTTCAGGGTTGTTGGGTTTGCTTTAGCTAATGTGGCAAAAAGTACATCCACGATGATTTGTAAAGCCTCATGTCAATTGTTGCTAATGTCTTTTAATATTGGAAAAGTCAGTGCTTAATTTGTGAAGATATTTGCCAGTGCTCGACAATGGCATCTCATTTTTAAATAGCGGCACTTAATTATGACCGCCACATGGTGACACTGTCTGCCTTTTTTAAAACCAGCAATGCACTTCACAGTTCCATATACCTGAAAACCATTTTGTACACTATTGTCTAGCCCAGTGTTTTTTATCCTGGAGTCCGTGGACCTTTAGGGTCCATGAGGGCTACTCAGTGGTCCAAGACTGTTTAGCCGATCAATAAATAATATCATAACAAAAAAGTATATACATTGAAGAAAAGCAGGATTCCCTTTTCAATACACACTAAAGGGAGCTGCCTGAGGCCCACCTGAATTATTTCTACCTAAAGATCTTCCTTTTTTGATACCGGTCCCATGCTAAACTTTTCAAAGCCAAACTGACCATGACTGACTTGGACATCTCCTTGCTTATGTGGCTTCTGGCAGTCTGGCACCTATTAGAAGATGCTAGTTACTGCCCCTTTCAGTTAAATTAGTAATTCTACTAAAGGCTCAAACGACACTACTTCACGCTCACAGACGTTGGATGGCCACAACACTCTCCACTGACACGTTTGCATCCTCAGGGATTGGTCATCAGCAGAGGTACCCAACCAAGACAGTGGACCGGAGAACATATCTTTACATACCTTAAAAACAAGATGTAGGAGCAGACCACACTAATCGACCACATTTGGGGCCCATATTTAGAATAATGTGCCACACCAACCCCACAGTTGCATATCTGATGTGATACGCCCCCCAAAAGCAACTGATTTGGAACGTTATGAGACTACATCCACTCATGAAGGTTAGTACCGGATTGGGAAACAACACCAGTCCCGCTCCCATCCGCCACTTTAATCTTCCTCTCTTCTTCTCTCTCTACTCTCTCTCTTTTCATGCTCCCTTTTCTTTATCTATCCTAAAGCATCCATTGGGCCTTCTCTAACTACATAGAGGAGATGGAGAGTGGCATAGGCGTCAGCAGCCGCCTTGTGCCTTCAAAAACCAGGCTCCAGTGGCTCCTGAACCCTCACCCGGGAATTGCCCAATGGAAGAAACAGGCAATCCGGCCCTGAATAGGGTCAACAGAAGGGAATGCCTGATACTCTTTTCCTGCTTTACTAGAAAGAGAAAGGAGAAGGAAGGGATTTATATAGCAGCAGATACCCAGCCGACAACACCACAGTTCCTGGGACATGGACTCAGTACCTCACTAATGATTAATCCCTCTGTTTAATCTGCCCCTCCTCTCCATCCACATCCCCCCCATCCACATCCAGTATTTCATTTGACCTGTTTCACTCCCAGCACCCATGGTTGCAGCATGGATGTCGATTCACCAAAATGCCAGGGGGTAGTGGAAGTGACATCATATACCCTTTGACCTTAATGATGTCACAGGAAGTGTCATTATATGACCTTTGACTCTGCATTGTCCCAAGAAGTAATGTCACATAACCATAATCCCGATGAGCACAATAATTAACATTGCTGAAGTTACATAATTGAATAATTAATAATATATATATATTCTTCTAGGGGCGGAAAGGTTGGGGGTTTCTCTTCCCTGAGAACATTTTAAAACAAAATGGCCTTCATTAGTGCATTTTAATGCACAATTTTCACATACATTCGCTAAAAAGCCATAGGCTCTAAAAAACACTCACTAAATATTCAAGTCCTTAGAGTGTACCTGGGGTCTTCGTAGCCTTTAGTGTGGCATTGCACTTCTGTAGTGGCCACCCACAAGACCCTAGAAACTTGTGATATGGTGCCACGTTGAACTTCAGCGACTGTCTGTGGGGTGAGATAATGGAGCTCACCCCAGTGGCCATCACGTAATAGATGTAATTGATGTCAAATTGTGGACATCCTTGTTATGATGTTATGATGGTCTTAGTCACTGTAAGCAGAAGGTCTTAGCATAATGGTTGTAACATTTGGCACATTGAAGCATAGCTGGTATGAAGGTGCCCATCTTTGATACAATGTCTGCCCAGGCATCATGTTGATAGTTATATTCATAAATATTGGGCATTACTCGCACGATGGTGCCCTTGCAGGCATATTGCTGGCACTGGCATAAAGGTTGTAATTCTTGCGAGCCTCCTTGGTGTGGTGGTGTCAATCCCTGGCATAATGATGCCCAATCTAGGAATACTGTGGGGATTCTTTGGCATCATAGAACTCAAATCTAGTTCAATTTTGGCCTTGGTTTAACATTGGTCCCTTATGCTGAGAACTTCCCACCTCATATGTGTCCGTTGCATGAAAAAATCGAATTTTCTTTAAATGTATTACTTCAACAAGTTAATCTAATTTAAAAAAAAATCATAAACGTAGTTTTTCGCACACTTGTTATTTGTTTGTAACATTGCATTGTTGTAGCAAAGGCATATTTAATATATTCCTACTCAAGGTATTTTGCTTAATTTTTACTCAGGAGCATTTTTCTGACAGTATTCAGGGTTCATCCCATGTTGTGGTTTCAGAAATGTCACCATCTTGGGTGTTCCATTTCACAGGGATTCCTTCATTAAGTTTAGAGTGCCCTATGCAAGTGACAGATAGTCCTTCGTACCTGCAACATATTACCAATGGGGGTTCTATGGACAAACAGTGGTTCTTACAAAGAAGTCCAACTGTTCACCCTCTATAAGGGGCACACAGTAAGTGTGCGTCCCGACAATTCCTTTTGGGAGGGAGTACAGGGTTCTAGGCTCAGTGGTAAGGCTAGATTCATCTACAGTAAAAAATGGAACAGAGTCCATATCCCACTACTATAATCTCTCCATCACAGGTGCAAACTCTGAGGCATATTTACTAGGAACTGGCAGAGCGCTGTGTTATGCCAAAATTTGTAACGCTGCACTCTGTCAATTTCAAACCACAGGGATGCGCTGTATATACATGAACGCGGTGCACCCCTGAGTAGCGCTGCCTCTAAACAAGCTGCCTAGCACCAGCACAGGCACCCTTGTGCCATGTTGCAAGGGTGCCTGCGCTACAGGAGTGATTGTTTATGTGCAGGAAGGGACACCTTCCTGTACATAAACACAGGAAGTGACACCTTCCTGCACACAAACAATCTTTACAGGCGATTTAGCTGTTTCTATGTGTGCTGTAGAATGCAGCACACAAGGAACGAGCAAAATATGAGGAGAAATAAAACATTTCTTCTCGTATTGCCTGCTTAAGACCAGGTATTCCCTGGTGATATTTTAGGCGCCACCCCATACCTTGTAAATATGGCTCAGCATGAAAAGGCAACGGGTATTGTGACAGAACGCTCACTGCAACACCCATTGCACACCCCTTTCAAGCTCAGTGCTGCATGAATAGGGGCAGGTTTGTTATAAGGAGAGGGGGTGCTTCTTCAGAACTGGAGTGTTGCTCACATAAAAGGACCATGAGGATTTACGCTCACAGCTGTTACTTCTGTGCAACTCCTTTTACAAGTTTTAAGGTGGGCCATAGGCCATGACTCTGCCAAATAAGGAGACAGAGAGCTAAAGACATTGACAGATTGCAGTGTGTCCAAAATATAACTTTCAGTCCTGGAATCGAGCATGTGTGTGCTGATTGATGAATAGTTATTTTTCTAGGTTGTACATCTCCCATTCATTTATTCCAATCCATGTTCCAGACTTGGGTCCAATCCATGTTCTAGACTTGGGTCCAATTACAAATACATTTGGGTGTGAAAGTTTAACGTACACATACATGCAAATAACCTGATTTACAAATGTAAGGAATTGGCAAAAGGTGAATTGCACCTGAAAAGCGATTTACACAAATGCTTAGTACTCCCCCACAGCTTTGCAATATTACCTATGGGTAAAAATTGTAGTCTGGGGGAAGGGAGTGAGTGTTTCAGGGCAGGGAACTGGTAATCCACCCTTGATTAAAATAGGAGCAGGTCGATTTATTAGGTGAGAATAGCTCCTGAAATTATATGTGGGTAGGAGAATGTTTGAATCTCTGGAGAAAAAATAAATTCCCTCCGGATGAAAAAATACAATTGGATTTTTTTTCCATATACAATTGCGCATGAGGAACACAAGTGGGCATTCACAATTTTTCCTCGGAAGTATTCTTGGAAACCTCAAAATTGGAAGCCCGCAACCACTCAATGATGCAAGTTCAAAATATTTTTGGGTAAATACGATGTAGGTCTCTTACTAATCTTACATATTAGGGAGAGTGGGTTAGACGTGAATTGCGCCTGTCACCACCTGACCTGCCATTGAACTACATGTTCATGGAATTCAATTACTCCCACAACATTGGGAAACATCCTTTACCCCGCATGCTTTACTCCGCATGCCATTACCCCGCGGTTTTTACCTCGCAACAACTTTTTCAATGCAGGGCTTTACACCGCAAAACTGTTACAACGCATTCCCCAAATTAACGCCCCCTGGAGTTAGAATAGTAATTGTGTTAGAATGGGGAATGCGTTGTGACCGATTGCGTTGTAAAAGTTTTTGTGGAGTAAAAAAAAGGGGTAATGGCATGCGGAGTAAAAAATGCAGGGTAAAGTGTCCTATTCCAAAACATTAGACTTAAAAATACAGAATGACCAACATATGTCTGAGAATGTAGTTTTGAGACTTCTGTAGAAAGGCTTCCATTTGTTTTCTTTATTATGACCCAATTATGCACTTTTGCTTGAGCTGTACAAACACCCCGGGCAGCTTGGCTGTCTTCCAGTTTCCAGACAACACATGAGCAAATGTTGTGCGAACTCCCAGGACAATGTGCCGCCCGGAGAGCTGCAGGCAACGTCCGCAATGTGACCTCCACAGATGCACTCACGAGTCACTTTAGATAAAGTCTCGCAGAGTGAAACGGAAACTCTCAGCAGTTTGCATCACATTGCATCCTTTAAATGGTGCATGTAAAAAGTGGTGGCAGGTGATGCTAACACATTTTCTCTCCTCCTCTTCTAGGTAAACTAGACATTTGTTTCAATAAATGGCAATGCAAGACTTTAAGTGGGGCGGGTCCTGCCGGTGCCCAACATTGGCAGTACTTAAAAAATGACTTTGAAACTGGTTCCTATATGGCCCTATATTCATTTCCTTAACGGTTCAGCCAAAAACATTCAACGATCTGCTAAAAAAGACTGTAAAGCCTTAAGTTAAGGTCCATGTCAGCGATGTTGCCTGATTACATTTTACATGTTTTACTTCCTCTTGTACCCCTAAGAATATTTGCATTTTCCGGATTATGTGTTTTCTAGAGGTTTTAATGAAACATATGACTTTTGTGTAGTGCATACGGTGAACTGAGTCCCCGTTAGGTGCCGGATAGAAGTCAGGTTGTGGGTGGGTGTTCATGAGAGAGTAACATTAAGAGCTCTGGGGTTGACGCTGAAGCAAATTTCTCACTGTCTTTGTCAATGGGCCATAAAGGCGTTCTGACTAAATGCTCATCCAATCCTTGGCCCCTCTGCAGAGCACACATGGAAAAGTACCTGCCGGGCAGCGTGGGAATGGTTAAGAGGAAGGAAACCATGAATGTGATAGGCCGGAACGCACCATCTTCAAAACCAGTGGCATCATTTACCAATCCAGTATGGCCATCACCCCCGGGTTATCTTGCAGACAACCTCACCATTTATGGTGATCATTGGCACACAACCGGCCAGAAAACTATCAAAATGCAGACTAAGAGGTATAATAAGGAGAAAAAAAAATAAAGGGAGAAGGCCTGTTCTTTATATGCAACCATGATCCTGCACAGGGCTTTAAGTGGGATGAAAAAACTGGGGGGGGTTCTCAAAGGGGCGTAGCCGACGCAGTTAGGGGCGTGGCTTAGAACAAGTAAGCTAAAAATCTGTGCTTAGCATAGTGTGCCACTGGACTGGTATTTTGCTGCTTCTGTGATTGAATCTAGATATATGATACAATAAGTAGGATTATCTATAACAAGTTAGGTCTATTGGCTTTGTCAATGGCTGTTATTTGCATAAGATACATGAGCAACAACTATGGCTTTGTTGCATATAATGTTAAAAAAACTTTCTTTCTGAAATGATGAGACTGTAAAAGAACTATAGCGAGTCTCTTTGAAGTTACCTCAAAGACCGCGAAGGGTGGTATTGCTGCAGAGTTAAGATTTTTTTTTGACCGAGGGTGAGGGCAAAAATGGAGAGCCCGATATAGACCCGTTTCGGCACCTCCTTTTTAGAACTGCCGGTGTTGAGCACCCGCAGGACCCGGCCCACTTAAAGCCCTGATACTGCACAACCTCCACCTATCCACTAAAACGCTGCTCCATTTTAGGAGAGCTGAAGGTCCACCTCTTTAAAGAACACTACATCACAATACGTTAACCGTCCATAACCCGGCTACGTCTCCTATCACTTGTTGACTGCATGTTTGACTTTGACTACATCCACTGCCTTTTGCTAGGGTTGAGATATGGAAATACTACATACATACCTACGACTATTGTTTGTTGGAAATCTGAGTGCAAAAACGTAAAGAAGAGCAGTTCTATGCATGCCAAGGCCAAGAAACTTGGGGGCATATCAGCAACAACCGGCGATAATTATCGCTAAGCGCACTTAGCGCTAGGATAATTATCGCCGGCTAGCGTGGATATTTATCGCTGAGATAGTGTGCTATTAGCAACGCTTATCTCAAAAGCGATAAAAATCCTCACGCTAACTGCCTAACGTGAGATTATCGCTGGAAACCCAGCCATAATCTCACGCAATGTGGCGTTAGCTTGTTGATAGGGCCCCACAAACTTAGCCATGATATCCACCTTCCATAGGATATCATGGCTAAATCAGTCCTGAAGCAGGCGTAAGGAAAGTAGCGATAACAGGGGTTATCGCTACTTTTTCTGCCGCTATGCTTCATAGCGTGGGGCTTGATGATAGGAGAAATGTCGCTTAGCGACATTTCTCCTGTCATGTCAGGCCAGGAATGCTCACTTTGCATCTCATTAGAGATGCAAAGCTGGGCGTTAGGAATTCCTACGCTAACGCAAGTTTTCACGCGTCAGCGTGAGCTTGCTAATTAGGCGATAAAATTATCGCCGCTTTTCGGCTGAAAACGGCCGCAAAAGCAGCGATAATTCTATCTTGCTGATATGCCCCTTGGGAATGTGGGAGGAAGGCATTCAAATTTAGTGCACATCTACAACACACATTAAAAATATCACATCCACTGCACCTAATGTTGAATTTATTTGGAAATGTTTGAAATAACATTTTACGTCGGAAATGAAATAACGAGAAAGGAAAATCGTATGGTTTGTTTCTGCACACCGCACTGAATAATTATGCACTACCTATACTTAAGATATTTATTGGATTATGTAACAAACGGATTTTATAAGAACACTGGAAAACTGAGTGCATTATTTATACAATATATAATGTTATTTTGGCTATTAAAATTTTCTATGGATGTCCCATGCCATCAGACTAAATAAAATAAAAAATAATTCCGTCACAAGTTGTTGTGCACAGATCCAGAATTAGTAACTTGACAAAACCCCCAAAAAAGCCACAGTATCCACAAACAGCCAACAGGCTGTGTGGGACAAAGCACGACTTTTTAAAGTCTATATCAAGTTATATATTTGACAACCTTAGATAGTAGTGATTACTGAGCCACCCCCCTTCTTCAATACCATCTTTCAAATTTGAGAAAAAATGGGGTCAGGGCAGTAGTATCCTAAAAATCAAGGGGCATATTTACAAACCCCTTGCGCCTCCAGTGCGTCACTTTTTGTGACGCACCGGCATCGCATTTTACTGCCCCATATTTACAAGGGCTGGAAAAGCCACCCTGTGTGGCTTTGCGTGTCCTTGTAAATATGGCCCCTTTACATGCAGCACTTTGGGTGAAAGGGGTGTTCCATGATTGTTGCTGTGGGTGTTCCCATGCAACACTCATGGAACCTCCTGACTCGCTCCTAGATTTTTAAGAAAATGTAAACCTGGAAATTCGTCTGAATGCTATGCCTCCCCAGGGGAGGCATAGGGAGGTGCAACAAGGAGAAATGTATTTATTTCTCCTCGTTTTTTCCTCTTTCTATGCGTGCAGCACACATAGAACGAGGAAATCACCCCTGGTAATTGTTTATGTGCAGGAAGGTGTCCCTTCCTGCACATAAACGATCATTAAAAACATTACGTTTTGCAAGTTCTATGTGTGCTAATGCAGCACACATAGGAGTTGAAAAACCCAATTTCTGATTGTCTGTGCAGGAAGGGAACCCTTCCTGCACATAAACACTCATCCCCGTGACGCACGCATCTTTGCACCATGGTGCAGGGGTGCCTTCATCGGTGCATGGCAGCCCATTGTGAGCCAGTGCAGAGGAGAGCACAGGAATGCGACATATTATTGTAAATATGTCACATCCCTGTGTTTTGAAAGTGCCACACCGTAGTGCAGCCAAAGAGGTTGCGGTGCCACGCTGTGGCACTTTCTTGTAAATGAGGCCCCCAATACGGAAGCCCACTGTAACTTATTTGAATCCAAGAGCAAGTACAAAAATCTTCAGCCTACAAAGTCAACTATAGACTTCACTGATACAAACAAAACTTGTTAGACCCTATAAAGACTATTTAAAAGATGGCAGCGAACTCACAACTCCATTGCAGAACTGAAAGTGTTATATTGAGCCCCCAACATGGGTCCCATTTGTTGCATTCTTGCGGTTTCTGCCTATACGTGTCTCGATTCGCCTCATCTTTGGAAATACTTGTACTGTCAAAACCACATTTGTTGAATATTTAGCACTTCTCGATGGTTAGATATATATTTTGTGTTTTTTGGTTCTCCCGACCCTTTATTCTGTCCTTAGTCTCATATTCATCCAGAGAGGTCCTTGCAAATGTTCTTTCAATTTGCTGATTGTCTTCGAGAGACTGTGTAAATTAATTCTATTTTGTGGCAAGCCATTGCCCTGGAATCGGTGGGGATGAGTGGGCAGAAAGAGATCTCCACTTAGGATAGAAAGTTTTACTGTGAATACTTCTGAAGAAGGCAATACATGTTTATCTGGGAGGTCGGAAAACCAGCCTTGCACCTTAGAAACTAAGGGGCATATTATCAAGCCAGGTGATAAATTTATTGCCGCTTTAGCGACAGAAAACTGCCGCTAAAACTGCGATAATGGGCTTGATAATATGCTCTATGGAATTCCAATTGAAGCCCATGTTAGATGTCCTTCACATCTAACATGGGCTTCAATTGGAATTCCATAGAGCATATTATCAAGCCCATTATCGCAGTTTTAGCGGCAGTTTTCTACCGCTAAAGCGGCAATAATTTTATCATCTGTCTTGATAATATGCCCCAAAGATATCACTTGGAAATATATGTCGATTACTAATGAACAGATTCTGTTGACCTGCCTATGCAGATATAAGGAAAGGCTGCTAAGTTTGAGGATTACATTATTAACTACAAGTTAAAGGAAACACTGATGAAGGAAAAATGCCAAATTGTTCAGAGAATGTCCAGAACTCATCTGGATACTGGTAAGTACTGCTCATTGCACAGTCCATAAAGTCTAGGGGCCATACTTACCAATTTCACACGGAGCACAGTGCAGCAGCCGCAAATGTTGCGCTGCGTCAGAAGGAGAGAACAGGAGAGCAACAAATTTACCAAAATATGGCACTCTCCTCCCCTCTCCCTAGCGCCAGCACTGATATTAGCTGCTGTGCGCCACAGAGACGCCTTCACGCCATAGTGCAAGGGTGTCTCCGTGAGTCAAGCATAGGTTTTGTACTGAAGGATACCCTTGCAGTAGAAAATACTATGCTTAGACTATGTTTAAACATTTTCCCAGTTTGTATATGTGCTGTACAGTGCAGCCCACATGCAAAGTTGGAAAATAAAGGAGAAAAAAAGCATTTCCCCTTCATAGCGCCTGGTTGAAGAGTGCGCTATTTTCTGACGACAAACCCTGCCTCCATTATTTAGTAAATTAGGTTTAGCATCAGAACCCTTGGGTGGTTGAATGGGAATGCCCAAGCACTAACTATGGTATGCCCACTTGGCACTAAGTATTGCAAAGCAGCGCTATGTGCTGCTGCGCGTTACTTTCACGTTATTTCCAGTACAAGTTTAGCGCTGGAAAGAAAATGGAACAAAAAGATTTTGCGACAATTTGCATCACTTTTGTGATGCAAAAACATTGCAAAATCTTTGTTAATCTGCCCCTTGGTCCTCAAACCTCAGTAGAAAGGAGGAACTAAACCCTAGTGCAGGGCTGTGGAAGATGTCCTTCGTGATTGCCCAATAATGGTCTCCACCCAAATTTCAATGTCTGCATGGGTCTTTCTCTATCTCAGCCCTGGGAGGAGCACATATATTACTTCTAATTTGCCTTCAGTAATTTTCCCAGCTGTTTATCATTACGCTTGTGTGCTGCATGGCCTAACAGGTTTGGGGCGCCAGATGTAGAAGCACTGGCCGGTAGGAACATTTCAGAGAATAAACTAGTTCATTAGTTAAGATACTGCAAAGACAATGAATAGCTCAGCACACTTGTAAGTATTGAATACAGTCAATCCACAATCAGGTACATCCGCAGTACAATTTTTTGTTAAAAAAAGAATCTATATATTCTGTTGATTCCGAATCTCATCTTTTATTCATACATAAACTTTATTTTACAACCGCCAACGCGTTTCGTCCCGTGCTCACACAGTGTTCTGATCCGAGAACCTCTTTCCGGATCAGAACACTGTGTGAGCACGGGAACACATTATCATCGACACAGGCCTAATTCTCAGGCAAATACAGTTATATGGTGTTGTGGACAAGTGTCCTTTTAAAACATGTTTCGGCAGCAATTATGGAAAATGAATACTTGAATATACAGAAAAAGTATACACTGTGAGCCCTGAAGAAGTCCGATTGTGGACGAAACGCGTTGGCGGTTGCAAAATAAAGTTTCTGTATGAATAAAAGATGAGATTCGGAATCAACAGAATATATCGATTCTTTTTTAACAAAAAATTGTACTGCGGATGTACCTGATTGTGGATTGACTGTATTCAATACTTACAAGTGTGCTGAGCTATTCTTTGTCTTTGCTCTTAGAGAAACCAGTTCGATTCTTTCTGGTCTCTCTGTTTTTGGGACCTAGGGGATTGTGTCCCAGGCTCTTTGCACCTTGTGTTGTGGTCAAAACTATAGAGATGTTTAGATTGGTGCGTGTACTTATGCTTTGATCCCCATTCTCTTGTGATAGTTAAGATACTGCACATGCTAATGCTTATTGTATTTATTTTGAGAAAACATAGCATAGCTTCAACAAAGGTTTGAATAAAATTTGCTGAAGTCAAGTTGAGCAATTTCCGTCTAATGTGATTTTTGCTACTTCTAGGTAAGTTGTTGTAGAAAGGGACACTTGCCCAAGTGCAGGCTTTTGCACAAAAAACAAACCTTACTGGATTCTTTGAAAATAGGCATTAGTTCATGCCACAGCACTAGGTTTAATCGTTCTATCAGTGCTGGATGACCTACAGACTCTGGTGATTTGTGGTAGAGTTGCGGCCTTCATTTTATTAGCTCTTTCCAGGGACTAAGCCACCACCAATCATTCCAATTATACAGAAGATTAGTGGAGGGGTATTGTTCAGTATTAAACTGGCTAAGAACGTTTTTGGAGGCAGAAACAACCCTAATCACCAACCTCCTTTTTGCATCTGATTCCCAAAAACTCAACTGTGGTGCCAGAAGGGATCATATACATAAGACCCCAAGCCACATTACTCCACTATGCCAGGGCCAAGATTGAAATGTATGTGGATGACACCTAGCAGATATTTGGATTGTCTAAAGACTGTAAGTATTGCCGAACTCCAGAACAACTCCATCGTGGCCAGTGTCGCTCCCTTAAAAGGTGGTGACTGTCGAAAAAGTTTCTGAAGCTCAACCATACAAAAACAGAGAGGTTTCTCCCCTCTTATGGAGAACCCACCTGACAGGATACATGGCAACAAATTATGGCTTCTGTTTCTGTACCTGCCAAGCCAGTGCAAAATGTGGGCATGTGAGTTTGATCTTCTCCTTGATACTCATGTCTCCATATTAGCAAATACCTGTTTCTGGCAATCTAAAATTCCTGAAAAGGTGTGGGTGGAGTGTGTGGCTATGGCAAGGATCCATGTAGACGCGTCCTTGCTGAGTTTCCATGGCTGAAGGACATAATGTAGTTCAGCCTCACCATCAGACAATAAGGGGTGCTTTCACAATAAGAAGCATGAAATCAGATGATTATGCTGGAGGAAATGGCGAGACTGCAAAGCTCTGCTATTCCCCCATTAAATATGTAAATGGTAAAAGGTAAATAGTTGAATCGTAGTGAGGCCCTCCATCACTAGCCTGAAGCTGCTTATTTCCGGCAGAAAGACCCAGAGGTGACGGATAAACTACGCTAGCAACTGTCTCTTACAAGTTGCAAGGGGGTTGTCCAACACATCTCCCGGTTCCTATCACCCCTGCCTTCTCTGGGAGCTTGCAGTTTGTGCTAATTTTAGCATATTCACAGTTTCTGCACCGCTTTCCTTGTGTGGGCCCACCCCAATGAAAACAAAGAAACCAAAGCCAACAAAGAGCCTCAACATCAAAGGCCAATTGTGGGTGTAAAGTGTGGTGTGTAAAGTTATAAACAACACCCCAACTCTACAGTCGGAAGAGAGTTCCTCAGGCCAAATAATGGATGATATTGAAGCCCACGCTACAACATGCATTATTTATTGGATACATGTAGGAGGAATTTAAGCAAGGCTTGAGCGCTGTTCACCATGACTTTGCAAAAGCTGTCACCAAGCTTGACCACTCCCTGCAGAAGACCGATTTAAGGGTGGATCTGCTGGAGGTGGCCATGGCAGAAGAATGAATGATGAATTCAAGGTACGGGTACACAAGCTTGAACAACGCTGCCAACTTCTCCAAGATAAAATTGAAGATGGCGAGAACAAGTTGCACAGAAACAACCTCAGAAATTGATGAATTTCAGATACTGTACCGGTTGCTGACCTGGTGTAGGAACCTTAAGACCCTGCTTCGCTCCCTCTTTGGCTCACCAGACGACCCAATACTACAGTGGGACAGAGTTCAGAAAGCCCTTAATGCATTTCAGAGAAAAGATAATTTGACGTCAGACGTCCTGTCCTGCATCAAGTTCTGTAGAAGTAGAGGAAGACATTTTTGAAGCAGCCAGGAGAACCGATCCCTTTGTATTTAGACGAGCAACATTGGTGATTTATCCGGATATCTCTGCATTGACTTTAGCAAGGCACAAAGCATTAAACCCAATTACAGATCACCTGCATGAACAACAAATCCTATATAGATAGGAGTTCACATTCAAGCTCAAATTTCAACTCCAGGATAAACAAGGGGCAGTCACCTCGAATGATGAAGTTTCAAAACTGCTCAACCTACAGCGGGATCAGGAGCCCGCAACAGCCCCGATTGACTGCCCAGCCCAGGGGCAAAGCAACCCTCCCTCCGAGCCAAGAGACAGATAAGAAGTACAGCCCAGATGACAAGCAGAGAGTTGAAGAGACTTGACAGAAGTGTATAGAGGCGATTCATCACACTTCTATTGGATTTCCTCTCCATTGTTTCTCCCTTTTCTTTTTACAAAGAACTTTGAGGCATTCCAGGTGTTCTGAACTTCTATATTGGGTGGACATATTTGTAAGGCAAGCAGTTTTCTCAGAACAGATTCCCCAATAAGACATGAGCATTTAAGAGGTATTTGATGAGCCTCGAGGCCCAGACACTTGAGGGGCTAATCCCTCTCAAAGTTGTTGTTTCACGACACTTCACTCTTTTGGAATTAGGAATAGTTAATTTTCCTACTACCCTCTACTATTGCATGAAATGCAGGGCTGGCCTTGGGCACGGGCGAGGTGGGCCCAGGCCACCAATATTCCCAGGAGCACAGCAAGAAGCTACCTGACTTAACGCTCTACAAACAGCAGCTCGCCCATCCCACTTGGTCTCAATCGGGTCCCGTTAAAAACTTTGTAATCAGGCTTTTGTGTATCTCAGTGTAATTATTAGCATCACATCAATCCCCTGCCCTCCTCCCATCTTCCTCACACCTCCTGCCATCACCCCACCGCAACGACCACCTCGCACCCACAACAGACCCCAAACTTTCTTTCCACCCAGTGCGCTGTCCCAGTCAATCTGATTTAGGGCCGGCCTGGATGACATGACACTCGCTGGTTCTAACAGGGAGTGGTATCAAAATGTTACCACAATTAAGCTTGGTCTAGTGACAGTTATGTCTATTGACTGGCCACAGATAAGAGATGAGTTTTGATATGAGTGGCCCACACAGGGGCACTGGGAAGACACTTGTTTCATCCCCACATCTAATGTTTACACAACGAATACACAGCAGACACTTACACTCATACATTTTAACATGTAATGCTTGAACTTAAAGAGGAGAGCCGTACTGAAATGGGCCATCACGAAAGGAGCCAAAATCGTTTTTGGCAGGAGACCTACCTCCTTGCAGTAGATGGAAGTGGGCTGCGATCCAGCATTTACCACCCCACAGATTCACCGTACGACACCCATAAAGACTCGAGGAGTCGCAATCTAAGTGAAGGTGAATTTACAGTATACTGGAGCAACAAAGAGGGCAGTGTGGTATGGATACAGGCTACCCTCCAAGGGCAAACATCCACTATTATCTCAGCTGATGGGCCTAATGACCACAAGGAACCTCCCTCCACACAACTCTTTCCATGGGTAACCAATTTTGCCTCTGGCTGTGTGTTGCTCAAGGTGGGAGGGGGGATTTCAATGGGGTGTTAGACCCAGCCTTAGAAAAGTCCAGAGTCATACTCAGTCACCACAGGCCTTGGTTCTGGGTCTGCAGGTTTTGAATCTTGTGGACATGTGGTGATCTCTACACTTCCATGAGAAAGACTACACCTTCTATTCCAGCGCCCATACATCTCACTCCCACATTTATTATTTTGTGCTCTCTGCTCCTTTGATGCTCAAAGTTCTCTTTCCTTCCATAGGAACACAAGTGTTATCGGCCCATGCTCCGGACTCAATAGATTTTTCACCATCACAGATATTTACTTCACGTTCTTGGAAAATGAATGGAATAGCATTCTCAGATCCTCTACTTAGAGTCAATATCAGGGAAGCTCTTGAGAGTTATTTTAAAGAGATTGTTGCTGAAAATATGCCCTTGGCCACAGTGTAGGACTCAGAAAAATCTGTTATGAGGGGGGAGTTTGTAGCACATACCACAGTCTTTATGAGCCTGAGGAAAACCAAGATCCGAGAAAAAAACATTAAAATATAGAAGTTGGAGACAGAACTTAAGCACCTGCATCTAGATGCTTTGATCGTCTCCTTCGCAAGTCATTGTTGACCAGAGAAGCCGCTCCCAATCTCTTAAATCCTAAACAATTGTACTTCATGAAGGGCAACTAGGCAGACAAACTACTTGTGTATAACATTCAACGGTTCTGGAACAAGAACTACATAGGGAAGTCAGAGATACCCTAGACAGCTTGGTGTCATCAGACCGAGAGATCCCATTACAATGTCAAGATGAGCTCATATCAGAGGATGAAGAAAGTCCTTTCCTAACAATAAAGCTCCAGGCACAGACAGTTTCCCAATTAGTTTTACATTGCCTTGGGGAAATCCCAATCCCATACCTGACTAATTAAATCCTTCCTGGACACAGGTGTTATCATGCAGACTGTGACTGACTTTACCCTGTTCCTCAGATGTAAACCCAACAAACCTCCAGACGTGTGGATCTTCTAAACAGCCACGTTAAACATTTTTAGCAAACTCCTGACATCATGTATTCCAAATGTATGGCCACAAATAATGTCACTGTTTCAGAGTGGGTACATAAAAAATCGAAATACTGGGGATAGTACTAGAGTGGCATCAGACGCCACAGAAACGGCTCCTTCTCTCACTCAATGCGGAGAAGGATTTAGACAGGGTTAACTGACAATTTCTTAGTAAGACCCTTGTCAGAGCTGGCATGAGGCCTAATTTGAGGACGTTTATGTTGCCAAACGTTGTCAACCGATCTAATAGATCAGTTGTTCTTATGTGGTCCGGTGACCATGGTGGTCCGCTGCGGTTATTATGGGGCCCCCCGGCTGTTCATAAAATTATATAATATTGTCTGATTGATACAGTATATATATATATATATATATACACAAAAATGGTAAATTTACATTTTTAAAACATTTTGAATACGTGAAGAAACTTAAAAGAAAAATTCAGCTGCAGATTTACTAACAAGTCACATAGCGCAATGCAGCAATTTCAACTTGGTGTGCTGCACTGTGCTATGGGCACTCCAATATGTTAATATATGAGGCATTCCTGCTCTCTCCCTGCGCGGATGCACAAACTGCAGCCTAGCTCCAGCACAGGCGCCGCTGCACCATGATGCCTGCTCTACAGCCAGGATTCGTTTGTACAGAATGCAGCACACACAGCCCTGGGAAGGCGTGGCATTTTGAATTATTCACAGGTTTACTGGTCTTAGTAAATCTGGGAATGCGCCAAAATCCATGGGTGGGTGGGTGAGAAGAGCTAGGCTCCACCCATGGAATGTCCTGCTAGTCAGAGTAATGTAAGTCAGTGACTTGCGCTGCCGTGCATTACTCCAGATCCACAATGCCGTTTTGTGCAGCTTAGTAAATTTGACTGAAGTTCTTGTGTTGCCTTCAGCTGCCCTTCTTAGATGCAATGGAGGGCGCGTGAGCTTCATAAATCTGGGCCTCGGTCGTGATTTGTCGGAGCAGTGCAAGGACAGCAAACTGAATCAAGTTTGGACTAATGATGGCATTAATTGAAGCAGAAATGGTATATGCTGAAAAAAGAGAGAATACCATAGGAGGAAATAAGACAAAGTAATATGTCTAGCTGATTGCTTCATATTTTAGAAATAAAACTAGATTTTGAAAATCTCCTAATTTCCCATTAAAATTTAATTTCGATTTTTTTTTTTTTTAGTAAATTAAACAATTTCCATAATTTGTGTATCTGTTTGATGTATACGCGTTCTTGTGTAGCCTTTTGAGGTTCAAGTCACAGAAATTGCTTAGGTGGGCGCCCTTGACTTCCAGTAGAACCGATGTACTAGATTAAAGGTTAAAGTCGTCTTGTCTGAGCCGATAGTCTTCATCAGGGGCACTCGCCAATCGCGCACCCGATCCCTGTCTGTTTTTGCTTTAAGCATAGAAACTTTTATTTAAAAAAATCAGGCGAACCCTAATATTAGAGGTTTACCGAAGGGAAACACTCAATTTAAAGTAGGTATGTTTGCTGGTGGGGATACCCATTGCTTTTTAACTGATCCCTCAAGGCCTCTTGTAGCACCAATAGAGGAGCTTCATAGGTTCCAACTGGCACTGGGCTTTAAAATGAACTACCCAAAATAAGAAGGTATGGGAGTGAGTGGGCGACCCAAACAAGACACTCTGGGGCATATCTACAAGGCCCCGCGATAATTATCGCTCCGGGCGCTCAGCGCGATTAAAGTTATCGCTGGCTATCGCTGGATATTATCACTGAGATAGCACGTTATCATCAACGGCTATCTCCAAAGCGACAACATATCCAGCGATAGCGGCGAAATGCTGCAATATCGCTGGTAATCCAGCGATAAAATGTCAGCGATAGGGAATTCGTTGATGATAAGCCATGGTGGATTTAGCATGACAATCCACCCCCCATAGGGCAATATGGATAAGACAGGAATTAACCTGGCGTTAGAAACCAGCGTTAATTGGGTCCTTGCGCGACTTTCATAGTCGCAACACGGGTATGGGGCATCCTTGTTGATAGCGCGAAGCCGCGATATAGACATTTTTCCATGTAGTGAATGTCAGGAATGCCTATCTTGCATCTCATTAGCGATGAGATGCAAGGCGTTAGTGAAATGTGGGAAGACACAAGGTAAAACACGCTAATGCCTGTTAGCGTGTCCTTGTTAATACCGCGTTAGGATTATCGCCGCTTTACGGACGAAAACGGCTGCTAAAGCGGCGATAATTGTCTTGATGATATGCCCCTCTAGAAGTTGTAACTAAGAACAGCTTTGAATGGGCTACCAGCACTATTCATTATTTGGTAGTTATCCTCCCATCTGATGTCTATCACTTATGACTTTAACATCCCACCACTGCTTGAGGCACTTTATAAATATTTATTTTGATGGGAGTGGCATCAGTTGCGTGGCGGTGAACCTCTTGCTGAGACGTTAGTACGCCGTGAAAATGCTACCTCTCAAACTCTTCTTGGGACCTTCTAAAGAAATTCAAAACAGACTCTAGGCCTATGGGACAATGGGGCAACAAGAACCGCAAGACTTCTGATGTATAGGACCCCATTTAGTGGTGACCTGTGAGCACCAGACATCAACAGATACATTACTGCAGCCCAGCTGGCCCCTGCTTTATCGTGGGTCACACAGGAAAGCAAACCCTGGGTACTGATGGAACAACAAGAATGTAGAGCCGCTTTGACGGGACCTCTTATGGATGGCTTCCGACCAGATTTAGAGCTGGTTAGGCTGCATATACCAATCAACTGGTACCTCACTTTCCAACTGGAAAATAACATTCAGGGCAAAGTCAGTCACAACCTAGCGCTCCCCCAAACCCCTGTGATAGGAAAGTCAGTCTTTTTCCCTGGTAAGGTAGACAGCTAATTGGTCCAGTAGATAAGTGGATCTCTCCTACACATAAAGATCTCTTTGTGAATGTGGAGCTTAAAACGAGTGACCAGTGTGCAACCACTTAAACCTTGGTAGGACTGATGTTTTTGGGTCACCCAGTTGCCCCATTGGGCCCGTCAACTGGCAATGAGGTAGTGGGAGGGAAAAGAGACACCACCCAAATCAAAGAAAGTTTTGTAGAAGGTGAGACCAAGAAAGCTATATCGCACATTTGTAGAGTACTGGAAGGATCCCCTATACTTCCGGGTGGAGAGCTGACCTAGAAGCAGAACTATCCGACAGTCGATGGATCACAATGCGGCACAGGGCAGATAAGTCTTCCATCTCTACTTAGTACTAAGAAAGCGCCTATACAGTAATGCTAACCTGGTCCCTGACCCCAGATCCTTTGGCACACATTCACAGGAGAGAAGACACTTGTTGGAGAGGCTGCGGAACCCAAGGACCATATATGTACTTCTGGTAGGAATGTCCCGACATTCAGCATTCATAGGAGGCGGTCCTAGTTCAGATTCAGAGTATCACAGGCGTTAGGTCGGACATGAACAATTTAACTACTGGGAACCGTATTTCTCAACTGCTACTTGTAGGAAAGCTGACTGTGGCACAAAGGTGGAAGGGACTGGAAGCACCTACCAAAGCTGTTTGTGGAACAAGCTGTGGAACCTCTACGCCATGGACAGATTTACAGCCACGGTGCGCGACAGAATGTCATGGTTGGGGAAAATATTGTCTCCATTCTTGACACTTATAAATCAACAAGATTCAATACCGCACAGATACCGAGCCCCAAGATTGCTGGAGGTGGCAGGTATGGCTGTCTCTCCATAGGATGAGGAGTAGGATTGGTGGCCTCCCCATGGATGGGTGGCTCTTTGGAGGTTGGGGTTAATCCGGACACTATATGGCCGCCTTCAGACAATACATAGATATGCTCCACACTGGGGAGAGCGAGAGAAGGAGCTCAGAACTGTGGGGTTGTGGAGATTGGGCAGTGCATCTGCCTCTACAACAAATGCACAACTGACATGCTGGATTCTCATTGGGGCACTGGGGGTTTGGTCAGGGGACTGTTTCAAACATGTTTGGTGATAACAGTGCATGACCATATGCTGAAATAGATGTATCCAGTCCACTAGAAGTTCCACACCAAAGCCTTTTGTACCACTATAATTGCAATTCTGTCCACTGGTCTCTTTTGGTTTGCTTATCCAAACTTGGTATAAATAAAGTTGTTAATAAAATCCTGAGTAGGTACTTAATGTTATCAACTTATAAAGACATGTAACAGTAATACAGTTTGTTGTTCGGTTGCAAAGAGAAAGCCCTTACAGTGCAGCCACTTTCCTCGCCCAGAATGGTGGTGCCAGATTGACTGATCAACACCCACTCTTAACACGATTGCATTACACTCGTCCTCAGACCCTGCCTTGTCTCCCTATTAGAATCAGTGTCTTCCTCAAGGCCATGATGGTTACCCACAAGGCTACCCAAGAGAATAAGCCAGATGTTAAGATCCAAAACGTTTAAATGGCACGTCCTTAACCAGTTTTCACACTAAGCTTACCAATATCTTTTGACTATTACTAAAACTAGAGTGTTGTCTCATGATGGCACTCTGTACTGCTGTTTCGGTGGTTGGTTTTTTATGAGGATCTGCAGTGTCGTTGTGCTTTTCAGAAGGGTTATAAGGGTTCTGATGCTGAAGGGACGTTGTTCCAGATCGCGGGTGCACAGATGGAGGTGTGCCTTTTGATACTCCTTTATTTGGCTAACTAAATTTTAAAAGCTGCAGAAACTCAGGGAGAGCCTGTGGGACTGATTCTGCTTAACGGCGAAAAGGCATTCGACAGGGTCACATGGGGCTTTTTCTGGCTGGTTACGGCAAAAATGGGGCTTAGACAGAAGTGCATCAGTGCGATCAAAACTCTTTAAACTTCATTATCAGCCTGTATTATTAGTATGGGGCAAATATCGGATAGCGTCATGCTTCAACGGGGTACTCGTCAGGGATGCCCTTTGTCCCCTTTATTAGTTGCATTATACTTGAAGCCATTTATCCAGAGACTCAAGCTATTGGATACCATTACACCACTGCATCTAAATCAGTTCACAGGCAAGGACAGTGCCATCCTTTCATACTCCCCTGCTCAATCACTCATTGGCATGGAGGCGGTGGCTGCGGATTTTGGCACAGCCTCTGTATATAAATTGAACTTCGGCAAAACCCAAGGTATAATCGGCTTCACTGTGAGCCCTATAAATTCCTGCAATGTCAGGGAAGCTACTTATTTAGGAGTTTGCATTTCATCCTGTATGCCAAATATGGTTGAGCTGAATGAACCATGTGGGGCTCCATCATGAATTCTTGACACTTTTCTGGAAATTGGATAAGCTCCATCTAGGGTTGATTGGCTGCTGCAGTTTGATTAAAATGGTGATTATGCCTCAGTTTTGTATCTGTTCCGGCCAATGCCTTAATATCTTTCCATGTAGTTCTTTAAAATGGCTAAGACTAGCTAGCAGGGATTTATATGCGGATATAAAACAAATCTCGTTGTGCCATATGGTATGTACAGTTTCCTCGTGATATGGGCGGTATGGTCCTTCCTTCCTTGTGGCTATATTTCCCTTCCTCATTTAAGCTTCGACATTTGGTCGTTATGAATGGGGTCGTTTGGCAGTTACCCTATCTGCCTCAGGAGAACCGGATTTTTCATTGCACTTTGCCAACCATGCACGGCCGGATTGATACGGTCTATTTTAAACACACCAGATCGAAAATGCTGGTTATTTATCATAGGATTTGGACCTCAATTAAGACATATTGCAGTATCTCCTCTTTTAATCAGCATCCTTCCCTTGGACAAAACCCCGAGTTACCATTGCATATGTATGAGGGTTATTTACAATTTTGGCCCCTGATTGGCATCAAACAACTTGACCAGTTGTTCTCTTATGGGATCTTCTGCTCTTTTGAGACACTCCAGGTTCTTCATGGTGCACACTGGCAGGGCTTTTTTAGATATCTCCAACTCAGAGATCGTCTTGCCCATTTGCCTGCTAATGATAGTTCCAGGTGCCCCAATCCATTTTTGGAGCGTTTTTTTAATTTGCCTAAACTCCTCTCTATTAGCATTTGATATAACACTTTTCTCTTGTATTGTGCCAATGCATAACATTTTCAACAGTTAGCAAAAAAGTAGACTGAGAATTTAGGCTTGACGGTGACCGAGGGGATATCAGTGTTAGTGTCTGCTGGCTCAAGGCATTCTTAATGTGTCTCGATTCAAGGACCAATTTTAAAGACTTTGGGGCATATTATCAAGAAACAGCGTTAAGATTATCGTCGCTTTAGCGGGAGAAAACTGCCTTATAGCGGCGATAATGGGCTTGATAATATGCCCTTGAGAATTCCCATAGAAGGCTATGTTCTGGTGTCAACATGGGCTTCTTTTGGAATTCTCTGCGGCATATTATCAAGCCCATTATAGCCGCTTTAGCGGCAGTTTTATGCCACTAAAGAGGCGATAATTTTAACGCCATGCTTGATAATATGCCCCCACATGCGATGCTTACTATACTCCTCATAGTCTGTTCAAAGAGGCCCTTCGGCCATCTTCTGATTGTTTTCATTGCTTGACGCCAGGAGAAGATGCTATGCATATTTTTGCAACTTGCCCCCCTCTCTATTTATTTTGGGCTTCGGTATTCAATAAGTTAAACAATTTATTTCAGGGGGGAACCTGACTATGATCCTAAGCTTATCATGCTGGCCCACCTAAATTGTATTCCGCGGAACCTGGTTTCGATTTATTTCTGTGCAGTCGCAGTGGCTAGATTGTGCATTGCTATGGTTTGGCGGCAGAGCGAACCTCCTGATCCAAAGGCTTGCTGCCAAAAGTTTATTTTTGCCTGTGGCCTAGAATTTATGATCATTAATTATAACCCAAAAAGGCAAAAATTGAAAAAGTTGTGGGCTCCAGCTAGAGAAGGATTTGCTCTTCGCATGACTGGCTATTTATCAAGGATTTTAAAAAATTCAGAAATTGTATAAATCAGGCCGCTTATGTATTTTTTTTCTTTTTGTGGTATTTCCGGTGGTATAACATTGCACTATATTCTATATCTTACGATCGTTACAGGAATTAAATATTATTATTCTCTTGCTTATTGCAAAAAGAAAAATGTTCTCTCTTTTCCACAATATTAATTGGTTATTGCCTTTAGTTAATAAATGTTTCCATGTTTGTTGTTCCAGGTTGTTTTTCAATAAAGGGACAGCTGTGTGTGATTGCCATAGTGGTAGTCCCATATCCTCAGATGTACAGCCATTACATAACACCTGGCGTCTATATTTCAGGGATCTCATCTCCAGCAAGGATCAACCCATTACATGGCCATGTAAGTTAGGAGTCCGTACAACATTTCAGTAGAGGCACAAATGTGCTGTTTAACTGTGACTGATGGACTACCATCACTGCAAGGACAATCAGATCAGTTCTCCTGTACAATTTTTACCACCAGGAACCCTATCAAGATCAATTGCACCCCTGAAGAGGGAATATTGAACATTATTACAATTTAAAGATTTTAAGGATATTCACCCTTTCTTCACACAAAGCAAAACTCTAAAAGAACACAATTACAATTACTGGGGCTAACAAGCAAGTTACTTACATTGGGTAATGCCTTATCTGGATGAGACTATCTGGTTACAGAATCCTTACCTTAGAATTATCCCCAAGTTTCAGACTGGATCCAGAAAATCTTGAGCACTACCCCTGCATGCCAGTAGTTGGTGTAGTTCGGCTCTGCATAAGCCACAACGGAAAGTGACGAGCACTGTGCCTATATAGGCGTCCCCTAATACACTGAATTCAGTTTCTTTTTTTAGATCTTTCCACACCAGAAGTGCAGAAACACAAAGGTTGTGGATGTACTGGTGTGCAACACTAAGGGCCTCAGAAGGGTGGACCTAAGCAGAAATCCATTCGCAGACTGGGTAGGGTGGGTTGGTAAGGAATCTGCTGCTAGAGTCTCCACCAGATAAGGCGTTACGGAAGGTAAGTAACTTGTTCATCCGACAGAGACTTTTAAGCTGCAGTAAGCTGTACCTTAGAATAGATACCAAAGCAGCACCTCTCAGGTGGTGAGTTTGTGAATAGATTAGATCAAAAAGTCCTGCAGGACTGAACAGGCAAAGTGGCCATCACAACGGACCCGCCTGTCCAAGCAGTAATGCTCGGTGAACATGTGACGAAATGCCCATGTTGATGCCTGACAGATGTCCAGGAGCTCCGCAAGCTAATGATGTGGTTGCAGCCTTGGCTCTGGTGGAATAAGCATGCAAGTCCTCGGGGGTTGCGTCTTGGCCAATATGTAGCAGATATTGATACTGAACACTATCCACTGTGAGATGGCCATTTTGTGCACAGCCTTTCCTTTCTTTGCTCCAACATACCCTATGAATAGTTGATCATAGATAAGGAACTCTTTAGCACAGTCATGGTAGAACAACTGGGTCCAGGCAGTGGAGTCTCTCCTCTTCTTTAGAAGGGTGAGGTGGAGCAAAGAAGGTAGGGAAGGCCTGCATGGAAGGGTGTCATTACCTTCAGAAGGAAGAAGGTACAGGTTCTCAGAACCAGTTTGTTTGGATACTAAGTCATACACGGAGGGTGCACAGAGTGCTTGTAGTTCGCTGATCTCCCTGGCTGATGTTACGGCCAACAGAAAAGCTGTTTTGAGGGTGAGTAAATGGAGTGGAAAATTGTGCAGCAGTTCGAAGGGGGCACACATGAGGAAAGTCAAAACAGACTGAGGTCCCATATAGACATAATAAATGGTCTGCGAGGAAACAGATGTGGAAGTTTCTTGAAAAATCAAGTTACAACAGGTGACTTAATCAATGAAGGGTTGTTTGGCAACCTCAAAAAGCCAAAATGGGAGACAGGTAACCATTAATAGCACTGTTGGGCCAGAGAAAGAAAAAAACAACAAACTTGTGTTAAGAGCGCAGAAAGAGTGTCAACGTTCATGGATTCATATCATGCCACAAACTTGTCCCAACTGAAGGGGTATACCATCTTAGTGAAGGGACAGCTGGCTGGCAAGATAATGTCACAGACTTCAGGAGGAATATTGAAGAATTGTCAACTATCGCCGCTCAGCCTCTACGTATGAAGCCAGAGGATGCGCAGGTATGGGTACAAGACTGTTAGAAATGGGGGTCTCCAGTTGGCAGCGGCTGGCGCCGAGGTTCAAATAGGGATCCTTCTTCCTAAGTCAGAGTAAGGGGGCTACACCCTTTGACAACCCCTGCTCAACCCTGTGATAACGTAGCAGGAGCAGACAGGCCTATCTCAGAGGCAGTGTTTGAAGCATTTATGACCATACACAATAACACAGGAAGGATACTACAAAGGGACACCACAAGTAGTTATAGAAAAATAGTTATCTTTATATAGACTGAACACGAGGCTTAAAAGCACATAATTACAGATTTACTTCAAAAGCAATCAAGGCACTCAAAAAGCGTGTGGAACGAACTTAGGTCGAGGCCGGGGTCCATGCGACCCGGTGATGCACAATGTACCTGAGATTTAAAGGGGGCATTTTAATTAAGAATGGCTGTGTTAGCAGCTCTACTCTGATGGTGATTGATAACTTAGATCTGATGGGGATTACTGTAACCTTTTCTTCGGGTCTCCGTTTGACTATTTTTTATATTTATCTTAGATGTTCTAGGGGATTGCCTACATTATATCTTTTGGAGGAATTTATAGACAATCTGGATTTTAGTGTAAAAGTCATAGTAGCAGGTGATTTTAATACCAATTTTGAACATCATTGTATTTAAATGACTAAATAGGAAGATGAAGTATGGGGTATGCCACCTTTGACTGGTCCCCCTTTGAGATTGTTTTCCAGCACTGCCTTAGAACTGGCCTCGTTTACAATAAGCAAGGGCCTTAGAGCGTGTAATGGGCGTACTCGCTCTGATCCTACAAGGGCAGCTACATTTAAGAGAGGGGTATGTACCAGCATTATTGATTACCCCAAACAACACGCCAACTATAGACCCATCTCTCTCCTACCCCTGTTTGGTAAGGTAATGCAAGCACCAGTAAACCAGCAATTTTCAACATATCTGGAAAAAAACAATTTATTGGATCTATCCCAATCAGGCTTCCGATCCTATCATAGTACCGAGACAGCTTTGGTGGAGATCATTGATAACATCAGGCTTTCCTTGGATGCCAGACAGTCGGCTATTCTTATCTTGCTAGACTTGTCGGCGGCCTTCGACACCATCTCGCATGGCATCCTTCTGGAATGTCTATGGGAGCTTGGTGTCGAGGGCCCGACCCTGAAATGGCTTGAGAGCTTCTTGTCGGAACGTTCTACAAAAGTACAAATAGGGGGTTTCTGTTCCAAAAGTCAACTTATTGATAAAGGCGTCCCCCAGGGATCTATAAGTCCCACACTCTTCAACCATTACATGTCGCCCCTGGCCAAAATTATTAGAGACTATGGCTTTGATACAGTCTTCTACGCCGACGACACACAGTTGTTTATCACTCTCGACCCAGATCCCACCGACACACAACGCAGATTCAAACAGTGCATGTCATCAATAAATGAATGGATGTCAGTTAATCATCTGCTCCTAAACCCGAGCAAAACAGAAATTATGCTCTTTGGATACGAACAACATGCATGGACCAAGGCCTGGTGGCCCGCCTCACTGGGACCATGCCCTCCGCCCAGAATAACAGTTCGTAATCTGAGAGTTATCATGGACAATGAACTCTCCATGTCAGACCATGTAAACTCCTTGGTCCATACCAGTTATGGAATAATGCGCTCCTTAATGAAAATCTTTTAATGGATTCCCCTTTGCTCTATGTTGCCCCTTGTACAAGGCCTAATCGTTATCCGATTGGATTATGGCAATGCGCTGTTTGCATCCATAAATGAAAGACTTCTGTCGAAACTACAAGCGCTGCAAAACACGGCGGCTAGATTGGTCCTGAATCTGCCTTCCCGATCCCCATCAGCCCCGAGCCTTAAAACCCTCCATTAGTTACAAATAAGGAGTATGGTCTCCTTTAAAATATGCTGTCTGACTCACAAAACCTTGAACAGCCAGGATCCAATCTATCTAGCTAAGAAATTGGTTAAATATCAGTCAGGGCACTCCCTCCGCTCATCAAACAAATACTTGTTGAGGATTCCCAAGGTCCGGACTGTAAAAAATGAGGACAGGTCCTTTCCTAAAACTGCACCGGAACTATGGAACTCACTGCCGCTACGACTTCGCCAGGAAACAAATCATAAAAAATTTCGGAAAGATCTTAAAACATGGTTATTTTAAACTCTGTTTTCTCCCTCTAATTTCCTGTGTTGGCAAAGCGCTATGAGACCTAAGGGTGAAATATGCGCTTAATAAATATCTACTACTACATGTCTTGGTCGATGTAAGTTTATGGCCTCTACTGTATGATATGGAAGTGGTGGTGCGCTTTGATAGTGATCATAATTCACTTGAAGTAATTTTGACCGGTGACTCTTTAAACCAAGATAAAAATAAACACAAAACTATGGTACCTGCCCCTGTGGTAACTAATAATCGCCGGTATGTTTCATGGCCAAATGTTATGTCTAATCAGGAACTGTTCTCACAGATTTACAAACTTTATGTTACATACTTTGAAGCATATGTAGGACTGAATATGGATGTAGTTCCTATTCTAGACATTCATGTTGGCCTGTCTAATGCCTTACGGGAGATTTTTTATAAAAATTGTACTATTAGGACTTCTAATTCATTGAAGGTGGAGAAATGGTTTAATCCGGCTTGCAAGTTAGCCAAGTCAGCTTTAAAGAAGGCTATAATAGAGGGAAATAGTACTAATGTTAAAGCAGCAAGATCCCACTACAAATCTATCTTGATTAAAGCCAAGAGGAATTGGAATAATAACTTATGGCAAGATATTTTGGATGCCGGGAAAAAGAATGACAGGCTATTTTGGCGTGTTGTTACCTGAACTAAGTCAGAAAAATCTAATTTACATCAATATAATATTTCCCCGGATAAATGCGTATCTCATTTTACAATACTTTATGCTTCTGGTGACTCCCATGTCCCTGATAGCACTAGCTTTTTAAATGTATGGCCTATACTAGATCCCACTCCTCCTATCGTCTTTAGTTTAGTCGAAACAAATAGAGCGATTGGTTCGCAGAAACCTGCTAAAGCCCCTGGACCAGATAAAATACCCGGGGACTTTTATAAATCTGAACCCTTGATATGGTCCTCCTATCTTAACATGTTATTTAATGCTATTGCAGCTGGGGGAAAGGTACCCGACTCATGGCTTGGAACTGAAATTATAGCTATACATAAAAAAGGTGATCTGGGGGAGCCATCTAATTATAGGCCTACCAGCCTCATTGATAATGCCCAAAAGATTTTTTCGAAACAATTCCTGAGACTTTTGGATTGTGTTGATATACAAGAGATTTGATCTCCCCTCCAGGCAGGTTTTACACCAAGAATTAGTTCAACTGATAACATTTTTAGATTTATTGTTTTATATTGGAAATATGTTTTACTTCAGAAACAACAACTTTACGTGGCATTTATTGATCTTGAGCAGCGTTTGATATTATACTACGATCGGCCCTTTGGCAAGCCCTGATAAACATGGGTGCTCCGGCCAACCTAGTGCATTTAATAGGTAGATTACATGTGAATAATTTTGCACAGGTGCGCTGGGGTCCAAATGGAGAATTGACGGATCATATTCCCATAGAGCGAGGAATTCACCAGGGCTGTGTGCTAGCGCCCACCCTATTTTCTCTGTATATTAATGATGTTGTGGACACCCTAGAACATTGTAAAAATTACTCACCAATTTTAAATAACAAAAAGATACCTATTTTACTTTTTGCTGACAATTGCCTCCTCATATCTAAATCTCTGATGGGCCTCCAAATTTTAATTGGTACATTTTTTTAAAATTTTAATTTGAGAGGCTTAGAACTAAATATAAACAAAACTAAGTTTATGGTTTTTGGAAAGAAGAAAAAAGGAAGTCGTAGTATTCAGGCCCTGGGCAGAGTACATAGTTTTGATTATTTGGGGGTCAGACTGAAAGACAATTTAGGGTGGGCAAACCAATTGGAGAAATCAAAACTAATTACTGAACACAGTAAAACAACAAAACAGGAGGCTGCTTTTTCGCCCACGTCCCTGGGCTTGACACGCACAGTGCACTTTCTTCCCAGCCCCTGGAGGGGCTTGAAAACACCGGTGGCGGTCCCGCGACGCAGGAGACTGCAAAACAGGAGGCTGTGTTTTCGCCCACGTCCCTGGGCTTGACACGCACAGCTCACTTTCTTCCCAGCCCCCAGAGGGGCTTCAAAACACTGGCCGGGGTACCGCGATGCGGGGCGTGCCCGGGCTCGGCCCCGGCGAAGACCGGGCCAAGACGGGCCCGTCTTAGCCCGTCAGAGACCGGAGGAGGTCGGGCTGTGCCAGGTCTCTTGGTTTCCTTCTACTAGATATTCTATGTAAGGATTGAACGTTAGTATTAGTATTGGCACTGTTTCCTCTCATTAACATTTATGGACATTGCATATTTGACTGTTAGTTAATGCTGGGGTGTTAGATCTGATATCGAAATAGGTCTGGATTAAAGCTAGGCCGTTAAAAGGTAGGGGGTGTTTTTATAATATATTCGCTTGATAGACTGATAGATACAGGTACTTTTGGACACTGTGTAGTAAAGGGTACGTTGATCTCCTCTTATTGATACTGTTTGATATATCAACAATGGGTATGAGGAAACTACAAAGCTCTAACTCTGGGCAACCAGGGAATAAATCAAAACAAGTGAACATAACCCTTCTGAACTACCTTACAGGAGCGGTTGGCGCACTGGAAAGGCAGATATCCACGGTCGAGGAATCAATGATTAAGGACCCACAGGGTTCCTTAACAACTAATGATGCCTCCGATTTACATGAAATAGGTATAGGGGAAGTAGATCAAATAGCAACTACGAATCCTGAGCGCCAAAATGGTTGCATACAGGTGATTAGTGATGAGATCTCTGTTAGTGACCAAGATGCAGAGTCGCTTCCCCCATCCAAAAGACATTGTAAGACCAACCCTAAGGTTACTTTAGGACACTTACCGCCACTAATACATCAGGATTCCTGTGGGACTGATAGTTCGAAATCTATAGCTGTTAGCAAACAGGGAAAAGATACCAAGCCTAAACATAAAGACAAAGGTATGGCAAAAAAAAGTAAAGGTAAGGTCAACGGACCCCCCATAAGTGAAAATAATAGAATCTAAGGCCTAATAACTGACCTAACTAAATATATTAAACAATCCATTGGGGCCATAGAGACAAGATTAATTAAGATAGAATCGGGATTAGAAAGAATAGTTGGGAATCAAAATAGATATCTTACAATGGAAGGCAAAACCACTAAAAAAACAGAAGGTAGCGCTGGTGAAGCAACGAAACCCCATAGCCAGATTGTGGCAGTTAATTCTACTCCTTCTGGCGATGAGTTGAATAAGGGTGCCAAGATAAAAACTGCTGCAGGATATAGAAAGCCCAATGAAATTTCATCCACTAGAGATCTGGCTAAAGGGTCAGAACTTGTAGAGAAAGGATATGGTAGGGCGGAAAAACAACAGGGTAGCTTGCAATTAAGGGAAGTGTGTCCCAATATACGATCACGTAATGATACTCTTGAGCACCCGTCAAAACATCACATCCTAAATTTACCTCCAGCTGCGATACCATATACAGTTGTCTTGGTAAATGTCCCCCCGCCTCTAGAAGGTGAAAAGGAAACGTGGTATACTTTGAGTAATAGGGCAATTCATTGCCTGGGGACCAGAATAGGGCTAGTATCAGAGATGTTTTCAGCCTTTAAGATGATTAGACGCGTGCCATGGGTGGGGACCATTAGAAAATCTCACCGAGGTGATTGTTTGGTCCTCTCACTTGGGTCGCCATCCCTTGTCCAAGAAATTTTCCGTAGAATAGGTGACAATAATATCGAGAAGATAGAAGGTATAAAGGCTTTGCCCCTGATTTATTTTTATCAGCCAAACTTTCTAAATCAGAATAGGGGTTTGTATTCCCCATTATAGCCCTTTAATAAAATGATTTACAACGTGGAGGTGGTAAATAGATTCAGACCCCTCCAGTCCCTAGATGAGAACGATTGACTCCAGGATAGTGCCGACAATAATATTCGTCCTGATAGTGGTGGGAGAACAAGTTACTGACCATTGATGTGGAACTTAACCCAGCCCAAAGAGAGATAATGGTTACTAGTGACAAAATATTGGAATCCCCGGTAGGAGATATTGGCGTTGCAAGTAGATACTACGTTAAAGAAAGGGATGAGATGCTTGGACAGGTTCAGCCTGATTATGTAGTTGACGTTTCAAATGCACCTTCCACAGGGAGAATTAGAACCCTTTTCTGGAATATTGCTGGCCTGCAATCAAAAGTAAATAATACCATTTGGACCAACTTTATATATAGTTTTGATATTTTGTGTTTTCAGGAGACATGGCTATTGGATAAAATAGATATAGATGGATATAAGACCTTCCACACGCCAGCTGAACAGTCAGCACATGGGAGACATAAAGGCGGGATCTGTGTATATATTTCAAACATGTTATGTAAAAAATTGAAATTATAAAAACTACAACATATTATCAAATTGTGACCATCAGTTTGAATTCAAATGGAGTAGTGCGGATAGTTAATTTTTATAACAACATTGAAAGGGGACATATGGGTGATATCTTAAATTCACTCAGCAATGATTTAAGTGAAACAAAGGTCCCACATAGTGTTGATATGATTACTCTTTGGGGTGGTGATTTTAACACTAGTATTTGTCCACAAGCAGAATGTGGGCGGTGTGGTGCACGCGAGGAAGAAAAAGATTCTCTGTTACATTTCGTGCATTCGGAGAGGGGGGAGAAGTTTAATGACATAATGGCTCTATACGATCTGGGTTTTGCAAATATGTTATGCTCCCCGCCTGTCAATTTCACCCATACATTTATTGGAAGGGGCTGTGAATCATTAATTGATTTTATAATTGTACCCAATTGCTATGCAACATGGACTGATAGTTTTAAAACCCATTTTAATGTTTTGAGTGACCATTTACCCTTGAGCATTGATTTAGTTATACCGAAACAAGTAAACCATCTTAAAAATAATAATATAGCCTGGATGCAAAATATTGCCCTAGTTTGTCAAAATGGGTATTCACTGCGATGGGGCAAGATAAACCCCGAGGAGGTCAATAAACGCATAGTTGTTAATACTTATGAACATATAGTAGAATGCTTACAAGATAGTACAGGTTGTGATGATACCTTGAGGGCCTTTTCATATATTACGCTAGAGATACAAAACTCCTTAAGAGTCCAAAATAAGGTCCCCCTGGCTCGGATCAATGGTTGGTTCGACTCAAAATGTACCAAAGCCTATACTCAATTGAAAGAAGCGTTACATAAGACGGAGAGAAATCAAGAAGAAATTAGTGGGTGTAGGAGGGCGTATAATTTAGCCAGAAAAAATAGGAAAAAAGAACTGAAAGACCAGGCATGGGATACGCTTTATGAAGCATCTTTGATGAAGGACTGTACTTCATTCTGGCAGGCAGTCAATGGCCCATTTCTCTCTAACAATGATGGTGCTAGGGTTGAAATTGCAATCAATGAAAAAGTATGGGTTAACTTTTTCTCGAAAGTATACGGTGGTAAGGGGATTGAAAAAAATTCTGTTGGTGAGGAACTAATATAACAAGAAGGCACGGCAGGCTTTACCCTCATTGAGTTATATATAACACTGGATGAAGTTACAGCAGCAATAAATGCTAGTAAAGGAGGCAAAGCCCCGGGGCCAGATGGTGTACCGATGGACCTATTCAAATCCATTCCATCATTGTGGTGCCCGCTGCTGACTCGGGTATTAGAGGCGTGCTGCGCGAGGGGCTTGATAAAGTCCTGGTCAGAATCGGTGATTATTCCAATTTTTAAAGAAGGGGAACATGATAATCCTGCCTGCTACCGACCTATTTCGCTTTTAGATTCTTTAGTTAAGGTAGTAGGCAGGATTGTGTTGAATAGATTACAAACATGGGCTGAGGACAATAATATTTTTAGTACAGTACAATATGGATTTAGACAGAGATTAGGGACTATTGAGCAGGTTTTAAATGTTACTATTTTAATGGGAAAGTATACTCAAGCCAAGGAGGGGAAACTGTATGTGGCATTTGTGGAACTCTCGGCCGCATTCGATTGTGTTATTCATAATAGACTTTGGGAAATCTTCTTGGACCTAAACGTTGACCCACTATTAGTACAATTTTTTAAACAGATGTATACTGGGGCATGTGCTAAGGTGAGGTATGGCTTGAAGGGTGAATGCACTGCGCCTTTCCCCGTGGAGAGGGGAGTGAGGCAGGGCTGTGCCCTGGCCCCATTCTTGTTCTCCTTATATATCAACGTCCTAGAGGAGGAACTGGTGGCCAGGACAAGAGATCCTCCAACGTATAAAAATACGTTGATCGTATCCCTGCTCTATGCGGACGACGCAGTGCTTATGGCCAGGATCAAGATAGGCTTACAGAGTGCTCTTGCGGCATATATAAGTTTCATGGATGGTCGGGGGTTAAAACTCAATATTAAGAAAACCTTCGTAATGACATGTGGGAAGGGGAGAAACAAATGCAAATGTCTGGTACTTGGGAAAGACAGGATAGATGCAACTGATACATTCTCCTATTTAGGTGTTTTATTGGAACACACTGGCTCCTGGCATTCAGCGGTCAAAAGTAGGACTCTCCTTTTTAAGAGGTCAATTGGGGCCGTTATTAATTTTGCTAAAAAACTGGGTAAAAGACCTCCGGGGATCTTACTTAAAATTTACCAGGCTAAAAGTATCGCAATGTATGGGGCAGGTGTATGGGGTTACCATGATGTATCCCCAATACAAATTGTGGAAAATATATTTTTAAGATTTATTTTAGCAGTTCCGCAGAGCACTTCAGTTTTTAATTGCCACAATGAATTGGGGATCCCCTATATTTTTAACATGATTAAAATGCAACCCCTGCTATTATGGCATAGAGTCTGGACATCCGCAAATACAGGGTTGAACAGGGAAATCATTGGAGACGCCATGAGTCTATGCTATGCAAATAAGATCCCCTGGTTGAACTATACTAGAAGATTTTTAAAAGACTTGGATAGACTTGATTATTTTACTCATCCTGATACTATGAGTTCTATCTCCAGGAAGGACTTCAAACTGTTATGCCTGATGCACTTAGAATCCTTAAGAGCTGTAATGGAAATTAAGAAAAGTACTGTGACTCAGCACCAGCTAATTTTGACAACTTTTAGCATACAACCATATTTGGTTTGGTGCACAGGAGGGTACGACAGGTATGTCCTTACCAGACTAAGGTTTGATATATACCATCGGTTAGTTAGTTTCCCCATGGCAAATGACTGGATCAGAGATTTATGTCAATGTCCATGTGATGAGATGTCTACCCAGTCAACAGGACATGTGATTTTGTTTTGTAAATTTTATCATTGTGAAAGAGTAAGATGGATTTTACCAGTGCTGAAGAAAGGGGGGTGGAAGCAATGTCATCCTGCTTTTTTTATGTTTACTGTGTGGGAATTATGGCTGGGTTTCTGAAAAGTGTATTGAGAAAAAGGAAAAGTATAACTGTCTAAAATAGGAAGTTGGTTAATACTCATTAATTTTCTATCTATTTCCTATAGATTGGTAGGATCGAGATCCCTGTATAGATGAAATTAATTATATATATATGTGTTAAAGTATATTTTAACTATGTTACTTTTATGATTTTTACTGTGAAAAATCGAATAAAGTATATTTGATTGATTGATACTGAACACAGATCCAATGCCATTTTAAGGTTTTATAATCAAACAAACTCGAGTGCTATTTCCCCTGCTGTGGAAGTTTACAGAGTAACGGCTCAGGGTGCCGCTCTTTATGGGGCAGAGATATGGGGTTATGGTAATTTACAGTTGTTAACCATTGCCGAGAACAGCTTTTTTAGAAGGCTATTAGGCTTACCATCTAGTACCCCATTAATCCCCATGTATCTTTATGTTGGAATAAAATGAGTTGCTCATCGGGCTAGTTTGAAAACTTTAATATATTGGATCCGACTATGGTCTACACCAGAACTTATAGTCTTAAGACTCTCTGGTAGAGGTAATGAACCAGGGATATTCCTTGGGTTAAATCTGTTTTTGGATGGTTTTCCAAACTCGGTATGCAGAACTTGTGGGATGAGCCCAACTCTATTTTAAAATCTGATATTAAACTACTTAAATATAGGTATTGGGCTTATATAAATGACCAATCTGTTATGAATACTCACAATGGTCCTGCAACTATTATGTTCTTGGCTCATAAGCACTCTCCACTATTTGAAGAATTTTTAGATTTAGTTTTCCCATCTCCAACCAGACACTTGTAGATAAGATTTCGTTATGGAATTTTACCACTGAGAATCCTTACAAGCAAAAGGTCGGCAAACCAAGAAACTGAAATCTGCCCTATTTGTGACCTGGCATCTGAAGACGAAAAGCATGTGTTGTTTTTTTTGCAAGGAGTACTTTTACATACGCCATAAATGGCTAGTTCCCATTTGTCGTAGCATGGCCACAGGCAGTCATCTAAAAGCCTTTAGTATCCTGAAAAGTGATACATCACAAAAAACAGAATTTGCTGTAAGTAAATTTTTAGAAGCAATGAGGTATAGGAGAGCAAAAATCCTAAAGGCTCTGGAATAATGAGTTTCGTTGGTTGATCATTTCCATTATGTATTGCAGTTAATTCCATGCATTTTACGCACTATGCACGGTCACTTTTTTTTAATATTTGCACAGCCCTTATATGGTATGTGAAGATAGATTTGCTTATAGACAGTAGGGAAATTGTTGCTGGTTCAAACAAATGACTGTAAAGTGAACCTGATGGTCAGAATGGTCAATATTTGAAGTAATATATATATTTTAGTTTGTTGTACTTTTTATGGGATGTTTTATTGTGTTTTTATAATGTACTTAAACTGCCTGGAGGGAAATGTTAAAATTATGTACATTATTGCTATTATGAATATTTTAATGAACTTATTGAAATGTTTTTGATAATTGTAGTGAGGCTGCATTGGTGTATATAGGACCCAGTATTTTTTTGCTGTGAATTGATTGTCTGTTTGAGCTTGTTTTTATTTGTTGTGTGTACTTTGATGGTTATTTAACTGAATAAAGTTATTCTCTCGATAAAGGGGGCACGGCACGCAGCCTCACATGGAAGCCACGGTGATTGTTGTGTGTCGATACCGTATATAGGTTTCCCGACTTATGTCCTTATATAGGCACATTACGCAATGCCCATATTTAGGCATAGAAATCCTACCCTTATTTAGGCATTATCCATACTAACCAAATACATGCAAGGCCACCTACATCCGTTCATCTACGTCACAACGAGTTCTTGTTAAACCAGACTCTCAAGCCTGTAGGACTTCCCCTTGCTTGGATATTGATTTCTCCAAGAACTCATTTATTATATGCATGAACATCTATTCCTTAGGGGTTCATTCATGATGTTCTTCTGCCTGACTTTTACGTCAATACTGGCATTCCTGGGGGGCGAGGTCAAGCCGAGCATGAAGATGGTCGCCTAATCTGTCGGCTCCCCCAACCAAGCTTCAAATCCGCTATAATATCCACCTATAAGTCCCCTAATCGCTCCAGAATGGCCTCACGTTGTCAACGGAAGGACCAAGCCGCCGATTAATGCCAGTTGAGACCCCAGCGGGAAGGCGGAGCACGGGCAGCGCGACCTTCGCCATCCGGCCGGCCGGGCCGCGTGAGCTGCCGCGTGGCCTGCCGGCTGAGAATGCAATTGGTGCCTGATGCTCACGGCATGACTGAGGGGCCAAGATACAGCTACAGGCACCCTGCTGCCACGAGTGACTGGCCCCAAACTGTGACGGCTGTCTGCCGTGATCCTCGCGGGGCGAGGTGTGCACTGCTGGGGGCCAGACGCTGCAGCGGGCCAAAGGCTGGAAAGCCTTGAAGGTGCGTCTTCGAATCATCGACAGAGTGTCGCCGGAGGCCTCCTTACTTGCTGGACGTGCTTGGGAGCGAGTGCAGTGAGGTTGGTGCCCTTGCCCCATGCCGCTGGGAGGGTGGCGCAGCAACGCACCTCGCCCTTGATCTCTGTGGGGACCCTGCGCGGCCTGCTCAATCAGAACTGTGCTACACCGGAACCGCGACGCTGCTACAGCGGTGACCGGCGACACAGATCCGTGACTGCTTTCTGGGCCCGGGCTGGTCGGGCTGTGGGCGGCACTTACAGAGGACATTATTTGGCCTAAGATATCCGGTGCTGTTGACTGCTACACGGCGGTACTATAGAGGCTCCCCGGGACGGCCCTGTGAGCTCGTGCTGTGATTTTGCGCAGCTGAACGCCGCTGCCACCACACCACCACATATCAATTGCTGCTGCCTGGGCTGGAAACCTTTTTATTCTGCCTCTGCCACTGGTGCTCGACTGGGACGCATATCGTGAGCGGCTTGACCGGAACACGCTCTGGGGCAGGAGGGTCACTGTGGCACTAGCTATTACACTCTGGTCCCTCACTGACAGTCTGGTGCACGAGGAAGGTGCCGGCGATGCCAGTCCCAGCCACTGCTTACCGGCCTGGAAGTCCCGCATAAGGGATTTCAGCAAGTGAGATCTATATTCATCATGGTGGGGGGTCGGGGCTCAAAAGCGGCTCTTCAGACCAAACTTACGAAATTCGCCAGGGACGGGGGTCCCAGCTCGAGCCCTAAAGGTGGACCTGCCACCTCGGACAAACCTGAGTTGGGAGGGAAGAAGGTGGACCCGACACTGCAGGACATTCTTGACGCCCTCACTACTGTCCGCACGTCCTTGGAGTCACGTATTGACACGGTCTCCACTGAGGTGTCTCTCATTGGAGAAGATATGTGCAACATGAACTCCCGCTTAAAGGATGTCGAGATCAAGGCGACCGCCCTGGTGGAAGATACATCCCAGCTACAGAGGACGGTGGAGGACCTCCGAACGCATACCGCAAAACTGGAGGCACAGTTGGACGACTACAAAGGGTGCCCCAGACGCAACAACGTCCACATACTTGGTGTGCCGGAGCGCACGGAGGGGCCGTCTGCAGACCTCTTCATGGAAGATCTGATCACTATCCACCTCAAACCACGTGGTCAACCGAGGCCTGGGGGCCCCCCGTGTCCGCTTCTTGCATGGATCTTTAACTTCCGAGACAGAGATGTTATCCTGCAATGTGCCCATTCAGCTCCGCCAGTGGAATTCCAGAATAGTCGCATCACCTTTTTTCCAGACTTCACCCTCAAGGTGCAACGGCAACGCTGAAGCTTCCTGGAGGTCAAGAAGGCGCTCAGAGACAAGGACGTGAAGTACACTATGAAGTTCCCGGCCAGGTTGAGGGTGGAGTCGGAAGGGAAATCCTGGTTCTTCACCACTCCGGAGAAGGCCTGGGACTGGCTGGAGGGATGGCGAACGGCGGGCCGCCGCACTCACCATGCCCGGTGGGCGAGGATGGACGATGATGCCCGGGCTTCTGGTGGTGGCTCGCCGCACACAGACCGGATGGAGGCTGCAGGGGGTGCCGATTAACTGGTCTGTATGCCTTTCCTTTGGGGGCGTCTTGATTATAGGTGGACAGGGATCACTGGGGTCTGATTCACCCGCCCATGTTGCATCTACTATGCGTCAACCGCAGATGGACTGTCCTACCTGGCTTTTTGGACATAATTCCTGCCTGTTCCCCCAACTGACTTGCTATTGCTCTTATTTGAACTATGTTGGCCATTCTGGCTCAGTATTGGGGATAGTCATAGATTCCTTGGGGATGTGTGCTTGGTTCGGCCTTACGGCACCGTAAGTTCTTGGAAGGGTGGGCGATAGGCACTCTGCTAGTTTGGGGGCGGGAGGTTATGTTACCGCCGAGCAGGGAGGCAGGGTGGGGGGGTTGGGGTAATGCACGTTGGGAATGTGGGGAGGGTGGGGGGGTTCTTTTTGGGTTGTTCTTTTTAGCATTACTTTTGTCTGGACATGTCTTTCTTGAATGGTTTCAAATGCGAATTCCTGTATCGCTATTGCCTCAGTTAGGTCATTTGGTTTTGTTGTGGTTTTGTTCTGTACCGGTACATGATATTGTCTATCTCTCTACCCCCCAACTCCATTCACTCGTCACTGGCCTTGGGGACATCCGCCTAGGCTGTTCACACCCATGCTTGACTATCCGTCACCACTTGACTCCCTCTAGATTGGAGTGATGCCACCTGGTCAGACACTTACTTTGTCCACTTGGAATGTTAATGTATTAGGTGACAAAATCAAGAGGGGCATTGTGTCATAATCCGTGAAGCGTGGTGAGCTTGACTTTGTGTTATTGCAGGAGACGCACCTGATAGGGAACTCCTGTGGCTCTCTGAACAGGAGAGGGTACACAATGGTGGTCCACTCTGGCTTTACCTCGGGCTCCAGGGGGTTGGGGGTGTTGCTTCAGAAGGGTTGTCCCTACATTATTCATGACACCTGGAATGACCCCCAGGGTAGATACGCAGCGGTTTCAGGCACTTGGGAAGGGCGTGTTGTTAACGTTGTCTCTGTCTACGCCCCCCCCGGACTGCAGCACCTGACGCTACATGACTTAGCTCGACCTGCCACTCGGGGTGTTGGTGATGGGTGGAGACTTCAATCTCACGATGGATGGCTCTCTGGACCACCTTCCTCCCCGAGGGGACTTTTTTAAAGGATCACCACTGTCCGAGTTCGCTAATGCTTTGGGGGTGGTGGATGTTTGGCGATGGTTTCACCCATCGTACACCCGTTTTACGTTCCAATCCGGGGTGCATGGTAGTCAGTCGAGGATAGATTATCTATTCACTCACGCCCAAGATGTTCAGCTTTTCACTAGGTCCATTTGCCTGGCCCGTGGGATCTCTGACTACTCCCCCGTTTTGGCTACTCTGGGCTCTCGCAGTGGAGGACGCCCATACTCTATCTCCATACACCCGTGGGCATTGAAGATTCCACACATCAGGAATGGACTCGGCAAGGGCACCCAGTAATATTTTGCAGAAAACGTTGGTTCCGTCGACTCGGCTGTGATGCTTTGGGGGGCTTTAGGGCCGGTCATTAAGGGCAGGGCGCTGTCACTTATGGCAGAGCACAGAGCTGAGCCGATCAAGAGACTATTAGAATTAGAGGCCAAGGTTTTGAGTCGGTGGTCCGAGCCCCTGACCCTGACACTCACCACAATCTTGCTATCAAGAGACAAGACTACCAACAGCTTCTCTTTGAGGATGGGGCAACGCGTTCGCTAGCCTCCCGACATAGGATTTATGAGCAGGGGATCGGACAGGTAAGCTCTTGGTGTGGCTTGAGAGGCGGGCACAGGCTGCTAGATGGGTCCGCGTGATAGCAAATTCGGAGGGTACCCTAATTACCGACCCCCAACGCATAGCTGACATATTTGCCAGTTATTATGAGGAGGTGTACACTAGCTCTCCCAGTTCTCAGGCCTCCTTCTCGCCAGACCTCTTGGCTACGCTCGATATTCCTACCATTTCTCCACAAGACAGAGAGACCCTGGAGGCCGACATTAATGTGTTGGAGGTTCAGAAAGACATACAAGATGACCATTCCAGGAAGGCTATGGGCCCTAATGGGCTTCCCATTGAGCTATTTAAGACCATGTCTACAGTATTGGCTCCCCACTTGCTCAACCTCTACACTGAAAGTTTTGAATCTGGTGCACTGCCCGCAGAGATCCGCCCGGCCGCTATCGTGGTTATACACAAACCGAAGAAACCTGTTGAGGAGTGCAAATCGTATCGCCCTATATCCCTTTTGACGGTGGAGGCTAAGATTCTGGCCAAACTCCTTGCGAATCGCCTCCTCCACTATATCGCTGACCTGGTCCATCTGGATCAATCCGGATTTATGCCGGGGAGGAATACGGCCCATAACTTACGTAGGGTACATGGGGTCCTTGGCAGAATTCACAGTATCGAGGAAGAAGCGGTTCTCTTGTCGTTGGATGCCTCCATGGCTTTCGACACTATTGAGTGGGATTTTCTTTTTGCTGTTTTGGCCCGTCTGGGTTTCGGACCCAAATTTATTCGCTGGATTCGGCTATTGTATTCTCATCCTATGGCTCATGTGGTCGTTAATAATCATCGCTCCGCCACTTTTTCACTTCATTCGGGCACGAGGCAGGGCTGCCCCTTGTCGGCGCTGCTTTTCGCCCGTGTCTTGGAGCCGCTTGCGACGTGGATCCGGGGTGATCCAGAAATACGGGGGCTTAGGTGGACGGCAAGCCACGAGGACCGAATATCGTTGTATGCCGACACTATCCTCCTCTACTTGGCCTCTCCGGCGCTGTCGCTGCAAAGGGTGCTCCATATTTTTCAAATTTTCGGCTCCCACTCGGGATATCAGATAAACTGGTTTTAGTCCCAGATGTACGCGTTATGGGGCTCCCCCACGGCGAGTCCTCGGGGCTTTAATATCCCGGTGGCTACTCTGGGTTTTCGATATTTGGGCATTTTCATAACTCCTAACCCCGATCTCTATTTTTAACACAACTTACTCGGACCTCTTCAGCGTTTCAAATCCGACGTTGTGCATTGGCGCTTTCTCCCTCTCACTCTTCTCGGACGTGCGTCCCTCTTCAAAATGTTAGCACTCCCGCGCTTTCTCTACGCACTTCAGAACACCCCTATTCGGATCCCAGATTCTTATTTTTCCCAAATCAACAGATTATTGTGGGGACTACTATGGGAGGGCCCAACGCCACGCATCGTAATGAACAAACTTACCATGGGTTGGTATGATGGGGCATCGCGTTACCGGATCTTAGACTGTATTACCACGCGTCCCATTTGGTGGTAGTTAACCGCTGGGTGTTTGAACCGCACGACTAGCCTAACTATCAAACAGATCATTGGCTCCTGGGACGGGGCGGCTACAGCAGAGCACTCTATACCAACCCTCGCAGGCTTCACTTAACGGGCCCCACTGTGCGCACGGTCGAGATCTGGCATGAAGTCACCAGACAACTAGGGTGGAGAGGGCGTTTAACGAAGGCGACCCCCTTGTGGGAACCCGATATCTTAGGTCGTCTCAGCGCTTGTCCTGGGTTTGACAAGTGGGATTTAATCGGAATCCCCACAGTTAGGGACATCTGGGTTAAGGGGAGGATAGCGTCATTTCCAGAGCTTCACGCCAAATTTCAACTGGCTCCATCAGAGACGTTCAGATACCTGCAGATCACCCATGCGGTGTCCTCAACCCTGCCGAGAGATAGTCCTCTCCCTGACTCGTCCCCACTGGCGGACCGCCTGTTGTTAGATCCCATGGACCGTAAGGCTATCTCTCTCACTTACAAGAAGCTGGTCAACAATCGCACGACCCGATGCTGAAAGTTAGAGTGGGATGGGAGAGTGAATTGGGGGAGATGGAGGATGACATGTGGTGAGACGCCCTAGCTTCACCCCGAGAAATAGCCATCCCCATGCACATGCGACTGCTCCAACTCAAAATCCTCCACTGAGCATATTTCGATGTCAAACTCCTATTCTGGCTAGGCAACCTGGAAGATACTTTTTTCCACATTATATGGGGCTGTCAACACATCCAGGACTACTGGACGAAAATCACCCGACAGCTAGAGCGGGCAGGAGGCAAATCCCTTGAGTTATCTCCTCAGCCTATGCTTACTTAACATTTGGGGGGCGTCCGATTTCACACAAGCTGAACAGACATGGGCCTCTATGGGTTTCATTATAGTGAAGCGAAACATTGCACGACACTGGGGGGGTGGTAACTGTTCCAAGGCTGGTTGATTGGGCAAAGGATATGGATGCTGCCATGGTGGCTGAAAAGTTAGTATTTACAGGAGGAGGCTGCCCCAAGAAGTGGGACCGGAAATGGGGTAAATGGAATAAATACAGGGGGATATCTGTGTCTCCCTAACGGTGGAACTCCAGAGAGAAAGACAGACGCGGATGGCCCAGTTGACGGCGGAAATGCTGGCCTCGCCCTCTTAAGGGTGGCGCTCTTGATCTCTCCATCTCCTGCTCCCTGTTGTTATCTCTTTGTATCCCATGTATAATGTGGTCCCTCATTACTGCATGGGAACTTTGAAGGGAGTGTTGCTCTGCGTGGACCACCACTTCAGCATGGGGTGAATGGCATTATGTAATATGCATTTTAAGTATTGTTTTTCTTTTTTTGCCTTCATACAGTGACCTTGATTGCATGTACTGGTCCTTTGTTGGTATTAAAAAACAATAAAAAGAATTTAAAAAAAAATACTGGCATTCCTAAACACCTTCAAGGTATAAATATACCTTCACTTACCATGGCAAACCACGGATCGGCTGCCTACTTGCACAACGCGGCTTGCCACGGCAAGTTCGGAAGGAAGTCAAGTCCCCGCCTGATGCACGGACCAGACTCTGTCATCCTCCTCGCAGAGAATTCAGCTCCAGTGTTTCTGACTCCCCTTGGGGGGTGTTAGAGATCGAGACTCGGAAAGAGATTCCAACCTCACTCATTCTAAGGTATGCAGCGGACAAGAACCTAGAGGGACTTTTGGCAAATCTTGGCAACTATAGCTAAAACTAGACTATAGACAAACAGCACCTACTTCTTACCTCGTACTATACTTAGGTTAGGTACACTGGGTTAGAACTAGCTAGAAGCATCAGATGAGTATTAACATTTTAACCTGTGTTATTTATGTATGTATTTTTATGAATATCTGTCATAGCTATAAACAATGCTATTCCAGTATTCATTAATCTTACTGCTAACGCTGTACATATTTTACTTCGCATTCTGTCTTACGATTGTAGCAGTTCATATCTCTTGCACGAGAAAGAGGACTGCTCAATAAACCCTTTTTATTGAAACACCCGTCTATCTATTTCTGTGTAACTCTGTAGAAGCGAAGCATGCACGATTGACTGAGTGAAACTGTTATCTCTTGTTTCCACGATTCTGAGATTGTTCCGACTCTAAGGGAAACAAAGTTGTAATGTTTATGCGGTTGTCAGAAACTAATCCCTTCTTGCGCATTCGAGAAGTTTTCTAGTGACCTCTGAGTTAGCTGGCACACACAAGTAATTAAGTTTAATGTACTCAATAGAGACATACTGACCTCAGTCCTATGACAAAATTATAGTGTATATTATTCCAATGCGCAGAGCCTTTCGAGGATATAGGAACTACACTACATGGCACCCAACGGTTTGGTAAGGCACTAATTTAACGCTAGATACTGAAGTAACTCAGTCTTGCTTTTCTCAGAGACCCCTACTCATAATACTCCACAAGACGTATGGAGTGGGTAGGGATAATATCCGTCATAGCTGAGTAGGACAAAAAATCCTATGTGTTAGCTGTTTGGTTTGTTAAACGATACAGTGTTCCAAAATATTGCACACCTTATCTTTGTTCCCTTGAAACGTGCTCTGCAATTTTCATTAAACAAATGTCCCTAAACGAGGATAATAACACCGGAACCGGTGGATCTGTACCCGACGAAATCGCAGCAGCTTTTGATTATACAGGTTTTAATGAAACCGATGAAAATGCGAAAATCATCGCTCCAAATTTAAGGAGAGCCATCACTCTAAAACTTATAAAACATGGCCTGACACCAAGAGGTGGTAGAGCAGTTTTTGTGATAGAGGCACATGAATCTCACCAGACAGAGGTATTCTATTCATGGATAGTATTCCCAGAATCAAATCCAGTAACTAAAACGTTTCACTTCTACAAAGAAGATGAACCACCAGAGGAATATATTCCTTTCGAGGATATTGAAATTCCACTCACATACCAGGAGCATGATCTCTGGTTTAAAGGCGCCCTAAAATATTACAATCACATTACAAGGCTCGGTCCACTATGTAGACCAGGATCAACATGACCAATTTTAGCCGGCTACACACCTCATCCGGACATTGAAGCAATGTCAGACATAAAATTACTTGCTCAACTCAAGGAGTTAATCAAAATATATAGACAATTGGTTCAATATGTCATGCAGACTTTCACAGTCCAACCAACAATAGCCATTACATGACAAATCTCTCACCAGGGGAATGCGCTAAAAATCACACCACAGATTTTATATGCAGTCATGGGTAAAATGCCAACAAAACGTGAACAAATTCTGTTCTGGATAGCTCAAAAAAGACTCAAATCGAAGCGGTATTTTCTAATACCAGCCCTTACGAGAAACATAGAATTCTAACAATCTGTTTACCAAAGGGGATAACACCACATCTGGAAGACTGAACCACTTGGGGCACAGTCTTTACTGCAATCTACACTAAAACACATGGTGTTCCGTCTATGGTGGTAATATCTGAAGTCCTGAAATAAATTCAAAACGAATACGGGGCAGAGCCTGCTCTGAATTTAGGTATGAAGTTACTGAAAAATTTTGACCAGGTCTCAGCAATAATATTATCTAATATTAAAGGAGAAGCAGCATTAGTGGCAATCTTCCAGAAATTAAGGGAATTTGATGTAACAGAACAACCACAAGAACTAGCCAGAATAATTGAAAAATCCTATGAAGAATTAGGCCGAGACAGTTCGGGAGGGAAACCAGTTAAAACCACAACTGTCTGAAAGTCCTGAAAAGGCCTTTACTAAGAACAATCCTACCTCTTCTAAAAAGAAGTGGGAAAATAACAAACAACATTCAAAAGAGAAAGATTCTCAATCCCAAAGTAGGTCTCCTTAAAAGGAGCCCTCTGAAAGGAGGTATAACCTCAGGATTATGGATAATTTGAGAAAACCTGACAGGTATCAAGATACTGATACACATTCCTCTCGTACCTTTCAGATATCGTCACAGACATCCGTAAGAAGAGGACGGTCAGATCAAAAAGAAGAACGCGTGAAATCCAAAGACGATCAACACATTCAGAAAAACAAAATAAAACCTCAATTCTCCAAGAAGAAAGTAGCAGGTCTGAAGATCACACATGCAGAGGATTCTGAGAACACAACTCAAGAACGGAGAATGGGCTCAGACAATGTTGGACAGCACAGCAGAAGTATCAATAGCTCGCCAGAACCTGAAGGGACTTCTGGAGACAGTGGACCTGAATGAAGACATTCATGTTGAAACTGCAGACACCAGGGTTAGTTCTCCACAAAGGTTATATGAAATAACACTCCGGATGGAGGGAGACATACCAAGAAAAGTGAAAGCACTCTTTTGGGAGCGACTTTCAAAGGGTTATGATCAATGTTCCCTCTAATTTTTTTCCTCTGTGTGCGGCAGAGGAGGGTCTCTGTGCGCTGCAACCATGGTTATGTGCGCCAGGAACCAGACCACGCGCGCGTGCAGCGCCAAATGTCACTCCAAACGTTTACTTAAAAAAAGTGAAAAGATGGTGCATTTTCACACATACAGCTCCACGTTAAAGGTCTTAGGGCCGGTTTGCAAATTGGATAAAGACGCCATGACATGAATTGGTTACACAGGCAAGTACACTTAAGGTTTAGAAAAGCACAAGACTCCAAAAGGTGGTACCATCATAAGATTTTACTAAATATTCTTAACTGGAGAACTGTTCATTGGGTGGGGAAATGTTGAGAGCCTATACAATATCACATATACACAATAAGTTACAAAATTACATAACATTTACAATTTGATGTGAAAGATAATGAGTTAAGTTGGGCTATCCTGCCAGAGATAGTTTGTAAAACTGACATCCAGGCAAACATGGACTGTGGGAGAGGGACGTTCAGACAAGTCAAGTGGCATCACTAGATGGGTGACACGGTTGCTTCTCACGGCGATCCTTGCCATTTTTCCAGTGCTGATAAACTTTATCGAGGTCAACTTTCCCATTCTGGAGGTAAGCCTTTGTCCTCATCAGCATATCCAAATGCTTCTGCTCTAGTCTATTCCTCAATTTACTCTTGATAGTATTCATGAGGCTGAATCCTCGTTCACAATCTGCACTAGATGCTTGAAATGTTGCGCAGACATCAACAAGCTGAGACACCACACTATACTGAGCAGCATTGCGTACTGTGAAATTCACCATGTCTTGAAATGTTGTAAATAAACCACCCTTTACATGTTCTGCCACCACATATTTATAGTCTCTGTATTGTCGAACAACGACTTCTGGTGTTTCACAATCACCCAGGACCAAGACACCATAAGGGATCTCTACCAAACAATTACCTGCTCTGCTTGTACTCACGTATGCCCGCTCAAATGTGTGGGGTACTGTCTGCGAAACCTACAACAGAAGAAAACATGGGTAAGGGATGTCGTTATACCACAATACACAAGATGCACCACAGTTTAACTCTACCAAACAATTACCTGTTTGTTCTGCCTGTACTCACGTCTGCCTGTACAACTGTATTTGTAGCGCGGTCTGACAAACCTGCAACAGAAAAGGGGTGCAGATTGTGAATCTATTTACCCAGCAACCCCCAAATCCAATGTGGAACATAAACAGAATTACCTTGTCTTTGTGGGTACTCACGCCTGACCATTCAAACTCAAATACCTCACAGACTGCAAACCTGCAATTGAAGATGAGATGGTTAGCAAAGGCTCTAAGAGTTACAAACAATGAATGGGACTGGCCCAGAGACTCCAATAGGAAAAACGACCAAATAGTTACCTGGGATTACAGTTTAGGCCAATAGGCATGTGCCCCTGTGCTTCATTATTAGCATCCATTAGGAAAAAGTTATCTGCACCTCCCCACACAATCCAGCCACAGAGGGCCGCACAGATTCATGCAGGGTAGTGGTCAGGGACTTGGGAGGGGTTACGGTGGACTTGGAGTAGTATGTACATTTAGTGGCTGAACAATGTGGTACCAGAAAACTTGGGATCAATACTGGCTACTCCGCTTCACTTTGGCCGGATAACTCTGGAGATTGATGGACCAGCTGCAGAGAGATCGGTTTTATGTCTAGTGGAAGGTTTGACTCATTATAAAGTAGCGGAGGAGGTCAAAATGCTTGATGCAAAGCAGGTGAACCATGCAGATCACAAAGTGCAAAACAAATCCTACACCCTCTCCTCTTACATGGATGCTCAGCAGGATTGCCGCATACATTCTCTCACTTTGAAGTTAGAGAAAGAAAAGTAAACACCAAACCCCCTCTGAAGCGAGAGCTTGACATTGGAATGCACTGCAAATGTGACAAGATAAGACCAAGATGTAAAGACCAGTTTGGACACAACCATATGCAAATCTATTTTGACTCTGCTCCTCATGGGAACAGTCCATCCTATCTAAAACTTCATGACTTCTATATAAATCCACTGCCGCGCTGTATTATGGACGCAGGCGCAAAGCTAACCTTGTCAGGAGGCAGACTAAACTGTGTAACACAAACAAGTGGTGAACTATCAGTATCCCCCCTGATGGAAGCTGTCTGGAGGGGGTAAGAAGGCCCCATGGACTCCCCAGACATCCGCTTGCAGGGGGGTGCAGTCAGTCACTGCACCCTCCTGCAAAGTTATCTCTAATCCTTCTTTATAAGTGCTGGTGGGCGCCGCCGCCACAGTGAAACAGTAACTTTGAAACAGCCCTAGTCCATGACTGCCCTGAGAGCAGTGCATTTACTGTAATAGGGAGGTCAAAATTCAGGACAAAATTTCAGGACAATAGGTAAGTTTGCAGATTAGCAGTGGGACAAAGACCTTGAGAGTAATTAATTTTTGAGGGTTGTATAAGAAATCCCCTTCATGTTTGCTCCTAGATCTTGCTGCATGCTTAGTTGTTATTAACTTTTAAAAAGCTATACTATACTAATTAGATATTTCTTTAACTGTGATAGGGGCCAGTTAACCCAGATAAATTTGATTGGCTGAGCGTAATGTTTGAGATTTTCTGATTAAGCTGCCATGACAAGGTTTTTGGTCCTCTGTAAAGTGTGTGCTATAAAAACCAAATTTGGATGGTGTACTGTGGAGCCAGCCTTCAAAGTCTGTGAGCTCATGGAGGATTAGGTCACTTCACGGAGGACTGGAACATGACCTCATTTGCACCAACCCACGTTTTTTAATGCTTCAATATTTAAAAACGTCTGTTAAAGGACATTGACAATAAAACCATTAAAATTGCGCAGTTGTGAAATCTGCAAAAAATATAATGCTAAGGGGCAGAAAAGCCCATGCAGGAAACTTCATGGACTATATAGATAGTGCACGTGAAATGTGATGAGGAAACAAATAGTACAATGTTTTAGTAGTTTCATTGCAAACCGAAGAAAAAATGTTACGTTTATTTTTAAATTAAGATATTTGGATTATCTAACTGTACAGCTAGTTTGTTTTACTTAATAAAAGACTGTCGGTTTTAATCCCCCACATATATGTATATTCAGCAAATATGTGAGGGAATCGGAGGAGGAGGTCATGAGGGGGGCTATGGAGGGATGAGGGGCACTGTTGGAAGGTGGTAGTAAAGGTATTTATGGAGAAAGAGGTTATTGGTGTGGCGCCAAAAAAGACTTTCGCATCAGCGCTAAAGCCGGACCTGTCATGCCCTTTCTGTTTTTGTTTATTTAATTAGCAGTCGGGTCATAAGGGCTACTGTCGAACATACTTTAACCCCTTCAGCGCGGCGCGGATTTCCGCGCCACGCTGAAGGTTCTGAGCGCGGGCGGAGCCATGACGGAACAGTTCCGTCATAAGCACAGCCCAACCGACGTGCATGACGGAACCGTTCCGTCATGCGCGTCGAAGGGGTTAAAGTGCGTGCTATTTATATTTACTACTATATTCAATGTTTTAAGTTTGAAGGTGATTTTACTAATGTTTTTCCTGGGTAAAATTAAAGTGGAGCCCGATGGTGCCTGATATGGGGCTGGGGCCCAAGGTCAGCTGTTAGATAAGGTGCACTGGAGAGGAGCAGTTGATAATCAAGCCTGCAAGGGAGTGCGCTGCAGAGTGAGGGGTCAGGGGGAGGTAGTAATGAAGAGGGATTCTCCCTGAAGGCGCGCACAGAGGGAGCCCGAGAAGTGTCACTTGCCTGACACTCCCACCTTAGAAACCTCCTCTTCCAATCAAAGGAACATTACATAGAAAAAACACTTTTTGAAAGTGATAATATTTAGAAAGAGATTTGGAAAAGAGTGCGTTTTACTGGGCCTTGTAAGATTAAGAAGAGATAAAGGAGGGCCCTGAAGCAGGCCTGGCTAGACATATATGCGACAAATCGAGCCCGCAGTGGCCCACCCGAATGCACCCGTGGCCTACCCAAATAAAAATTCCTGGAGCCGGGCCTGTGTCCAATACATCCACACCATTGGTGCCTTGTTTTGTGGTTCACTAACTCTTTGGGCACACATACAGCGCATCGACTGACGTCACTTAGAGTTCACTGGGATGCTGCCTCACAGCACCCCAGCACCGGCAAGGACTGGGAGAACATCTTGCTGGGACCGGTCCATGTACCCAGAAATGCAAGGTTTCGCCTCACACAGCTCTACATACCACACAGGGCAGAGTCCCCGCTGCCAGTTGGTGGATGCCGACCTAATCCATTTGTTATGGGCTGCACAGCTCTAGCCACCTACTGGCGAGCGATCACCGCTCGCCTCTCAGACAGCACCGAGTGCATAGTGGTAATCACCTGAGAGGTTTGCATCCGAGGCCTATAGCGCACATCCAGACAGCGCAAGGCGTCATGGCGCTTCATAGACTTGGGTCTGATTACCTCGTGACCAGGCGGTGGAAAACCCCTAAACCTCCATCATGGGAAGCATGGCTTCGCTCTTCACAAACGGGGCGCAGGCAGAAGGCGTGGCGCTGAGGCGAGAGGACGCCCTGGAAGTGCGCAGAATTCCCCAGGCGTCCACTTGGCCAGGCCACGCTTATGGCTCTTCAGACACCCCGGCAGATCCCCACCCCCTTGCGCAGAAGATCACCGCACGCCCGAGTGGAGCTTGCAGTCGCACGTGGGTAGGCCGCGGGGTGAGTCGCACAGTGACCCATGTGTGGCATGTCCTGGTGGTGCGAACGATGACCACAGGGGTGTTCCGATCCTAACATTGTTAGCTGCACGTCGACAGGTGGGGAGTTGCGTTCCCGGGGGACATGTTCTGGTGGTGTGTGTGTTTGCAGGAGGGGTTCCTGGCAGGTGCTGGTGCACGCCGGGAGGTGGTAGCTTCGCTTTTCGTGAGGGCTAAAGTTCACGCGGTTTATAAAAAGCTTTTCAATGATCCCCTTTGCTTGTAAGGGTGTGAGAGGGGCAGCACTTGAAGGCTGGTTGCTGGTATGCATTTTACTGCTTAAAACCCTGATTTGAGACTGGTCTTCATTCACATTAAACTAAAATACTGCGCTGAGTACAGGAGAGGCTCTTCTGGCGTCCGGCATCTTTGACAGAGTCCCTGAGGGCAAGCTGCACCCAGACGAGCTGCAAAGGTAGCTCAGTGGGCTCTTTCTGGAGCTGCCATGGTCCATTCACCTCCTGCCGGGTCAGCTTCGACCAGCTGGCATTCTGATGTGAGCAGAAAGAGATCCGTTACGACGGGAAACGGTGAACTTCTATTACTATGGCGACGGGATACCTTAAGATATTAAAAATAAGTTATTAATTTAAATGAGCGAGGCAAAAGTGAGGACGGCTGGAGGCGTCTGTGGCCCAGCGGGGCCGAGGCTTGTTTCTTTTATTATGCAGGAACTCGCAGAGCCGCGGGGGCTCGCTGCATAAGAGCACAGAGCGAGGCAGTGCCCTGGGGGTCTCTCTGCGGCTGTCTGTCCGCCCTACATCAGCCTGTGACGCTCACAGAGTGCAGCTGACGCGCTATTCTATTTAAGTATTCATGTCAATCGCAGCTCGTGAAGGGGCTGCAATTAACATGAATACTTAAATAAGGGCACAGAATCATCCCCGCAGCCTCGGGCTACCGCTCAAAGAATACAGCAATCAGGGCAATTAAGTAGTCACATCACGCTTACCTCCGCTCCCAGTGTTCCACTGCAAAGTGGTCAGTTCCGCTGCCGCCGTCCTCCTCAATATGGAAATGCTAGTTTTCGCGCCGCGCGCCTTTTAAAAGCGGCGGCGGCGCGAATTCTCTCGCGGGAAGTGCCGTCTGTGCGCGCTGCACACATGGCACTGCGCGCTCGGGGATAGAGAAGTGCGCGGGCGCGCGCATTAGCGGGAACAGTGGTTATGATATACTTCTAGCAGAACGGGACTGGCCACCAGAATTTGTCAGAGAGTGCCCACATGGCGAAGAAATCATTATGCCAGCCTTCTCTAACCGTGATCCAGTACATTTAAAATATACTAATGCCAGGAAATGGGCTGTGGCCCAAGCCCCAGCATTATACAAAAATCATGTAGGATGGGATGAGGATTCACCTCATCATAAGAACCAGTTACAAAATCAACCAACTGCACAAAGGCAGTATCCAATTAAGCAAGAAGCTAAAAAAACAGGTCAAGGAGATCTTAGATCAACTTGAATACCAAGGGGTGATTGAAACATGCACCTCATCAATGAACGATCCTTTGTTTCCTGTTCCCAAACCAGACACTGCATATCGTCTAGGTTTGGATTACAGACACTTAAACTCTTGTTGTAAAACATTTGCAGTGCAAAATGCACATAGTACAGCATTAATGAATAACATTGTGTGCAAAAAATATAAAACCACATTAGATATTTCTAACGGTTTATTTTGTCAAAACATAGCACCTGAAAGTAGGTATTTGACAGCTTTCTCAATAATGGGGACCAAGTGTAAATTCTGTCATCTTCCTCAGGGATTCAAGAATAGTCCAGGGTTATTCTCAGCAAGGGTAACAGAGTTACTACAAATTTATGATGACATGGCATTGTCATATGTTGATGATCTCTATCTGACAGACGATGACCTGAACAGGCACTTGAACAGGGTGAATACCATTATACTGGGCTTCACCGCTGAGGGTTATAAATTCAATTTCCAAAAATCGAGAATTGGCCATCTCAGCGTCCTTTTTAGGTCTCGCCTTGCTATCGCGTAAGCGATCGCAAAGCGAGACTATTGTAAAATGGCATTTCAAAGTGCTCCCAAAAAGCAGATTGCATTGCTAGCACGCGCACAATCACGCACTTGGCGCCGCCATGCACTCCGCTTTTTGGGAGCACTTCAAAGGGTTCGCTCCCCCGCCTGGAATGCGCTCCCCCGCCCCCAAGCGTGCGCCATGCTCCGCCGGGCTTGTTCTTTAATGCATGTTGGGCTTTTATCTCCCCTCCAGTGCAGCCCGTGAGGCGCTGCTTATCCCCCTTCCCTTGTTTTCTCCCCTCCAGTGCAGCCCGTGCGGAGCTGCTCAGCCCCCTCGCCTTGTTTATACTTATTCTTTTGTGGCCATAATACGAGCGAACTGCTAGAGGAGTCGACCTCTGAGCAAAGCTGCTTGCGCTTGTGTTTTTAGTTCCGTTTTGTGGCTGTCTGGTAGAGCCCAATGCAATTGATGCGCTCAGTTCACTATGCCCCTGCTCCCTTAACACTTCCTACACTGCTGTCGACCATGTCTCCCACCCCTTATGCTCGCCAGAGCCTTGAATTAACGTGTTGTTGTGTTGGTGCATCATGTTCCCATCAAGGGCGGAGTCTGAGCGTATGTTCGTGTTCTTAGTGAACAAGAACAGCTGTAGTCCTTTCTCCCTTTCGCATGTATCTGCTCTCTGCTAATTAGCTGTACTGGCGACACCGGACCCCAGACAGATGTTTGGTTGGGCTGGAGGCAGAAGACCTGGCAGACCTCTATAGCATCCACACACCGTGGCACTTCGGCTCGCTGGGACTCCCAGACTCCGTCACAGGTGTGAGGGGGCGTCACAGTAATGCAGCCGGCAGTCACAGACAGACCGTCTCTGAGAAGGGGGGTCTGAGGCAGAGATATTGATACTAGTGTGCGAGTGGGTTAACAACATTTAAAGTATAGGTAAAGGGGCATGGGTGGGCATCTCAAAGCTCTAATAATCACAATACACTTGTTTGTTCATTTACTAAGCTGACTCTCTTGGTTTTAGCATTAGTTTTAATAAAAACTGTATGTGAAGCTTTAGTAAGATTCCTCATCTATGTGTTTCTAAATTTATCAGTCACACAGCGGTTTAAAGGCTGGGTTCGGATAGGCGATTCAGATATTATACCATACCACTCTCTGCAGACAGCACGTTAAACCAGCGAGCTGCTTCCCCTTTCATCTCCCCTCAAAGGATATTCGAGGTCCCATAAACTTAAATCTGAATAAAACAATTGTTATTCGAAGAAAAACACTAATTTATGTGACTTAATCTTTTTGATGAGTTCTCTGTGAAAAATCACTATGGGGTGGGTCTCTGGGTGCTTACTCAATCGCTGCAGTTATTAAATAGGTTTATTTTATCTACCTACCATGAACGCAAAGCTGGGTTAATTGACGAAGTGGAGATGAAAGGGGAAGCCGCTCACTGGTTTCTCTCACTCACCCATTCTTCAGTTCCATCCCCCCGCCGGGCCTCCCTTCACTCTGTTTTTAATTCTTTTCTGCCCCCATGCAATTGAACAAACTGGGACCTTTCAAGCTCTCACTGCTACTGTGCTTTGCACGCTATGCACTGGGTAAAAGTGAACTTTGGTGCAGTGTTAGCTGCAGAACACGGTCTCCATCTCTCCCTGCAGCCTGCATGTTCAAATAGCCTGTGGCCGCCCACCTCTGTAATTTACTTTTATGCCTCCTGATTAGTTAATTAAATACTAAAATGTTTTATTTTTTCCAGATTACAGCAAAATATAATAAACATCTGGCTACAGTATGAAGGCAGCCCATTATACAGAGAGAGCCCCATGTGCATAATTTTGTGACACGAAGCTTATTATATCATAAACTACTCCGGGTGTGGTGGAACCGGCTGACTCACTACATTGCTGTATCCCAAGATGAACATCCAGATGCCCTGTGCATAGAAATAGCTACACCCTGTCAGCTGCTAATTCTCTCTGTCCCCACCTCTCTCTTTGCCCCTTTCATCGTTATCACATCCCACAACTCCGCTCTTAGCGCATGCACATTCCAAAAGGATGGTGGACTGCTTACATAGATATAAAAAGCATATAATATTTATAGTTCTACAAAGTTGCTAACAATACAGTATGTATACAATATTCAGGCACGTGCTTGCCGGTGTGTTCTCTTCCTATTGTCTCATGCAGTGGTGGAACTGCAGCAATGCGGGGCACTTTACATGTGCATCAATTCTGTCTTTCCTCTTGGTTTTAAAGCACTACTACTACCTCCCCTGTTTGCCACTGTTTCCTCTCCATCCCCTTTTCTTCCTATCCCTTTAAAAAGGTCAAATGAATACTCCACTGCAAACAAAAGAGCATAACTAAAAAGAGTGTCATTTGCAACGCCAATAGCTCTTATTTTCAATAATGCGAGACTGATTGCATTGCACACCGGTCCCAGTGGCAATTCCTCATTCTAAGTCCTATAGGCAGTGCTGCAGCTCTGTCTCTGTTCATACATTCACTACACTCCAAACCAAAACACATAGGTAAAAGACATTATCATTTGCAACACCAATAGCTCTAACTCTAAAAACACGAGACCTATTGCATTGAAAATGCTTGTTCTTATTGTGGAAAGAAAAAACGGGAACATAAAGCAGTCTATAACAGCTAGGGTATTAGGTTTGGGTGATGGGTGGGTCAAACATTTTTATGGGGTCCAACGCTCATTAAACAATTTCCCAAGAAGTTCTCTAGGGTGTGTCACTCCATATGAAGTCCTATTTAGAACTAGAATGTTGATTCCGGACCTTGACATGAAAGGCACAGTGGTGGAAAATAAAAAGTTTGATATCAAAGATCGTTTGGCTGTTTTACAGGACTTAAATGAACTAAGATCGAAACAAAGCAACGTGTTCCTGAAGCCAACCACCACTGGAGAAAAACCAACCGTCCCATCAAGGCCTGTCTGGATCCCAAAGCTTGGTGATCTAGTCAGAGAAAAGATTGCGGACAAGAAGGAATTTGGGCCTTCTTACAGACAACCAGTACCTGTCCTAGCAATACACGGATCAAGAACAGTACTACTGCCGCCCCTTGCTGGTAAAAAGGGGAAAAGATTTGTGTCCATCGACCTGATCAAACCACACTATGTGGCCGATACTAAGCAGTAGGCCAAGTGGACTCCGACAAAGTAGCAGGCACACTCCACTAGCTACAATCCAAGAGGTTCAAACTGAGAGACTCATCATCTTTGAAGATTCTACAGTGAGAAATAAAGGACTAAGCAACAAAGCTATGGAACTCGTCCCTCTTGAGACCCAAGTAGCAGTTCGTTCTGATTCATATGTCTACAATGAAGTAACAAGTGATCAACTGGTTCCAGCGATTTCATCGAATCCTAATGCAATTCCAACCATTGACAGAACTGCCTCTGGCTATTTCATTAACTTTGATATGTTTTCTGAGGATCCCAGCGAACCTGAAACGACTCCAGCACAAAGAACTTTCAAAGAACAAGCAACAGACTTTTTTCATCTCCTGAAGAAAACGTATCTGGTTTCACCATGGATTTAACTATGGATTGTTTTGGGAATATTCTTCTTTCTACTTTGGTTAGCACTGGTAATAACTATGGGTATGCTGATAAATGGAAGATATATTCAAATGGACACAGCAAGTAAAAGAGTGAACTTACTTCTCCAGTCACATAAATCATCCCATCGTGAAGCAAGAGACTTGTCAGCAGTGAACATCGCAGCCGTTCCTATACCTGATGGTATAGTTTAGGACAGAACTGAATATGACATTTTTGGCCCGTCGGAACATTTGAAGATTGCACATTTATTTAAAATTTTATTAAGTGGCTTTATTACCTCTAGTACCTTTTCTGATGATTGGGACTTCGAGACTGTTAATAACATGATGTCTGATCTAGACATGTCTGCAGTATTCACAAATCATGAATATTTAGAGGGTTCATCAGACTATGAACACATGTATTGTTATAACCACTATGGTCATCATTTCTTGCATAAAACTGCATCACCTAGAAATGTATTTATGTATAACCAATGGGAACATTGTTCTACACCTCCAAAGGGTAGCTCAAAAACTTTTGCCATGAAATTTCCATATTTTTCAGGGTTCATCTTATCAAATCCAGAATCGTTTTATTTTAAGAATATGAAAAAGACAGGAATGAAAAATATGTTAACCAATACGAAACAGATGAATTCTGCAGCCTTTATTGCCCAACTGTCTAGACAGGGTTTCGGCTTTTGGAAAGACAACATGAGACAAAATCTGTCTGGGGTACAAAAGATTGGCAAGGCCCGGGGGTAGAAGCTTTGTTTAGAGCCTGTATCATCCCTGAGCAAATTATGTTTTTGAATGACACCGTCCAACAAACATCTTGCCTTGGGTTAGCCAAGATCAAAGACATGAACACACCGACCATACCTATACCTGCAAGTAATAGCACTACACGGGTGGAGGTCAACGTACATAATATTTAGCATCACAACAGATCAGATCCAGAATGGAAAAAATTATTGCTCTGGCCCACAAACACAAACAACTGTCAAGATCAATTCCTGAACAAAACACAGGGTTTCACTATCAATAGGCCAGATCCACGCTATGTTCAAAGACAGCATCCAGGGGTAGTAACAACATACATTGTGGGGAAACTCTGCCTTGATTGGTTACAGAAAGCTACACTGCAGGATGTAAAACAACACTTATCTTTACTTAAAGAAGGCGCCGACCTCAGGGAATTCTTGCTAGGACCAAGAAAACCGCGTCAAAAACATTTCATACATGCCGGTATCTACGCTGCTTATAATGAAATATGGAAGATTACCCAAGCAGAGACTGCAGAACGAATTCGAGAAATTGATAGTATTAATTTAGAGAAATCTCTCTCTGTAGTAGACAAGGGTTAACGACTCTGTCGTCCAGGATATATTCATTGGACAGCATTGTGTCTTCTGCCATAGACATCATGGAACAAGACTTGGTCATGTTGCAACATGGTCAGTCTCAATTACGTTCTATAATGCTATTAGGCTGGACGCTCCAAAATATGCACCTTGGCTATGTGCCTTGGCATTTAATCAACAGTACGTCACTGTTTTCAGAATTCAATCTCACTGATAAACAGATCAGACTGGCACAAAGGGTAGCAGACTATACGGTGCTGAGCATTGAAAAATTGGAAAAATTACCATTCACATGGCAGAAAAACCAGCTACTGAGTGGATCATCCATGGTAAAATTACTCTGCCTGTTACAACTTTCCATTTTCAATATTGCCTAAAACATATACCAGCAGGCAAATATGAAAGGTTGGGTAAAGAATACATCAAGACATCTTGGGATTTACCTTACCCACATAGATGTTGGCGTGGGGGGCGTGAAGTGTTTCTTAGCGGTACAAACTGTGAAAACGCACTAAGCGTTTTTCTCCTTTGTCAGGGTATTAATTTACACAGGCCTGCGATGGTTCCACTACAAACTTATTCTGTCACCTGCAAGGCTCACCAGCTGCAGTGATTACTCCAATTTTTGGACTACTTTCAAATGGAAGTTACCTCATGTTGAATGATCACAGCTGCTGTGGCATGTTGCCAGGTATCCCATATCTAGTAACGGTCACATCCAGGGTCACTTGCTGTATGCAAGTCTTGTTTCCACAAATACAGACAGTCAGGGAGTTGCCTCTATGGCCTTCACTGAACATCTCTTCTATACGAATTGATACTCTAAGCAGAATGAGAGCCATTGTTTTACAACAAACTGTGCCACTGACATCGGCCAAAGATACCTATGATCTACAAGTCGCAAGGACTTCTGCCGAGATACATGCCCTTTTTAATACAAACTGCCCTATACATTTCTCAGAAATGTTGGAACGTATCTTAAACATGTCTAATACGAGCAGTATTGTACATGTTTTTAAGACCGTGTGTTCAGGACTGTTAGCACCTTTTCAAGCAGTCCTCGGAATACTTCCCAACTTCGTGCACTCTGTGTTTGGCGGACTGCCACTAATTTTTGGACTCGTTGTAGATCCTATTTTTGCTCATACTGCTTTGATATGGCAAGCCAAATCATCAGCGTCACTCCAAGCACCATAGAGAGAGCTCTAATGGAAATGAAGCGTCGTGAGCGCATCATCCAAATGTTGGGTTTACCTCGTCTACAAGAATTAAATACTACATGGTTTCTGTCATTCAGACCAATCTGGCAAGCTTGCATCTTACCTGTTCTATGCTGCCTGCTTTGCGGTGATGAATGCGTGCTAGACATCTGTCTAACACGCCCATCAGTCGTGCCTACGGATATCGATACTCTGCTGGACCCGGTAACGGCCCATACTGTGTGTTGTCCCCAGCGGCTACCAATCCTGATGACGGCATTCATTGAGATCTCACAGACGCAAATTGCTACTGCTGAGGTACGAGAGGAAACAACAGGCACGCAGGTAACATCTGATACAAACATTGCTGATGCGACCAATGCTCTCAGTGATGCTTCTCATCTATGTGCGGTTAATCTTCTAAACGAGGTAATCCAACTTTCACCTACAACGGTAGATGACTTTTTGTCTACAGGGTTAGAAGATTTCATGTTTTCTCCATCCCCATACACTGCCTTTTGATTCAGCACACAGTGTACTGGGATGACTCTGAATTTGGCCTTAGTTTTTTTCATTAGAAAGACTAAACTTGGAACATTTTCCTATGATTAATTTTTTTTTCCAAATTTGTATTTTTTCTTTTTATGGCACAGTAATCTGCTTATAGTAGAACTATTCATAGAGAATAGAATTCTTTGATACACTTTTGGAGACGATATGTCACCTTGTCAATACCAATTGATTTATGTAACTTAGCATGAAATGGTTTCGGCCTTTTTTCTTCTGTATTTATGAGCCATTTCATAATATGTATATATATGTATGTTCATTCATTTAGCATTCAATGTAAATGTATGCTTAGAAGGAAACATTGCTTTGATATGTACAGCACCAGTGCATTTTATGCATGGCAACAGTTTTTCTGCATTTTACAATGTATTTTTAGACATGTTCTTAGCCATCCATATGTAGCTATATTTTAGATATGTTTAGCATATTTTGAATTTAGTAATGTCGTTAATACGAAAGTGGAGTGGGTGTTGTGTGTCGATTTAGATACCGGATATAGGTTTCCCGACTTATGTCCTTATATAGGCACATTTCGCATTGCCCATAATTAGGCATAGAAATCCTACCCTTATTTAGGCATTATCCATGCTAACCAAATACAGGCATGGCCACCTACATCCGTTCATCTACGTCACAACGAGTTCTTGGAAAACCAGACTCTTAAGACCTACATCCGTTCATCTACGTCACAACGAGTTCTTGGAAAACCAGACTCTTAAGCCTTTAGGACTTCCCATTGCTTGGATATTGATTTCTCCAAGAACTAATTTATTATGCATGAACATCTATTCCTTAGGGGTTCATTCATGACGTTCTTCTGCCCGACTTTTACATCAGTACTGGCATTCCTAAATACCTTCAAGGTATAAATATACCTTCACTTACCATGGCAAACCACGGTTCGGCTGCCTACTTGCACGACGCGGCTCGCCACGGCAAGTTCGGAAGGAAGTCAAGTCCCCGCCTGACGCACTGACCAGATGCTGTCATCCCCCTCGCAGAGAATCCAGCTTCAGTGTTTCTGACTCCCCTTGCGGGGTGTTAGAGATCGAGACTCAGAAAGAAATTCCAATCTCACTCATTTTAAGGTATGGAGCGGACTAGAACCTAGAGGGGCTTTTGGCAAATCTTGGAAACTATAACTAAAACTAAACTATAGACAAACAGCACCTACTTCTTACCTTGTACTACATTTAGGTTAGGTACACTGGGGTAGAACTAGCTAGAAGCATCAGATGAGTATTAACATTTTAGCCTGTGTTATTTATGTATCTATTTTTATGAATATCTGTCATAGCTATAAACAATGCTATTCCAGTATTCATTAATCTTACTGCTAACGCTGTACATATTTTACTTCGCATTCTGTCTTACGATTGTAGCAGTTCATATCTCTTGCACGAGAAATAAGACTGTTCAATAACCCCTTTTTATTGAAATGCCCGTCTATCTATTTCTGTGTAACTCTGTAGAAACGAAGCATGCACGATTGACTGAGTGAAACTGTTATCTATTGTTTCAACGATTCTGAGATTGTTCCGACTCTAAGGGAAACAAAGTTGTCATGTTAATGCAGTTGTCAGAAACTAATCCCTTCTTGAGCATTCGAGAAGTTTTCCAGTGACCTCTGAGTTAGCTGGCACACAAAAGTAATTAAGTTTAATGTACTCGATAGAGACATACTGACCTCAGTCCTATGTCAAAACTATAGTGTATATTATTCAAATGCGCAGAGCCTATCACGGATATAGGAACTACACTACAAAATGACAGACGGACTCTCAGCGGCCACAACTCCCGGCTGTAGCGGTCCGCAGCGTGCACTCACGATAATCCTGTGGCAGGGACCCAGCGGCACACGCATGTGATAACAAGATCCTCGAAGTGGTGACTAGTGCGGGCACTCAGCGGCACAGCTCCTCAGTTGCAGCGGCCCACACTAGCGATGGCGATGATTCTCGTAGGACGACAAATGCGGGCACTCAGCGGCACAGCTCCTCAGCTGCAGCGGCCCACAATAGCGATTGCGATGATTCTCGTAGGATGGCAAATGCGTGCACTCAGCGGCACAGCTCCTCAGCTGCAGCGGCCCACAATGGCGATTCCGATGATTCTCGTACGATGGCAAAAGCGGGCACTCAGCGGCAAAGCTCCTCAGCTGCAGCGGCCCGCAATAGCGATAGCGATGATTTTGGTAACTCAGGCAAATGCGGGCTCTCAGCGGCAACAGCTCCTCAGCTGCGGCAGCCCACAATAGCGATAACGATGACTTTGGTAACACAGGCAAATGCGGGCTCTCAGCGGCACCAGCTCCTCAGCTGCAGCGGCACACAATAGCGATAACGATGACTTTGGTAACACAGGCAAATGCGGGCTCTCAGCGGCAACAGCTCCTCAGCTGCGGCGGCCCACAATGGCGATAGCGATGACTTTGGTAACACAGACAAATGCGGGCTCTCAGCGGCAACAGCTCCTCAGCTGCGGCAGCCCACAATGGCGATAGCGATGACTTTGGTAACACAGGCAAATGCAGGCTCTCAGCGGCAACAGCTCCTCAGCTGTGGTGGCCCACAATAGCGATAACCATGATTTTCATAGTACGGCAAATGCGGGCACTCAGAGGCACAGCTCCTCAGCTGCAGCGGCCCACACTAGCGATACGATGACTTTCAGCCCGCTTTCCCCACAGTAGAACCAGAGGCTCTGGAATTCTCAACCGAGGCCTCCCCTGGGAGTAGAATTCCCCTCAAATAGGAATCCGGGTGGCTGATGGGTGAAGTCTAATGTCCCTGAGACTTCAACAGGAGGCAAGCTCAAATCAGGCCCTTGGGTAGTTGCTTCAGCAAGATGGATGAAGGTTTCAAAGTCCTTTCCCTCTAGTTACACGGACAGAGGTTCGTCTTGACATCCAGAAGTAACACACCGTGTAGGGGTTTTAGCACAGATCTTTATACCCCAAAAGTCTTTGTTCTCAAAAAGTCACAAATCACTGAACCCAGCCAGAACCAGTTTGGTGTCGTCCTGGAGCACTTTGTTTACAAGGCTGCATCCTGCCTTTCAGGAAGAGGGGGTCTGCTATCAGACGCATAGTGGGAGGTGGAGCCATCATTTACCTTGCCAGGCACAGCCCTGCTGAGATCAAAGGGTCCCCCCTCCTCATATTCCAACTACAGATCTCTCTATTCAATCCAGGTCGGGCTCAGCCGGCCCTGTCCCTCCAAAACCAGACAGCCAATACACATAACAGCAGAGAACACTGGAAGGTTTAGGCAAGTAAAAATACCCACTTTCTAAAATTGGTATTTTCAACCACAGAATATGGAAATAATCTTCATTACCAGATGCACTTTAATATTCTGAGTTCAGGCATTCTAAATTCGGCTTTCCTATCAGGTTCCTTGGGTCAATTAGGATTATAGAAGGTAATGCAGTTAATTTACAATAGGGAGCATTCGGGCTGTGGCACTGAATGGCAGTGGCACAGCGCCCAGAGCATCTAACACCAGCAAACACAGAGGAGACAAAAGAGAAAAATGGAAGCGAGACCCACGCCAATGGTGCCAGGTCTAACAAAGACCCTGTCATGCTGTTGCGACAGATGATCTTCCCAAAGGGGTAGCATCATCGGAGGACTGATGCTCAGGCTACCAGACTCCCTGTGTCCAATCCGGAGCCAAAAGAATGACTTGTGCATGGTTGTTTCTGATCTTCCTGAGAACTCTGGGCAGGAGTAGTATTGGAAGAAAGGGTTTCAGGAGGTTGGAGCTCTACTCAAGCGAGAGCTGCCTTGGAAACTCCAGTGCACAGAACTGCTGACATTTCGTGTGCTTGGGGGGTGCTGAACAGATCTATCCAAGATTCTCCCCAATCCCGAAAGAGACCTTGCACCACCTCTGGATGAAGATGTCATATGCGATACACTGGGCATCGACGGCTGAGTTTGTCCGCTCTGGCGTTCAGATAGCCCACCAGGTGTTGAACCATGAGGGAAATGCCCTGACGTTCCAGTCATGTCCAGAGGTACAGGGCCACCTGACATAGGGTCCATGACCCCGCCTGCCCATTTTTTGCAGTTCCACATGGCAATGATATCTGTGAACACCTGCATTAGCCTTCCCTTGATCAAAGGAAGAAAGGCTTTCAATGCCAGTCGAAGTGCCTGGAGCTCCACCAAATTGAAGTGGAGCCCTGACTCCTCCAGAGATCTCTGATCTCCACCTCTTCCAGGTGGCCGCCCCAGCCCAGGAGAGATACATCTGTCACTACAGTCAGCTAACCCTATCATGGATTGTCAGCCTCCACCGACGGTCTTTCATATTTCCCTCTGATATCTGGACCCAGTCACAGAGATTCAATTGACGCAGTACCCACAGGGACTTCAGGTCCCACTGCAGAGCCCGCATTTGCTAACGGGTATGTGTCACTGTTAGAAATGGGGGTCTCTAGTTGGCAATGGCTTGAACTTTTGTCCAAGTAGGGACCCTTCTTCCTAGTCAAGATAAGGGAGTTACACTCCTAAAATAACCCCTGCTCACCCCCTTGGTAGCTTGGCACGAGCAGTCAGGCTTATCCTAGAGGCAGTGTGTTAAGCATTTTCACATAACCAACAGTAATACAGTGTAAGCACTACAAAAGGACACCACACCAGTTTAGAAAAATATCCAATATTTTGATATACTTAAGACAAGACCAATACGATAAAAATCCACAATACAGTACTTACAAATCTTCAGTTATCAAAGTATCCTTGAAAAACAGTTCCTAGATGTCGATAGCTCCATCCGGGGCTATCACGGCGTCGTGAACAAACAAATCCAAACAGTTCTGGCTGACCACGTTGTCGCAGGTCAGCTACGGTGTCAGGAAGACCCGCAAACAGTACCTTTCAGAAATGCAGGTCGTCGATGACTTCTCGTTGTCCCACGCGTTGCAGGTCGATCTCCTCTCTGATGGAATCAGGAGTGTTGGCATCGGCAGTCGTCGGGTGCTGTGGTGCGAAGTGCAGCGGTGCGGCATGCAGTGCCCTCAGGTCGCGGTGCGAGCAGCGGCTCGGTGGCATCTTCAGATGGAGTCGTCGGTAAGACCAGGGTTGCGGTGTGAGATGAAGGCGGTGCTCGTCATGGTGCTGGCAGGTCACGGTGCAGCAGCGTCTTTGTCGTTGCTTAAAGCGCTGCCATCGTCTGGCGAACTGGAGTTGATGGCACCGGCGTCGGTAGGCCAAGGCTGCGATGCTGGATGAGGGCAGTGCATCGTGTAACCTTACGAGCGGTGCCCTCGAACCAGGGTGCAAGCAGCGGCATCGAGTCTGGCGTTGAGCGGCGTCGTTGGGGATACCAAGGCATCGTCGTGAAGTGAGGCGGTGCGGAGTGCGGTACCCACAGGTCGCGGTGCGAGCAGCAGCTCGGTGGCGGCATCAGCAGGCGGCATCAGTGAGACCAGGGTCGCAGTGCGGCGTTACGGTGGTGCTCTTTGCGGTGCCAAAGCTTCGGCATGAAGCGAGGCGGTGTGCAGTGTGGTGCCCACAGGTTGCGGTGCAAGCAGCGGCTCGGTGGCGGCGTCGACAGGCATCGTCGGTGAGACCAAGGTTGCGTTGCGGCGGTACCCTCTGCGGTGCCTTCAGGACACGGAGTCGGCAGCAGCGTCATGGAGGGCGTTGGGCTTGAAGTCTTTGCTGTTCCTGAGACTTCTTGAACAGGGGGCAAGCTCTACCTCAAGCCCTTGGAGACACTCACAACAGTAGATTGCAGAAAGTTCAGTTCCTTCACTGCCCAAGACAGAAGCAGCCACTGCAGCCCAACACAGCAAAGTACGCAGCAAAGTGGTAGTTTCTCCTCACAGCTTCTCCAGCTCTTCTTCTTGGCAGTCTTCTTGATCCCAGCGAGTCCTAAAGTTCTGTGGTCTAGGTCCCCCTATTTATCCTCAATTTCTCTTTGTTCTCTGAAGGCAGAGAGGCCTTTGCCTAGTCCAAACCAGTTCTGGTCAGTCCTGGAGCACTTTGTTGACAAGACTCCTTCTTTCCTTTCAAGGTGTAGGCCAGGGACATCAGGGCATGTCCTACCTTTCACATACAATGCACCCTGCCCACAGGGGTACCTTGGGCCTACCTTAGGGATGACTAACATGTAGAAAAGGGAAGGTTTACGGTCTGGCAAGTGTGTGCACTTGCCAAGTCGACATGTCAGCCCCCGGCTCCACACAGGCTCCGCAATGGCAGGCCGGAGTTACACTTTACAGGCTGTTTGCGTGGTTGGCACAATCCAGGGCTGCAGCCCACCAACAGCATTTGATTTATAGGCCCTGGCACTCGCAGTGCACTTTACTAGGGACTGACACATAAATCAAATAGGCCAATCATGGAACCACCAATCCATAACACAGTTTATGCAGGAGCACCTGCACTTTACCACTGGACAGCAGTGAGGAAAGTGTGTAGAATCATTACACCAGCAAAAACAGAGTCAAAAACGGGAGGTCAGAAAGCAAAAAGTCAGGGCAAATATGCCAAAAGATGCCAAGTCTAACACATGTCCCCTCCGGCTGAAAGTAGGGAGAACTACCCAACCTCCTGGGAGTTCTCTTCACTAAGGCAGAAGAACCTGGACAGACCATCTGCGTTGGCGTGTTCTGTGTCAGGGCCGATTTCCACTGTAAAGTCCATTCCCTGTAGGGAGATGGACCACCTCAGCAGTTTTGGATTCTCACCCCTCATTTGCATCAACCATCTGAGGGGCCTGTGGTCAGTCTGAACCCAGAAGTGAGTACCAAACAAGTATGGTCTCAGCTTCTTCAGCGCCCAGACCACAGCAAAAGCTTCCCTTTCTATGCCACTCCACCTCTGTTCCCTGGGGAGTAGTCTCCTGCTAAGGAAGACTACAGGCTGATCTAGGCCCTCTTTATTTAGTTGTGAGAGCACCGCTCCCACACCATGCTCTGAAGCGTCAGTCTGCACGACAAATTCTTTGGAGAAGTCAGGTGCCTTGAGCACGGGCGCCGTGCACATGGCTGCCTTCAGGGCATCAAAAGCTTTCTGGCTGGACTCAGTCCAGAGAACCTTCCTGGGCTGCTTCTTGGAAGTCAGCTCTGCTAAGGGGCAACGATGGTGCCATAGCCCTTAACAAATCTCCTATAGTAGTCGGTGAGATCTAAGAAGGCTCTCACTTCTGTCTGGGTCTTGCGGGGCTCCCGAGCCAGAATGGTGACAAACTTGGGTTGTAGGGGCGCCACCTTGCCGCTTCCTACCTGGTGTCCCAAGTACACCACAGAACCCTGCCCGATCTGGCACTTACAGGCCTTGATCATGAGGCCTGCACCTTGCAGAGCCCTCAACACTTTCTCGAGGTGCTGTAAATGTTTTTCCCAGCTGGAACTGAACACAGCAATCTCATCCAGGGAAATCCTCCAGTCCAGCCAACACCTGATTGAGCAACCTCTGAAAGGTGGCAGGGGCATTATTCAACCCAAAGGGCACCACCCGAAACTGGTAATGACCTTTCGGCGGTTGAGAATGCTGATCTCTCTTTGGCCCCATTGGTTAAAGCAATCTGCCAGTACCCAGACGTTAAATCAAATGTGCTGAGGAACCGGGCAGCTCCCAACCGATCAACAAGCTCATCAGCTCTGGGGATGGGGTGTGCGTCAGTCCTGGTGACGGCAGTGATCCCACGGTAGTCCACACAAAACTGGAGTTCTGGAGTGGCACCGGGTGCAGCAGCCTTTGGGACCAAGACCACTGGGCTGGCCCAAGGACTGTTGGAGGGCTCAATCACCCCTAACGCCAACATCTTAGAGACCTCCTCCGTGATGCTGGCCCTGACCCGGTCAGTCAGCCTGTAAATTTTGTGCTTTATAGGAGGGCTGTCACCAGTATCCACGTCATGGGTATACCAGTGAGTAACACCGGGGGTCAGAGAGAACAGTGGGGCGAACTGTCCCAACAACTGGCGACAGTCCCCCTGCTGCTCTTGAGTTAGTGTAGGGGAGAGGATCACACCCTCCACTGAACCATCATGCTCCTTGCTAAACAGGAGGTCAGGGAAAGGCTCACTCTCCTCTTCCACCCCATCATCTGTCGCCAAGAGCATACTCACTTCGGACCTCTCGAAGTGGGGCTTGAGGCGGTTCACATGAAGGACCCTCAAAGGGTACCTTGGAGTCTGCAAATCCACCAGGTAGGTGGCATTACTTTTGCGCTCCACCAACCTCATATGGCCCAGTCCACTTGTCCTGCAAGGCACAAGGTTCCACTGGGGCCATGACCCACACTTTTTGCCCAGGTTGAAATTTGACCAGAGTGGCATGCTGGTCATACCACCTCTTTATTTCTTCCTGGCTTGCTTCTAGGTTCGCCTGAGCGAGTTTCCTGAAGCGGGCAGTTTGGCTTCTGAAGGCCAGCATGTAACTAAACACATTCTGGGGAGTTTTCCTGGGAGCTGCCTCCCAGCCTTCCTTTACCAAACTCATAGGTCCTCTGACAGGGTGGCCATACAGGAGCTCAAAGGGGCTGTACCAAAGAGACTTTTGAGGTACCTCGCTGTATGCAAAGAGAAGGTATGGCAAGAGGATTTCCCACTTACACCTCATGGGTTCTGTTAGACCCTTGATCATGCCTTTCAAGGTCTGGTTGAATCTCTTCACCAGACCGTTTCTTTGTGGGTGGTAAGGAGTGGTGAACTTGTAGGTTACACCACACTCCTGCCACAGGGATGTCATATACTTGGATATGAAATTGGTCCCCCTGTCGGAAACCACCTCTCTGGGGAATCCCATGCGGGAAAAGATCCCCATTAACGCCCAGCCCACCACTGGCGCCATCGTTGTCCTGAGAGGGTGTAGTGAAGACAGGGTTTTGCCTGCACACTTTGCTATGTTAGCATAAGCGTTTTAGATGTTAACGTCATCTTGCCACTTTTCTGCTTTTGCACATGACACTACAGGTAGCTGTTATTATAAGTAAAACTGCTTGCTTGCTTTTTCGTCACATGAGAACAGTCTGTTTTTCACTTCCCTAGACGTGCACCGCGACCTTAGTCTGAACACTGTGTGCAGAAACCGTCAAGGTCAAATAACAATGTATGCTGTTGAATTCAGGTTGATCGGCCCACGCTCTAGACACAACAAGCACACAGCTGCAAATATCTGAAACTCGGGTGCCTTTATTATTGCATTGCATGCATGATGCTGGCACTCTTGGAGCAAACCTTTCCAGACACAGAGAGCAGTGCTGATCTTGTGATGTGATTCTCCTAAGCTGATCTTGGAGGTATGGAGTTCCCCATTCAAACCTAGAGACCTTCTATAATTATTATAAAACTAGATTATTAGCCAGGGGACGGTGGTACGCAAGGTATTATAGGACCTGTTTCCACTGTCATTATAATATGATTTCTCCCTTTGTTTTTTATGGAATTGTAACAATGCTGATGGTTTTATTTCTGATCATTTGTTTGCTTATGATAGCCAAAATACTGCATCTTAGAGCACGTATTTAAAAATAAACATTTTTAAACTTTTCCGTGTCTCTGATTACTCACGTTGTGGACTGATATGAGAATAACAACGAAAAGGTGTTCTTGATTCCCACCATTCCTGAGAGTATTCTAAGTCGCTTGTTCTGGGTTGTCTAATCATTGGTAGCTTCGATATAGTACGGAGAACGAATGAGACACTGATGCTAGTCGGATAGTGGTTCTAGGTACTGAGGTGAGTTTTTTGGTACACCACAATTCACTGAGGTCCTAGTTTCCTGCGCATAGTTCTGTGCATGAGCTGAATCCCTGCAACAAGGGATTGCCTCCGGGTACCAGGTGGCATGGTCCACCAAGACCTGTTGCCCAAGGCTGTCTTGGAATCCAGTGGCCCCACAATATCCATTCCTACCCTTTCAAAGGGTGTTCCAACAACCGGAAAAGGTTGGTGAGGAGCTTTGACCTTCCTCCCACTCTTACCACTTGCCTGGCAAGTTTGGCAAGACCTGCAGTGTGCATCTGACTGCCTTCGCAATATGGGGCCAAAAGAAGTGGGTGACAAGCCTGTCAAAGGTCTTGTCCTGCCCCAAATGTCCTGCCAAAGGCATGTCATGGGCCAAACCCAGTAGGAAGTTCCTGAAGCGCTGGGGTACCACAAGCACACGTGCTGACCCAGGCTCAGCAACCTTAGGCTCACTGTATAGGAGACCATTCTCCCAGTAGATCCGATGTGACCCGGACTGATTACCAGCTGCCTGGTCTGCAGCCTGCCGCCGCAGACTCTCCAGAGTAGGGCACTCGTTCTGCTCCCTGCAGAACTCCTCCCTGGTGGGCCCCCTTCTTGCTGCCAATGGGCAGCTCAGAGATGTCTCCGAATTCGGATACCTGCTCCACTGTAGGCACCGGGGCGGCCCCTCGAGGTCTGCCTCCTCCCGGTCCGTGGGAACTTCGGGAGCCGGTTTCCTGTGCCCCCTGCCCTTTCTCTTGGCAGGGACTTAGGCCATTGTTCCAAGCTCCAAGTCCTCTTGATCACCCTTTCTGGCTGCCATTGACCGAGTAGACACGCATGCCCACTCTGGCAACCCAAGCATCTCCAAGTGAGATCTGAGCTCAACATCCTTCCATAAGGAGTGCTCCAGGTCATTACCTAGCAGACAATCTACAGGCATGATAGGGCTCACAACAACCCTCAAAACCTGAGCCCCCCCCCCCCATTCAAAGGGAACCTGCACCACCATACACTGGTGCTCAGAGTTGTCTACAGCAACTACTTGTTGGAATGCCCCTGGGACTACCTGCTTCTCAGAGACCAGGTCACACTGGACTGAGGTCACACTGGCTCCAGTATCTCTGAGAGCCTCTACCCTTTTCACATTGATGGTCACCCAGGTGCTATATTTCTTTGTGTTAGGGGGCACCTGGTTTCCTGGGATCATCTCACTGTCCCCTAGTGAGACGAGGGTAATTTCTTCCGGGATCCCCACCCTCCTGTGGGCACCCCTCCTCCCCAAGCACTACACTAGCCAACACCTTGGACTGTCTACCGGTGGGTGGCTGTGTCCCCTTTGGGCACCTGGGGTCCCTCTTCAAGTGACCCACCTGATCACATGCAAAACACTTGCGGGCCGGTCTCAACAGGCTTTCCTGTAGAGACCCCTTTCTTCTTATCACCTGAGGGATGGGAACCTTTACCCTGGGTACTAGTTTGCGGCCCTTTAGAGAACTCCTGTGTTTTACCCTTGCCACCCCCACTTTTCTGCTGGGGACCCTGCCCACCTTTGGGTCTCCCCCCAACGTTTTCTTGTGGACCCGGGTACTCACCCAGCAGTCCGCCTCCATAGCAAGTTTCCTGGGGTCAGTCAGCTTACTATCAACTAGGTGCTGGCACAGATCTTCAAAACATAGACTAGACAAGTGCTTCCATGCAATCAAATTGTAGAGCCCCAGAAAATTTGTCACATTACTGCCCTTCACCCAGCCATCCAGCGACCTACAGAACATATCCACACATTCCAACCAAGTATTGATCTCAGACTTTTTACTGGACCTAAACTGATCCCTGTACTTTTCAGGAGTGAGTCCATACCTAGTGAGGAGAGCGTCTTTCATGTCAGCATAGGTGAGGTCGTGCCCCTTACCCAAAGCTATCATAGTATCCCTAGCTTCTTCTGGAAAGAGAGGCCACAACCCTGCCCCCGAGTTCCTCTCAGGGACCCCATTCATATGAATAGACGACTCGTACCCTTGAAACCACCTTTGTATGCCATCACTCTTTTTGTACTCTTTACCTACGTTCTTGGGGATGTGTCCAATCCTGTCAGTGTGTGCTGAAGTGTTGCTGCCACCATCTGAGCCGATTCTACTCTTTAGCTCCAGCTCCTTGATAATTCTCTCATGATCTAACATCATCTTCCTTTCGTCCATGGCTATTCTCGTCTTACATCTCACTTTCTATTCTGAGTTTCTCCAATTCAAACTTCCTTGCTTCGTGCCTGTCCTCCAGCTCCTCCGGGGACAAGCTACTGCTGCCTTGCCTGGAGGATCCCCCCCATCCAAAAGCACATCCACCCTAGGAACAGGCTCCTCCACCTCTCCATGGAGATCACCAGATTGCCCACTGGCATGTCTGGCTGCTACCCAGGCCCTCAGCGCCTTTTGTAGCTCATCCTTCCTGTTGAGGCCTCTGACCTGGACCTTCAGGTTTTTGCAAATCGATTTAACTCCTTGACATTGTAGGCTTCCAATCGATCCGCCTCAAAGGCAATTTCCATTGATGCCATAGATGATGCAATTGATTCAGGCATGTTGAAGTAGCAATTTCAAACTGGCAAGATCAAAACATAGGCCAAAAAGAACCTGCATGTGGTACGTAATGGTCTGCGATATGGTAGTAGTGCACACCAAGTCAAGTGCAAACACAAGTCCTATCCCACCGCTGACAACCAATGTCAGAAATGGGGGTCTCTAATTGGCAAGGGCTTGCACCTTTATCAAAGTGGGGACCCTTCCTTCTTGTCAGGAGAAGGGGTTTACACTCCTAAAATAACCCATGCTCACCCCCTTGGTTGCTTAGCACGAGCAGTCAGGCTTATCTTAGAGGCAGTGTGTAAAGCATTTGCACATAACCAGCAGTAATACGCTGTAAGCACTACAAAAGGACACCACACCAGTTCAGAAAAATATCCAATATTTTGACATACTTAAGACAAGACCAATATGATACAAATCCACAATACAGTACTTAAAAATCTTCAGTTATCAAAGTATCCTTGAAAAACAGTTCCTGGATGTCGATTGCTCCGTCCAGGGCTATCATGGCGTCGTGAACAAACAAATCCAAACAGTTCTGGCTGACCGCAGCGTCGCGGGTCAGCTACGGTGTCGGGAAGACCCGCAAACAGTACCTTTCAGAAATGCAGGTCGTCGATGACCTCTCGTTGTCCCACGCGTTGCAGGTCGATCTCCTCTCTGATGGAATCAAGAGCATTGGCATCGGCAGGCGTCTGGTGCTGCGGTGCGAAGTACAGCGGTGCGGCGTGCGGTGCCCTCAGGTGGCGGTGCAAGCAGCGGCTCGTGGCAGCATCAGATGGCGTCGTCGGTGAGACCAGGGTTGCGGTGTGAGATGCAAGCGGTGCTCGTCACGGTGCTGGCAAGTCACGGTGCAGCAGCAGCGTCATCGTTGCTTGAAGCGCTGTCGTCGGCTGATGAACTGGAGTCAATGGCACCGGCATTCGTAGGCCAAGGCTGCAGTGTGGGACGAGGGTGGTGCATCGTGTAACCTTACGAGTGGTGCCCTCGAACCACGGTGCAAGCAGCGGCGTTGAGTCCGGCGCGGAGCGGCGTCGAGTCTGGCGCGGAGCGGCGTCGTCGGGGATACCAAGGCATTGTCATGAAGCGAGGCGGTGCGAAGTGCAGTGCCCACAGGTCGCGGTGCGAGCAGCGGCTCAGTGGCGGCGTCAGCAGGCGTCGTCAGTGAGACCAGGTTCGCGGTGAGGCGTTGCGGTGGTGCTCTCTGTGGTGCCAAAGCTTCAGCGTGAAGCGAGGCGCTGCGGAGTGCGGTGCCCACAGGTTACGGTGCAAGCAGCGGCTCGGTGGCAGCGTCATCAGGTGTCGTCGATGAGACCAAGGTTGCGGTGCGGCATTGCGGCGGTGCCCTCTGCGGTGACTTCAGGACACGGAGTCGGCAGCGGCGTCGTGGACGGCGTCAGGCTTGAAGTCTTTGCTGTTCCTGAGACTTCTTGAACAGGGGGCAAGCTCTACCTCAAGCCCTTGGAGACACTCACAAAAGTAGATTGCAGAAAGTCCAGTTCCTTCACTGCCCAAGACAGAAGCAGTCACTGAAGCCCAACACAGCAAAGCACGCAGCAAAGTGCTAGTTCCTCCTCACAGCTTCTCCAGCTCTTCTTCTTGACAGTCTTCTTGATCCCACTGAGTTTAAAATTTCTGGGGTCTGGGTCCCCCTTTTTATCCTCAATTTCTCTTTGTTCTCTGAAGGCAGGGAGGCCTTTGCCTAGTCCAAACCAGTTCTGGTCAGTCCTGGAGCACTTTGTTGACAAGACTCCTTCTTTTCTTTCACAGTGTAGGCCAGGGACATCAGACACACCACAGGTGGTGGAGCCAGCATTGTGGAGGGAAGGCACAGCCCTATTCAGGTCCCAGGTGCAACCCCTCCCACTCATCTACATGTAGATCTTGCTATTCAGCCCTGTGCTGACTCACCCTGTCTCCTGGAATCCCCCCGCCCCTGTCACTCAAACTCCAGACAAGGAATACACAACCTAGCTGAGGCAGGCTTAACCTACTTTCTAAAAGTGGTATTTTCAAACACAGAATGTTAAAACCAACTTCACTAAAAGATGCATTTTATGATTCTAGGGTTCAGGCATACTAAACTCGATTTTCTACCACGTTCCCTGGGTCAGTTAGGATTATAGGATGTAATAATCAAACTGCCCATTCTGGCCTATGGGGAACAGGTAACCTTGCAATAGTGAAAAACGAAGTAGGGTGTAATTCACTATCAGGACATGCCACACACACCAGGGCATGTCCTACCCATCCCAGGTCCGGCAGCAGGGGTAGGTCTTCTAGCACGAGCGTCGAACGACGCAGGACCCACGTTGGAGTCCTTTTTACCCGCCGGAGACTGCTGCAAGATTGCCTTGCTAGTACAAGAGGTTACTTCTGAGCACCCCTTTGGTATGTAGGATCCACATACCTTCGTTGTAGATAGTTTAAGTTTTTTGATCCTGATGAATTGCCGTGACCAATTGCTGGCTATCTAGGCAAGAAACATGTTGATCTTCCTGAGTGTAGGGCATACACAACTAGCGTCATAACCACTAGTAGCTATACCCACCTCATTTTTTCATTTCTTTTAACTAGGCTGTTTACCACTTTAATAAATATATTTTTTAGTGGACAAACAGTACCTATTTTATCCTTTCACCACGTCTACACATTCTAGGGCCCCTTACCCCCACAGCACCCTTCGGCAGGAACAGAAGATCCCCGCTAAAGAGCCCCATTATTGGGAGCCCGTCAGGAATTGCAGCGCCGACCTGACGAGGGGCAGGCTCAAATGATGAAGCATGACACCTAGCTTGCTGGGTGTGTGAGGGCCCCAGTTCCAACAAAGGGTTTCCCCCTTCCGTGACACACGACAATCCCGCTGATACTATTACCTTTCTTTCTCTGACCAGAGGAACTTTGTACTCTTTTTGTATTATTAATACATGTCCTACCTTTCACATACAATGCACCCTGCCCACAGGGGTACCTTGGGCCTACCTTAGGGGTGACTAACATGTAGAAAAGGGAAGGTTTATGGTCTGGCAAGTGTGTGCACTTGCCAAGTTGACATGGCAGCCCCCGGCTGCACACAGGCTCCGCAATGGCAGGCCGGAGTTAAACTTTACGGGCTGTTTGCGTGGGTGGCACAATCCAGTGCTGCAGCCCACCAACAGCATTTGATTTATAGGCCCTGGCACTCGCAGTGCACTTTACTAGGGACTGACACATAAATCAAATAGACCAATCATGGAACCACCAATCCATAACACAGTTTATACAGGAGCACCTGCACTTTACCACTGGACAGCAGTGAGGAACGTGCGCAGAATCATTACACCAGCAAAAACAGACTCAAAAACGGGAGGTCAGAAAGGAAAAAGACTGGGGAAACACGCCAAAAGATGCCAAGTCTAGCAGTCACCAGTAGGAGGCAACAAGGAAAAACAACCTCAGAGTCCATCTCAGCATAATCCAGGATAGAGGCTGAAACATCAAATCCAAGCCTGAATATCCTGGACTCGCTGTGCAGGAGGATAGGCCAGAACCTGCACTGTGTCCAGAACTACTCCAATAAAGGGGAGTTTCTGACAAGGAGTTAGGTGTGGCTTCGGCACTTTTATAGTTCACTCCAGCCAGTGCAGAATGTCTGCCATAGTCAGGAAACCCAAAACGACTGCTTGGGGCGAGCCCGCCTTCAACAGTCAGTCATCGGAGTAAGGAAAGACTGGAATCCCTGACCACCACAGATGTGCTGTGACCTTAGCCATTACCTTGGTGAACACCCAAGAGGTGCTGGTAAGACCAAATGGGAGCACAGCAAACTGATAATGCTTGTGGCCCACCTTGAACTGCAGGTAACGCCTATGGGCAGGCAGGACAGGGAGGTGTAAATAGGCGTCTTGCAAGTCTAACGCTACCATCCAGTTTCCAGGTTCATGACAGACTGAACCTGAGTCAATGTGATCATTTTGAACTTCTTCAGAAGAAGTTGAGAGGGTGCAGGTCTAGAATAAGGCAGATGCCTCAGTCCTGTTTTCGGCACCAGAACGTGGCGGAAATAGCAACCACAGCCTATTTCTAATGCCGGCACCCTCTTGATGGCCCCAGTCGCCAAAAGAGCAAATACTTCCTGACAGACCAAGGAGAGATGGTCCTCCGTCAGCTGTTTGTAAGAAGGTAGCATAGGTTGGGGGCATTTCCAGAAAGGGTAAAGAGTAACCCCATTAGATAATTTGTAAATCCCACCTGTCCGATGTTATGAACTGCCAGTGGTGCAGGTAATGTCGAATTCTGCCTCCCACTCGGTCCCTGTACTGGTATAAGGGCAACCTAAGTAGGCGTTGCAACTGCTGGGAGGTGGCGAATGGGAAATAGCCTTTACACCGTGGCTCGAACCAGGCTGTGCCTTAACAGCGTGGTACGAACAACAAATGCATCTCTACAACACATTCCTATACCACGCAAGTCATTACAACGAATTGCCTTAGGGAAAGCGTTGTTGGATTGATGGTGGACTTTAAGTCCAACACTTTCCTTACTGTTGCACAGACTGGAGTAGGTTGGTAGGCATGAAGCGGACCCAGGCATAGGCTCCGCAGTGGAGCAAGGCATTGAGTGTTGTTCCCACTCCTCGTCCAAGGACTTGGTGAAATTGAAGACCACTTCGACTTTTTGGACTTCTTATGCTTGCAGGACTTTCCTGATGACTTGTATTGGAACGGCAATTGCCAAAAGCAGATCCGCAAGCGGTTCAGGGATCTTCCACCTCATGGGATCAGACGTCCTGGGGTCAACCAAGGCGGGCAGCAAGAAGCTTCAGGAAGCATTCCCACTGCACCTTTCGGATTCATGACATGGCAGTCCTAACAGGTCTTGCAGTTGTGGTTCAAAAGGAAAAGGCACTGTCTCTGACTCAGAAGACATGGTACTGGCTGACGTTAGAGTCGGCATTGGGTGATGCTTATCCAGCTCCGAATTAGAGTTGGGAATGATGATGGGGGTGGCACCAGGAACAGCGGCAGTGGAGCAGACTCTGAGGAAGGTCTCGGTCTTTCAGTATTAGCCGCTCCAGATCCAGCACCTATGCACCACAAGCAAACCAACTGTGTGTCTGTCATAGACATCTGCCTGTGACAGGCACCACCAGGTTTGAAACTCACTGATTTATTAGGGGACATCCCTAGTACAGCAGGAGAATATAGCTCAAAAATAACTTACTAAATGTAATAAAAAGGCTGTCAAAAATTGAGTGGGGTGCCTCTCACCGGATCTATGCTGACTGGCATGGAAATAAAAGAATTGATGTCAGTGCTCGGGTGGCACCTGGATAGGCACTGCCAACATCACTTCCGTCATGAATGATGCCGACGTGGAGCCGAAGGACACCATCTACTGTCACGCAGGGGTACTGCTCAAGATTTCCATTACCAGATCCTATCTGAATCCCGGGGATAATTTTAAAATAAGGAATCTCTAACTAGAAGTCTCTATGAGGTTGGGTATGTCCACCTGAGGACCATGGTAGGCCAGGACCAGGGCTCCAGTACTGCCATCCTTGCAGGAACCTAATCTGATCTCAACCAGTGGATGGGCATGTCTCTCTGCCATTTCACAGTTAGACATTGCTGTTCATGGGTTTGTCAGTTTTGGGCTTGGAATTACCAGGAGACTGGAATAATGTCACTACAGAACAATTCAAAACAGCTTGCAGGTTAACATCTGCCACTAAATGTGGGAGCAGTTGCAGGTACACTTGTGGGTAAATTAGTACAACTCCTCCATGTTTCAGAAAACAACAATTACCTCACAAAATAATTTTGTTAAAAAAGGTGTTGTTCGCTGGGTGCTAAGGATGTGTTGGACACTTGAACGCCAGTGCTGAGGATGTGCCAGCACATCCTAGCCCCCCCCCCCCCCAAACTAGGGAAGTGCTGGCGCTCCCCCACTGCGGGCCCCCACCTCATGACCCCAACAGGAATTACATTGGAAGCGCTTCTGATGCCACCCCTGACTCCTCCCCTGGCGATCTGATGACAACGTGCCGTCATCAAAACAGGGCAGAGATGCTCTGGAAGCGATTTGCCTCTTGTGCGTCCAAGAGGCAGGTATATTTTTCCTCCCAGGAGAGATCGGGAGGGTAGAGAGACACTTTTTCCCAGTTTCTCTCTGCAGTGCATTCCTACTGCGTGATCGCAACAGGAATGCACCCACTAGACACCAGGGATGTTTTTTGGTTGTGGGGAGTGGCTCCTTGGGCAAGGGTCACTCCCTATTATTTGCCACATGTTTTGCCTGTTGTCTGCCCCACCACCCCGGGCATACTGGCCATTTTCTTTCAGGCCAATATGTATGCAAGGTTGTTCCCTAATATTTGGGAGCATATTTTGGCCATTTTCTGCCCCCCTCCCAACCTGGGGCAGGTCGGCCATTTTGTAGACCAATCTACTCCCCAAGGGAGGCAGAAAACCACTTGACAACAAAAAGTAACATGGGTCAATGTTGGAGAGCAGCCCCTTGGGCAAGGGTCGCTCCTCATTTTTGATTTCCACCCTGCCTGGGACAGATCAGCCATTTTCTATGTCGGACACACCAGGAATTCATATAGATACATGTCGGGGAGCAGCCCCTTGCCAAAGGGTTGCTCCTCAAATATTTTACCATAGGTCTGGGCTGTTGTCTGACCCCCTGGGGGGTAGATCAGCCATTTTTTAGGTCAATGTGCCCCAAAGGGACTAGGGATTTTATTGAATATGTATGCAGGGTTACTCCCCAATATTTGGGATCATGTTTTGGCAATTTTAAGCCCCCCCCCCCCCAGGGGCAGATCTGCCCCCAAAGGAGGGAAGAAAACTACTAGACACCAGAAAATGTAACATTGATGAAAGTTGGGAAGCGGCCCCTTGGGCGAGGGTCACTCCTCATTTTTGGGCACCTTTTGGCTGTTTTCTGCCTGCCCTCCTCCCTGGATCAGATGAGCAATTTTCTATGTCCATCTGCCCCTGGGTGTGGGGGCAGAAACCAATAGACACCAGGGATATTATTATATATGTATGCTGGGGAGCAGCCCATTGGCAAAGGGTGCCCCCTAGTATTGTCCACACATGTCCTTTGTTTACTTCACCCCCGGGGGGAGAGCAGACTTTTCTTGGGCCAATCTACCCATGTTGGGGGGAAGGGCCAGAAAAACACTAGACACCATGGAATAAGTTTCTTTGTTTGGGTGCACTGGAGTTTGGCTGTCGGTCTGCGTGAACTGGTGTCTGGCTGGTGGTCTGCATCTACTATCGTTTGGCTGGTGGCAAGTGTGGACTGGTGTGTGGCTGGCGATTGACTGATGGTGTGTTTGAACTGGGGATTTTGCCGCTGTGTGTGTGACTAGCATATGAATGGTGGTGTGTGGGGGCTGATTTTTGGCAGGAGTTAGGGGTCACCTCTCTGGGGTGCAAATTTCTTGCCTTTGTTATGTGCCTCCCTTGGGGGGCAGATCTGACGTTTGTGATGCTGATTTGCCCCCAGGGGCACACTTCATAGTGTTTTATAATGTCAACTGTTTTATTTCTTGTCATTGTTTGCATTTGTGATCTTAACATTTTATTTCTCCTTTTCATTGTAGTGCAAAAAGCTTTTGATTTCCTTGGTGGCGACTCCTGCTTGCTGCTTCGGCACTGGTAGATCTGCATGTTGTGCAGTTGCATGTGTCTGGGAAGTAAACTCTTTGCAATATTTACTTAAAATGAATATTATTGCCCTGCTTGAATTTGTTTTTAACGGTTGTTATAATTGTAGCATATTTCTCTTATTATTATTTTTTTTCAAATTAACGTTTGGATTTGTGCAAAATCTATATTGTATTTTCTTGTGTGCAATTTTTTTCTCTTTTCTTCCTAGGGGGACCGTCCAGCACGTTTTAGGTTTGCTTTTTGAATCAGACTTTGAACATGGCTCTGAGACTGACTATGCATCTCAGGAAGACAACCAAGTTGAAGATTCTGTCAGTTTATTTCCTGTTCGAGAGGCATCATCTGATGAAGCAGCCACTATTAGTGCTGATGAAGTGCCTCTTTGAGAGGAAGTCAATGAAATGCTGGTACTGCAGCAAAAGCAAGCAGGACTGCAGCCATGGGCTGGAAGACTTCCCATTGGAAAAGCCGAGCCCTGGGTTGCCCCTAACATGGTACAGCCTGTTTTTCCTGCCTAAAGTGGTGTTCCAGGGTGCAGATTTGATACAGAGAACTTTTTTCCTATCAATTTCTTCCAACTAATTATTGATGTGTTTTTTCTAGGGATGGCTGAAATATTCCATTCCGCCCGGAGAATTTTACCTACTCGGCATTACTCTTGTAATGCGGAGCTCGGGCCATATTCCGGCAATCACTGCATGATGGAATTATTTCTAGCACAAGGCTCCAGAATGGCAAGTTGGCAAGCGAGATTTGGCATCCCTTAGTGTAATTTCCCATTGCTAGAAGGACATCTGGCAAGATTTTTCTACAGCAGGCAGTGGCGACTGTTCACGGTCAGAAAGCTGCTGCAGAGTAAAAAGAAAATCAACTCAAGTGGCAGCAAAGTCAACTTGATAGCCTGCAGTTTTTGGCTTACTGTGTGGTAACATTTGTGCTTACTTTTCAGAGCAGAATGCACTACCCATGCTAAATCATAGTGTGAGAAGCATGACATGCCTATTTCCGCCCATTGGCAGAACTCCACACGATCTCGCTAAGTCTTTGGAGTCAAGTTCTGTGAGATTTGCCCACCCCTAGTTTTTGGATGATATTGTTTAGCAGACTAAATTATATGCAGAATAGTTTTTGAGGGACACCGGAGCCACACTTAAGACCCACTCTAGAGCTACCCGGTGAATTCCCAACAAATCTCAATGAGATTAAGCAGTTCTGGGGTTTAACTTTCCTGATGGGATTGAACAGGAAGCCTACTAGTCCTTTGATGGCAACTGCTATATTTCCAGCAACTATGAGTCAAGATCAGCATTTGCTTCTGCAGCGAATGCTGCATTTTGTGGGTAATGCTACAGCATTGCCAAAAGATCAAGCTGTTATGACAGTCTCTAAGTTTCGGCCTGTCCTTGACCATTTAGAAGATTGTTTCTCAGAGATCTGTGTTCTAGGGAAAGCTATATCTGTGTATGAGTCTCTGGACTTGTTGAAGAGGTATTTGATTTCCAAACAATACATTCCCAGAAAGACAGCACGGTATTAAGCTGCATATGCTGTGTGAAAGTGCCACTGTATATGTATATCCATTTCAGGGTGTACGCTGGTGGGTATTCTTCAATTGACCCCACTGGTTGTCCTTCCCCTTTTGGAGTAAGTGAAACAATTGCGTGGGAACTTGCAAGAGCACTTTTTTCACAAAGGTCACCATTTATATGGGGGAAAGTTCTACACAGATGTGAAATTATTGAAAGAATGGTTCAGGGTGGGCACTGTGGAATGTGGCACAATCTGCTCTAACCATAAAGGTTACCTTAAAAGAGCTTGTGTGCAGAAAGAAAACAAACTTGAAAGGGAACAGAGTAGTGCTTTGCATTATAATAAACTTCTTGTTGTGAAATGTAAACACAAAAAAGATGTCCCCATGCTACACTGTGAGTGTTTGGGTTCAGGTTGCAGAAGTGTGCATTCTAGACTACAACAAGCACATGGGAAATGTTGATAGAGCAAATTAAAGGTTGGAGTTTTACAATGCTGCTCCTCTGAATCCAAGATGACTTTTGAACAGTTTCATCATTCTGTAATAGGCAGCCTTCTTGCAGCTGAACAGGCATGTGCTCCTAGAGTCAGAGTGGTGGAAGATGTGGCTGGATTGAAAGATCACCACTTTCCTGAATATATTCCTCAAACACCCATAAAGACTTTCCTTGATGAAGATGTAGAGTTTGTGTCCAAACAGGAGTACGAAAATAGTGTTGAACGTACTGCCCCAAATGTCCGCCTAATCCTTGCCTATGCGTGCCCACGTTTTAAATTGTACCATACACAACTAAAGTATTGGGAGAAACCATGACAGTGAAAGGGAACAGACTGTGGTAGGCCGGGCGCCGGGAAACCCTTTTGGGTAGCTGTTGCGCCTAGATATAAATTTAAATAATATAACATAACGGGACGCGGGATGCGTCTGGGCTCTGTTACGAGCGCGCTGATGAATCAGCTGGAAATCCTGTCCATTACGGCTGGGGAACGAGTGAAGCGTCCAGTTGCAGACCCTGCAACTGGACACCGCCTGGGTCCTCCCACCTCAATAATTTCCTCCTGCCCTCGTGCTCCACTTGCCAAACTTGCAGCTGTTCCATGATTGATTCCCGCGCTGGCAGTCCTTATGTGACTCTTGCAATCACTCTGGAGAACACTCTATAGACTACCATTACCTCTAATCTACTTTTGGACCCCTGACCGTCTTAATTCATTTGTTTTCTTGCAGTCCCCAGCACTATTATTGGAAATAAGTGACCATATGTCCTGATGATGACCAGAAATCATTCTGGTTGAAACGCCGTCGACTACCCAGCACAGAACGTTGGCGCTGTAGTGGTCAATTGACTTCACCCAATTTAGAAACCCTCATTGTATATAATTTCTTTTTACCACAATTTATTATACTTTATCGCCGTTCACGCTGTTTTCTCACATTGTGTCACTGAGCCATCACTTGCCACTAGCACGCCCAGTGCCCACTTGTGTGCTATGGTCACTATACACTTTAATTGTACAGTAGTGCGGTTATAACTACCTACAATAACAACAACTTTACCCCAATTCTCCTGTTGTGGTCTCTCTTCTTTTTTCCCCTTCTCTCCCAGTGCTTATGATGTGTACGACTTATTTATCTGCCTTTGCTAAGGTGAAATGTAGAACGTGTATGACAGTGGATCTCTCTCCAGTTGATCACCTGCTGGTGTTGTGGCTGGGATGTTTCCCATGAGCTCTTCTACTACTACAATAAATGTCACTCTTACACCTATACGTGATGTGGGATTATGGATAGCGGACTGCCTCATTTCACTGGCGACGAGGTTGGGATGCTATCAATAATCCAACATCAGGCGTAGGTGGTAAGGGCGAAGTTTACTGTAGTAGAATAGCTCATGGGAAAAATTACAGCCACCACACCAGCAGGAGAGAGACCCACTGTCATACACGTTCTACATTCCTCCTTAACATTCTATACAACAAGTCATGGCAGATACTGCCTGATCACAGATGGGCCCTAGAATGGCGCTGTATGTTGATGTGAGTGTTGTAATGTGCTAGACCCGTGGCTGGCAGTGTGAATAGTTTAGTGTGACACATAAAAGGTGTGTGAATGGCCTATAAAGTGGCTGGTGCCTTGTCGTGGCTTTACAGCTCATGAGCTGTGGGTGACTGGTCCAGTACTGAAAAGGTATAATTATCTCATTTATAGTGATTTTTGCATTTTAATTTTCGGGAAATCTTTTGTTAATAAAAAGTATATTTTGAACTTTTCACGCACCCTTGTGCGAAATCAATCCAGTATATGTGTGTTCTTGAGTAGTAGATCGTGGCACAGTGACGCTTGTATATTCTGCCTTTCTTTGACAGAGTGTACATTGTTTCTAAGGAAAATCTACCAACCCGATATTTTCATAAATTAGACATCAGGGGTACTCCAGTGTGGTGTGTCTTGCATGGATCCTGCATGGTTTTCTTACCCAGAAGCCTTTCCAATCGTCAAGAATAGGCTAAAACACAGTTCTTCTTCTTATTTCTGTAACTCAAAGTACTGGAATCTGTAGGAGGTGCATATTTCCTGCCACCAAGTGTTCCCAAAGGTCTCCTGATAAAAAATGGTACTTCACCTGTGTGGATGGGCCTAGTGCCTGCAAAAGGGCAGGGTCCAAGATGCAATGTGGCATCATCAACAAAAGGTTTTGGGGCCTGGGCTCGGCTGCCACACAGGTAACCTTTCAAACCCAGGCATTTCTGAAAACTAGACCCAGGGGAGTACAGGTGGTGTGCCTCTTGTGGATCCAATAAACTTTTCTCGCACACAATGCCCTGCAACCTCAAAATTTGCCTAAAATGCAGCAACTCCCCCTCAAACAGAAGACTGGGAGTCCGACTTAGACTGGTGAAAATGAATGGAGCAAGTGGTCCTTCAGAGCAAGGGCTGCCTGAAAAAGGTGGGAAGAAGTGTGGGGAAGCTGGCGCAACTATCGAGGGTACTGAATATGAGGGTCGAACCAGGGAGGGAAGGAGGGGCACTGTTGTTTAGATGTATTCTACACTGTGAACTACAAAATGTCATTGGCTGTAAAGGTTCCATTTCAAATGTATAACCTTGCTTTAGCTACTAACTGCTTTAATCGAAATGTATACTAAATTTTCGCTTCCTTGTCATTCCTGTACTTACTGCAAGCTGAGAGAGGTTTCAATAAAAAGTTTTAAAAAGAAGAATCTGAAGAAATCCACAAAATTCCTACTGTTCAGCTTTTCCCCCTCTTGTCCCGATACAAATGACACAGTTTTTCCATTTGAACTAAAATCCAACCCCTGGTGGGTCAACCAATCGAAGCACTCATCAGATCTTTGATGGTTACAACTATTGGCTGTCCTACCTCGTCCTGAAGAAGACCTGACGCGACTTCAATTGAATCACGCACTTTCTTGGTTCGAAACGTCGACGTGCCTACATAATCTTTCCACATTCTCTACAATCCATGTAATGGCAGAACCAAGTATGGATTTGAGATTCAATGAAATAGGGATTGATGTCTACTGAATGAACATTTTTTAAACATTTTGTACAACACTGTATATATGTTATTCACCCAAAGCACTTTGTCACTTCTAGATCACCTTTTCACTGATTAGTTTGTTTGCACCGCCCTTTTAAAAATCTACAAATAAAAATTGTTTTTTTTTGTAACAGCCTGACTAAGATATAATCCCAATTGTATACCAGAAAAATGAATTAATTTACGAATACAATTGATATTTATTACATCAATCTAGGTGTGTTTACTTCTTTTCTATTTATTTATAAATGCTGTTAAAGTAATTATCTAACTCCCGACAGAACCTACCTTACCTTTGATTTCAGAAACCCAGGTTCTGAGGGTCACTGAGTAACCCATTATACTTAATGAAGGCCAGATATAGAAGCAAGACTAGAGGTTTTAGTTCTAGTCCTATCTTTATGGCAGACCTGTCCCGGTTTTCGCATCTCAAAATCTGGTCACCCTACCCCTTGCTGAATGCAGAATTTTCACTACTTTTCAGAAATCTATAGCTCGCTGGGATCACCCGTGGGTTTCACCACAAACTGGAGGTAGGTTGAAAGCACACAAAATTGGAACATGCTACTCTTTGAAAAATGCAAAAACTGTGGTAAAATTTTAGGTAACTTGATTCAGCTCTGCAAGTTCCTGAAAGCTGTGAAATAGCCAAGAAAACCTTTAGCTGTTGCCATTTTTAGGAAAAAAAGACACTTTGGTGTAGAGCATTTTTTTCATGTTTTCCCCCCAAAACTGAAAATGTAGCTTTATTTTGCCTATTTTTTAAACACAGGGCACCTTTAAAATCCCAGGATGTTAGGAAAAAAGGGCACAACTCTGGTGTGGATACCTCATGTGGAAAAAGTTATGGATACCTAAGCACAATCTAACTCAAATAGCTAAAAAAAAAAAAAAAGGGCTTAGCATTCCAGGAAGAAAAGGCTTAACAGCCATGGGGTCAAAGGTCTAGTTATGCAGCACTCTCTTAAGTACCCATATATGCTGGCCATGAAGAAAAAGGAGGTACGAGAATAAAAGATGTGTTTCATAATATTTGCTTATAGAGCCAGATTAACATTCCTATGGTGACTATACTTTGTAGCAAATAAAATGGTTACTTGCTTGTAGGAGACTTTTTTTGGATTCATATGATGAAATTCATTCGGTCTTTTTTCTTTTTCTTGGGTGTCTACCAGCCAGTCGGCCACCCTTCCCCTATGCCATCAGGCGCATTACTGAAACACAGTGCGGGGGAGACAGCTTGACATTCTTTTTCCTACCCTTTGGTGACCTAATGTATCTTTAAGGCTTTATAAAAGTGTGTTTCCGGTTTCTCCATCTCATTTGCAAGCTGTACTTCTTGCAGAGGAGGTGGGAGGATCTGATGTGAATCTAGAAAAGTCTTCATGCTGCAAAACTACTCCTAAAGGTGTCTCACCATTTTGATTTGTAGTGTGAACCCCTTCTGGATTCACTGATTATCAAGCGGTATTCCCATCCCATCTGTGAGGTTAGGTTAAAGTGAGAGTGTTTTTGCAAACAAGTGTCTTAAAACTTTCTGTCCTAGTTGCCCTTCCCCGTTTACTTGGCTATCTAAACATAAGTGTTTTGAGAAGGTGAGGACTGATGGCCATGTTAATGACGTATAAATATAATTTCTGAATATATTGGCTATAAAAGGCTAGAGAAGCTTCTTTTTCAGGTCGAGCCTAGACAGTGTTCGCACTGTCTCTTCGAGAAATGTTGTTTGTACTTTGTGTGCTTATAGCCCACCCATTGCTTTTCATTTGTTTATTTCAGTGTCCTTTACAAATCCTTGCTTTCAAGTGCTTAATCTTCCTATTTGTCCCTTCTTTTCATCAGTTGCTCACTCCCACAGAGTAGCGCTCCACTACTTGCAGCCTTCCACTTGTCCCACCTTAGTTACTGGCTCAGGAACTACTTTTTAAATTCTGAATGAGTAGTAAACACATGCGCTGGTGTTTTGTGTCCCTTGATATAAGCAGCGCCCGCTTCACGGCCGTCACACTTCATCTTTCAGCAGGGCAGTCGCTTCAGATGGGCGCATGCTTTTTTACCAGCACGCAATTTCTTTGGTATCTGGAGCATACTTGCCAACCTTTGGCAACAACTGTGAGGCAGGTTTGAGAAAATGAAGCTGTAGAAATTAATTTTCCCATTCGCTTGTACTTGAGTAATGGTTGTTTTCCACATGAGAAAGTTACAACTTGTATGCTTTTACTATTATTGTTAATAGTAAAATAGTCTCCCGCTTACATCAGAAATTTTGTCATGCATGCTGTAGAACCCCATGCATAGTTGCTATTGTAATGTTCATTGTATTCGTATGACCGAAGTCAGTCTTCCGTTTACTCCCTTCTTTTTTTTTTGCTGTGAACTCGTTTTCTATGTCTATGTCCATTGTGAGGATGTGTGAGTCTTCTGTCCACGCAATGTCTGCCAGTTGTGTCAGGCAGTTCACACATTAACGCTCATCTGTGTGCGGTGCCATTAACTCCAGCTCATAGGGGCTGTAGTTGGGCCGAGACCCTATGTCACCAGCTGTAGAGCCAGAGCGGCAGCCGGGTCTGGTATTGCAGAACAGGTGAGGGGTGAATGGGTGTTGTCAACCGCCAGATGGACCTATATGGATTTTATATTCATAAGACGAGTGCGCTTCTTCTGTAAACGGGGGCGTTAATGTCCCCAGAAAGGACCCATTAGAGCACCTTAAAAAAAAAGAAAAAATTAAAAAAGGGGGTGTGGGGGGTCAGTGGGTTTATACCAGACTATACTGCATTCTTGGTATGCTGGTTCTGTGTATGTCTGCTTGTTCTGTTAGTCAGGGCTCCTGGTTAGATTTCTGGATTTGAGCACCCAGAAAATAATTCCTACTGGTTCAGCATCAGGACAGAAGGCAAGCTTATGAAAAACCTAGCTTGGCTGCATCAGAATCTTTGCTGTTATTTCTCTCATTTATCAGATTCTCTTGTTGTGAGGTTTGGACCATCATATAACCTCATTTAAGAGATGGTGCTCTTTGATGAATTCAATATACATCACATTTTGTTATGAGTTAAATAATCAGTAAGGTACATTAATACAATAGTAACTGATTGTACAGCTTTGCCGTGAAGAAGCCATCGATTTGTGAAACGTGTTGGTTGTTACAATGGTGTTAAGATTTATGCTCTGATGAAAATATTGTGACAAACGCCTTATTGATTTATATATTGTTTTGTTTGTTTTCTCTAAGAAACTTGTATTTGCAAAGGTATGGGCACATAAAAGTACACCTGTATATAACAATACACCAGTAGGGTAAGCAGTGATCTGGGAGTACAGCTCCGAGACATAATTTATTTCACCCATCTAAAAAATAATTCATATTTTGACATGGTTACACTAGTCCAATTTTCATTCTTTCCTGATCTATTTTTGGCATTCATGTTCTGGTTCTATGAATTTCTGGTTGCTCTGTGTTCTTCAGGTCTCCTGTTCTAAATTCTAGCTATGTGCCCCCGGAAATATTTCGTACTGGTTTGGTGTCAGGTCGGAAAGCAAGCATATGATAAACCTGAAGTTGTCATGTCATAGCCAGATGCTGCCATTGACCACACATAGGCAAGGTCTCCCACGAATAAAGTTCTTAAATATAAACATGCATTTTCTAGTGTATAGACAAGGTCTCTCACGAATAAAGTTCTTAAATATAAACATGTATTTTCTAGTGAAAATTCAAAACATTGTGAAATACTTAATACTAAAATTGTCCCTTAGCATTCTTCTGGGACACCAGGATTTTTAAATTTTACACAGCCCCGTACTTGAAGTTTAGCCCTCATGGCTGTTATTGCCCTTTGATAGATGCCCCAGGATTCTATGTTAACAAGGCTGTGTTTATCTCAAATGCATGTACAGTTTGACACTTTGTGTCATACCTTGAGGTTTTGAGTATTTTACGATGCGATATCTTAGCATCCATCCTTTTGAAGGGCACTCTGGATTTTGAGATTATCTACTGGCGGTCGCCAGAAGATAGTTATAGTTAGGACCTAGTTTCCATAGGAAAAACATTTTTTGTTTTCCCAATAACCTTGGCGCTGGTTGACAAATCTTCGCGAAATTATCAAAACTCATGGGGCACTCCGGGCAGCTCCCATCTAGAAAGATTTGGGGTGATTCGGCAAGCGGGTGCCGAGAAAAAAGAGGGGTCCCAAAACGTGTTTTCTCCATGTTAATTTCCATACGTTCCATAGGCTAAATGTATCCGGTGATCGGCCGCTCATTTGTCGGCGGAGCTCTGGCCGATCTCATTACTACGGAGTGATCCTATTGGAGCTATTCTTCAAATATGAAGACGCTGATATATCTGGACTGTGCGGACGTCCCACTCTGCTCATTTAGGTTTGGAGCCATTTATTAAAAGGAAGGTTAACGCTCCCGGACGCAGCGAGGGGAGACTACAGCTCCCGTGAGCCACTGCGCCCCTGACGACTTCCGCCACCAGCGCGCCCGGAGGCGCTTTAAAAACAGCAACTCCCTCGGTGGAGCGGGGGATTTCTCTTGCCACGTACCGCTGCATTCATACCTACCAGTAGCAGGCCAGCATACCGGGGTGCCCACGCTGTGTGTCTCCCTCGCCGCAGGTTAACGCTCCCGGACGCAGCGAGGGGAGACCACAGCTCCCGTGAGCCACTGCGCCCCTGACTACTTCCGCCACCAGCGTGCCCGGAGGCGTTTTAAAAACAGCAGCTCCCTCGGTGGAGCGGGGGATTTCTCTTGCCACGTAACGCTGCATTCATACCTACCAGTAGCAGGCCAGCATACCGGGGTGCCCACGCTGTGTGTCTCCCTCGCCGCAGGTTAACGCTCCCGGACGCAGCGAGGGGAGACTACAGCTCCTGTGAGCCACTGCGCCCCTGAAGACTTCCGCCACCAGCGCGCCCGGAGGCGCTTTAAAAACAGCAGCTCCATCAGCGTCGCGGGACGCGCGTGGGCAGCGCCGGGCAGAGCCCGGGCAGAGGGCGGGCCGTCTGTGGCCGTCCGGGGCTGGACTGGGCTGGGCTGGGCCACCCCCCTTACATTGGTAAGATTGACCTGTTGTTTGGGGTTCGTCTGTGAACATTGGGATCTCGAGGCACTGCCTTCTTGGGACTATTGTTGAACTGGTTGTTGTGAGAAGTGTATTCAGGACTTTGACTCGAGAAGGTTATGGCAAAAAATAACAGTAAGGGCTCTGTTACAGGGGGGTCTGGGACATTAGATGCCTACTTAAAAAAAGCCGAAAATGCCGTGTCTAGGCAAATAGCAATGGTGGAAAGGAGGTTATCTTTAGAGCCTTTACCCCAGCTTAACTTGGAGTTACAACCTGGCGATCCTCCCATAGGCTTCGGTGTTGAGCAAGCCATACCTTTTCTATCGTCGGCCCTTGTTCTAGAATCTAGTCCTGTTATCACGCCCCTATTCCTAATGTGCCAACTCCCCCCTTTTCTCCTCCAGTTACACGTACTAGGCAGTTAAAGATTCCTCCTGTTGCCCTTGTCAAAACTTCTAAAGGAAAGAGAAAAGCTAATAATGCCCCTAAAGGAAGTCGACAACAAGCTAAGTTACCCAGGCTTAAAGATTCTGTACTTGGGTTGGATTGTCAGGAAAGCAGTGTTGTGGGACAGCAAATGGGGAATAAGGGCAATGGATGTTATGAGTGCACTGTCCAAGGGGAAGTTGTCACAAGGGGGGATAAGTCAGAGGATTTGATTAAGCTTATGGAAGAGCGACTGAGAGCTATTATATCGCCAGTCATGGATCGACTCAATAAGATAAACGATAGACTTGTTCTGATCGAATCTCATATAGCGGGTCAGAACGTATCATCGCTGAGGCAAAATACACCTGAACTCCGCTCTCTTAATGTAGTTACTTCTAGAGTTTCGGAGTTGGTTGAGTCTATGACGGCCCCTGTTGTTGGTAATATAAACCCACCACCATTGGTTTTGGGATCTACCCATGGTATTAATGCTGGGATGAGGAGGCTGATTGGAAACCCAAGTCCACCGGTGGAGAGCATACGAAAAGAATTCCCTTTGCATCTGCCGCCGGAGGCTTGTCCATACACTGTTATATTAGCTAATGTCCCGAAAACTTCTGATGGCAGGGAAGAGCATTGGTCTTCATTAAAAAATAAAGCCCTTCATTATTTGGCGGGTAAAACTGTTTTGGGGAGTCGCCTCTATGAATGTTTTAAAATGGTTAGAAAGGTCTCTTGGGTGGGGAAGTCTAATAAGTCGTTAAATGGTGACTGTGTCGTAGTGAATTTTAGCTCTCCTGACATAGTAGACCTTATTTTGAGGCAGGGTCGAGCAGAATACATCAGGATTTTGTCAACGTTCTCCCGTTGGGTTTCTTTTACCCACCTCACAGTCAAGGGCCGGTAAGACCTGGAGAGCAGATTTCTCAGTTCATCCCTGCTAGCAAATCCCTGGCCTTAAGTAATAGATTTGAGGCCCTTAGTTCTTTAGATGTCAATGACTGACTTAGTCCGGTTAGCACTCACACTTTTAAGGATGTCACTAGCGTAGTCCCATCTATACACCTTGGCCCTCTATTTTCTAGGGAGTCTACTATGGCACACAGGGCGAATTGTGGGGACTTGATAGATACTTTTTTATCCCCTCCGGCCGTTAATGAGTTAGGAATTAATCAGAGGAACTCCGACGATGTTTCGCCAGATGGGAGTAGTATAGTTCCCACTGACGTTACCGGTAACTTGAGCGTTGTAGTGCCCGTTGATAGTGAGGAAGTTGACTCTCATTCCCTTCCACCTAATTCAGTGAACATCTTAACACAAGAGGCAGGTTGTGTGGGGGGTTCTTTAGTAATGGATAAAATTACCACACTCTCATGGAACATAGCGGGTTTAAGTTCTAAAAGAGACGATAAAAAATGGAGGGATTTTCTTTCCACCTTCCATATTATTGCCCTCCAAGAAACATGGGAGGCGAATGACCCCTATTATCTGGATGGGTATCAGTCTTTTATCAAATACACTGTCCCTTCCGCTATGGGGAGAGCTCGAGGGGGCCTTTTGTTACTATTTAGTTTAAAGTTATTGTATAAAGCAGAACTGATAGTGACAAATTCCTTACACATTTTGGCAGTAAAACTTGAAGGCCCCAATTTGCCCTCTTTTTTAGTGGTACATTTTTATAATTCATTTGCCAGGTCTGATGAAGTAGAACACCTGAAAGCATTGTTCATATTCTTGGACGAGTATGATGCAAAGAATGTCACACCTTATTTTCTTTTGCTTTTTGGCGATTTTAACATTCACGTATGTCATCTTAATTGTTACGGTTTTAGTAATCATGACTTTTGCCGCCAAGAGGCTATTCATTTAGAACACTCTAAGGGTGGGATATATCTGGAGAGTATCATTTCTGCCCTTCATTTATATTCCCCGACTCAAGATTCTTTGTTTTGTGTTCCTACGTTCACTGGTCAGGGTCATTATAGTACGATTGACTATATCTTTATACCTTATCCTCTGAGGGACTTAATAGGTTCCTTTTGCGTTATACAAAACCTCCTAAGCGATCATAATCCGCTTACGATGGAAATCAAAGTAAATGCCTTGACAAAGGAAATCTCACTGCCTTTGATATCCAATACAAATTTAGTTTCTACTAGCCAGGGTAGACGCCTGAGATGGGATGTTATTACTCCGGCTGAATTCATTGACAACTTATATAATAATAATAACGAGGATTTCAGTCTATGTCTGTCGTCTGAGGCGCTACCAATGGAAGTTCTTAGTGCCTTCGATAGGATAACTAAACAAGTTGTGGGTGATCTCTCCACTCATGGGAGACCAAGGCCCAAGAAATTTAAAAGTGGGTTTGATCACGCTTGTTCTAGTGCTCATTTTTCTCTTATGTCGGCACTGAAAGAAAGTGACAAAGATTTAAAGAAGATTGCAGAGGCTAGGTCGTACAAAAAAAATCAATTAAGGACAGGAAAACCCAGTTAAGAAATCTGGCATGGGATGAACTCTCAGACGCTAGTGTTCTGACAAATAGTACCCAGTTCTGGAAGGTGATTAATAGCCCACTTTTCAATGAGCTGGAGAACACCAATAAGGATTGTCTCATCCCACCAGAGAGATGGGTGGCCCACTTTAGTGGTCTTTATTCGGAAATTCATGATCCTGACCCAGTGAACTATGCGGATAGTAACTTAGCCTCAAAAATTCTTTTTAATGAAGAAGAAGTTCTGAAGGCCATTAATACAAATGGCAAAAGGCAAAGCCCCAGGCCCGGATGGCGTTCCGGCGGACCTTTATCGGGCTGACCCAGGGTTTTGGGCAAAACTTTTAACTATCGTTTTTAACGCTGCCTCTAAGGCTGGTGCCCCTAAATCATGGGGCAAAGCTGTTATCGTTCCATTATTTAAAAAAGGGTCAAGAGAAGACCCGGCATGTTACGGGCCTATTTCTCTTTTGGATTCCGCCATGAAAATAATGCGTAAAGTTGTCCTAGCTCGTCTAACAAATTGGTTGGAAGATAAATCTATAATTTCCAACCTACAATACGGGTTTAGACAAGGAAAGGGTACAGTGGGTCAATGCCTTAATTTGCACCTTATTATCGGGAAATACACGGTCGCGAAGCAGGGGGACCTTCATTTAGCATTCATGGATTTGTCCACTGCTTTCGACCTTGTTAACCGTCAAAAATTATGGGCTTTATTAGCTGTTTTGGGGCTTGACCCAGTATTGATATCCTTTCTGGCCGTCATTCACGAGGACACTACCGCTGTCGTCCGCTACAGTAAAGACGGGAGTTTATCAGAGGCTCGGCAGGTAAAGCGTGGGGTTAGACAGGGATGTATTCTTGCCCCCCTGCTTTTTTCGCTTTACATTAATAATCTGGGTGAGGTTTTAAGTTCGTTTAGTAAAGATATCCCTAGAGCCGGCTTAAAATTAATTCCCGCGTTATTATATGCTGACGACACTGTTTTATTGGCGAGAACCGCGAGAGGTTTGCAAGCGCTTTTAAACGGATTTAATGATTTTATGGTCTCTTTAGACTTATTGATAAATTTTTAAAAATCACATTCCATGTCAATAGGTGCTGGGAGGGCTAAAAGGGTTAAATTCTACTGCAATGGGCAGGAACTTACAAAAGTGCAGTCCTTCCCATACTTGGGGATTTTATTCGATGACAGAAGTTCTTGGGTCATGCAACGCACCCAGAAAAAGAACATTCTTGCTAGAGCCCAGTGGCGGCTGGTGACATTTGAAAGTGGTAGGGCGGAAATCCAGGCAACTTTTGTGTCGATGTATGTTAGTTAGCAAACCTTGACTGAGACAAAAACTGACAACAAACATGCAAAATAAATAAACGAGTGAAGATCTATGAAAAGTGAAATTAAACTCAAGGGTGACAAATTGGTATCATTTTCAAACGCTTTGCAGCCCTTTGCATATAATGATCTTTTTGAGCAAGACAACATAATGTGCTAACCTGAAAGGCAGGTCAACGGCCTTTTTTGTAGTTTTTATACAGCGCAAACTTGGTCAAGGGGCATCGGAGGGCTTATGCAGTCGTGGCTGGCAAAACAGGGGGGTGGGGGTAATCTATAAGTGATGTCATGCACAAACATATGTCCCTTTCTAAGCACTGTAGTGATGGTAGGCGCTATCCTGTAAACACTTCTGGCACTATAAATATACAGTGAATTCAGACATATGTAAATGCACTTGTGCAATCACACTACATCGCTTGTGCTACGACACCCAGTTTATACAACGGAATGAATACACACACACATAAACGTACCAGTGCATAGGTCCCCTATCACAACCCACCCCGTGAGATAAAGCCCCAGATTGAGCCTAATTGCCCCATCACAAGCAGCGCGTGTGAAATCATAAACACACCTGTCCCTTCAAACACACTCCTGACACACTGAGGCCAGTCTTGTGAAATGTCACGATCCCGCCGTCTTCGTCATCCCATGCATACCGGTGCTGCCATAAACACATTCCAGTGCCGCACAAATAACCACCATAAATCCGATTAATGGATTTAATCACCTGCTGTCTCTTCATCTCTGTGCTCCGTCCTCCCACCCACCACAGCTGCGTCCAAGACAAACAGGTAGCAGTTGCTGTGCCAGTTGCAAAAAAAGTTCTAAATGTAAAAAGAAGAGCTGAGCTGAAACCCCACACCCACGTGCATTGACTATCTTTCGTGTGCGTCGTCTCCCAAGGTTTGTTTGTGAACATCACACACTACAGAGCCTTTACAGATCGCCATCAGTGTGAACGCTTAAAGTGCCATTGGTACAAGTGGTGAAAGCCGCCTCCTTCAGTCGCGGCTTACAATACTCGATGTGGGGGTGGACTCGGGTGGGGACAGGGGGAGTTTTAAATTAAAATAAAATAAAAACTTACCTGACCGGCCTCTGCTCCTGGGCCGGAGTCCAGCGTTGGCGCTCTTCAGTTTGTGAACAGGAGCAGCAGCGTCACAGGACTCCCGCCCTGCGTTCTTCAATTCCGGCTGGCTGCAGCTCTCCTCGCGTCATCGGACACGCAGCCTCCCTCCCTCCCCTCCTCCAATCAGAACTCTCCAGGCGAATCTCAGCGCGCCCCACCTGGGCCATTTTCTCCATGCAGCAGCCTACATAGAGAGAAGGGAGAGTGGGCGGTCCTGCTCAAGGGTAGGGGGGGGAGTGGCTTGCCCAGTGTTGTGCATACGGACTGTTTGATCAGCCCCAGGGCCGGCCAAACAGTCCCTATGCACAACAGTGGGCAAGCCACTCCCCCCTGCCCTCAACCAGAACCGCCCACCCGCAACCAGGCACTTATGCTTTCTCGCAGTGCGAGAAGGCAGAAACATAAATGGTAGTTATTACCATTTATGTTTCTGCCTTCTCGCACTGCGGGAAAGCAGGGGGGCGGCGCCCAAACGCCCCTATGGAGGAGCCGCCACTGCTAGAGCCACAGGAGCGTTGTTGGGCTTTGCAAAACGTCTGGGGTGTAAACCACTACCTGCACTCATGAAAATCTACAGAGCGAAGTGTGTATCCATGGCCCTATATGGTAGTGAGGTATGGGGTTATAAGGCCTCGCCAGAAATCCAAACAGTGGAAAATACCTTTTTTCGCAAACTGCTGTCCCTTCCTCCTTCTGCACCAATTTTTAATATACATGAAGATCTGGGGGCGGGTTATCTCACTGATGAAATCTCTGTGGCGCCGTTACTAGGGTGGCTTAGAGTGTGGGCCCAGCAACCCCCGAATTTAAGCCAACTTATTGTCCAAGATTGTTTGTCCCTTGATGAAGCTATGTCTATCCCTTGGTTTCGATACATCAAAAATAACCTGAAGTCTCTCAGATGTCCTGAATTGTTTGACAGGCCATGTGCATTGAGTAAAACGAAAATAAAGGCCTTCAAGAGCCAATTCTTGAGCAAAGCCATGTCACTGAGGGAAGAAGAACTGGGAAAGCCGGCAGTTAGGAGGTTTGTCATGCTAAGTACAGGTAGTGGGTGGGATTCAGCTTTACCTGACCTTTATAAACAAACCATTCCATCTGTTTTTGTTAATAAGGTTTAAGCATGGCATGCTTCCCTGGCTTTTGGCTTACCCGAAGGGTTTTTTCAAAGAGGGAACCCTGGGGCCTTGCCCCTTTGATAATACCTCTGATCAAAATATGTTGCACATGGTTTTCTTTTGTAAATTTTACTCTTTACTCCGAAAAAAATATATTGTGCCTATCCTTAAGAATTATAACTTTGTACAAGTGAGGCCTGCACTGGTCTATCTGCAAATGCTTGAGACTCCGTTGGTATGTTTTGGAGTAGCCAGGTTCATTACAGGGGCTATTAGGCGCAGAAAAAGGGCTCTATCTCATTAGTAATTCTCGCCAGGTCCTAGGAGCATTGTTTTTTAACTGTGGTACATGGAATGTTAAAATAGAAATGGTTTTGTGGATTCGTAATTAATTAGATTTATTTAAATTGACATACTTTTATAGTGTTTGGTGCCAATGTATTGTATTATATCTTTTGTGAATTTCTTGTACCTGCCCGTACCATGAATTATTGTATTGTGCTTTGATGGTTTTAAATTTTAACCGAATAAAGCAAATTTCTGACTCTGACTCATAGGAAACTTTAGACACAGCTACAGCCCGAACTGCTGAACGGAATTACACCAAATTTGGCAAAAAGGTAGCCCTTGGTTCAGAAAGAGACCTTATTGAATTTTATTTAAACCTGTGTCAAACACAGGTTTCTGGGGTAGATGCTTTAATGCAGTGAGCAGGCTAACCCCGCTTGCAGTGAGTGAACTCGAGCAGCATCTGTGCTATGGATACAGAGTCGCACACACATGACTTTTTCCATCCTTGTGTGTTCCATACAGCGAGTACTCACTACCGGAGTCAATTCTGAGCACGTGGAAACCAAGTCATTGATTAGTTAATCCCGCTGGTAAATAACGGCCTGACATGTAAACTTTCATCCCAGCTAAGTAACAGCCCTCCCTATATGCGTGTGGTCCTGGGCAAAATCGTATCTTTTTGTGCCTCTTAGGTTCCTCCAGCTGTAAACATAAAGAGCCCTTGGAAATGGACCGAGTGCCTAACATTCAGCGCTATACAAATCAGAATGATAATGCAAAGCTCCCCGTTAAGCCTGGAAGCATCCATTTCGTGATCTGACTTGACTTGAACGGAAGTTGCCCGGCGTTAACTATAGAGGGGGCTGGGAATCCCACACTGGCTGTCTTCACTGGGCTGCGGGGGCACTGGTAGGGATGGAGGGGCGTCCTTAATTGCTGCCTGCAGTGCAGCACACTAGTCAATGAAACATAACATAGGATCTGGATAGTAAATTATCCGTCAATTAATTACAATTCTAATTTGCACGCCTCTCTCAATTGCTGTCGAGTCAGTGGTATGTGAGGCACCCCGGAAAGTTGTGTTACAGTGTTGATTATTTATTTTAGGCAACTAACAAAGGAAATAGTTGTGGCTTGTTGTAAGTGTAATGTTAGTTGTATATCTCGATACAATGACAGAAACAGCAAAATACCAGTCGGGCGCAGGGTGCAACACCCATTGGGCTCAGTAGGCTTGAGCTCCCCCCGTAGTGCGTGTCAGCCCGGGCTGAGTTCCCGGGCACACACACAGACAGTTCTTGAGCTGCCAGCTGCACCAGAGTACTTCACAGGTCTTTAAAAGACCATTGACTCACCCCTTCTTAGAGCCCCTGCATCTCCAGTTTGCCTATGGCTGGAAGAATTAGCCCCTCTCCGAAATTTGGCTGTAGGTGTGCCTCTGGTGGCGCTGCACACTATGTTAAGCACAGATTTTATAGTAACTGTTTTAAGCCACGCCCCTTTGAGAAACCCAGTTAAGCTCTTAAAACACCATTTTCCTGGACACTCTTTTACATGGGCTTATCAGGGGCCCTTTCAAGCAAATAAGTTTGCAACGTCCAGTAACAAGTAAAAAACACGCCCATCGATGTCCCATTCCAGTTGAGTGTGGGAACCGCCACAGAGACACCACATGCAGGACAATGAGGCATAAACCGATGCCACCTTTTGCCCCCCGGAGAGGTTGCGCTGGAGTGACTACCTCGCGCCTGATCATTACTGACTATGTTTCAGTCCTGTGCTTTTCTCGGAGGCAACACTACCATCAGGTATACTACCCCTAATTGAATCAACCAATGCAAGTCATACTGGAACGCCCAGAATCCATCACATAACAAGAGAGCCTAAGTGTCCGTAAGAAAGGTTAAACAATGTAAGAATCATCACTCCCAACACCCAGAATGCACTAGGTCCTCGCGAGAAAGCCAAGGTATCCGTGACAACATGAAGTAAGCTGGCAGGCTGCTGTATGAGGGGGACAAAACCTTGGGGGGGGGGGGATTATACTCACACAGGCCACCCTGGCCGTCCTGCAGAGCCAGCGGTACCACCAGGTCATGCCAGGGACCCTCAGGATGCAAGTGGACTTAATCCCCCAACTTAAAATGCGCCAAGGGGCATGTTTGCACAGTTGTGAAGGGAGGGGTAGGGCCTGAGGTGATATGTGTGCAAACATGCCCTGTGGCACGTTTTAAGTTAGGGAATTAATTCCCCTTCAATCCTGAGGGCCCCTGGGGGTCAACTAGCCCACCAGGTGCCTCCAGTAAGCGCCACAGGCCTGCGTTGCAGAGAGGTGGTCCAGGCCACGCCCCTTTTTACACCTCACTGCAATGTAGCTCTATGGCGCTTACTGGAGGTACCTAGTGGGCTAGTTAGACCCCAGGGACCCTCAGGATACAAGGGGACTTAATCCCCCAACTTAAAACGCGCCATGGGGTGCATTTGCTCAGTGGTGAAGGGAGGGGGCGGGGCCTGAGGTGACATTTGTGCAAACACGCCCTGTGGTGCGTTTTAAGTTGGGGAATTAATTCCTCCTCAATCCTGAGGGTCCCTGGGGGCCAACTAGCCCACCAGGTACCTCCAGTAAGCGCCGCTGCGTTGCAGAGAGGTGTGTCACACCACGCCCCTTTTCACACCTCTCTGCAATGCAGCTCTGTGGTGCTTACTGGAGGTACCTGGTGGGCTAGTTGGATCCCAGGGACCCTCAGGATACAAGGGGACTTAATCCCCCAATTTACAACGCACCAGGGGGCAGAGTGGTGGAGAAAGGGGGCATTGCCTTTGTCTACCTCTCACCAATCCCACTGCGTGGGGCTTACTGGAGGAAAAAGGTAGGCTAGTTGGCCCCTAAAGGACCCCCAGCAGTGAAGGGGACTTTAATCCCCATCCAACAGCGTGCCAGGGAGCGCGTTTGTAGAGTGGTGGGCAAAGTGGGCATGGCCTGGTGCAAGCACTTATCAATGCTGCTGTGTGGGACTGACTGGAGGTAATAGTTTGGGAAGTTGGCCCCCCAAGGATGTCCTTGGGGGCCAACTACCCCTCTTTTTACCTCCAGTAAGTCCCACACAGTGGGATTGCTAAGACGTCTTCGGAGGCAATGGCCCCCTTTCTCTACCACTCTGCAAACGTGCCTCGTGGCAGACTATGGGATGGGGGATGAAGTCCAATATTGTCCTGAGGGTGTTTGGGGGCCAAGAATCCCTCCTGGTACCTCCGAAAAGTCCTACGCAGCGGAATTCTTGAGCGTTGGTTGGACTGGACGCTCAGCACCCTTTCTCCACCACTCTGCAAACGCGACTACTAGTTGAAGTAGCATATTTCTGCACCTCTGACTTAGAGGTAGTTTTAATTCCCCAGCCCTATTATGTACTAGGGCCTTACAGAGGAGGTCATGCTAATCACGGGGGTACCCCAACGCATAGTGTTCCCTAGTGTATGTAGGTGTTTTCACTGTATTCTAAGTGTCTTTTAGCATAGCACTGGCTCTAGGCCTGGTTAGTCAGTCAGTTACCACTAGTACCCATCTGAAAAAGTTGTGGGCACAGAATGATTTTGCAACAAAGCCTCTTTCTGCTCCTCGGTTGGTTCTTTCTGCATTTCTTTTGCTTCTTTCTGTGCGTTTTTTCTTCTTTCTTCACAAGTCCTACCTCTGTAGGCATAGTTAGAAATTAGCATTTAAAAAACCTTAGAAATTCATTGAAAAAAAACATGGGTTTAGGGAAAGTTATAGTTTGTTGGACATTTCACTCGTACAAAACCAGGAATATTCCCCCGTTATAGTTAGTTCAGCTAACTATAACTCGCGGCCCCGCAATGCACTGCTGATGACGTCACATATTACATCACTCATGACATGGTCAGTGACATCACTGATGACATCTCAAATGACATCACTGATGACATCATCCATGTGATAATTTGATGCATCTTCTCACACCCTAATATAACCTTTGATACACCCACTCTAAATTACAGACTGCCATTCTCAAAACCATAGACACTCCAACACCAATAACTACATACCCACTCACTGATTCTTAGGTTTACACACACATCCACTCACTCACCCATACAGTCACTCATACTTATGGTCACTCAGTACAGGACTATCATATGCACTCATACACCTATATAGACACTCACACATCACCACTCATCCATAGAGGAACTCACACACCTAGTCAGTCATGCAAATAATTAATCACACTGCCATTTACTCACCTATACAGTTATACACACACCAGCTCACAGCCCACTTACTCATACAAATACTAGCACATTCTTACGCTCTTATACAATCACTGATACAAGCACACACTCGTCCATACAGCCACTCTCACAATCACACACTCTCACTTATAGCCATTCATATACTCCTACACACATATATACTGCCTTTCACATATGTAGTTACTCACACATGTACCACTGAGATTTACATTCACTCACGAACACACCCATACACACACTCACCCACCCATACAGTCCATCACAGATGCACTCTTGAAACCATGCACCCAGTGAATCACCCACTCACACATCTATGCAGTCACACACACCCCACCCCCACAAACACTCAGGCACCCATACAGATACTCAGACAACCAATCCATAACCCATATAGACCCTCGTGTGGCTATTCACAAACCCATGCAGCCGCTTACACACCAACAGACGGATACAGACATTCACACAGTTTAGTCACTAACCCAGCATTCAGTAAGATATGTTTAATCACTCACTTATAGTCAGTCACGCACCTACTAAATCATCCATTCAGACACTTATACACCCACTCATTCTTCAATATGCCTTTCCCTATATATATTAAACCTATTTAAACTTTACAGAAACACACAGTCACTGGATGATGTCATCAGTGATGTCATTTGAGATGTCCGGCCCGCTACCTGAGAATTCGTTCATTTGGACGTCGCTTCTAAGATGGATTGGATCGATTACGGCGCCTGTTCTACTTGTTAAGCTTGGCTTTTATTCCCAATATCTAATTTCGACATTTGGAACATCGTGAATAGTTCGATATCCCTCCCTGGAATATTTTTTACGTTTTACACCTAGAAAGTCAATGTCGAGCTTTGCCTCCGCTTCCCTCTATTCCTGCGCAATCTAATCAGAGTTACGTTAGATGTTGCAGCCGCTCTATAAATGTTGAAATATTCTTGGGTATTGCTTTTTTGAAAAACTTCCGCGATTCTGCGCGGCCTGTAATTTAGATTCCATAATACTAATTTTTGACTAGGACTGTGGCCGTATTTCTTTCAAATCGCGGGCGTTGAGAGCTTCTGTTCCGAGTAGCTCCTACATATCCATGGAGGTCCCTGGAAATATTCTTTATACTGTTTTTTTGCGTCCTGAAGAAGGTGGTACCCCAATTGGGGGTTGTCTCACCGAAACGCGCTTCAGCGCTCTGAACGGGGGGCCCCCCTCCTTTTTGATTGTATTTAAGCTAATGCTGTTTTTTTAATCTGTAACATTATCATTTTGTATTAATTTGAACATCTACTTAACTGTTTCTCTTGAATTCAAGGTCGGTGGGGCCTTAATGCATATTTAGGTTGTTCCTTGGTGTAAGTGTAATGTGTGTATCTGGTTTGCGGTATGAATTTAGATTGAGTTTGAGTGAATGTTTTGATTAAATGACGATTTACTGGGACCTTTGTAGTTGGTTGTGGATGACCTGTTAGCTATTTTCATGTATTAGTGTTTATTAATTGTTTTCTTTTTGTTTTAAAAAAAACTTAAATCAACTTTCTTCACATTTATATAAAAAATTAAATAAAAGACTAATATTATTTTCTGTTTTGGTCTAGATATTTTGTTTTCTTCCGTCCGGTCAGAATGTAATTAGTTTAATATATGCTACATTGTACTTATTTAAACATATGGGTAGAGTACTTTCTTGTTTTCCAATCTGTTTTTTCCCTGATTCTCTACCTACATCAGTTTGCTAGGGGTCCCCTTCAATTTATTGGTCATTTGAGATGTCATCAGTGATGTCACTGACCAGGTCATGAGTGATGTAATATGGGACGTCATCAGCAGTGCATTGCGGGGGGGCGAGTTATAGTTAGCTGAACTAACTATAACGTGGTAATTTCTCTGGTTTTGTACAAGTGAAATGTCCAACTAACTATAACTTTCCCTAAAACCTAGGTTTTTTTCAGTGACCACATACACACACAGAAAAAGTCCATTTAATGTAAGCAAACATTGCCCCACGCTGTGACAATTGGTCGTCAGGAACGCGTGAGTGACAGTGTAAAAGACTAGTGGCTCACCCAAAGTTCTACTATGTATTCATTTTTTAATACAAGGGGCTAGCAACATAGATAAACCACTGATATTGTATCTTAAGAATCCCAACTTACTTAGCTGCACATTCTAGCACTAATTATATGGAACACAACAATGCACTGCAACCTTTGGTTCTTTACCTGCGGTAGGGGGACCCTTGGGGTCTGCAATGCCTTCTCAGGGGGTCTACGCTTAGAAAATTAAATAAGACTAACAGATTAATAAAGTGCATTTAAATAAAGAAGCAAAATGAAAATAATTAAAACGTTCTGTAAATGGGAAGGAAATTGAAATTGGAGGCTAAAAAGTAAGTGAGCATCTTCAGATTTATTTGTGTAAGCACATCAAAAAGAATTTAGGATCGACAATACTTGGTATCAATTGAATTTGGAAAAGCTTAAACCTTCCCATTGATTTATTTATATTTGTTTGTGAATTTAATAAAATATTTCGTCATTTGTGTACGTTTCATTTTTTTCTGGATCTTTTTGTGTGACAGGTGACCCCCATGCTGGTGGGTAGAAAGGATATATAAAATTGGTCTTCCATTCTGTAATCTCCTGATTTTCCATGCTTGTGGGTAGAAAGAATATATAAACTTGGTCTTCATTTCTGAGCCGTCTTGTTTATTTTAGGTAGTACATCACTGCTTTCCTGACTCCAGCATATAGATTGCACTTTACCCATTCTTCTTCGTTTACAGCGAGAAGGCTGGTAGTTTGATTGCATAGGTAAAGTGAAACGGAGGATTTGTCCTCAGAACTACTCCACCTTTCTGAACTGGCAGGTAGGGTTCTTGTATTGTGAGCACCAGTAGTTCTCCGACTATGTAGTGACATGATAGCTATTTAAAAAGTATCAGGTAACTAATCACTGTGATACTCCTGTTTAGGTGTGGTGTTGGGTTTCTCTTTTTTTGGCACCAGTGGGCACATTTTCTCCACTTCGCTGTGTAGCATTTGTCATTGGTATCCAGGCTTCCCTTAGGACTTTCAAGCATCTCTGAGGCAGACTGGGGTGCCCAAACCTTATTTCCTCAGTAGCCATGCCACTAGGCTGAGGCTCCTTGGCCCTCTTGCATAGTGGTTAAGAGGTCTGGTGAGCCCATCAGCTTCCTTACTCTGCCTGGTGCTATTTCAACCAAGTCAGAGTACAACATTTGTCTGGCCTGTCAAGTATCCTTGACATAGCTGTCTGGGCATTCCTCAAAGGCAGGTGATGTGGATATCTGGAAGCAAAGCTTAGGCATTTTTGCATCTGCGGATATTGCAAACAGGTTTGTTTACGGTATGCCCCAGTCTTGAAACATATTGTGGACTACCTCATGAAATCCCACTTATGTGACAAGCTTCCTAGCCTGCTTAGTCTGTATCTTCGCTTTGGCCACCTGATGGGCGTGTGGCTATTAACATTGTCACTGTTTGCCCCATTTCTTAATCTCATGCTAACTTGAAAGAGCATGAGATTTCGTCCCTCCCGGTTTGTTGAAGTAAAACAGTTATTGTTTTGTCGGTTTGGATCAGTACCGTCTTCCCCGGATATGCATATGTAAAGCTTTCATAGTGAGGAAGACTTTTCAGTTTTAGCACATTAAGGTGTTTTCATCAGGAGACCGCTGACTCAGTGATCCCAAGTGCACTTCTAAACCTGTGTGAGGTGCATCTGTCGTAATGGTCACCGAGGTGGATGGCTCATTGAATATCCTGCCCTTTGGCACATTCCGCTATTGCATTTCTCTTAGTACACCCACTAGATCCTCCAAATTCCTCATTGTCTAGGACCATTGGCTTTGTAACCATTCCTGAATAAGTCATGTGTTATCTGGAGAATGGCATAAGTTGTGTGTAAGAGATCATCATACACAGTAGTTTCATCAGGGTTTTCACTGACAGACTGTCTCCTCCAGTAGAGGTGAGCATACTCGGTCAGTACAGCAATTTTCTTCTGTGTAGGAAATGCCACTTGCGCCTTTAGGGAGTGGAGGGTCATCCCTACGAAACCCTGTGTTTCTCAGGTGTTGGGAACGATTTCTTTATATTGTTATGAAACCAATCTCTGTAGGGGGGTCTGTTACATCCTGATGTCCACGTTGCACTTCTGCATGGACCTAGCCTTTAACATTAATTCATCTAGAGAGAGGTACATATGTTTTCACCTGTGTTCTGGGGTGAACTGCCACCAACATAAGGCACTTAGTGAATACCCTCAGTGATGAATTTATCCCAAACTGTAGTACTTTGAACTAAAAAATGAGTGGTTCACAGAAAACCAGAGATATTTCTCATGCTTCTCATACATTGGTAAATTACATTTTCATTCCAAGATATCTATGGTAGCCATGTACTTCCCTTCTTCTAGGTTGTGTATGAACTCAAGTGTTATCATTTTGAAGTTTAACATCTTTATTTATTTATTGACAAGTCTTACATCTATGACTGGTCTTCGCATTTAGGCCTGTTTTGGGACCATGAAATGCAAAGGGAAACCTTCTACTTGGCTTGCTTTTGTTGGTGGTCCTTTATTTCTTGTTTTAGGACTATTGTTCCTTTCTTTTGCAGCTCCTATTCTTTTGTTTTTGATTTGATGGTTTGTGATTCAATTCTATGCAATATACATCATTTATTACGTTTAGCGCCCTTCTGTGTGATGTGACTTTCCGCAAATGTTTTTGCATTATACAGGTGTTGGGTCATCAGTCCTGCCTTGAACAGTCACTTCGAGGTCTGTGCTGGCCCTTTGGGGGTCTGAATTTTGCCTTTTGACACCCCTCGGTAGGGACGCTACTGCAGGTACTGCCATGATGTGCCAGATCCCTAAGGCATGATGGGATGTTGTCTGCATTTGTAGTGGGGTAGTGTGTTAAGATCCCCTGCCAGTTGGTCTTCTTGTAATTACTGTACCTCTTTTAAAGGTCTACCTGAGCTGAAAGGCTGAGTCATTGTCCTTTATTTGTTAAGTGACTTGTTCATAGCCAACCCAAAAAAGTTTGATCATCTGAAAGACATGTTAATTATGGAGGCTTGCACTATTTGATACCAGACGCCAAGCCTGGCATGCCTCCTTAATAGGGTGCCTGTGCACGTTTATCTGTTAGCAGGGTCAGAAGCCTCCTGAGTAGAGTTAAGTATGGGTTGGCGTTTTGTTTTGCCGCCCTGTAGGGTCCCTTTCTTACACTGATTTGGGAGGTGCTGCATCAGATTTTCTCTTTCCTCCCATTGTCAATGGCTTTACCAGTTCAAGAGGGTAAACGGCGTTTACTTAGCATGCGTTACTTCGCATGCCGTTACTACGCGGACGTTAGTACGCACGCGTTGTTACTTAGAAAACCTTTACTACGCAAGTCGGAACAGCGACTTGCGTTAGGGGGGGGGGGAAGGTGTTGGATTTAAAATCCAACACCTTCCCTAGTGTCCGCATAGACTGGAGTTGGAATAGTAAAATTATACTAATCCAACATCCAGCACCCCTACTGCAATTCGTTGTTCCGAATTGCGTAGGAAAGGAATGCGAACTAAAAACGCAGTCGTACTAACGACCGCGTAGTAATGGCATGCGTACTAAACGCATGCGAAGTAACGTTGTATATTCGTTCAAGAGAGCATTTACAGATCCTATTCTTGGGACCGCTCAGTTTTCCTGCCCACCTGGTCATTTCTTTAGCTCTCCTTGTCCGTCCTAGTGTGTGAAGGAAGTGTTACACCATTTCCTGGCTGTCGACACTAGACATACACAGAGCTTTTAACATACACAGTCTTGGTTGAAGGGTTTATATTTCTTTGCTACAATCTGTGTCGAGAGGCCTACAGCTTACTGGCTCCCTAAATGCTTCCTTTACCGAATTAATGATACCAGGTAGCAGGAGCCGAAAGTATTTTTTACCCCTGTGCTGAGAGTAAGGTTTTGAGTAGGAAGTAGGTTACAACTCCAGCCTTACACCACTTGTGTCTGCTGCTTTCTTGAGCTTGGCGTTATTGATCCAGGAGGTCATCTGGTGAAAAAGGTCTAGAAGAATATACATCAAACCCTTCCTCTGGCGAATCTGTGTCCAGATCATCCCATGCCTCTAGTTCTTTTGCTGTCAGTCATGGGTCCCAAAAAAACTTCCTGTAACTCATCTAACACTTGACCTCCAAAAGGAGGAACAGGAAGAGTTGGAAGTGGTTCTAGCTTTTCATGTTCCTTTCGCTACTCCATTTCCCTTGCTGATTTTGAGAGAATTTTCTCTTTTATTTGCAGTCACACAGCTATTTTGGCTGGCATAGAGTATGCATATTAGTTTTTCGTTGTATAGCACCATTTCGTCGACCATTGCCCCTTGACCTCCTTTTCGAAGTAAGCAGGGCCTATTTTGGGTCATACTTCACCTAGTCCCGAGGTGTGCCCTATGCGGTGTTATTTGCTCTCGACCCATGGGGTTCCTTTGTTTTGCTTCAGTTTCTTAGTACCTTTTGTTTCACTGTTAACTGCTGCCGCCTCCCAGCTGCAAGGCCCTTCCCTATTTATGGCGGTCACGCCGCTGAAGCGCCGAAGGCGCGCCAAAGGAAAACCCGTCTGCGCCCGTCCGCAAACCGCCCACAACCAGCGTCAAGAACCTTGGATCCACGTCCTCTCACGGCTACGACTCCGCCGCCCTCCTCGCACTCAACCCCAGAAGACTCAGACTGCCAATTTGCCTCGCCAAAATTCACCCAAGGCCAGATCTACTGCCTCCACTGCAGCCAGACCTTCACCACCACCACCTCGACCTCCGTCACCTGCACAGACAACACCCTGAGATGCATCCTCCTCAACGTCTGCTCCGTACACAAACACGCCATAGAGATCTGGAACCTACTCGACTCGACATCGCCTTCTTCACTGAGACCTGGACCAACACCTCCTCTGCACCCGACATCAACACCGCCATCCCGGACAGATACAAGATCCAGAGGAAGGGCCGCCCCAACCACCCAGGAGGAGGCCTCGCCATCGCACACAAAAGCGCCCTCTGCCTCACCACCTCCAGCGAAACCCTCCCCTATGCCGAACACCTGCACTTCCAGATCCAGACCACCCCCAACACCACACTCCGAGGAACCCCCGTCTACAGACCCCCCGGCATCAGGACACCATTCGCCACCACCATCACAGACTTCATCGCACCCCACGCCATCGCATCCATGAACTACATACTCATCGGAGACCTTAACTTCCCACCTCGACAACCCCAGCGACCCCAACTCCACAATCCTCCGGGACACCCTCACCAACATTGGACTCAACCAACTCGTCACCGCACCAACACACAGAGCAGGACAAATCCTCGACCCCATCTTCGCTTCAGGCAACAGCGTTCACTTCAGCCACCATGGACCGACCATCATAGCGTCCACTTCACTGTCGACAAACCCAAGGCACCAAAACCACCCCACCCGCCCACTATAAGAACTGGAGCGAGGTTACCAATGAGCAACTGAACTCCACCCTCACCCGAGACAAACCCACCTGGACATCCCAAATATTCCAGCTAGAGTACTCCACATCTGCATCTCCAACTGCGCTGACGAGCTCTCCCCGCTACGCAACCCGGGCTAACAACTCTCCAGGTAAGCCGCTTGGTTCACCACCGATCTCCAAGAAGCCAGACACATCTGCAGACGCCTGGATAAGAACTGGAGAAACACCAAGACAACCAACAGCTACTCCACCTACAAGGACGCCATGACTAACTATCACAACCAAATTAGAACAACAAAAAGGAATTTCATCCACAACAAAATCCTCGCCAACTCCGTGGAACCTTTGTGTCATTCAGGAATTCACCAACCCACACAACGAAGCCACAGACATCACCCTGTCCCTAGACCTCTGCTACAAGCTTGGAACCTACTTTCACCTCAAGATCAGAACACTCTACGACAACTTTGTTGATTGCCCACAAGACGCCACAGCCTGCCCTCCGCCCCCCAGAGACACCAGCCAGCCAACCATCTCCAGCTGGACACCAATCACGACCAAGGACACCACCACGACCATGAAAGGCATCCACTAGGGGGCCCCCACCAACCCATGCCCCCGCACGTACACCACTGCACCTGAACTGCAAAAGACCACCAACACCACCTTCTCTACAGGCACCTTCCCAGATGACTGGAAGCGCGCCGAAGTCAGGACCCTCCTCAAGAAGCCCACAGCCGACCACTGACCTCAATAACTACCGGCCCATCTCGCTCCTCCCCTTCGCAGCCAAAGTGGCAGAGAAAGCAGTCAACAGGGAATGGATAAGATTCATCGAAGAGAATGCCATCCTCGACCCATCTCAATCTGGGTTCCGGAGCAACCAAAGCGCCCAGACCGCCCTACTCGCTGCCACAGACGACAACTGCACTGTCCTGGACCAAGGCCACTACGCTGCCCTCATCCTCCTCGACCCGTCTGCAGCCTTCGACACCGTTTCTCACCGCACACTAGTCGACAGACTACACGGTGCCGGCATACAAGGAGCTGCCCTGGACTGGATCCACTCGTTCCTCACCGGAAGAAGCCAAAGGATCAGACTACTTCCCTTCCTCTCCGCCCCCATGGAATCACCTGCAGAGTCCCGCAGGGGTCATCACTGAGCCCAACCCTCTTCAACCTATACATAACCCCCCCTTGCAGCCATCATTCGACAACACGGCCTCAAAATCGTATCCTATGCCGACGACACCCAGCTCATCATCTCCCTCACCCGAGACCCCACCACGCAAAACTCAACTTCCAGAAAGGAATGCAGGAGGTCGCAGTCTGGATGACCAACAGCTGCCTAAAACTCAACTCCGAAAAGACAGAAGTCCTCGTCCTGGAAACCACCCCTTCAGCTTGGGGCAACACCTGGTGGCCCACCGCCCTCGGAAGCCCGCCTTCCCCCTCAGACCACGGCAAACATTTCGGCATCGTACTAGATTCATCACTCGCCATGAACCGACAGGTCAACGCCGGCACCTCCAGCTGCTTCAACACCCTCAGCATCCTCCGAAAGACCTTCAAATGGATCTGCCCCGGAGTCAAGAAAGAGTCACCCACACACTCATCAGCAGACTGGACTATGGAAACGCTCTCTACGCCGGCATTAACAAGTCCCTACTCCGCAAACTCCAGACAATACAGAACACCGCGGCCAGACTCGTCCTCTGCATACCCTGGCAGGAACACATCAGCCAACACCTGCGGACACTCCAGAGGCTCCCCCTGGAGAAGAGAGTCACCTTTAAGATCCTCGCTCACGCCTACAAATGCCTACATTACAACGGACCCAAACACCTCAACGACAGAATAAACTTCCATGTACCCGATCGAAACCTCCAATCTGCCAACCATGCGCTAGTGGAAACCCCCGCATCCACAGAGCCAGAGCAGGCGGAAGATCTTTCTCTCACATTGCAGCCAAGCATGAACGAACTACCTACAGACATCAGACGTGTTCCCTCCCTGGACATCTTCAGGAAGGCTCTCAAGACCTGGCTCTTTGGCTGAACAGATCTGCATACTCTCTCCCCCCCCCCCCCCCCTCACCTCAGCGCCTTGAGACCCTCAAGGGTGAGTAGCGCGCATACAATTCCCTGATTGATTGAATGTGGTTGTTGGCAATATGGAATCCAAAGGGCTCAGTTCTGTACTACTGATCCTGTGCCATTTATGGGAGTCTACTACATTTCTGCCCCCTTATGTGTATGTCCTTCCCGTTGTGGTTATTTAGATTGTTTGACATAACACCCCTCATGCCCGTGGGATACCTCAGTGTCTTCGACCATTTTGGCACTTGAGCATCCTAGGGCCTCAGGAAACTGTTGGAACGGTCTTGTGTCATGGCATAATGCACCAACATTTGTTTCTCCGTTCCAATACAAGGTGGGTGGGTGGTAGAGAACTCTGCACACGCTCAACACCTTTCCTTTTGGTGCTATTTATGTAGGCCCACACTGAACACCTTATGTTCGTCTTTCTGCACAACTTTGTGGTGGCATTTAGGGGGGGGAAAAAACTTAAAAGAGGTGATTTTTCTTTTTTTAACTCGTTCAAGGTTTGAGTGGGGGCCCCACTACCAACATCATTCTCAGACTACGTGGCTGAAACCCAGTAGGAAAAAGAAACCGGACAATCCGGGGTTTTCTTCAGGTATTTCCCCCTCCAGATTTTTCTATGTAGACTATGATGGTGGACTTTTGGTGTTTCCCGGAGCTTCCTCGAAAACTTTAAAGCTTTTGACCCGACCTGCGGACCTTGCTCTGTACACAAAGTTGGAAACAACAACCTGAATATGTTAAACATGTACTGGCCTTCAGGGGCGCATATGATGCCACAGGGGAAGAGTGGACCCAATTCAGAGCTTGAATCTCTAATTTCATGGTATGAATAAAGACGTAGATATATAAAGCGGGAAGCTTTGGTGTTCGTCTAAAACCGTTGATGTGGAAACTATTAATCATAGGAGTCACTCTTCCCAAAGCTCCTTCTTTGGTGCTCATATGGTGGAAGAAGCACAGGATCCACAGATATCAACGGTTGTTTTCCCGCCCAAATAAACAAAGCATTGTACACCAGAAGGGTAAAGTGTTATGCATATGGTTTATAGGTGTCTATTTTTACACACACTTTTAACAAACGTCTAGATATTGTACATATGTAAAAATATATGATGAGCACACAGGCACACCTGGACACGTGTTAACTCGCGCAGCATTGCGCGCTCTCCGTAGCGTGCATGCACCCTGTACGCCTACGAGTGTTCGCATTAAATTTACAAATCCTAGTACACACCAGTTCTGTGCATATGTATACATACATATTTTACAGGCCACAGGAGAGGCCGACGCTTGCATGAAAGTGGTGGGCACCATTTCAACCGCAGGCCCATGTGCCTCACAAACAGAGGATTCTCCTCAATAGGACCATTCTCTCTTGCTCTACAAACCAATAAAAAATGATAACCCCACCAGTTCTCGGACAGCGCTGTAGTTCACTAAAACTATCTTATTTTTTCAAAACTAAAACTGACTTTAAAAACCGTTCAGTTCTAATTTTTACTTTGTATAAATAAATAAAGAGTACTATGACAGAAAAGAAATCATTTGGCAGCACAGAGCACCCTAAAAGTCAGTGGTATGTATATCCCCTAGGTCTTGTTTGATTCATCTGTGCATGCCACTGGCAAGTTAGGCTTTCTCGCTGTGTGTACTAATGGACTGTAGTGGTACCATGATGCGAGTGGAAAATGAGAAAATTAAACATTAAACTAAAATAGCCCCCTCTTATTCCCACATGAAGGAAAATTAGAAGTATTCGAGCCCTCCTACAGTTACTCTTCCCAGCCTCCACAGAGGATATGGGTGCATGTGATCATGAAAGTAGACAGGGCGTGTTCCTGACTCCTTCCAAACTCTATCATGTTTGTCTATTATTGCATGGTCCCTGTACTAATGTTGCACAGTCTAGCAGAACTCTTGTTTTGAATTTTAGTTCAATAGTACAGATATGTGCATCTTACATCTCTTCTCAGATGAATTAAACATTCTGTGCACCAGAACAAACGCTTACAGAGTGACTGAGGCAAGGGAATTCCACCTTGCTATGCTGGAGGACAAAAGGAAGAGACATGAAAAAAGGACACCATAATTGGGTGCATGGTGGTGCATGAAGAGAAGGTGGTTGGACTGGTGGTGAAAAGAGTAAAGGCAAGAACAGAATGCGCAGAAATTATGGTTGAGGAGAATTGTATGGAGAGAAATATCCAAGTGGACAAAATAAGAAAAACTGTTAAATGAATGAAAAACGTAGGCAAATAGTGGAGTTTGTTTGAGCTGCAAAACACCCTTGTCATTCCCTTACCCGCACATTTTTTTTTGTTTGTTTAAACAAATGATATTTGTGTTTCAAAGATCAATTTAGTCCATTGTCATTTTTAATATGGATCCACAATTCAATTATTGGCAGATCCTACTCTATTTCCTGATTTTTAAACTGCATCAAATAATCAAGTCTTTTCTCCTAAGAGATTGTTCCCAACATGCCAAGTGCAGACAGTCCGCTTCCATATTTTGCAACAAATATGGGGGTCATAAAACCCACAGACAATTGCACAGAATGAGAGTTTAACATCGCAGCAAATAATATTGGTGGCACGCTTGCATTATGGAAGTGGAAATCAGAAAAAAAGGCAGAAGGTCAACTTTGACATGGGCCATGTTAGAAGGAAGGGGGCCAGGACGACAGCAGAGAAATGATACTGTGTGTGATTCATCAAGAGATGGGATAAAGGAAGACCAGCAGGGCAACAGTGCCCACTCCCATGGATCCTGCAGACGCCACGGAACCCAAACAAGAGTTTCTGATTTTAGCCTGAATAACATTTTACCAACTTTTGAGCTTGGAACCAGCGTAGAAAGAATGGGTGGGAATGAGTAAAAGGGGAGTTGGGGAGGTAATCCAAGGAGTTTCCATCCAGTTCGGAAGACCACATTAGAGCCCTGACAAGCAAGGTAGCAGGGCTTGGGGCAGTTGTAGTTTGCTTCTTTTCCTAATCTTCATTATTTAAAGCTGATAAAAATAACAAAATTGGAGTACCGGCCTCTCGCTCCACCTGGCCTGCAGTCACGTGAATAAATCACACTAGCGTTTATAGAGAACTACATGTTGGTTTTCTGTTGATTTGCTTTTAATCATCTTTGCTTAATGTTTATTTCTTTATTGTGTTTTCTCCCCAGAGCTCAAAGTCGAGTCTGCGCCTCAGGTACATAGATCTCAATGCTGTCTGCACTCTCTGTGGCAGAGTTCTGTCGCACCGAGGCGGCCCGTTTTGCAGCCATCAGTCGTTTACGGGCCTCCTGGCGTTGTTTGTCCACAGAGTCGGAGGCTTTGTCTCGGTTGAGAGGTGTTTTGGGCTTGGCCGGCTTCTTTGGCACAGGCGGGGGTGGTCTCTTCACTTCCTATAAAGAGACAGTAAGAAAGAACACATCAAAACATGCATCAAGATATGCTTTCTGACCACACTTCGACCAGAGACCACAAACACCCCTCCAACAAGCTTTCGAACAGCAACTTGAAAAATTCCCTAGCAGCAACTTTCTTATTTTGCATTGTCACAAAAAAATCTTTAACTGCCCTTAAACATATTCGGTTCCAGATTTATATGCAGTAAGGTATTCTGCCATCTGTTGGATTGGTCAGTTAAAACTTCCTTTAAAGTAAAACATTTATATTTATGTATTCACCAAACGAGTCTACACAACTTCTGATTATATCTACGGTAATCCCATAAAGCATTACTATTTATTCACCAGGTCCATCATTGATTCCCTTCGACAGTTTTGCGGTAGGGAAGTATTATTTGATATCTCTTTCTTAGTATACTGTTCCATACGCATGGGGATGGGACAGTTTCTTGTGAATCTAGAATAGCCTAAGATGCAACAGGAAAATGTTACCTTGTAAGCATCTCTTTGTAGTGTGTAATGATGTTGAGTGACATGTTCAGCCTGCTCCTGCCATTGAGTGGTGAGCTTGGGTGTTTGTAGTATGTTTTACTTTGAAGAAGTCTCGCAAGCCATGAGTTATATGGTGACTCCTGCTCATGCTGGCATTGCGTTTGGGCACCAACTCCATGTTAGATGTTTTTCACCTAGTGCGTTAGAAGTGGTACTGCATGGTAGGGGAAAGTGGTGTATAGGTGCATTGCTAAAGATGTAAGTAAAGAAAAGGAAAAAAGATCTGCAGCCAGAGCCACATGCATGTGGGGGGTTGGATGAGCGCAGCTGAATGTACAGCAACACACGCTACGAACAGATGCCTACCTAGTAAACAACATTTTCCGTTAATGGCCGGTGTTGCTTTAGTAGATACACATGTGATACATAAACTGTAAAGCAGTTCCACTGTTTAAGTGTTGGCTAGTGTGTGAATGGAACAGATGTCTGTAAAAGTGACTGTAGGACCGCCTGGCTAACTAAACCCTGCTGTCGAGAAAGAACCTCCACACAGTAGTGTTTGGTAATAGTGTGAGGGGCTGGGCAAGTAGCTGCTTTACAAATACCAGCTTGTAGAATATTTCCAAGGAAAGCCATCGAAGTGGCCTTTTTGTATGGGGCGGGGGGTGCTCTGGCAGGTACAGGGAGAACTCGCTTGGTTTCAAGATAGCAGGTTTTGATGCACCTGACTATTTCAAAAGCAGAATTTTCTAAATGAATAGGCTGAACTCTTGAGGGCTGCTAAAAGGTACCAACAACTGGTCCGCCCTAGGAAATAATTTAGTCCTATCAATGTAGTACATGAGAGCCCTCTGAGAGTCTAAAGTGTGGTTGTGAAAGAAAACCGAAGTTCAATGGTCTGGTTGAGATTAAAAGGGTAAATAACCTTTAGCAGAAACTTCGGGTGGTGTGTAAAACTACTCTGTCCTTGCAAAACTGGACATAGGGTTCTTGAAATGTGACTGCTTGCAGTTCACTGATGCATGAGTGGGGCTATAGCAACTAAGACTGCAACCTTGCATGAAAGGAACTAGGGGAGAGGATGTGGCCTAACGGCTAGGGCGGTCGACCTCAAAGCTGGGGAACTTGGTTCGGGTCTCAGCAGGGACGCCCAACATCCTGTGATTCTGAGCAAATCACTTAATCTTCCCATGCCTAACAAAAAATGAATGTGTCCGTCTGTAACGCAACTGGAGCTCATGCAAAGCGTTCTGATACCTTCGTGTCTAGTTCGCACTATATAAAACTCTTTGCAAAATAAAAAAATAAAGTGGAAGGAATGCATTGGCTCAAAATGAGGATCTGTGAGTCTGGTGAGGACTATGTTCAGACTCAACTGAGGGGCTGGTGGCACCTTCGGGAAATAACTCTTGAGGACCTCAATAAAAGCTTTGATGGCCGTTACACTGAACAAGGAGGCATGTTCTCCGTTCTGTACCTAAGTGGCCATGGCTACAACATAGAACACAACGCAAGGGTATGCTAATCCAGAGTGTTGTAGATGAAGGAGGTTGCGTATAATGTCCTGGACAGCAGGGTTTAATGGCTCTATATGGTTTCAGATACAGTAGTGTAGCAACCCCTTACATTTTGCTACATAGCAAGCTTGAGTAGTTGTCAGCGTGCTTCCTTGAGGATGTCCAAAAACTCTGAGGGAGGCTTTGGCAGCTGAACTATAGAATCTCAGGGCCAGATCACTAGGTTGAGTTGTTTGATATCTGATCTGTCCCTGGTTTCTAGTAAGAAGATCCGGCCTGTCGAAGAGCTTCTCATGGAGACTGATGGACATTTCGAGTAGAGTACCAGGGCTCTCTGGCCAGGTGGCAGCTACAAGGATGAACGTTTGTTTCAACTTCCGGCCACTTGTGGAAGGAGCAGAAGAAGCAGAAAAGCATAGGCACATATCCTTGAACAGTTAATCCGAAGTGTGTTCCCCATGGGCTATGTGGATGGAACCTGGAGGCAAGGCTTGGGCATTTTGCATTTTCTGGGGTGGAAACGGGTCTATCTGTGGGGTTCCCCAGTGCCTGAAGTAATTGTTTATTACTCGGGGATTGAGCTCCCACTCGTGGACTTCTTGGTTTGACCTGCTGAGTAGGTCTGCTAGGTCACTGTCTGTTCCTGCAACGTACTTCGTTACCAAATTGAGGTTGCAATGAAGAGTCCGGATCCAAATGGAATGAGCTAGAAAGGTGGAGAAAGTGGGCGCCGCCTTGCTTCTGTAGGTAGTACATCACTGTCATGTTGTCCGTTTGCCCTGTGTCTGCAGGAGGAAGGCTTTGTGGGCCAGCTGAATTGCTAGGAGTTTAAGGTAACTGACGTGCCAACTCTGCTATTGTGGAGTCCACAGTGCTTGAAATGCATCGAGATTGAGATGTGCTGCGCCCCCGCCTCCACCCACCCCTGTGATACATCCATGGTGTTGGTGACCTGTGGTAAAGGGGTCTTTGATAGGTCAGTCCTAACAAGGATTGTTTCTGTTCCACCACTGCAGAGAGCGATGATCAATTACTTTTACCTACACTAGGTCCTCCACTAAACGCTCCGCTTGAGATCATTGTGCTGCAAAGAACTGTTGACGAGGACGCATGTGCAGTCTGGCATGGGGAACTATGGCTATAAAGGAGGCCATTGTGAACAGGCTGGCAGAGGACTCGTTGGCTATAAAAAAAATATTTAAAAAAAGAAGAGGGACAAGCTGTTGGAAAGCCAAGATTCTTTGTTGGCTAGGGTAGGGTCTGTCTGTCACCAGATTTAGAGTTGGCCCTAGAAAGGATTGCATCTTGGTGACGTTGATGGTAAAGTCCAAGGCCTGTAGGAGAAAAAAAATGGTTTGTGTATGGGCTAGACTTTGACTGTCAGTTAAGCACTTGAAGAGCCAATCGTCCAAGTGAGGGAATACATGAATGTCCCCTCATTTTAGATAAGCTGCAACTACTGCTAGGCATTCTGAACGAGGTTGGTTGTCCGTACGACAGGGTGTATCCTCTTGAACCCAGGTGCGCCGCTCCCACATTTTGTGCAGTATGTGTATATATATGTACCTGTTCATTGATGATGCAAGCCGGAGGTGCTTTATTTTATGTTTTCTTTACTTTATGTTTATTCTACTTTATATCATGTGTCAGGTGCTATTTATTTCTGTTTTGTATTTGTCTTCCAAAGACTGATTTGAACTTTTTTGATTGGAAGAGTTATTGTATTGTTATTTCAATAAAAATGACTTGAATTAAAAAAAAAAGACCCACCGGGGATGGTTATGCCAAGCAGCAAGACCTTGAGTTGGTAACAATGGCCACTACCATGAAGTACCTCTTCCTCTTAGGTAACTTTTAGGAGTTTAAGGGGTAGGGTTGCTGAGGCTGCTGTTACCTCTGGTACGAGCAGTCTTAGAACCTCATCGGTATTGCTGCCTTTGAAAGGACCCTCTCTGGCTAGCGGTTTAGGGAGCCCTATAGTTTTATCCCTATCTGTATCCTCCTCAATTTTTCTAACTTATGGTCGACCTGTGGCCCATACAAATGTTGCTCTTCAAAGGAGAGATTAAGTAGGTGTTAAAGCACCTCAGATTTAAACAGCAAGATATGGAGCCATGCATGTCACCAAATTAGATATCTTGTATTGACCTCCCCATGCTGCAGTTTCTGCAGCATCCAGGGCGCAAAACATGGTTGCGTTAGAAATAGTTTTGCCTCTGTGACCAGTTACAGCCCCCTTCCCCATTTTGTTGGTATTCAGGCAGCAGGTGTTGAAGCAACTTCAACATTGGGTCCCAATGGGCACTATCATATTGTGCCAAAATTGGCAACATGCTAGTGGTTAGCTGCCCCAGTGGCCACCTTCTTGACTCCTGTGTTAAAACATCTTACTTTCCTTGTCGGGTGACGGAGTGTCCACAACCCCCTGAGAGTTTATACACTACTGTGCAGAGCAGACAACTAAGGACTCCTGTTCTACATTTCCCCAGATGTATGGTGGGTCACAAGGTATGGCCTTGGGGTTATTAACCTGGTTTTCAACAGGCCCTTAAAGGATTCTGTAGCTGGTTTCAACATGCCCTTAGCATGGGTAGGAACTGAAAAGTACGCTCCATAATAAAAAAAAAATTCTCAACCAAGCACTACTTCTCCTCCTCCGGAAATTCTTGAAAGATACAGGTCTGGATGAGTATACGCAGGAGGACCTGTAGTAAAATCATCCTAGGGTTCAACCACCCCACCTGGTTTTTCAGAAGTGTTGTATGGCTCCTCCATGTAGTAGAGATTGTGTGAGTCGCAATAAGACTGAGGTGAACCCTGAGGTGTATATGCATTTGGAAGTGTCTGGAGGTGGCAGGAAAGGGACAGGAGGTTGAGGATGGGGAGTAGGAGGATGAAGAGCAGGCAGAGGTGGTAGCAGAGAAATGGAAGGGCAGACTGATATGACTAGAACTCGTCTATGCGTTTTCAGAACCAGTTCTGATGCCAGGTCCTTCTAGATGGTTGGCTTCCACGATAAGGTGTTTAGACCCGGGGTTGGTGGAGAAACCGTCGACTGGCACCTTGATTCTGGAGCTCTGGTTGACACAGCAGAACCCGATGGCGGAAAAAAAAAATCTAACATGGAGTTGGTGCCCACGCGCAATGCCAGCATAAGGAGTGACTATATACCTTTTGACTCTAGAGATTTCGTCAAAGAAGAACAACTTGCAAAAGCCCAACACTAGAAGACAGGTGTACCTACAACACATGCTAAAATCAAGTAGTTTCCTACATTTGAGAAGGATACAAGTCAGTCAATCACAAGATTGCAAAGAGGCTATGCCCGTTTGTCAACCACAATCATATCTTGATCATAAATACTCTAACTTTAAGGAAAGCATGAGAAAAGAAGACCAAGCTCAGAGTTTGTTTAGTGAAAGGGATAGACTTCAAATGGGGACCAGAGGTGGCTGATTACTGGGTGTTAGCCTTTCAAAGAACATGTGGCAAAACTTTCATCCTTTCCAGGGAAGGTGGAAGGCAGAAGCAGAGATACAGAAGTGGAGCAGTATATAGCATTGGATATCATCTTCGTCTGACTCTGTTAGTAGTGACTTACGGGACAAACAGAGTGAAAGCATGCATGAGCATGCAGAACAGCCTATTGAGGGCTGCGGAGGACATTTTCACGGGGGCGGGGGGTCGGCATGCCAGCACAGTGTTGGCTAGAGCTGCTTTTCATGGCTTTTTACAGCTCATACCCTGTGGCCAAAAACTCGGGAGTGCCTGAAACAGTTGGTTTCCCAACCCACACCCCAGTGGTGGAGAAGCAAGAGTGGAGATTGTTCATCTGATAATGTGTTATCACGACTTTGTTTGAGGAAGGTGTCACTGGTGCCCCTGAAGATGAACTATTATCCCTTGAATCTAGTGGCAGATGCTGCTCCCTTTGAATCATCCCGATGACTTGAGAGCAGGGAACATACTCTTCAAACACTAGCTCCTAAAAGTGACACTAACCCAGCAGCAAGATTTATCACACAAAATGCATCCTGCAACCATTTTAGACTGAACACATGTTGAGTGTTACAATTTTTAGGCCCCACAGCAGAAGCTCAGGTCCTGAAGTTGCGGCACAGGCAGAAGTGGGGAGAATGCAGTCATATGAATGTTTAAAATATTTTGAACTAAAAAACAATTCTATCCATTTACAGCGTCAACGCTTTTTCAAAACTCCAACCTATTTTAATGAGATCGGGCTCAAATCTGCTACAATGAGGCCAGACTATAAGGAGTCTGAATGCAACAAGGGTAAAATTTAAGATGCTGCCCTTCATCACATCTCAAATTCAATTTCAGGCGGGGGCACACGGGCAACTTTTATATTCCCTGACCCACTGTCCAGGCTGCACTCTGACTCTGTCTGGATTCACTGCTTTGCAATATGGACTCTCTGAAGACCATGCACATGGAAAATTAACATGAATACTGAAATGTCAAAAAAGGATAAGGAACCTACAAATAAAACTATGAAGAAAAGAAAATTTTAAAGCTTGCTATATGGAAAATAACATTGGATCCTATGGGTGAGAAAATGCCGGTGTTACAGGCTTATGCATCACTTTTAGGTCTCGCCTGACCCAGCGCATGCGCTGGTCTGGCGAGACTTATTGAGAGGGCTCCAAAAAGTGCTACCAGGCCAGCCTAGAGCTACAGTGCATGTGCACGGGCACGCGCGCCACGCACCGGGATTACTTTCACTTTTGCGGCCGCACGGCCGCTATGCATAGCCAATAGGTCTCGCTTCTGGGACCTTATAAGTATTTAGTTATGCAACTGTTGCTTGGCCAAACACTTATAAGGTCCCAAAAGCGAGACCTATTGGCTATGCCAATGCTTGTTCATGTTTGCTCGGATCCCAGCCTTCTCATTTTAAGGTTTCCTGTCACTGACAAAAATGTATCGGTGTCTAAACAATGTTTTGATTCCTGCCACTACTTGACCCAAACACTACCCCTGTCCTTGCTTACCCAATCCATTCATGCTCACCTTTTTTTCCGGCGTTTCTGCTAGCTGCCAGTTGTTGGACTTGAGTTGGTAGAGTTCATCAAACTTCATGCTGATGTCCTCAATGGAAAGCTGCAGGAGGTCCCAGAATCCAGCCAGGTCTTGGGCAGTTGGTCGAGGGTTTGCGTTGGGATTCTACATAAAAATGAGAACACAAGGTAACTGAAACAGTTACAAGTGGAAAACTGCTAAACTGGAATAGATTTTTGGGACGGCCGTCCTGCATGGTGTTGGGGAAAATGATAGCAAGTTTTGTGGAACTACGAGGCCCCACCAAAATGTTTGGATTTGATGGAGGCCCTAGAGAGGGTAAACATTTCTAAAACAAAAATGAAAAACAATTATCCTCTATTCAGGACCTACAGAAGTGGGTGAAGAAGGGAGTTCTACATTTAGAAACACCCAGAATTAAGTCAGACCATGTAGCCTTGACTGACACGAATCCAAAGGCTAAATATGCAGAGCTGGGCGGATGAATGGACCAGAAGATGGACACTGTACTTTTTAAAGTCCCCTTTCCTTCATGACAATTAGATAAATTCTACAACGTTACTCACCAAGTTCTGCTCACAAAGGCCTCGAAACTGCTGAAACTTCTGAGAAACGAGCAGCTGGGCACTGCCAACAGCACTGAGCACCTTCCCGACCACTGACATAGGAAAAACACAGAGGTTAAGGGAAGCAGGGGTGGAAGACACCATAGACATTTTAATTCAGATCTGTGTATCTGCATTATAGCATCTGACTTCGAGTGTGCACCTAATCCACGCTGTGCTTATGCGTCTATGCAGTATTAAGACCCAAATGGATCTACACAAGCAGAGTCCAGAATGTTTGGAAAACCCACATTATACAGGAGATTATGGCCCAAGCATAGTCTTTTTTTAATACCTTAATTTTTCTCACGAGAACTTACAACGATCTAGGCATGTATTCTTTATACAGTGAAACTATTAGCATTTTTAAAGTACCTACTTAACATTTATTAACTTAAGAGAAGTTAATGTGTGTACTTAAAAATTGAAAATCTTTGAATTAAAAGGTGACTGCTAAGGACACAAGTAAGCATGAGCTGTAAAACGCGCAGCATACTTCCAGTAGAAAATAATCTCATATTGAATTTCTCAAATTTATATTTTAGCAGTTCAGCTATGTTAACACGTGCTTGAAGAAAATCTTTCCTCAAATAGTGGCGGTGATAATATAGTACTGTATTTAAAGGACATGTTCTTGATTGAATCACGTGTGAATTGGGCCCCAAAACGAATCTTAAATTTTAACTTTCAGGAGATTTACTGCTTGCTGCAAATCGTGCCCATGTAGCTCAGTCAACAAATCGTGTGTTGATTTCACAAAGTCATCTCTTAGGCTCATGTTGGGAGTATATTTTAGATACTTTAATACCCCTAAAATAGCCTCCAAGTTTCTATTTTGAGTTATTCATAACCATTGTAAACAAATGTTAGGTGAATAAAGTCATTGTATTTCCTTCTTGCTTAATACAGTATAAAAATGATCCATACAATGTTATATGTTGTTACTTAATGAGGTAAACGTTTAAAACGTAAAGAAAGCCTTCCAAATATCTTTTTCGCACAACTAAAGTGTCAGTCATGTACAACTATGTCAGTGGGAAGAATAAAATTACTGAGAAAATGTAAGGCATTTGTAAAAAAATCAGGTTGTAATAAAACACTGAGGAGTTTTATCTAAATCCAGAGGTTTAGGAGTGTAGGACAGTCCTTTCAAGGTGGTAACCAAACAACTCCTATGCAGCAGTCACCGGCAGTTTATGCAGCACAGAGACACACGCACCACAAGCGTTACTTATACACGCGCTTGTGTTACTCGTTAGCTCGTTTCAAGGCAGTTACATGCAGTTTGAGACAATGATACTCTCTGCCTTCATACGTGTTCACTAGCATTTAACTTGGGTCGCCTACCACTGTTTATCGGGGAGAAAGGGTGACCATTTACATAGCACTTAAACATTGCCTTATCCACTGCTGCTTCATAATCCTCGTTGTTATAAATAGCTTCCATTAGGCAACCGTGTACCCCAAATTCTAACTCTAGTAATTCACTGCTATGACATAGTAACATTTGATAACGTTCCCAACTGTTGCTACTTTGTAAAAGACTCCCAGGTCAGGATGAAAGGACTCCGAGAGCCTGTTGGTGCAACACTGTGTATCTGCTTTGACTAAAAGCACAGCTGCCGAAGGGGGAAAGAAGGCAGGGAGGTGGAAAGGGATAGCTATGGATGGCAGGTAATTCATTTTTCACATTTGGGACCGGGAGGAGAGGCCATATATGGCTTCCCCATTACTTCTTTGCCTCAGTCTAGCAGCTGTGAGCAATGGCAGATTAATTTTTTGAGGGGCGTGAGGGGGGGGGGGGGGGATAGATACAAAAAGTTGGAAATTGGCAACTGAGCACTATGGGGGATTTTTTCACCTCAAGGTTGTGAGTGACATCAAAGACAAATTTGTCAGTCGTTTTTCGGCTTCAGAATATAACAGAGCAACATTCAGTCCCGATCTCTTATGCCGGCACCCTCTCTATAGCTCCTTGGCCAAGAGAGTTTGAACTTTTCTCCTGGGATCTTTGGAATATGGACAAGAGGTTCTGTGGGAGTTGTTGAAGCGTTGGTGTCATATACCGGAGATATGACCTGAAGAGAAGGGAGTAACCGTGTTCTAGTATTCTGGAGCACTCATTGGTTGTATGCGATACTCCCCTGCTGGGGAGGTAGAAGGTGATTCGTCCTCCCACAGGGAGCTAATGAGCCACAGAGGACAATTTAAGGTGGTTTTGCGACCACTGTAGGAGGAGGAGTTTGGGTAACATGCTGTTCCCTGTGCCCTGGAGGCTGCTGGCTTGATTCTGTACCTTGAAAGGGCTGACAGGCATGATGTGGTTGAGGAACACACTGCGTAGCCTCTGCTTGTATTTCCTGCTGAAGCCTCAAAAAGGGCAAATTTGCTGGGGGAACTTCTGAACAGACGGGCTAGGCCTAGAGACCATGCTGTGGCCTTGCTCACTTTAAACCTTTCCAAGGTCAAGTCAGCCTTCGCTCCACAGAGCCTAGTCTCATCAACAGGAATGCCTATGAAGGGTTGCTGGGCGTCATTTGAAAAGCACCACACTGGTCTTGGCTATCCTACACAGACAGTAAGTAGTGTCAGACTAAAACATCTGGAGAACTTCGTTGCATCATGGCAGTCTGTAATGAGGTGTTGTAGAATTGAATAAATAATCTGAGTCGTCAGATTATGAGAACCTAACCAAAGGGTGTGAGGAAAGCACTTGTTTCCTGAAAAACCCAGGCAAAAGAAAGAAAGGGCAATTCCTTTCTTTAGTCCCCTCACTCACCAGGGTTTCCCCACGGTGACATGCTTCATCATTGGGGTCCTCTCAGTCCTCTACGGGCTGAGGCGTGCTGCGACTTGCGGATTTACGTAGGAGCACTGAACAAGACTATGTGTTGTGCAAGTGTTGTGGTGTGGAGTGGTTTAAAGTGAGTTAAAATAATTAACTAGTGGGCCAATCTAATTTTATTGTTGCTCCTAGCTAATTAATTAAAAAAGTGGGTAATGTGCTAGAGATAACTACTATAATGGGTAAGTGTACCTAGCATCCGTTGTCGACTAGTTTCAAGCTTCCCAAGCTCTTCATCAGGACTACACTGGGACCAGCCCAGTGTGAATACCACTCCTAGAAGACCTAAACACCACTCCTAGAAGACCTAAACACCTACTAGTGCACTGCCTCGCCGACCGCATACATATGCGGTCGGCGAGGCAGTGCACTAGTAGGTGTTTCCGGCGGGTGGCCTGACGAGTACAAGTGTACGAGTGTCCAACCCCCCCTCAGTCGACCATGAGGCACAGTTTTGCCTTTTAAAATAATTCCATGAGACGTACATTACGTATGTATTTTGAGTAACGCATGCTAAATTTGCACAGCGTTTTTCGTTTTTTTCACTTATTTCATGCACCAATTTAGGTCTTCTAGGAGTGGTATTCACACTGGGCTGGTCCCAGTGTAGTCCTGATGAAGAGCTTGGGAAGCTTGAAACTAGTCGACAACGGATGCTAGGTACACTTACCCATTATAGTAGTTATCTCTAGCACATTACCCACTTTTTTAATTAATTAGCTAGGAGCAACAATAAAATTAGATTGGCCCACTAGTTAATTATTTTAACTCACTTTAAACCACTCCACACCACAACACTTGCACAACACATAGTCTTGTTCAGTGCTCCTACGTAAATCCGCAAGTCGCAGCACGCCTCAGCCCGTAGAGGACTGAGAGGACCCCAATGATGAAGCATGTCACCGTGGGGAAACCCTGGTGAGTGAGGGGACTAAAGAAAGGAATTGCCCTTTCTTTCTTTTGCCTGGGTTTTTCAGGAAACAAGTGCTTTCCTCACACCCTTTGGTTAGGTTCTCATAATCTGACGACTCAGATTATTTATTTAATTATACATACAATGGGAGGGTGAACCTAACCGTTAAAAACCTCTCTTTCCCCCTTCTTTTTGATATAGTGTTGTAGAATTGGCCAGAAGTGAACAGGGACAGTTGGCAAGATGTCTGCCACTCTTCCCCACAATTGATGCAAGCAACTCCCCAGGTGTCAGCTCTGAGGGCAAGGCTGGCAGACGACAACATGCGCTAGGCAAATGTAGCCATACGTTTTGATCCCCTGTCTGGCAGTGCGGTGGCCAATATTTTGGGGTTAAGCCTGCTTGTAGATGCCTGCTCCACCATGCTTTCTGGGATGGGGTGTTGGATGTGAAAGTCCAGATCCCCATGGGACAGGTCTATGCCACCTTGCAACTGGTCTACTGACTGTGGGGCAAGATCGTGGCTTTGAGCAGGTTCCCATCGGTACGTCCAGCAGGGATTTGATAAAAGGGAGGTGAGGCTCCTGATTAGTTTGGCCTGGGTGAAGAATCTTTAACAAGAGCATTAGTTTTGACCTCTATTGTGGGTCCAAGACTTCTGCTGACCTCAGAGTCACCAAGGCAAAGGAGGCATATTCTTTTGTAGCAGTGGATTAGGAGAAGAAACATCAATATTTGGTGAGGTGTCCAGACCACTGACATCCTGCAACTCCAAAAATAAGTTTGTCATTCTAAGAACTCTCCTCTTTAGAATGATCATGATCGGAATACTGACGGAAACTGCTTGAACCTGGGTTTGGGGGGGGGGGGGGGGGGAGGGGGGGGGGTCAGATGGTGGTAGAGCTTCAGAGTCTGATAAAACCAACCTGCTAGACTTCTGGCCTTGGTGACGGTGTCGGTCACAATGCCAACTGGGTCTTGAACGTTGCCGCTGGGATGGATTTGGTGGAGTAGAGCTCAAAGATGGAACTGGACTTGGGACAAGAGGCACAGTTGCCATTGGGGAGGAGTCCACCAGCAGTGAGTCGACTGGAAGCCACCTTGGAACCATAGGGCCCAAAGGCACTCCAGCAGGATCCGGAGGAGTACCAAAGTTTTCTCCTAGGACTCTTTTCTGCTCATGAAACTGCTGTGGCGTTGCTGATGGTCCGGGAAAGACGTGGTGCATAAGGAGCAGCTTTGGATTCAGTTTCAAAAGTGGGGAAAAACTCCGTGGCCTAGAGGTACTTTGGATGTTGTGCAACTCCCTGTGTTGGGAATGGCAGTACGAAGGAGAGTTGTGTTTGGATTTCTTCTGGTTTTGTGGACTTCAAATTAGCGGAGCTTCGTGATTTCAACGACGATCTGTTACAAGAACAGCATCTGAAGCGCATCTGTGCCCTCGACCGAGATTGGCCTACTTAGAATTCCTTCAAAGTTCCACAACGACAAGTTTGGCTTGGAGGTCATGGATGGCCTTTCTGATTATTTTGCCACATCAGTTACACGACGTAAAAGCAAGATTGGAGCCGAGACCCCAGAGGCAGACTTTGCTATCAAAATTACCCAGATCTAGCATTTGAAAGTCTCTATCAGAAAAGCACTGCTTTGTGTGTGGATCTAATCTTGCAAAGGGCAGAATGTCGTCACACACAGAGAAGTAAAACAATAGCTTAAGTGGGCTGACCCACTGCCCAAGTTGTATGCTGTAGTGGGTGAAAGATAAATGTGAATACTACAATAAGAAATCAATAAACGAAGAGGGCCGACTGAAAGCCTTATATATAGGTATATTATACATATACATTTAAATAAAATCAAAAGGTAATGGTGAATGGCAGACCTAAAAATAGAGGGACAAAAAAAGCTGGGCTCTGTTTTGACCAACAGGCTTACAAGATGGTGGATCCGATTTTCTGTACACCGTTTAAGGACAAAGACAGATGAAGCTTGGCTGTAAGGCCTTCAACTATTAGGATACTTCACGATTCAAACACATTGAGTTTCGGCAGTCATGCAAAGAAAAGCACTTCACAAAGGCACATATTATATTAGACAGAAGGACCACCCAGCCGATTCTGAAAATATAATTTGAAATTGGCCACATATAGCGTCAGCTAAACTGTGCTTATACCAGTTTTATCAAGTAGCACATATTGATTACGTTTATGGACATGAACCCATGAGCATTTGCAAAGCAATGCAGCCTAGATCAAGTGTTCATGGTTAGGGCTGAGATCAAGTGCTAAAGAGACAAGCTCTTGACATTCTCAGCATGGCCTCCACACTAAGTCTCCTACAAGGATAATCTATGAAGACGCAGCATGCTACCTCAGTGACATGATCCACTACAAGACAAAATACAAGAAAAAACAGAGATTAAGCGTCCCTTAATAAAACGTTTCCCTGGCAACGTGATGGGAGAATGCGAGGGGAATGAGTGAGTGAGTGTGAGAGAGAGAGAAACTAATTTCTCGGTTTTAAAACCCAGCCCATTTTGATTCCTTTCCTAGCGGTAACTGGATACATTTAATAATAACCTGCGAGTACCGTGCCACCCAGAAATGGAACTGGAGTCTGCTACCTTACTTATAACTCGAGTATTGGGTGCTGGAACAGAGCAAGCAGGTGTATACAGCACATGGCACAACTATTGGTGCGTTTTTAGGTCTCGTCTGAGACAGCGCATGCGCTGTCGCTGCATTCTGTTAGCTTGCAGTGGGCTTACGTACACAAACGTAGGGATCCTGAAGGTCCCCTGAAGACTGGCAATTGTTGCTTTACAAAGATGTGAACAAATGAGTGAAAATCAGCGTCTTATACTTCTGCAGCAACAGAAAGTACATGTCTAAAGGAGGCAGAGTCGTTGTTCTTTTCCCTTAAAAAGAAATAGTGGCATATTCATGCCCTCTTTCTGGCCATTGGACTGGTTATGCTTCTCCAAAAAGCAGGAGACAGTCCTACTGCATGGGTGGCCTGGTTGGCAGGGGCGGTGGAGGTTGTAGAGCAGTGTCATTTGTTACCACTGAAAGAGACCTCTGCAACAGTGGTTATATAGGCCCTATGGTGGCAGTGGAGAGAAAGGTTGGCAAGTCCACAGGTAGTAATAATATCACAAAAGGGAGAGACTAGGGAGAGAGGGAGCCTTCTCTGAATCCCCTATCAAACATGGAAACTCACTTGGCAGAGAAGAACTACGTACATTAAAACTTTTTTTCCCAGGCAATAAGACAATGACAAGGAAATAATTTTATCCTTCACCGTCTAAAGCCCAGAGTTATTGTAAGAGTAAAAAAACATTTTTATATTAATACTGCCCTCACACACTTTGCAGTGTCTAACAAAGTCAACAGAAAACACGAATAATTTAAACAGACGTAAGGAAAGAATATTCCCTAAAGAAGGGACCACAAAGTGCAGACATAAACACTTAAAACTGCCTAAGAGGGAGCCGTCATCATTCTTTATTCCGGTCACCCCTTGGTAGGATTAAAAAATCCATGTTGGTTTACGCAGCAGGGATCTAGGGGTCCTTACCTCCCCTAATCTTCACGAATTATTATTTTTTAATTATTTTATTTCTTTAGGGAATATTCTTTCCTTACGTCTGTTTATATTATTCGTGTTTTCTGTTGACTTTGTTAGTCTTTCTGTTCTCTCACCACTATAAAACTTCATTTCTAAAAAAAAATGCGCTCCGCCCATTGTGTTGGTCTGCACTTGGGCGTCAGATGCAGCCCAATGATGAAGCATGACACTGCAAAGTGTGTGAGGGCAGTATTAACATAAAAATGTTTTTTTCCTCTTACAATAGCTCTGGGCTTTAGACGGTGAAGGATAAAATTATTTCCTTGTCATTGTCTTACTGCCTGGGAAAAAAGTTCACAGGTAGGTCATCTAAATATCTTGGCCTCCGCTGAGGCTTGGACAGTTGGCTTGTCCTTCCTTCCCAATACCTCGACTGGACTGCGGACTGCTTCAGGAAAACTACATTTCAGGTTGCTAGTTTTTAGCAAAATTGGCCCGCAGCCTTGAAAGATAAGGCCTTTGCAATATGGAAGAGGGTATTACGTCTCAGCGGTAGCACTTACATGAATCTCATTGATTTGAAAGTGACTAAGTTCACCTTGTAATGCTAGAGAAACACATCAGTCTGCAAACTGAACAGTTTTGTCCCATCAAAGGCGAGGTTTAGGACTGACTCCTAATGACTCAGGCTTAACATTTGAGGATGTAAACCAGGATTTCCTCAGCATGGACAGGTTGGATTTCATAGCCATGGTGCCAGCATGGATACATTTTTGGGTCATCTGCAGTTTTTGTACTGCAGGTTCCCTGCCCAGGTTGAAGATCTTATTGTACTCTTCCTCAGCCTAGCCTTGGGGCCACAGAGAGTTTCTGGTGAACGTGTGCCACAACTAAAGCTTATAATATGCCATGATATCATTTTCACTGGATAGCCTAAAGGAGATATCACCAAACTGGAACACTTACCAACTGCATGTGTCCAGAAACATGTCTTAGCTGTGTGGTTCTCACAAAAGAAGACTGGCCCGTCACTGGTAGACTTGTAATTCTCCTATCCAATGAATGCGAGATCGCAGGTTCTAAGAGAGGCTACCTCCATATCTCTCAAGCTTCCATGTGGATTTGTGTCTGAGAAGCCAAGGCAGATTTGGTGAAGGAGCTGTTGTTGCCACTAGCACATCTTCCCTCATTTTCTGATGCAGCTTAGCATCCTCAATGGACAGAATTTCAAAATCTTTGGCACTCACCACATGGTAGCACCTGGATTGATGCAGGTCCCTCTGGTCTCTGGCACTGGTTTCCACTCTGGTGAGCAGGTCAATGATCAACCACCATATGAGAGCACACTTCAAGGTGATGGCTCCGAGATGGACCTATAAGATAGTTTGTCCAGTTCAGAATGTCCAGTTAGGACAGACACTTTATCAAAAGCCGCCTGGGGTGTTACTTGTGAGCACCAATGAAGTGAGCAGGAGCTGCAGCAGAACTTCCTAGCCTTTCGTTTTTTAACCTTTGCACAAAAGGAAAGAGTCAAGGCTGATGACAAAATCAGCACTGAAGTCCTAGTGGAGCTAGCAAGGAATTGGAAAGTCATGGACCAGCTGTGGCTGGCTGAAGCGTGTAAAAAATCAGACCTATCTGCCACCAAGTACCCTCTCCCTGAGCTAGGATAGAGTTCAAAGGCAATGGAATTACATTACTACAGAGACTCATGAGATTCCAGTAGGTCAGCCGGGCAAAACAGTGCCAACTCTTAGAACTGGCAGGAATAGTGGTGGGTTTACTTACTTTTTGGTATGGCAGGTCTGTGGTGTCAGTGACCACCAAAGAATATATGACCCGAGATGTTGGCACAACGGGAGCTGGACCCTAGCAGTGCTTCCACTTTTACTTGTGCCTCCTGTTTTTGAGGGGCTGCAGGGAAGACTGAGCGTGTGTGTACCTTGAATTTCGCCCACCAATTGTTCTTTTTGCATTTGTCACCCTAAGTGGGACAGCTATACCTAGAGGTGGGTCCCGTACTCTCCATGACACTGGAGTCGAGCTAGCCTGGCTGATGATGGGCGATACCCCAAAACCAGTCCCAGGATTCTTGTTTACGGTTCAGGAAGGACCTGGCCTGGCAGTTTGGTCTGGACTGTTCTAATGAGGAACAGGGTCAAGACTCATTTGCGTATGGTTAGGTCCAAACTAGAATGACATGGGGAGCAAAACCATTGGGTTTAGGCCCAGATCTCGGCACTGGAGGTGAATGTTTGACTTTGTTTAGCATTCAGTCCATCAATTGTTCTTTTTACAACTGGGAGAATAAAAACTCATACGCTTTAAGGAAAGGCTTTCAGCTCATTCACAGTGTGGCAATTTCCTTCTACAACCACATGCAGAGAGTAGGTGTGGGAATCAAAAATGGAGAAGGAGAGTCAGGAGATGGGGCTACTTATGCTAAGCCTGTGAAATACACCCAAGCACAGCAGGCACCAGGCTTGAGAAGCATTTTCAGAGTAATCAGAGAAAACAGACTTAAATACCCTGACGCACACCCAGGGAAGGAAGGAAGACTTGCTTCACCTACTGGTGGAACAGACCGCAGCATCATGTCCAGAAAAGAATGGCTCGATGCCATAGAGCAACAGTGGATGAGCCTTGTTAATCATTTCCTCCCTCTTCTTCCTAAAGAGGAAATCCAACATCTCCTACAATATCAGAGCCCTTGCTCTATAAGCAAACCATCCACTTCTTGGTGGACCTCATGCCAACGGTAGCACACAGAGTTCATGCTTGAATGGATGCCGGTTTCGTGGGTAAGACCAACAAGGTTGATGCTGGTCAGATGCTGCTGACATTTAGTGACACAAAGCCAATAAAAAAGTTGTAGTGTTGTAGAATTAGCTACCAACGTTTGAGGAAGATGACGACGGAGAGTGAAAAAAAGCAAACTACAAAACATGAATATAAAATTGATTGTGGTCAAGACATTGGGCCAGAGCTTAGAAGTTGCTGACTGTGACAGAAAAAGGGTTGACAACATTCAGCAGAAAAAAGAAATTGGAGAAAGCGAGGATACATAAAACGGGCATGTTTTGTACCACACACAAATCAGTGTGGAGCACCAAAGCTCTGAAATGTACTGTTAAAGTAGTGGTTTTCAGTCCCGCCTCTAGGTGGGAGGGTAGCCACAAGTAGAGATTGGCAAAAGTCAAGGCTTTAATAGGACATCTTTTTGGTACCATGTAATATGCGGTCTGACTTCCCCCGTCATATAATTTGGAGTTTCTGTTTTTGAGAGTTTCACCATGCGAGAATAACGGGCTGATCGTTTAGTGTGAAGCTCGTTCAATTGCTTAATAAACTACCTTTGGATTACGGGAAGTGGGCTGTTCCTCATGCTGATGTACTAGCTGAAACAGCGGAAGCAGGGTAAGTCTTTTTTTATCCTGGAATGTCATTTCCAACTAAGAACGACAGAATATTCCAGAAGGGCATGAGTGTGCCCTGTCCATGTAAAACTACAAAGAGCAAGGGTTTCTGGGATCGAAGAGAAAGTATTCGGCTCATCGGCAGGGGTGGCACCGGGCCGGCTTCGGTTCTTGTGTTATCAGGGCAGCAACCCACCAAACGCTGAGTCACTCACCCTCGTAGGTGACGGGTACAGCCCGGCGAAGGGCCGAGCAATGACCTGACTAGCTACTGGTCAACTGGTACTCCTCTGCCTTTGAGAGAATGAGCGATGGTTGGTGTTCAAGCCCTACTTGAACTTCTTCAGCCTAGGAAGGGCAGGCGAAATCTGGGCCTATTAAAGATCTTGTATGTTCTCTTCAGGTTGCCAAGCTTGATTCCAGTTCAATTTCTCTTGAGGTTTATCTGAACAACAGCAGGCACCATCCTTGCCTTTGCGCAAGCTATACAGCAGCGGCTCATGTCACAACTGCCATTCTTGCTAGTTTGGCATCTCTTTACTCATATGACAGCATCTCTGCATTGCACATATTGCTATATGATTTCTGGTAAACCAGTGCTGCTGCCTATATGTTTTAGGCCCGATTACCATTATAATCTGTGTGCCCATCTCTCACACCCTCTCGTCCATGCAACATGCTAGGTGCTGCGCCCCAAGAGAAGATAATAACACCCCATGTGATTTTGCACACAACACCAAAACGTTTCACATGTAAGATGGAAAACAATAAAATACTCCTAAGCATGTGTGCTGCCCGACTGAAAATGTGCTATGGCGCCTTACATTGGGGAATGTATCACTATATAAATGCAAAATTATCATTTGTACTGCTGGAATAGAATTTGCAGTATTATATTATGGAGTTAAAAATCCAAAAGAGTCTTGAATGAAATACTAGATTAAGTTAATAAATAAATAAAAATAAAAAATGATTTGCAGTAGATATTTAACCTAAATGCTGATAAGGTGTGAGGAGTTGAGCTGGAGGAGGTATTAAGCTTACCTACGATAATAAAAGCCCATTGAATGCAAAAAATCGTTTATCTATGCACATAAAGATTTATGTACAAGTACATTTTAATAGTGCAATCAATGAGGAAATTGTGCCTGGGAACTGGACAGAAGGCTGGTGGATATTCAGGAAGATAGTTTGGATGAAAATAACGGAGCACTAAACTTAGTGGAGACCAAAGCTGCAATCTATTTATTTTTAAACTAATATCACTTGGCTAATGTGACCAGGAACAATATCTACACATATATGGAACTTTATACCAACCACAAGAAGACAACCAATGTCACCAGGTGCAACAACCTGCTTTGGTTTCAATCATTAAATTTACACTGCAGGGTCTATATCAATGTCAAGGAGTCAAGTCCCTGCATCCTCCACTCCACTCCAAAATCAAGACTCGAGATCCATAGCATTATTAACTGCTACTCATTTCAGGAAGGCATTCGAATACATTAATGGGGACATCTTCCATCAGCCAATGTTGGGTAGTGACTGCACCCCCCCACATTACTTTTCTACCTATAACCATAAACTCTCTGCTTTCCTCAATGCCCTGAAGCCCCAAAACTCCTCACTCTAGGTCCCCTCCCCTTCATTCATCTCCAACTTCTTTACTCTCCTTGATCAATCAACTTACCTTCTTCACACAGATTGTTCTCTTTGCTTTCCTTGTCCATTTGCCGGCACCATCCTTCTAACCTTTCGGTCTCTGCCTGTAGAAGTTTCAAGAACCAGTGCCCGTCCCGGCCACAAGCCCCTGTTTGCGTGGGCTCGGCAGACGAGTTAGTGGAAGACTCCAGCCAGGGATCGGGTGGTGGAAGAGAGGAAGTCTCAAGGGCTGGGTCGATGCTGTCTCCATGGGAGAGATTTTTTCGAAGAAGGGGAGCTTTGGGAGGCAGCCTGCTGCCAGGGTCGTTGACGGCATTGTGTTTTGGCAGTGGGCAGTCGCAAAGGCTTTTGTCCGAAGACTTGCAACTAGAGTTACTCAGCTCCTGCGTGTCCGAGTCGGTCTCCTGTTTGGACGTCATGCTGCTAGAGCGGCTGTTTCTGAGTGGGAGACAGTAAGAGGAACTTGTTACAACTTACTTCCTCATTCAGACAGGTTGACAATGTCACAAAGAAAGTCTCAAATTGTGTTCCACCAACCAAAGACACCATCATAATCATATAAACCCCAGATATCATCAGTAAATTGTTTCACAGAGCGACCAGGAGGCCTTGCTTCCCTGCAACTATCTGCTAGTGTCACAGATTTTCACCGGGTTACGGAGAACCACAAATACTTAGAGCGCCTCACAGCATAGACATCACTGACAAGTCACATGGAACATGCACCGAACATGTATTCTCTCTCGAGAACTGCATAAATCTTCATTAGAACCAAGAGAGAATGCTGGGAGGCAGACTCGTCATAATCGTCTCTTCCTGGGACACATTTGCACCAGGCTGAGTATAGAACATGCCTTATTAGGAAACTCCAAATAACAAGGACAACACTATATGCCCACAGGTAAATAGGTATAGAAATCTGCAAAAATTGTCACGTGGGACTCATTCAAAAGTCCTTGGGTATGAGGGCACTCTCATCTACTTAACATCATTCAATATCAACTTGATTGTGGGAAACATTACTACAGAAAACAGTGCCGGAAAAAGTAAGAATTTCCACCATGCATGAATTGCATATATATATACACATATAGAAAATGTGCAAAATATGTGAATGTGTAGTGTAGGCGATGCAGTGCATACATGGATAGTCATATTTATAAGTAACACACAAAGACACTATACAATTCCCAATGTTTATATGATCTCTTTGGCTCAGAAAGGCATAGGAAGCTTCAAATAAATACAAAATCCCTTCATATTAGATTTAGATGTCAACAAATTAGGAGCGGGGGGGGGAGGGGGGGGGGGGGGGGGGGATTATGGAGGGGGATTTGTCGACATTTCGTATCCAAAATCTCGGAGGGGTCTCCTCCGGTCGTTGTCATCCAACTACCATGTCACCTTCATGTGGGTTGGATAATCTCAACCACCTATCTTCATTAGTCAGCTCAGAGTCTTGTGGTACAGAAAGTTGCCACACAGTCGTAACCGGAGTCTAATTGGTGTTATAAACTGTTGAGTTATCCAGTGCAGGAGTACCTTGTGTGACAATGGCCATTACAGATTTATTTGAACTTCCTTTGCCTTTCTGAGCCAATGAGATCATACAACCATTGGGGATTTTATAGTGTCTGAGTGTTGGTTGTTGTAAATATTATCACCATGCGAGCACTGTCTCATCTGCTCCACACATCCACATTTTTCGTACAAGTATGAATACAATACATGTGTGACGGAAATTCTTACTTGGCCTAGCTCTGTGTTTTCTGTAGTAATGTTTCCACTCAATCAAGTTGACACTGAATGATGTTAAGTAGATGAGTGAGCCCTCATACATACGATGAACTCTCTACCTTTGAATTACTCCCACGCAACATTTGTGCAGATTTATTAGGAGACTTCACCATCCAGTTAGAGATTGAGATCTTGGATGTTGTTAAGTTAAAAGTTTCCGTCAAGCAACTACTTCATTGTCCCATCCCTCTTGCACCTATCCATGATGGCAGACACAAGAGCTTACACAGCCTGCGCCTACAACCCAACTGCCCACTGCTATGGGATAATGCAACCTTTTTTAATTACATAACCCATACGTGAATATCTGAACCTAGCAATTGAGTTAGTGCCTTATTTTAACCAATGTCCCTTATGCTAATTATACATCAATATTACGGCACTGGCAAAACGTATTTTTTTACCCTTCTATCCGTTTGTCTACTACAACTGTGAAAAAGACATGCCTTTTTGCTTACACAGTCCACATGGTTTCATTCCTGAGGTTATTTGCTTTTGTAAAAATACAAGGAACAAATGCTGAGATTCTCATTCAAAATACAGAAGAAAAAAAAAAATAACAGCAGCAACCTATCGTGAATTCAAATAGCTGGGCTGCTCCTTTCGTTGGTTGGCTACTTCTGGGTGGAATAGGGTGGCGAGGGCTTATGCGTCAAAAATGGAGGTGGTCTAGCATTCTAGGGCAACACTGGACCTTCTTTTGTCAATACCCGGGATGACACTATTGAAACATAGACACCTTGGGAAGCATGTTCTCATTAGGTTACCTCAATGTGAAGAAGACCTCTTTCCCAAGACAACACAATGCCCTAGAGAATGTCTGGAATGGTAAATTTCTAGGGAAAAACTGCAAACCTCCTCTCTAGGACAGTCCCTTCAAAGCCCAGGAGAAAGCAAACGACATACCAAAAAAAACTAGTTAAAGGATCACTCACCGCCACCCGTCTTCCACCTGAACACCAATCGACTGGAACGTAGCAGGGGGAGGCAGTTCTGGTATCGGCACTGCCTGAATGCAGTCAACCTAAAGATACAAAGAAACTCTATCAGAACGAGCAAGCTTAAAAAATAAAATAAAAACATGAAATATTTAGAAGGGATGGTACTTGTGGAGATGGGGTAAATACTATCATCTGTAACTCTTCATTGTAGTGTACTTTTTTCTGCCACGTGGGAAGCAATCACACATGGTTGACAACCCCTCATTTCCTCAATACAACAAAGTACTGTTTATATATGTAGCTAATGAGAATCAGATAAACAGCATTCACACTCCAAACCCGATCTGGCCCTACAGCAATTTGGCATAAACAAGCAAGAACAAGTCCATATTGATGCCAGAGAAAAACTAACTGGCAATTGTGATGGAGTCATTTGCCTGCCCACGCACGCTGCTGTCTGTTTCCCAACAACATGCCTGCATGGACTCTCTTTGATTCCGTTACACATTCAGTGGGAGGGTTCACTGTGAAGCGTCCCGTTGCATAGCAGCAGATCAGAAGGCAGTGAAACTGCTGCTTACTACATGCATGACCAGACTCTAGAAGACGGTGGCAGGGAGGCTTTCAAGAAAGGCCTCCATTAACTCCACTGCAATGGCTGCCAGACCAAGCACCCAATATTCTCTTCCTTCAGAATCTAATGTCAATGTGGAGGCAAGAGAAGTGAGCAGCGAAGCAATAGAAAGGGAGGAAATATAAAAAATACAAAGGTGACGATAACAATATATGCGCTTGGGTAGAGAGGCAGAAGCAGCAACATGGATTCAGAGAGGGACCAAATTTGTGAGGAGAAGCAGCACCTGAGAGAGAGCGATAAAACACAATCATTCTCATGGAGTGCTCAAAGCAAAAGGAGAATAAAGTAGTTCCCCGAATATGAATGGGATAGATGGAAATCATCCAGTCAAAAGGGTGGTAAAGGAGCTCTGCTCCAGTGGAGGGACACACACAAGAAGAAGCAGTAAACCCATTGAATAAGAAGCAAGCAAATGAGATTGGCAACTAAGTAAACCAATGTCAAGCAGTGGGCAGGCCCTCAGCCTTCTATGTTTCAATACAGCCCTCACAGGGTCTTTTGACAACAGACTGCTAAAACGTGTGTGGTGGCAAGAACTTAAAAGGATAATGAACGCATGACAAAGAATTGAATGACAAATGAGTTTAACTTTACTATGTAAATCATTACCTTATACACTGCAACGGAATGGGGAAGGATACATCCAAACGGCTACCTGAATAAGTAGAAGATAAATACTCTACAGTGGAGCCAAAGTCTAGGGTACATATAAGTTGAGGAATTGGTAACAAACGGTCGCCCAGAAAGCAGTGCGGTCTAGCAAGATCTACAAATTATGCTGAGCTAGATAAACAGCGGTAAACCTTTAACCCGGCAACGGGTGTGGCCCATGTATATTAGCAGACATAGTACAATTACTGACTATACAATATCTGCCACCAGCCTGTTTAGTCACTGCCCTATCTACAACTCTCACACAGGGCTTCCCTATTACAGTTCACAGGTTATGTGGCCCAAAATATTGTGTGTTTGATTTCAAATGCGGTCGATTGTTCAGAGAAAAACGCAAACCTATCCTTTTCTGCCAAAGTTCTGGACACAGAAAAGTTTGCCATCAAGTTTAGGACAGGAAAAGAAAATACGCAATTAGAACTGTTTGAAGTAGACAATCGGAAGCAGCCTGAGATGTTTTCTGACACCAGTGCCTCTGAAAGGGGAAGAGGGTGGGTAAAACTGAGGGCCGGCCAGTCACTGCTGCATGAGCTGTCCGCCAACCTACCTAGAAGAGTAAAGTAATCCCCGAGCTGACAGAGACGAGACTGAAAGGTTATTATTTTTTTTAAATCTTAACCATTGAAGTGGTTTGACAACCTTTCATCAGCAAAACCTCTTTACGCACATTGCCTATGAATAGCTTCAACAGAACCTTTCCTTTCTCCTTTCAAATAGTTTTAAACTCTACAGTACGTGCAATAGACACGTCTCAAATCTGGTTTTCAAGAGCACGGTCTCATAAAGCGCGACATGGGTAAAATAATATGCAGTAAAGCTGCTCAACACGAAGGACAACTTGCGTTTGGAAAGTTTAAAGAAGCAAGCCGTTGCCTTATAGTGAAAATAGCTATTACATACTGGCCTTATTTATGCCAGTTTCAGCAGGGCCTTAAAGAGGAAGGCTCTAAAAAGAATACGGCTTTGGATCTCGAATCCTAAGCACTATAGCTTTGGAAACCTGAGCACCATCAGGACAGCAGAGGCACATATCTGACCTCCGAATGTAGTGCAATAGTAGTATGGGTCTATAATACCGAGGCCTATATATACTGTAAAAATGGACATCACCGCATAGGAGTTAACAGCAGGAAATCCACATCGAATTGGCGATATTTTTGTAAAATATATTTAGGCCATAGTATTTAAGTCATACAATAGTTCTGTTCCGAGACATAACTACAACAGTTTGGAATTTGATGGTTAAGCGGGTCATGTGTGAACGAGACACAGAAATTAAGGCTGAGTAGGCAAAATGGATCAGGCAGTCCATATCCCTATATTTCTTGTCTCAACCTGCAGAGCAAGAAGGAAAAAAACGCCAAGGTGGTTGAATGTATGTATATATATATATATATATATATATATATATATATATATATATATATATAATGAATCATTGAAGCTACAGACTAATCTGCAACAAGCTGACTATCTTCTGTAAAACAAAACCACTTTTGTATTTATATTGCAGAACAGACATCTGGAAATTTTGCCAAGAACGCAAAGAGCACCAGGAATTCAGGAAGGGAAAAGGAATTTGAACCCAATTCTTAAAATGTTATCTTGACATGACAACTCAGCCACATGTCCATTTAAACCAGTGTAATTGGGGTAGGGGACTAGTGACAAGGTAATCAGGACAAAGATGCTGTTGGAAAGGGACAGGTGCGTTTTTCGTGGATAATACAGAACAAATGCTCACCGAACTGTGCAGTTTAAAACCTGGTTAGGTCTAGCGACCTGCGTTGCACTGCGCAGCAGTGCTCGCGCAGGCGAGAGTCCTTTTGTTCAGAGGTTCAGAAATGGACCCTGGAATCGCACACGCTCGTGCGTGTGTTTTTTGTCTGCTCTTCTGTCATTGGGCTTTGAGTGCGTGTATTTTGTTAACAGAGCACGCAATAGGCCAAAGGCAGGCGCATTGCTCCGCCCACGGCCTATTGGTGTCTGTTACCCGCACCAAAGCCCATGTGGTTTCAATTATTGTGCCCAGACATGGGCACGATAATTGAAAACATATGTCTCGCAGTGGCGCGCGCACCACTCGCGGGCGTGTTTTTTTTTTTTTTACTATAGCGATCGCTTTCGCGATCACCCTCAGTTCCGCTTGTTTGAAGTGTGGACTCTTAATGCAGAAGGTAAGTTGGGCAGGTTGTAGACTTCAGCAACAGTGGCCTGCGTCCGAAATCCTGGCTCTCTTACGGGACCAAATAGTGTGATAATGGGCAGATTACGTTTTCTCCCTGTGCCTTGGCTGCCTTTCCTTACTGAGACCGCCTAGTTAAACATATTTTGGACACACTTGAAATATAGGCGCAGGTCTGTAAATGTGAGTTTCATTCCCTGCCTCCTCTGCTCGCGCCTTCTGAGAAAACGAAATCGAAACTCGAAACCTGGATGACCTCACCGGTTATCTTCGCGGATCTCTGCCCGGCTCGCTGTCCAGCTATCTGCCCCCCAATCCTGCCCTGGTCTCATCACGTTCAGGGCTTCTCTTCAACCTGCTCTGTCCAACTCTCTGCTGTTGCTCAGTTCCATACTTCTGCCTAGGGTGCCCTCTCTACTGCTTTCTGCCCCACTCCCTGCCCGGCTCTCTGATCTTCCTTCACGGCTCTCTACCCCAGTCTTAGTTTCTTTCTCCCGGTCTCCCTCTCTGTCCGACTTTCTGCCCTACTCCCTGCCCCTCTGTGAGCTCCGCTCTGCCCCACATTGGCCCCACTTTGTGCTCCCTCTCTCTGCCGGGCCATAGCTGAAGCAAACCCCGTGGAGAACCTAATGGAAGAGACCAGATGCTCCATCTGTCTGGACTACTACACAGACCCGGTGACCACGCAGTGCGGGCACAACTTCTGCCGGCCCTGCCTCGCCCGATGCTGGGCAGGAGTAGCCTCAAACTGCCCCGAGTGCCGGAATGCGTCACCAAAGGGTACCCTGAGCTCCAACCGTCAGCTGGCCAACATTATGCAGATCGCCAAGGACTTCTGCCAGCAGGCGGCGCAGGTGCGGGTGGAGGGGAGTGCGGCCGGCACCGCCAGAAGCTGCGGCTCTTCTGTAGGAAGGAGGGAAGGCCATCTATGTGGTGTGCAGAGAGGCCAAGGAGCACCGGTCCCACGAGGCGGTGCCCCTGGAGGAGGCGGCCCTGGAGAACAAGGTAAGAGAACATTCACCCAGCTCACGGTGTGCGACAGACACTTGCTCCATTCATCCATCCATCCATCCATCCATCTATCCATCTATCTATCTATCCACCCATCCATCCGCCCACCTGTCCATACATCCATCCATCCATCCACCCACCTATCCATCCATCCATCCATTCACACACCATCCATTCATCCGCACACCCGTCCACCGATCTGTCCATCCTCCCATCCATTCACCCATCCATACACTCAACCAGGCACCCGCCCACCTGTCCATCCATCCATCCATCCATCCATCCATCCATCCACCCACCCTTCCACCCATCCACGCATCCTCCCATCCATCCACCCACCCACCATCCATCCACCCACCCACCCATCCCCATCCACCCACCCTTCCTTCCTTCCTTCCTCCAACCCAAACACCCACCCACACATCCATCTTATTCCATTCGTCCACACATCACATTTCATCTATCCATCAGACACCCATTTATTCATAGCCAGCTCCATTCATCTATCCATCACCATATCGTATCAATTCATATATCACTTTATTCCATCCATCCAGCCCCACTCATCCATCCATCCATCCATCCATCTATCTTATTCCATTCGTCCACTTGTTTCATCTATCCGCCAGGCACCCATTCATCCATCGTCTTCTTACATTTATCCACCCATCACCCTACTGCATCCATTCGTATATCACTTTATTCCGTCCATCCATCTCTCGGCCATTCATTCATCACCTTGTATCTAGTTTATATTATGTTGGCTGCCATTGTCCGATGATTCGTGCTTGCATGGTTCTTTAAATATTAGTTGCTGCTACTATCCCGTTGACTAGTACATAATTTATAGATCCTGGGAGGATGAAAAACGAAGTCAGTCTCTGGGTAACTAGCCGGTGACCTGCAGGTAGGACATAGATTCCTGCAGCTGCCACGCTACTCAATGGTACCTTATTTGTGTCTTCATGCTGCAAAGATTTCGCAGCGGATACTTCTATCTCTATTTTTAGGCCTCGCATACAGCTATTCGCTGTCTGAAGGCCAAAGCCTCTTGTGGACCATACCAACAAGCATTTGCAATGCAATAGGTCTCGCATTATTAAAGTTGAGCTATGGGGGTTGCATTATTATTAGCAATGCTAATAGCTCAAACTTTAATAATGCGAGACCTATTGCATTGTAAATGCTTGTTTTTTAATAGTGTTCGAGTTTCACAGATGAGATATGATTGGATATCAACTTATATTATAGAGAAATATATTTCATAAGATGACCCATAATTCCTTAACATGTGTAATACGCAGAGTTTGAGAGTTCACAAAACACTTGTGAAAACCTGAGGTTAAAAAACTGCTATGGCAGCTCAAGTTGCATACAGGGTGTTCAGTCAAACAGGGTTGAGATGCTCGAACCCCATGCTTACCAGGAAAAGGCCTCATTAGCCAGGCTATAATTTCAGGAAGGGACATCATTTTTAGGTAAAGGCCACAGTAGCACAGTTTCATAGACAATCCTTAGAGCGCATCGGGCAAATTAATTAAAAGAAATCAGAGTATGTAATTTTTTGTTCTAGGACAGTCGCATGTTCAGTGCTCATGTGCAAGTTTGTTTGCAGAAATTCAACAGAAATTTTGTTAACTTGAAAAAAAGAGGTCTACATATGTTGAAATTTGAAGGAAAAAAAAGTAGTTAAAAACTAGAGAGCAATACACGCGTTGTTTCTGAAATTGTAAAACAAAATTGTAAAAGCAGTGCAATGCATCCAGTTGGTAGAAGCCACCAAGAGACGATAAACCGTAGAATAGGAGACGTTTTCAAATGGCTCCTTTAGGTGGAAAAAAAATTAGAAGGAACAGAAACTAGAAGGAAGTGGCCAAGCTACACTCAGTTTTTTTCTGAAGTTACCCTCTCTTTTTTATGAACGGTGCATCGATAGTATGGGAGGTCAAAAGAGAAAGCAGAAAGTTGACAGACTATGAAGAGAAAGGACAGGTGAGGAAGAAGAGTCTGAAGATGACGTGTTATGCTGACAAGGGAGACAGTAATAAGGTACAAGAGTATGATGTGGATAAAGGGGAGAGCAGCAGCGTATTTTATACAAAAGGAGGTAGATTGAGTTTCTCTTCTGCTAAGAAAAAAAAAAAAAGAGGAAAACTTTCTTGAAGTACAACCTTTTAAAGTTCGTTTTCTCAAATTGGGGTAGATTGTAAATTTTATAAGGTTCGTTTAGTGTAACTTAACATTTAGTCTAACAAGATGGGGGGGGGGGGAAATTACATAATACAGGGTCATACACAAGCAGATATATTCATATAGAACCAAAGAGCTCCCTAGCTGGCCAGCTATCAAGCATCAACTTTGATATCTGAATCTGCATGACTTCAAAGATGCAACCCCATCATATGAAGACATGAACAGAAGGAAACAAAATGCAATGAGGAGGTGCTAATGGTTTTTTATAAAACCTCTGGGTTCCAGTCCATTCTCTTGAAAGCTGGGTTTAGATTCTGAAGATGCAATGCCACAGAAAAGCATTTCTAGCATTTGCATTGTCAATCACTAGGCTCCATGTCTGTGTTTGTGCCTACCAATACAAGAAAAGGCCCTTCTAAAGGCCAGCGTGGATCTACCCAATATCTTAACCAATGCTTTCAAAAATCCTTTTCTGAGCAACACATTTAGAACTTGAACAGAGTTAACACAAGAGAACCTTGTCAGTGGCACCAAGAGTATAATGTTAGATGGACAGACTGTTCACTTACCGTGCAGAAATTCCTTTGCAGAAAGGCAGACATAGCATGATTTCTCCAGGGGCCAACCTTACTAATAAAAAAACGACTCCAGAGATGACCGATTTCGCGGAACTTTATATATGTGTGTAGTTCATGTTAAGTTTTGAGTTGCCCACATGGACGTTTCAGATAGATGCTGCCACTATTGTCCCAAACTACGAAATCTCTTTCCAAGCCCCGTCCACACTATTTTATGCTTAGAAGAACCTCGGTACACAAGTATTCCAACAATAATTACTTTATAATACTACTTCTACATTGATTTGATCACTTTGACTGGTGAACTAGAGTCTTGTGTGCGGACAGTACAGATGATGACCATTCTTTATCTAACCATACTTCATAAAAAAGAATGACAAAGCACCCTTACTTACCTCTGAGTAGAAAAGTTGGAATTTCCAGAATAATTCTGGATATGGGACAAATTTAAATAACTTCTGTTTACAACCACACTGACATAAACATTAAAAGGCAGAGTCCACAGGCACACCGTTACAATACGTGCTTATCAATGTGTGTGTCTGTGTGTGTGTGTATACACACACACACACACACCCAACATAATTCTCATACAGTGTTGAGATTGTCCTTAAAAATAGGAATGCAATGTTGTGTATCACTGATATTTATGTGTTCGTTCACCACTCCTTCACAGCCAAGAGGCATTGGCAGAGCCTTTGAAAAATGATTGGTAAGGCCCGCACTGCCTCTCAAAGACGCCTAGTCAGAGACCACATACCTAGTACAGACGTACCTCCCCTTAACCAGTACCGATGACGTAAAAACAGCTCTTAATAAAAACACACAACAAAGCGGGTGTGGTTCTTACATACAAACACATGGAAAGAGCTACACCTTACTCTGGAACACAATAACTCACTTGTTCACAATGTCTCATGACAGGCAGTAAAATAGAAGGCTTACTTGAATGCCAATTGATGAAAGCTTCCGTTTAGGTACGATTTCCACCTTGGGCTCTTCGTTTGTCAGTGTCCCCTTGTCACTCCTCAGGGCTGCATTTTTGGGTGGCACTTCAGGTGGTTCTCGGGCTGGAGTCACCACGCTACTTTGCGTCAAAACGCTAGGTGTTTTAGTACTGTCCAGACTGTCCGAGGAGTTACTTAGACCAGACTGGCTGTTGGCATCGCTCTTGTGGTCCTGGCTGTCCAAATAAGTGTCTTGGGCCGATTCGGTGCTGCTCTGCACTGTGACAGAGATGAACGGCTTCGAGGTAGTCCGAGGTGGAACAGGGGGAGGAGTCTTTTTATACGGTACTAGGCATGATGAACCTGCGGGCATAAAGGGGGTAAGAAAGGGATGGGAGGTAGGAGGAGTGAGATAGGAGAGAAAGAGTAAGAGTGAGAGGAAAAACTAATACAATCAGAAAGAAAGCAAAGTCTCACAAGAGTCTCAAAAGAGTCATACAGTGGTGTGCAGAAGAAAGCTCAACAGGTCATTCTCCCTAGGCACCATGTGCATTCTCGCTACTGCTAACCATTGAACAGAGGAGAAACCTGCAAGGACTTCCACACAGCCCAGAAGAAGGCACTACAGAGGGCACAGAAGAGCAAAGAAAGTCCTTTTAGGACCAGAGCAGATTAAGCAGACAGAATATGGGAGAAGCAAGGGTTTGGAAGATGCCTTCTTCAATCCTCTGTCAGTGCAACGGGTGACAAAACTTGACTTTAGGTGTTGGCCAGCATGAGAATTCAGATCCACTTTGAAGATGTCTGCTCCTAGAAGAAGAGTCCAAAAGTTTTACATTATAAAGACAGAAATGTAGGCTGTAACTAGTGTGGAGGGAATCTAAGAAATGAAACGTGAAAATTAGGCTCTGGCCTTGTATTTTGATTGAGTTAAAAGTTGGCACTCCTAGCATCCAGGAAACATTTTTGGGCATAAACAGGTCAGCCATTCTCATTCTCACGCCAGTTGTAACATATGTCAATGATCCACTCTGATCAATAATTTTCTATTAACACTGCTTTGATAACATTAGCATGCAAGTTCTCCAAATGCCATGTCAGTTATACTTTGTCACCTAAAGGGAGAAATTACTCCCGTAGGAAGGGCCATCTATAGTGCGAAGATGATACAAGTAAAAACTTTCACAAAGCTGTAGGCAAGACAAGTGCTGACTCCATGTATGCATGGGCACCACAAGATCTTACTTTGTGTGCCGACAGATCCTACAACACTAATTCAAACAAGAACATAGCTTCGAGGCAATCAGCAAATCTCTTGGCAGTAAAAAATTCTAAAGCAATAGTGTCTGCTTTCCAAAACATTTTTTATTGGTTTCCCTAACAAAGTAGGTGCCAGTATAACTTAGTGTTTTTGTAAAACCAGGTCCACCATTAGGTCATTATGGAATTGAAATTCTTCTGGACCCTCTGAATAAACACTGGTAAAGATTCAGTGAGGAGTACAATCTATTACTATAAATGAGGGGAAAAAAATCTCCAAAACGTTTCTCAAGACAGTGATTCACGGATTTTAAGCAACCATCTGCAGATGAAAAAGGACAAACCAAGCCCCAAGGCATCAGATGTAGCAAGGCACACTGTGACTGCCCGATACCCATAAAGAAACCAAAACACACAACAATAAATAGGCCAACAGGTTTACAGGATTCTACCTCAACATCTAGATGTTAAGATCTTCAGATAAATGAGCCTAGCAGCATAACCCCACAAGCGCGAGATACACTGTTGTTGATCTCTGATCTGAAGAGGACTTTATCCTAATAATACAGGCTTTTATTTACCACCGTTACAAGGTCAAGGAAAAGTAAGGATTGCAACAAAATTACCTACAGTTTTAAATACGAAAATAAGGGAGCAAATTCTTCACAAATCAAAATCTCATTCAGGTCCTGCCCAAACATACTGCAGTAAAAGGACGGCATGTATGACATCTGTATTCTACAGCAGTAAGATACTCACTGGGCCATATGCTGTACATTCTTTCTGGTTGTAATACAGATCGCACCGGCGAACGTGCAGCGCTGCTGCTATCCTAAACCAGTGTTCCCTCATTTGGCCCTATGCAAATGAGGGAAACACTGTCTTTGTGCCCACACTGTATAACGGACATGGGTGCAGAGGCAAATTGGCAGTCAGGAGGCGCACTGACTGTGCGCCACAAATAGGTATTCAAAATAACAAGAGCAACCCTTATGTCCTTGTGAACCGGGTAGGTACAGAGTACAAAACAAAATTCACAAGGAACTCATTTATGAACAATAGTCAATACTGTGTGACTCAAATGATGTCACTCTGAATTAATCACAACCTCATTTGCCTTTTCTTTACAAAAGTCATATCAAATCAATTATACATCATTCTCAATAGTAAGCCCAACCCAAAAAAAGGCTATTCCCTTTTTGTTATATATAATCAACCACAAATAGGTAGCACACATTCAGTGCACTCCACCGAGGACCGCCTCTACAAGAAGGAAAAGGGGTATCCTGGACCTCCCATAAATTCCCTTTCATGCGGGTATAGTGCCTCCTTGCACCTGCCTGTAGGGGCGTCAATTTCCCCCTTTTAAAGTGCAGGTTGGGTGCTACCTGCAATGTTAAACTGGCTGTTTTAAACAGGCACTACTCCTGTCAATAATTCGCTCTCCCTTGGCAGCACTGTTTTCAAGCTGACCTGGGCCCTGTACTTCAGTAATAGGGCACGTCCCTGTTGCGATGCAACTCCAGCAGGGACAGAGCACCCTCACTGGGATACGGCCACTGGTAGCATAGCAGCAAAATAGTATGTCGTGGATGTACATTTTAAATACCACGGAGGCCAAAACTAGATAGTGTAAACTAATGGAAGATGATTCAGGAACAAGCGATACTAATTGCGTAAAAAACTAAAATTATTACAAACTAGTGCAGCAAAATCTTTAAAAGACATTTGGTTTCTCGTTCGATGTAGCTTCTTTGTGTAGTTATTTTTAAAGATATAATAAAAATTTATTAATTCAGTAGAAAGCTGAATAAAAATGCACAGTATGAACAGAAGCAAATGTGAGGATCCTTAAAGAATGGGCAACTACCAAACGTGAAAAGAAAGACTGAACATTAAACCACATTATGATATTTGCCAAAGCAATGCAATGGTACCACCTAGTAGCCCATTGCTGTCCCGAAAAGTCAACTCTAGGGGGGCGAGAGAGGAACATTTGCCTTCAGGCCTAATTATTGTTGACTAATATGACAAGACGGATCACAAAAGTGAAATTATCCTAGTACACTTTGAACTGGGACCACCTTCGTTTCCACCAGATAAATGAAACAAGCATTTGCAATGCAAGAGATCTCGCATTTGTTAAAGTTAGAGGTGTTGGCGTTGAAAATAATGTTTTTTACTTTTGTTTTTTTACTTGCTGTGGAGGTATTATTTGTGCATAGCACTATTGCCAATGGTATAAAAAAGCAAAAGTGAAAAACACTCATTGTCAACGGTAACATACACATTTAAAAAAAAATTGAAATGATGGAGATCACATTTGTTTTTTGTTTTGTTTTTTCAGGAGGGGGGGGGGGGGGGGTTGGGGTGGGTAATGGCCATAACGGATGTCCAGTGACACTGCTTATACCTTCACTATAAGGCAGGCCATGCTTCCATCTGACCGACAGCAATAATTCTCCCTTACACAATATTTCATCTGCTGCTCGGACCATCAAACTTGCTGCCTCAGCGGTTACTCGCTGGTGTCGGCCTGTGGGCACTGTGCTCAGATCAGTAATTCACAGTCAAGAACGCAGCCAGAGGGCCGAGTACAGTTGAACTTCCCAAAGTTCACAAGCTTCCCTCGTAGGAGACAACAAAGAGAGCAGGGTAGGATGAGCAAGATGAAAAGCACAGGGCTTTCAGGGTTCGGGGGCGGAATTAAGATGATGATAGGAAATAACTTGTGCAAGGGGCAGACAAGGAGAGAGCTAAACGGGGAAACTATGGAAGGTGGTATTAGGAGACTGTGATCGGGAATAAATCAGGGAAGCCCAAGGAGGAGGAGGCAATAAGATAGGGGTTAGCTGAAGGAATTTGTGCAGTGGCGAGAGAGGAACATGACCAAATGCTGGCACTGAGGATAGTTAAACTCTGTGTTAGAGAACTGTTTGTAGAGGGTCACAGGTGCTGTGCAATGAAAAATCGGAAAACCTGCACGCATCTACACATGGGGTGGCATAAGACCTACTGAAACCAGGACTAGTTCAACTGAGAGAGGAAGTGGGAGGAATGCGGGAGAACACCAAAGAGGCAGGGGTTGGGCTGTAAACTATGCAAAGAGCTACACAGACCGAGGCCTTCCCCACATTAGTAGTGGTCCTGGGAAGGAATGAGGATACGAGCCGTGAAGGAACTGGAAAGGGATAGAAGGGAAAGAATAGGATTGACAGTAAAGGACATCTTCTGTTAAGGCCTAAAATTTATAGGTTCAACGTTGGGCAGAAAATACATTTTGGGGTTACTGGACCAAGCATTCTTGATTTTAAAAAACGATTCTGGGGTTGGAGGTCTCCCTTAAATGGGGCAACCATGCTCAGTCTAATGCATCCACTGCAGTAATTCGTGCTTGACCTTCAGGTAACAGGTTGGAGTCCTGGCGGTCCCTCTCAGTCCTTCTTTCTTCCAAGATCGAGAACAGGAGCACCACCGATTTGGGTCAAGGAGGCCACTTGGAGTGAATGCTCACTTCACAAATATAAGCTGTGCAAGGATGGTAGACTGTAAGAATGCACTTGCAGCAAGAAACCCATAGCCAATGAGCGACGTCTAATGTGTGTGCAGGACGCGCGGATGTATCTATGGCGAGATGTTACATGTCAACATGCTAATGTCAGACTCTTGTTTGCGTCGCTGCAAGTGTATACAAACCAAAGTGTGCACGCGTCAGACAAGCACAGACAGACACAGGCATTTACCAGCAATGTCTGTAAACTGGATGTACAGATGACAATGTCCGATAGGAAGCAACTGAAAATCAAATACTTTAATCTAACGTAAAGGAAAGTGGTGCCTTTTTAGCACGGCAGACTACCTCAAATGTGAACAGAACATTAAATTCTATCCTTAGCAGCACAAAATGTGCCACCAAGTCTGGGCATGTGCTCCACAGGCTCGCAATAACTGCTAACAGCAGAAGCCATTGGACAGCAGATTTATAGTCTTACAAATCTCAATGTGAGAAGACATATGAACCTTCTCCCCCTCTGGCTAAACTGTAGAGCCTTGGTAACCATGGGGCATGGCGTGGTAAACTTCTTTTGAAAGCATTTGGTGCATTATAATGAGGAAATAATGTTGAAACTAAAGAGAGAAAAAAAGACATGGTGCCAGTACAAAAAAGGTTTGGTTTTCAAATTAACGCAATAAAATGACCATAAAACCGTGATGTCCTGGTGATATCCACTCAAAAAGGCGGATTTCAATTCAAACCGTTCAACAACACTTTTTAGGTCGAGCCTGGGCAGCGCATGCGCTGCTCTGCGAGTCATGCTGTAATGGAGTATGGAATAGAAGCCCCGCCCACTCTCAGTCCATATTTGTCATTGGCTTGTGTCCTTGTCCTTCGTAAGTGCTGGCTTCTGATTCATTAATAGGCTTGTTAGTTCCTCCTTAGTACCGCCTCCCATGAGGACTGGCCCTTTTATTTTGGTTGTTACACGTGTAGTCTTTTTTTGTCTGTAAGCACTATTTTCTTTAAATAGTTTCTCCAGCTGCAGGAACGACATGCTTTCCTGCAATATTCAGCGCGCCATGCGTGCGTTCACATTCTAAGCAGCCCGGGACAATGGCAGATGGGTCTTTGAATAAGTCTTGCATTTACAAGAGTTTTTGTTAATGGCATTGTACATGACAATGCTTTTTTTTTTTAATGTGTTAATGATCAAAACATATGCATAAAAGGCATGGTCATTTACAATGCCAATAGCTTAAACTCTTGCAAATGCGAGACCTATTGCATTGCAAATGCTCTTTTAAGACAGTGGCTATCACTGTTTTTTTGCCATTAAGGTGGGCCTGCGAGGTAAAGGCCAGAGGGGTCTCTCATACTAGTTATGGGTAAAATCAAATAAGTGCGGCCGAGATATACTGATGTACATTAATAACCAGTCATGTGCGTATATAGATTATCTTTATCTTATACATCACAGACGACCGTACAGATAGCATATGCATAGTTCTTGATTCTCTCAACATCCTTGATCTGTACACTTCTAACAAGTGTCCAACCACAACCTATTGGGTTCACAAGAACACTTTTTTTTGGAACCCATGCAGAATATGAGATACAGACTTTACACACGGATTGTTGGGATAGTATGCGTTTGCGTGTGTTTCGAGAAGATGATAGTGCCAGTAGAAAATCAACAGGACTGTCTATGGAGCTGAGATGCACTGAACAAAAAAATGTTCAAAGCTCCTTGTGCTTTCTGACGTGAGCTCAATTCTATGCACTGGTATCCAGAATTCAGGACAAAAGAAACAAGCCATGTCATGCACTTTCTCCAGAGTAAACTAACTGCACCGTGAGTCTATACCCAACAAGCATTGGCATAGCCAATAGGTCTCGCCTTTGGGACCTTATAAGTGCTTAGCCATGCAACAGTTGCATAACTAAATACTTGTAGGTCTCAAAAGCGAGACCTATTGGCTATGCCAAGCGGCCGTGCGGCTGCGAAAGTGATCGCGATCAAACATCAAAGCGGCCGTAATCGCGGTAAAAGCGGCGCGCGCGCCCGCGCACATGCACTGTAGCTCCAGGCTGGCCTGGTAGCACTTTTTGGAGCCCTCTCAATAAGTCTCGCCAGACCAGCGCATGCGCTGGGTCAGGCGAGACCTAAAAATCCCCTGGCCTATGGATTTCCACAGTACACTTCTGCACTTCGCGCATCATACTATGAGCTATCTAAGCCACTGAGCTATACATGGTTAATAATGTCTTGCCTAGAGCAATGAGTTAGCCCATCCCAGCGACTGGTTTACTTAACATGGAGTGGCTGCACTCTACTTCTATTCGTAGTTCACAATAGCCAAATAAATAAATAAATAAATAGCTCCTTGCTCATTCATTGGCTGGGCTGTTCTTTATTGTTACGGTTGCTTTATTAGATAAATCGTGTCTTCGTATTTACTTTCTTTCAAACATAGGCCTCCTACTGACTTCTGCAAGCAAACAATAGAAATCCTTTAACATCTGAGAACTGCTGTCCTCTATTTCATTGTTTTACGATTGCTCTTTTTTCTTGTGTCTCCTTTTCTTACTCTTGTATCACAGTCTTCATGGCAGGACAGTGCGTGCAGCCTACGAAAGCAGTGCCCCTCTGCAGCAGTTTCCAGTTTGTGTTTAATTTTGTCTGTCTTCTGTCATTTTCCTCGTGACAACTTCCTGTGTACGGTACAGCTCCTGAATTCAGAGATTGTCTGCTGTTCAGTGCTATTCTGCTTTGCCGCTGTCGCCTCTGATCCGAGTTTCACTTCACATATTGACTTCGTGTTTACTGTAAAGCAGCACAGATTAATTCATCTGTTTAGGTTTTAAGTGAGCAAAAGGGAGGGACCCTCCTACGTATGGTGAAGATACCCACTATGAGGTATATGTTCCTGTTTTCTGAAAAGAACTCACCCACATATGTAGGTCACATGGTTCGTCATGAGTCCTCAACGCAACAGTGCAGTGGTGTGGCACTGGGTGGCTCTACCTCGCTTTTGGGCGAAACGCTTTTATCTATATTATAGACGTGTAACCGGGAACAGTTAAACTATCCCAAGGTGTGTAACTGCTTAACTTTATTTTCATTACTAATGAGAAACTCTGGACTAGTTAAAAGCCACAAAAGTGGGGACAAAAATGTAGTAACAATGGTCCCTTTGTCAATAGGTCAACATGTTACAGCTGCTGCCTTAGGCATAAATGGTCTTCCTGCTTTGATCAGGACCATCATGGTCCCATTTTTATTTTGTGAATTTAGACATACCACCTTTTGTGTTGCCTAATCCTCCTGCGGAATACACCATCATTCATTCCACATTACCATTCATGTCACCAAGCAATCGGCACTTTCATCGGCTGGGAACTCCCTAGTATTTTGGTGAAGCATACTACACCACTTCCCTGGAGATTACGGACGGGCCGCCCTAGAGTCACATATTCGTCAGAAGGCGTGCCTGACTGTGCACCTACTCTGGTACCGTGACTCCTGAATGGTCATTTGGGAGTGTATAGTAGGAGGATACTTCTTGACAGAGGCACAGCAGATTTTGATATAAAGGATAACCCTGTGTGAAACGGGGTGGTTGGTCACAGCTTTGTCCTTCGTAGCTAAAATGAAACCACAGGGAGCTAATCTTACACTCTGTCCTAACTAATATGGTCAATGAAATAGTAGAGGGAAGAAAAATGGAAGACTAACAGTCTGAGGAATATCAGACAAACGTGTAAAGTTAGATAGAGCCACCAGCTAGCCCTTAACAGTATCTGCCTCCATAGACAACTGCGCAAAGGATAGCACAAACCGGAAGAGGTCAGACAGGTAAGACTTCAAGGGGCGGATACCTTCTGACTGGACACTGCCAAAACTTGGCAAACTTAGCCCAGTGAGCTCCATAGATTAATTTGGTGACACGCTTCCTGGCCGCCAAGAGGACATCTGCAACTTCAGCAGTAAGACAAAATGACTCTCACTGCCATCGCTCAAGCAAACTTGTTAGCAACTGGGATGGAGTACCTGTCCATCCTGTTCTAAGAGCAGGAACACTCAGTATGGGAGTGGAAGGCTTAAATAAATGCAGTGTGGCATACATAACAAGGCTTGAAATCGGAAAGGTTTTGAGGAGACATTTGATCTAGTAACCCACTCATGCTGAGGCTTTTTATAGGAGAGACAGCGATTAAGAGATCCAGTTCCGTGACTTAATAGGACAAAAAGAAACCTGGAACTGACATTGGCTGGTGTCTAATATTCTCCAGTGCCAACATGTCCAGAGGCAGAGTTGAGGATGGAGCTGCTTCGTACCACCCGGCAGCACCGGAACGCCATAGCCTTGGAAAAGATTTCGAGACCAGACTGAAGCCTGGGAGATAATTTATAAGGTGAGAAATCTTTGGGAAGTGTATCAATCATAATGGATAAAACTGGACACTTGGCAAGATGAGAAGTAGCCATGCAGCTTTTAAAAAAATGGAAGAGCAATTAAGATTTGCACTCTGAGCGAAACGCTACAATGTTTTCAAAAGGCACACATTTTATCTAATCCATCTATGGCAAGGAAGGCCAGACCTTTTGGCAAGGGTTCACACCCTAAGTCAGTCTCATTCTTCCGGAGGTTGTCAACGGTGGACGAGCAACATTCAGAGGAGAACTAGTCAAGCCATGACTCGACTTGACAGCACACTCACTTGACAGCAATGACACACTCGCCAGGTACCCACCCTGACAGAACAAGAACAAATCAGTCCAATCCTTGTTACCCTTCAGGCCTAAGACCCCCAAATGTGGCCAATACCTTTTTCTAGATTACAGTGACCACTGCTCTTCTAGTTTATACTAGAAGGTACCCTCCTTCCCTTCTAGACCTTCATGACAATTTTAACTTTAGGAGTATAGAATGGCACTTCAAAACAAAAAAAGAGGCAGTGTGGTGAATAGTGACATGCCATGCTGCCATTTATCTGGCTAGGACAACAGCAGGGCATAGATTTGGCGGATCTCATTTTGTTCAGTCTTAACATAGCTCATATTGAATCTGTCAGCCTTGTGAAAAACATTTTATTTAATAACTTTTTATAGAATAACTCCGTGATTTAACTTTCATTCTGAGCTCGTCTGCTAGGTCCCTTTGCACTCTCAATCCTTGCCCAGAGTTAACTCTGCTTTCTCCACCAAAATGAGCCCTTCAGTTCAAGCAACGGAAGCCCAACAGATGTCAATTCCTGTCCTAGGTAACTCTCGGGTCAGTTTTTCTGAATGCTGTTTCCAGCTAGCAAAGTGTGTGGACAGGTTTTTCTGGCACTGCAATCCACGTCTGCCATGGGAGAAAGAAGGCTTTGCTGATCCCATCTTGCTGACCCTTATCCCGAACAGATTGTCACCTGCAATCTGCTATAATTGACATCTTCCGGTTGAAGGCCACGCTGATCCTTGACAACTAGTAACTTAACACATCAATACCTTCGACTAGACCTATGCTATCTAGTTGGTAGCTGTATAAGTTGCTGCAGTCTGCTGGAGTTTGCAGCTCAAGTTGGTCTTGGGAGAAATTAACCATTTGCAGTACTTTGTAGTGCGCTGTTGCATTTACAGAGCATTATACAGCATACGTGTAGTTTTTGTACACTGGGCACAGGGATCCGTCAAAATAAAGGAGCTACAACCTGACTTTCTGAAATACATAATCTGGTATTTAGGAATTGATATAGGGCCTTGCAAAGTCTTCTCTTCACCACTCGACTCATCTAACATAGCATAGTGACCGGAGAGTGGTCAAGGGGAGGTGGGAGAGGGAGGACTCGGGAAAGTCAAGATCATATTGGCCACTCTATCTGGCACCAGGTATTGGTGAAGGTACCTATGCAGAACAAACCAATTACACTGTATTATGGCATTTGCTTCAGTTCAAAAAAATGAGGACACAGCACATTTTAGCAGATAGAAATTATTATTTCAATAATGCACAACTGCCTTCGAAATCCGCATGATGTGATGTTCTACTCTCTTGTTGATGAAACAAACATCTTAACTCTTGAACAACATTTGGATTTGAAGGATTTGAAATAACAAACATGCAGAAGGGAGGCAGCAGAAGACATGTGAGACAAACTTCAGGGGGAAGCCCAAGGGCCCAAATTCCAGGCTTCAACCTCGTGTTTCAGCACCGCTTCACCCCAGTGGAGCTGCAGATAGAAACACACAGCAGCAAACCCACAGGCAATGACTCAGGATCTACAGCTAAGAGCCGTAAGATGGAGGAAGGACAGAAATGGTGAATAAGCATTGGCATCAGGTCTCACCTTTTGGACTTTTAGTGTTTAGCCATGCCGCACGTTATATTGGGTGCAAAGCCAATAGGTTTGGGAAATCTGAGAGCTATTAGCGTGGTCTATGTCAATGTCTTTAGGTCTTTCTAAATATGTCAAATTTATATTACACAGTACAAGCCTCAGAACAAATCAGGCCAAATTCAAAGAATATAGCATCATAAGGGAGAACGCCTGTTCTATGAGGCGTGGTAGGGAATTCAAAGTGACATTTAATTGGCCATTCCATGAGACAAAGCACATGGGCGAATTGTTCTGAATAATAGCATACTAAGGACAAACTAGACCATCTGTGGTCTAAAGAAAATACAGGAGAGGCTGAGCGGGTTAAGATGCCCATCCCCCCATCGGGGGTAAGCGACCGCGGTAGAATGAAAAAATAAGTACATCAATTACAAAAATGTGAACATGGGAAAGCTTTTCTGAAGGATATGAGGCCGCTGTAGTGCGTACAAATGTTTTTTTTTTTTAAACGGGAACCTTCCAGAAACATGGGCTGGGATGGAAGCACGGAAAAAATAAGCACCACTACAAATAGAAATAGCTTAAAATGCAAGGATAAGTTACTATGCCAATACTCCAGGGGAGGGTGCAAGAGACGAGAAGGAGTGATATATAGCAAAAATGAACCACATGGAAACAAGCTTTTACAAACAACGCTCTCATTAACAAGTCAACAGTGATGGGCGGGCTGAAAGCCCAGAGAGTGAACACAGCATGTCTCAAAGACAGCGCATGCGCGCTGCCAAGCCTCGACCTAAAAAGCAAAACAAAAGACAAAAATAACTGGTCACTATAAAGAATAAAGTTCAATGTAAGACGAGAAGATTCTCAATATTTTATAAATTTCATGTTAAGCCTTGGTATCTCTCAGGGTGCAAGCAGGATAGGGGTCGCATAGAATAGTTTCATCTTCACAAACTGGGATGTGACCTACAGTAGAGACACCACTCTAGGCAAAGCTGAAGAAATCTACATAGGTTCCGAGCAAGAGTGTGTGCAGTATCACCGGACTATACAAGAGTATTAAGAAGTTCCTGCACCTGGGGTCCTCCTACCAGTCCAGAAAGTGGCTTACACAGGTCTCGCAAAGGATCAAAGGCACTGGAAAATGTGCACCAAGGCCCCCTTTTCTCAGGGAGCTCCATTAGTGGCCATGGGTGTCCTTCCTACTGGCGAAGACAGACATGTATCCACTGTGGAGGGTTAGCAGGACCACTGAGCTATTCTTGACTGTATCCTAGGTCTTGTGCCACTCTTAATAAAGCGAACCACACATCAACCTTGAAGAAATTGTGAACAGTCAAATGAGGGTGTCACTTGTTTCCTTAGAGTTAATCCTCTGTAAGCTAACAATTTCAAACCTGTGATATTGCCAATTCTAGGCGTCACCAACATCTAAAGAAAATGAGAACAGTCACAAAAGGAGAGTAGATTACAGAATCACTAATGCGGAACGCTCCTTTTTTTTCCAGGCGCCACACATGGCCTAGGAACAGTCCTTCTGGAATGGGAAGAGGGATTGACACATTCGAAGAGGCAGTAGCCAAGCAGCCTGCCCAACTTGGGGATTATCTTCCGGTTTAGAACGTCATAGGGGCCCAAAACAGGCAGTGACTTCTCAGGGATGTAGCCGGAAACTCAAAAGAAGCTTTCTTTCATCTAGACACAATGATGAATTCTACAATTCACAGAAAATTCTAGCTAAGGCAGGTATTAAGAACTCCTATCAACACAACTGGCCTACCAATCAGTCACACAAGGCACAATGGCCTGAATCCGGCTTGTACAGCACGGCTACGAAACGGAGGTATCGACATAACAGATGGCTATTCCAATTAAGCTTCCTTATAATACTATACCCAATGTCCTGACCCCTGCCTTCGTCATCTCACTCATGAACATGCTAGTTAGAGGAACCTTTACGCATTCAACATTTTTCAGTTTATATGATGGGTGCAGAGAAAATGCTCCTTTGTAATATGTGTCATTTCAAAATGCTCATCAGTATCATCATGAATATAGGATTTCCCAATAATTCCCTGAGCCACAATCCTTGTTTTCAAAGGTCTGTTCTACTTCTCCACCCTACACAGAGACGGGAGCTGGAGATGCAAGCTTAAAAGGTGAGCAGTCGCTGAAAAAATTGTGGGGGCCTGTTAGACCTGCCAGCCCTTTGGCTGTCCCCTCCTCATTTTCTCTTCCTTTACCCTCTAATTTTTCTGTCCACTAGTTTTTTTTGGTGTTGACTTAGAGGCTCTGGGTGCCCCATCATCACTAATTGATGGTGTGGCGCAAGGTGCTTCCCTAAAATGGAGGGAGGGAGAGAGAGCTCCTCCACAAAATGGTGGCCTAAACGGTCACCTTAGAACCTGGGCCATAGGCTGGCATGAGGAGTTCCAGAACCTTCTGGGCCACTCTAGCCAGTCAGGGCCCAGGCTATATATAGAGGTGAGGTGCGACGGCCATTTTGTGTGAACTGAGGTAGTCAGGAGTAAGGCACCTGAGTGGGGAGGTAGGAGCGCAAGAAGGGGGGGGGGGGGGGACTGACTGTTCTTAGGGCCTGCTTTTTCTCCCCCCTCGGTTGACACTACCCCCTATCTCGTGACCTAGCCCTGCCTTCAGCCTCTGACCCTGGGATCACGTCAACTTTTTGTGCTCCCCGCCTAGTCAGGACCCCTGAAGAGAACTGGGGAAGAGAGTGACCATTTCTGACCTTCTCCACCATTTTCCTGACTGTGCCTGGGTCCCCCCTATCTTGTTCCGCCACTGGCGTGCGGCCTGCCGCATTCCAACCAACCTGTCCTGAGCCTGGGCGTCGCTGTGAGGAAACAGGGGGCGCTAGGCGCCGAACACTTCGCCACCCCCGAACTGCAGGCCACCCCTTAATTTGTGCCACCCCCGTCGGGGCTGTCCCAGAGAATAGTTCACCGCTGCAGCCCAGGGCCGGAAAGATCGCCCCCATAGTCATCGGGCCCGTGGAGAAGCCCAGGGCCCCATCGCTGCAGTCGGAAGGCAGAAAAGCCCACTGGAATCCTGCAAAGGCCTCACCAGGCCTGGAGCCATCCTGTGAGGGCCGCGCATGGCCGTGAAGCGGATTCCCCCCATCACGTGACGGGGGCGGACTGCAAGACGCCACCCCCGCCGCCGTGTGATTTGCCGACTGGGCCGCGCCCCCGCAGGTCGCGCTGCATCGGCGGCTGCGGGCGCTGGAAGTCTGAGGGGAACTCCGGAGCCGTCTGGAGTCCTGCGGAGCCCCCACCACCTTGCCGGACCGCGACGAGTGGAGCGCTGACTGAGAGGAGGCCCGTGAGGGGCGAAAACCAGCGCAAGGGCCGAGAGAAGGCTGTGGAGAAAGGTAACCCCTGGGGGAGGCGGGTGGAAGGCCGTAGAGAGGCCCAGAGTTCGCCCCTCCCCTGGGGAGGCCCAGTGAGCCACAACATTTCCCCCTGACCTGGGACCCACCTCACCAGCATCTCCTGCCTCTGTAGGGCTCCAGGACAAGGGAGTTTGGGGTCCGAGGACCTCGCCTCAGACGGAGAGTCCCGTTAAGGCCTTAGGTACTTGCCGGGGATAGCACTAATGGGGTACTGAGTACACCGCTAAGCGGAAGGGCCACTTTTGAGGAGCAAATGTCGTGCCGGGTGCGGTAATATGTCACAGGCCATGTCTTCAGGCGCTATGAAATTACCAAGTGCAGTGCTATGTTAATGACTCTATTTAAGGCACTATGAAATTACTATGTGTAGTGCTACGTAAATAACTCTATTTAAGGCGCTATGAAATTGCTATGTGCAGCGCTATGTTTAATGACTCTATTTAAAGCGTTATTGAATTTGCTGTGCTGTGTTTGACCACCAGGTGGCGCGCTTGATTTCACATCAGGGCTAAGGTACTTAAGTACTGCCAATTAACCACAAATAAATGTTTTGACCCCAATGTGGTGTAGATAAAAATTGATTGATTTCATTTGAAAGAAAAGAGAAACCTGATAAAAGGAAAGATAAAGCTTTTATAACTTTTAGAATACCTTAGTGTAGTGTCGTTTTTAGTGGTGATACGCTGGAGTGCTGAGGTGAGTGTGATGCAAGCACGACATGTTACTCCGGAACGAGGCCTTTCCACCTGAGCCAAGCTACCCTAGGACTTTAGGTCCAACAAGTTCCAATCGCCCTTCGAAAACATATAACCACTGGTCTTCACATCAATGATGCTTGTAGAGATAAGCCATGGTGAGGATGGCAACTGCAAGCGCTTCAAAGTGATCACAGGTCCTACATATACAGACCTGGACCAGTGGGCTTATAAACAGTTTAACTTTAAACCCTGGAATGCAAATTATCTTTAAAAAAAAAAAAAAAAATCTTAAAGCCTCAAACCCTTAAGGGAATATGGGCGGTTCCTAACAGCTATACCCTTTGTTTCTAGATATTTGTACCACACATTTTTTGACAGAACAATAACTCTGAAAGTGTATGCAGTTGCCTTGAAATCATGGCAGATCACCTGTGCTTGGTGGAGTCCACCAGCCAACTTTACCACACAGGAAACAGTCTCTCCTTTAGCCAACAATATATTGCAATTTCTTAACTTTACTTCCATTCTGACACCCTACCTACTCTAAATCCCCATGCTTGGTTCGACTATCACCACTGGATCCTCATCACTTGCCCTTTTCCTGGTTCAGTTAGAGGCAGGTCACTTTTAACACTACGCAAATTCATACAAAAAGACACTGCATACACCACGTCAATTAATCAGTGGCAGATACTTTAAAACACCTTGGAATTCATAAAAAACGTGCACATTGTAAGTGGTGGATCCTTGTGGCAAAAGGCCAACACAACTAAACTAGCATAGTGAAATAAATACATCCAGCAATCCCCTCCAGCTGGTTGTCTCTCTACCCATTAATGCATCCAGATGGCCTCTTGGTATCAGAATGTTCTCATCTCATGCAAGGCAACATTGCACTCCACATGGAGACTCAGCCACTTTACAAATAAGTTTGACAAAGTCATCCCCATCCTAAGGAACAAACTTAAATTGGCTGCCTATCGAGGCAAGCGCAGCAACCAAATATATGAAACAATGCGCGTAAGAATACACCTTATTAACATTTCATAACCTTCGGACTATCTCAGGAGGACAAAGAGTCCTCAGGAGCAGAAACTCTGCACCAAGAAGTATCAAAAATCGAAAGTTTCAAAGTTAGTCTTGCATAGGTGCTGCACTTACTTTATGGAACTCTTCCTGTTGATTCAGAAATCCATATTTCTCTTCAGACAACAACTAAAAACATTATTTTGTCCAGCAATTTCTAAAACTGGATGTTCCTTGATGATCCCGACCAATCCCCTGGACTCATGGAGTCCTTAATTCGGTTATTGTGCAAAAAATAAATTTTCTGTTCTTAAGCAAAGTGCTAAAATAGTGCAAGAGCGCCATAGAAAACGTTAATAAACTTTCAGTGCATTACGTTACGCAACCGAAGAATGAACAATTTACACTCCTGTAACTTCAACACAGAGGCAGGTCACTAACACTATACAAATTCAGACAAAAAGAAACACACTGCACACACCACGCTAATTTATCAGTAGCAGATTCTTCAAAACACCTTGGAATTCCTAAAAACTTGCACACTGTAAGTGGGAGATCAGAGTTCTTTGCGTGGCCACCTGATCATCATCCCTGCAAACCTAAACCGAAAACAAGCATTTGCAATGCAATAGGTCTCGCATTTACGAGAGTTTGAGCTATTAGCATTGTAAATGACAGTGCCTTTTATTTATGTTGTAAAAAAACCAAACCTAAATAAAAAGCATTGTCATTTACAATGCCAATAGCTCAAACTCGTATAAATGCGAGACCTATTGCATTGCAAATGCTTGTTTAAATGAGTGTTTGTACAACATTCTCTACTGTAAATAAAAACAAGGCAGACGCCCACAGAGCCTCTGAGGCCTACAGACGCTGCTCCCAGCGCGCTTCAGGCACAAGCTTGGCTGCAATAGGCTAGCACTGGGCTATATGAGCTTTCAATGCACACGACGCACACCTAATTGCAGTTGCGGTGCAGTGACTCAGAATATCTCGGCTTCTCAAAGGTCGTTCAAGATTAATGCGAGACCTATTGCATTGCAAATGTTTGTTTACTACGCACTGAAGCACAGCCCTCTTTAGTAACGGGGCAGGAGCGTGGCCCAGAATTACGACGACGGTTATCTATGCACTCCCGGAATAAAGTAGGTCCTAGTGAACTTTCAATTACAGCGGGCTAATCTGCCAATTTAGGGTTATGCCTTGTTTAGCAAAGCCCCCGAAATTATGCCCCGTTGTGTCAGTAGGTGCCGTAGCAGCAACATTTTAATGCATGTTTGAGTGAGTAGCGCCTTGGGATGGTGCTCGTGATTTTTTTCCCCCCTCGCATCAAAAATTAACTATGGCTCTAAAGGATTGATTTGGGGGCTCTTAGAAGGGGTGAAACAACAGCGAGGCCTCATCAACATGCAAATGGTCTTTTAAAGACCTGTGAAGTGCTCGGGTGCGGCTGTGTGTGCGCCCGGAAGCTCTCTCATCCCGGGCGCCACACACGACGTGGGGGGGGGGGTGGTGGAAACGGCTGAAGCCCTTTGAGTCCATTGGGTGTTGCACGCCTGCCTGTAATTACATGTCATTTTGTGTAAATTAGTAATTTTTCGAAATTTTGCATAATCATATAGAAGCCAATGATGATTATTTCACACACCCTTAAAACAAGGCCACATTTACTTACTTGAAAGTATGCACAGCAATTCCCCCGGTACAGTCGCTTTCGGCCTATTGGAATAAACAAGGAGAATAACTCCATTTGCCAAAGCAAAACAATCTCAGACTTCTCCCTTTCATAATACAATTAGTTGCTGGTATAATTGAAGATCCCTGACACGCTCTGCATCAAGCGGCTTAAAATGGTTTGCATATAAACAATGAGGGAGAAAGTCACGGGTCAGCAGGCCAGAGTGTGGGCGCCACAAGTGAAAGAGTAGATTCAAGACGCAGCACAAGGCGGCAGCGGAACAGATAAACTGTGATCTGCAGAGCGAAGAGGCCACGAGGGTGTATGTAAACAGAGATAAGGGAACACAAACAAGGAATGGTCAGGGATTCCAAAGAACATGAAGCAGAGAAAGTGAACTGAAATCAAAAGAGACATCAAGCTAATCCATTGGTAAATACAGTGGTGGGGTTGAAGTTACAGCAAACTGTATAGCAACGACACATTCATTCTGCACTGGTAGGGCGGTTATGCGTTTCAGTAAGTCAGTGTCAGATGAGCAGTGACACAATAGATAAAAGGCAAGACTCGAAAATGTATTTTATTGTTAAAAAAGGAAACAAAGTTTTAATCTTGCAAATATTAAAGAGGTGGTAACAACATACCTAAGCTACAGCAGACTTCTCATCAAAATGCTTCCAAGAGGAATTAAAAATGAAATCTTGATGAGCGTTGTTGACTTAGAAACTTTGACACAGAGCCGTTCTCAGTAAACATCCACCGACCCTCTTTCTATGTTTAGAATAGAACGCCAGAACGTAACGCGTCACTCGCCACTTAACAGCCAGGCAAGATAGAGCATTGACAAACGTGGCCGCTTCGGGAGTGAGGAGTGCGTAACTTCAACATACCGGTAAGCTAGGCCATATAGGGATTGTTTGCCATTCGAATGGGAGGGAACTTTTTGGGTGTAAGCACGCGAAGTTTTAACGGTACATTGCAACGCACATCCACACAAGCGGCATGTTATTGCTTTCTATAGTCACCTTGTTTTTAAAAGAATTCGATGTAGTAACGGAGGCACGTAAAACACGCTGACCGAAGCAGTATGCGATTTGATTAAAGTAGGCACTTAGACAAAACACAGTGGTGCGGGCCGCAGTTGTAAAAGGCAGGGAGAGAGTGAGATTGAGAAAGGGAAAGATAGGGATCAAAGGAAACAAGGACGACACCTAGCTAGACAATAACAAGCAAGAAGGGGGTGGCAAATGGTGCACTTTGATGTCCTCAGCGGCCGCGCGGCTCACTGAGGACATCAAAGCAGCAGCCGTGAAAGTGATCAGGCAGTGTTTTTCAGGCTGCCAAATGGTGCGCGCGCCCGGGGCACATGCACTGTATTTGGAGGCCTGAAAAGCCACTGTTTGCACTTCCAAAACTTGCTTACTATAAGTCTCGCCAGAGCAGCGCTAAAGCGCTGTCTCAGGCGAGACCTAAAAACATCTGCCGCTGTAAATCTTAACTGAATGGCGACGTGATAAGGCTCAAGGGAGGGCTGGGAAGGCGAGGCTTATAAAAAGAAACAGCAGCAGGCAGCGGCTGCCAACATTACTGGAAGTAGTGCGGGGCAGCATCCTGACCTAGATTTCTATGCTGTTGCATCATTTTTTTAGTACATCTGAAGCTGTTAAACATGTGGAGGGCCAGCGATAATGACTGAGAATATCCACACATTCACAGAAACAGCAGACGAGAACGCCCACAACTGTCTAGTTTACATTGGCCCTATTTAGTGAAGCGAAGTACACTATTGGTCTTTTAATCCAGTCACCCTCCGCTTATATGGATTGTATAGGTCTGTGCTCTTTAACACGTGTAAAGCGCTTTGATACCAGCGAGGGTCTTGTTCGCGCTATATAAAACCCTCAAATAAATATTAGCTATGGGTGGACAAATGTATATTCTGAAATGCGGACATGGTAAAATCTGACTTCAAAAAATGCATCCTAGACTGGAGTGTCAGAGTGGCGTAGAGTGGAGTGGAACAGAGTCGCAGAGTGGAACAGAGTCGAGACGTAGAGCGGAAAAGAGTCGTATAGCGGAATAGAGTGGAGTAAAGTGACACAGAGTGAAGTAAAATGGCATAGCGTGGAGCAGAGCGGTCTAGAGTGAAGTGACTTAGAATAGCTTGGAGTGTTGTGTAGCAGAGTGTCGGTGTTGTGTAGCAGAGTGTCAGTGTTGTGTAGCAGAGTGTCAGTGTTGTGTAGCAGAGTGTCAGTGTTGTGTAGCAGAGTGTCAGTGTTGTGTAGCAGAGTGTCAGTGTTGTGTAGCAGAGTGTCGTGTCATGGAGTGTTGCAGAGTGCAGTGTCGTGCCGTGGAGTGTCGCAGAGTGGAGTGTGCATGGTGTGTTAACGCGCTGCCATTATAAACATATTTTCAACTGAAAAAGCCATTACATCTGCACATGCAGTTTTACTGATAAAGTAATTGAGCGAACAAACGATAATGTGAGGAAATAGTATCACCTAGTGTACTGGTTTGTTTTGAAATTTTTTAAATATTTGTTCCCACCACACTTCCAAATTCAGGGTTGTATAATTCCTATAGCACGACACCCAGGACAGAATATTTTGGGTCAAGGACAACAAGTTTATGTTTATTTTGTCCTTAGGACAAGTAGGCCCAAACCCCTGCAGCACAATCCCTTTGGCTGCCAAATTACAGTACCACATTATTGATCAGGGAAAGGCATTGTCTGAAGTTAAGGTAAAATTTGTATCCATATGTTAATGCTGTGCGAACTTGTATTTGTGGTTCATTAATGCAAAGTCTATTATTAAAGTGAGCATTTTAATAAAATGTTGTATGCTCGGACTGCACTACGAATAGTGGTTCCAGTGTAAAAATGTGCACAAACGTTTTCAAAGTTAACAATACGAGGATACATATATTGTTTTCACAGTGCACTCTGATTAGATACAAAGACTTGCAGAAGTTTGAAAGCAAGATTGACGATTGCTTTCAAAATAAAATGTTCATAAAAAAATGCAACTAGGAAGAAAAAAAGGTTTTGCTAACCTACTGTGAAATTTTAGCTACCACTTCTTTGAAGCATTATAATTTAGTAAAATGTGTTTATGCATGCAGGTATTACCAAAAATATTCATAATGGAAAACTAATGTAAACATTTTCGGCAGATTATAGGAAACATGTAAATAAACACTAACTGGCAAACTGAATAGGTCCGACATTTAAGGTCAGCCTTTTGTTTTTGTCAATGCACGTGTTATTTTGACATGGTTTTTGTAAAACGTTCTTTTTGTGAAAGCTGCCGGGCCTTCACCGTTATAACAAGCACTGACAAAAAGCAAAAACATTGTCTCAAAAAGCACACATTGCCACAGTAGTCCTTGGTACTTGTATGCAGATGAAAGGGCAGAATGCTGTCACTCACAATTAAGCCAGTCGGTAGACAGATGGAGAGAGAGAACAAAAACAAACGTTTTTGGTTAACTCTAGACCTAGTTAGACGCCCAATTTTTCAAGAAAGTCACAAAAGTGCACCAATGGTAAATGTTCTTGCATTAGTGCAGATTTACAGCTTTCATCAATTCACAAGAATTTACAGATGTAGGGCATTTTCGTAATCTTAGAAAATATTTGTGAACTGCATTTTAGCATGAGCAAATATGCATGTGTAGATTTGCTCATGGAAAAGTCTTTTAGCGTTTACAAGTTCACTTTCCCTCCAATCGCTTTTTTCCCAACTCTCGAAGAAGTTTTACTTCTTACCCCGTCATAAGTAAATTTCCAACGTATGGGAAAAGATTAGAGAAGAACTGGTGAAAATCCACAAAACTTGCAAGTTAGTAGGTTTGCACAGAATCAAAAGAGCATTCCAAGCCTGGAACTATTGCTTACTGCTACCTCCACCTCCAGTATGTAGATCTGAAGAAGGGTGGCAAAATAAGGGAATTGCTAGTATTTAGACCCTAGTATGGGCCTTGGCTATTCACAGAGGCTATTATCAAAGCTTGTATATACTGAGATTGCTGCCATTACTTGTAACTGACCTACCAGGCACCACCATGACAAGTGGACATTTTTACAGGACAAGTAGATTAAAGAAACAACCTGTCCCATGAGTAAGTAGATTTTTTGTTAAATTTCACACTCCTGCGAATTTAAAGCAAATGTGCTTTACTTGTGCTTTCCTAATTTGGATATATTCTGAATTATTTGCACAGTTCATTTAAGACATTTAAATGTAGTGGTGTGCTAGAAAAAAACCTTTTGTTTCCCAGTATCCAACAAGATTATCAAATAAATCCTCTCACTTTCAAGTCAAAGAAAGGAAAGTAAACACCAAGTACCTTGAGAAAAGACTGACATTTGACCTCGGTCTTCGAACGCACAGTAAATGTGACAAGATCAGAACAAAATGTTAAGTCCTGTTTACAGAAAACGAGGACTTTTTGAAGAATACCAGGCACGATGGAGAACAAGATTTGCTCCACGGTCGAGAGGAAGACATGCTGGACAGCCGAAAACAAATAAAGCCAGCAGACAGAAAGCCAGACGTTGTGAGCCAGAAATCACAAAGCCAATGGTAAGTAATGGGTGAAACACAATCCCAGGGTAGCCTTTAGAATGCCCACAAGAAGTCTTTTCCCAACCAGACAGTTACACGGTCTTTAAAAATTCGACCTAATAAGCCAACTCTATGTGGGCTGGCTTCCAAACAAAAATAAAGAAATAAAAATAAAAAAATTGCCTAGCTCTGTTCATAGATTTAGCCGCACTCAAGCATATACCACACTTCCTTTGGATAACCTGCTCTCTTCACTCCTGAGCAACTGCACACACTCTGCCACCAAACACAAGTCTCACCCCGGGGCTACTTAAACTAGAACCGAACGCCCACAGACATAGATCACTTCCTCCAACACATTGAGAACAATGGTTTTCAATTAGTGAGCACAATTAAAATGCTGTCAAAGATGTATGAAGTTCATTACTTTTGCGCTTTTTGACACAGTAACCTATGGAAACATTAGTGGAAAAACAATTGAGAATTGTCAAGAAAAAACCCTTTTTACTGGGTTACTCTCGCCACCTACATTTTAGCAGCTCTTTTGTCCATTTTTAGGTACTTTGCAAACTTTGCTTTGAAAAAACCTTTATAAGATTTGCCAAAGCTAGATTTCACAATCTCAAGCACCCCAATTTTAAAATGTCTGTCCTTTAAACACTCTCTCACCAAGTACACTGACTTAAGTCCTCGCCATTCATGAAAGTTCTTATGCAAATATTGCTACATCTCAGTAGCTCCCATGTGGGCTGTGTCTAATCTGCCACTATCTTATGGAAATGGGACAAAGGATGGACCAAAACAAAATCCATAATTACTACTCAGGGTAATACTGCCTTTTAATGTGAATAAGGGTCTCATAAAACACATTTACACTCTCCGATTATCAAGGATAAATAACAAATGATCAAAAAACACAAACACAGCTTTGCAGATCCAAACTCCATGTCTTAATTTCAATGTCAAAATACATGATTTTCACGATTTGAGGTCAGTGTATTTGAACTCTTGCTCCTCCCTCAGAGGAGCGATGTCTGCTTAGAGAGCAACCAAGGTCCTCTGTGAGTGATTATAGACTGGGGATAAGAAGATTATCTTGCTCGGATAGAAGAGCACGGCCTGGCAAATCTGATGGAATCATGTGCACTTGATTCCCACAGACTAATCACAGAAGCAATGCCAGGTCACGGTAATGTGATCAGAGGTACACGTGTTCAGGTGCCATGAATGGAAAATCTAGTTAAGATTGATTTTATTCACTCAACTGACACTTCTATACAGGGAGCTTTGCGCCAGATGTAAGATGCATATTCCTGCCAGAAATTCATTTAGCATCTCTTCGCAATTTGTGAAGTTACACTGCAGTGGATTAATTTGCTTCCTTTGATGGGCTGCTGCTTGTGTAGGATAGGTTAGATGCTACAGCTGTGGAGTGTTTTACTCCAACTTATTCCAGGCAGGTCATCCCCAAGAAATAAAAGGAAGTTAATTGGCATGCAACCGGCTGGAATGAAAAGGGAAACGACCCCTCGACAGCTCATCGTGGCAAAGCACAAAACTATGAGTGGGCACTGCTACCTGTGTGTCTGTAACAGCACACAGCATCGAGATCGGGACAAGGCTATAGGATACATCAGGAACCCAGTTCCAGATAGCTGGAGGAACTGGAATCCATGGAGTTCTTACTTTTATCTCCAACTACCAAGCCATGCACAAAGCACACACCTGTGTATGCTTATAATATATAAACTTGACCCACACAACCTCTGCAGCTTACAAAAATGCCGATTACCGACTCTTAATTATAAAACAGATTACAAGATAATAAGGAGTTTAAAATCAGCATCCTGAAAACACCTTTAATGAAGGATGCTTGCACTGCTCTATGCGTCAACTATTTTGTGTAAATCTAGAACATTGCGCCACTGTCAGCTCTGTCACTATTGAAGCTTGAATTGCCCTACCTGACGAAATTAAAAGGGACACAATGCATAGCTGCCATGGTTTTAGATTATGTGTGACATTTTCATAATTACAGTGTAATAATGAGTGATATTTCAAAGACTACAAGTGACGCTTTCTCGTTAATAAAATCAAGCAATAAAGATGAGGGAACCATACAAATATCAGAAATTGCACCCATTTGAGCAACGAAAAACTCTAAGATCTTAAAACTGATGAAAAGCACCAGAAATGGAAGGGCCCTAACCAGAGACAGGCTGCGTGACTGCAGTTCTCAGTAACCGAGGCCAGGCAGGCACTGCAGCTGCTCAGAAGATAATCTCATTGATCTGATCATTCATGACCGCGCACTAACCTAAAAAGCACATTTTATAGCATAGCAAGTGCAATGAGGCAATTATACCGGAACTGAGTCTCACAGCAGGCTGGGTCACGTCAATGCCCTTGAAAGGCTGCTCTACTCCCTTGGAATGGACTCCGAGCACTGCAGCCCAGCCTCTGCTCTTAACACACGTGGAGGGTGTAGTATCCTGCTGGATACAGTCTAGTGTTTCAGATGCTGGTCACACACTCTAAACACCCACCCACCACAGGCGTCACCAGTCAGGTGACCCTGATAATAAAAGGGGCCGAACGCACGTGCTCGAGCGCCCCCACAACTTTACAATGGCGACGAGTGGGTTTCATCCCATGTGTGCAGAGGCTTCGCTTCCCCGGTTCCTGGTGGGGGAAGTGCAAGCCGATGAAGGTGATCGGGAGCCCACCCCGCACCTGGTGTGCCCGCGAGCACGCGGCAACACACAAAGAGCCACAGGCGTGAAGACGGTGACCAGGACCCCACCCCGCCGCGAAGACCGGAGGGGCGTGCAACGTGCCCCAGGTAGAAGGCGAGGAAGTCTGGTGCCCACCCGACCCCGTCGAGCCTGCCGCTGTGAGCACCCCTGTGGGGAAGTGCCCCGGAGCAGTGCAAGCCGATCAGAGCCCACCCGCATTGGCTGCGACCGAGTTGACCCAAACGTGAGGAAGTCGCAGCGGGAGCCCACCCCGCACCGAAGAGACTGCGGCGGTGTCATCCCGCACGAAGTTATCACCCGGCGATGGCTGAAGCGCAAGGCGAGCGGGCCGAACTGCCAAGACGCCGGCCGCCGCTGTGAGCTACCCCGAGGTGAGGGACACTGAAGCAGACATCGGGCGTGAGGCGAGCCTTGAATGTGCAATGGCGGGGGGCTGCTACGAGAGCCTAGCGTGGGGAGGACCATAAGACTGCCTTTCCCCAGTGTGGCCCAGACCTCCCCAACCCCGCGTTACCAGTGAGCTATCGGGGTGGAGACGAAAATTAAATCAACTGCTCCCCCAGTAATGAGGCAGAGCGCTGGCAGTTAAGGCCGTTTCATGCACAGGGAGCCGTCGAAGACAAGCGTGCAGCTCCAATATGCGGCCAAACAGAGCAGCACCAGCAACCCCCCCCCACTGCGCTGCCCGTGAAGAGAAAAGGCATGCTGCGGGGGGCGGGAAGGGTTTAAACTATAAATTAATGTAAAGCGACTCATCGCTGAGGAGGGAAGGTCCCGCTGCGAGGCGGGAGTCCAGCGAAGGGATTTGGAGGCAGCCGGTGTGCTTTGTGCACAACTCCCATGGAGAGGCTACGTCTGAGCGTGGGCTGGCGGCTACTCTGGTCTTCCCGAGCACCCAAACCAAGCTGAGGGGAGGGGATCAGGAGGCTCGTGGCAGGCCTGCAAGAGACTGGTGCACGATCTGACCAAGAGCACCAGCCTCGCAGCGTTGGGAAAGCTGCCGTGGCTGCCTAGAAGACAAAACACCACTGCCACCGTGTGGCTGATCAGCGGTACTACACACGCTAACTAACAATACTGTGCAATCTGTAAGGGACTGGCCAAAGACTGCCAAGGCATAACATGCCAGGAGAAATGCACAGTAGCCGTGGGGCATCCAGCTGACTCTGAGGAAAGAGTGACCAAAGTGCCAAGCCACCACACAGCTGTGAGGAAACCGAGCCAAAACCGCAAGAAAGCACTAAGAGAGTAAGACCACAGCGCAGGGGCAACTGTGGATATCCAAAGCAGTTAGAGCGATACAGCGACAGGAACTCCGAGAAGGGAAGAAGAACGCTGTGACTAGCGCGTAAAAGGGAGTGACCAGGAGCAGGTCGGCGAAGCGGTGGCACAGACCACCAGAAGCACTGAACTGAGCTGAGGCCGAGAAGGAGCGCAGCGGTACCAAGTGGCCACAGGTTGTCGCTGCAGCAGTAAGAAGGAGAAGGAGCACCACCACACGAACAAACAGTGGCTCAGGAACTCAGCACCAGGCAAGTGCGAAGACGTGCAAGAACAGCAGACACTGCTCCAGGAACAAAGGAAGCAAAGGAACGCGCAGCGAGTGCACCCAGTGAGGTAACGGAAGAGCGCCGCCAGAAGCGCGCCACAGCAACGTGATTAAGGAGAAGAAGAGGTAGTTGCGCAAACCACCAGAAGCACGAAGACCCGGGAAAGGGTGAAGAAGCCGACCAGCCAGATGGTGGCCAGAGAAGAAGCCGGCCGGCCAGATGGTGGCCAGTGAAGAGAAGAAACTGACCAGCCAGATGGTCGCCAGAGAAGAAGCCGACCAGCCAGATGGTCGCCGAAGAGAAGAAGCTGACCAGCCAGATGGTCGCCGAAGAGAAGAAGCTGACCAGCCAGATGGTCGCCGAAGAGAAGAAGCTGACCAGCCAGATGGTCGCCAGTGGAAAGAAGAAGCCGACCAGCCAGATGGTCGCCAGCGAAGAGAAGAAGCCGACCAGCCAGATGGTCGCCAGGGAGAAGAAGAAGCGGGCCAGCCGGATGGTCGTCAGAAAGGAGAGGCCTGACAAGAGGTCTGATCAGAAGAATGGAGAAGAAGTCCGTGATGTGAATGACGAAGAGGATGTCCGCGAAGAGGACCCCAGGAAAGGTCCGCTAAGAGGACCAGAAAAAGATGGACAAGAAGTTCAACATTAGTAACTAGAATGTGGAAGGAATCAAAAGAAGAAGGTCGCAACGACCGGTCCAGTCACAGAGTGAAAAGACGACAGTGTCCCATTGCTGGGACAAGACCAGAGGGAAATGTGTAGAGTGCACACTACATGGAGAAGCCTGGTTAGGATGAGTAAGAATGCGAGACCACCAGACCGCGTCGCAAAGGAAGGAAAGAAAAGGAGAGAGTGAGTGGCAAGACACCATGAAGAGAGAAGAGGATGACAGGATGTCAGCCTACAAAGGAGGAAGGTACAGTGGCACCGTGCCATGGGCAGACAACCAACACAGGCGTGCAAGGGACAATGAGGCGAAGTGACCGGGCAGAGTACTCGCATCATCACAGAAGAGAACACCCTGAGACATCGGACCGCCGCCTACTGCCCCATCAAAGGATAATGGTGAAGCCATCAACAACACCAAGGAGCAGCACAACACCTAAGGGAATCCACATACTGCAGGCAACCGGAGTCCAAGAAGGCAGGCCGCCCAGGAACCGTCTGTGCACCCCTTTCAGCCAGCAGCATACGGAAGTAGAGCACAACCGGACATTAGAAGATCCACCCCTTGGGATAAAGCAAGACTAGGACGTGGCCCTGTTGGGAGTTCTGAAGCGACCCCTACGCGCAGCCTACATGAAGGCCCGCACAGCCCAAGTGGTCAAATAGAAATCCAGGGGCAAGGGGCCTCGGCGGAATTCCAGTAAATTGGAGTCCGAATGGGAGAGATGTTCGGCAGCAGCTTCGACATGCGCAGGACGCACGGAGGCCGTAGCCGGAGACTGGCTGCCCTGCAGACCTGAGAGAGACACAGAACCGGATTCCTGATGGCGAAGACACCGAGATGGAAACATCACCCTTGGCGGACACATGAGCGACTTGGCTGTGAGTCCCGTTGGCAGTTCGGAAGCGACGCCTTAGCGCGGCCCCCGCGGAGCCCGCACGGTCCCATGACCGCCCAGCAGGAAAGCCCACCAGGAGGCACCGGTAAGAGAGGTGCCCAAGCGAGAGAGGCAAGTCGGAAGAATCTTGGCCGTCAAGATACTGCAACAACAGCTAACACGTCACCTCCAGGCAGCAACCTCGTGACAAGAAACATCAGAGTGGATCTCATCACAGCTCCCAGTATCCTGATGAAGGACTCGTGTACATAGACATTGTTACTGATAGACCAGGTCGGTCTCAGGTAGTTTGCCAAGACGAACCCGAACGTCACAAACAATGGTGGTCCAAGAAATCCAACACCGCCGGACTGCGGCCTGAAGATAAGGCTACTTGTGATTTAGTTTGGGGCGTCTGTTTTTCTTCACAGGTTGGACTTCGTATGTTTCCTTTTATACAAAGTTGGGAGGGATGTAGTATCCTGCTGGATACAGTCTAGTGTTTCAGATGCTGGTCACACACACTAAACACCCACCCACCACAGGCGTCACCAGTCAGGTGACCCGGATAATAAAAGGGGCCGAGCGCACGTGCTCGAGGCTAGTTATCTACCATCCATCTGGTGTCTGTGTGCTTACTCCTAAAGTATGTGGGCCTAGCGCCCCCACCACTTTACAGAGGGAAAGAGAAGTGTTCAGGGCATAAATACTTTGTTCAATTTGCAATACAGTGTCACTCAAACAGCATTAAATGTCACACATAAGCACACCGAAAAACATGGAAATTTTACACACAGGCAGACTGAAAACTTGGTAGCTATGCATGCGCTGGGTCAAGGGTCTACGCACCTCGGGATTGTGGAGCGTTTGGTAGAGCAGCGCAACTAGAGGCAAAATGCGGGGGGGGGGGGGGGGGGGGCTGACTCCTCCAGCAATATGCAGAGTGGAGATGAAAGGGCACTAAGAAGGGGTGAAAAGCAACAAAGCCCTTCTCCTCCCCTCCGTCACTCTAACCATCAGGAACCGCTGACTGTCACGGACTCTCTCTGCCGTACCACCCCCCACACACCTCCCTGCTGGCCTCTGTTACCCAGCATGTCCGATAAACGCGGTGCGGCACCCCGTGTTGGTAGTTGATGTCGTTTGCCACCATGGATGCTGCATGAGTGGCCGGGTAGTGAGACACCAGAGAATTTCCACCTTTGCTGTCAGCAGTGCAAGGATCTGGAGCCGCCAGGCTAGGTGTAAGAGCTGCCCAGCCCCTCAGGGACCAATCTCGCTCGCAGCAGCACTGCCTTGTCAGTGCAGTCTCACCCGCCCGTCCGCAGGATGGGCCCAAGTCTGTTTACATACAGAGCTCACACCACACTCCTCTCACATATCTCTTATTTCAGAAGAATCACAGGGAATTCGACCTAGGAGACCTTTATATTCCTCTATTTATTTTTTGATTTATTATCATTCTTATTGCATTGCACATGTTCTAGACAAAGCATTAAACGTTGTGTGTTATAGATGCTGGCCTGCATTCCACAGAAACATTCAAATGTTGCAGTTTCACAATCAAATTGAAAAATTATGCAGCGGCTCCCAGGGCCGACTCCAGGGCTCATAGAGATGCTCCAGTCACAGAGCCGCACGGTGCAGGCGTCGGCTATACACCTCCGCCATGACTATGTCCCAGCCCTCAATCACTGAGCACTCGGGCGCCGTGCTTGCTGCTACTGTAAATGCAGCTTCGCAGTCACTACCCGCTTCACCTAGGCTGAGCGCGCAGTTGGTCAAGGCACTAAAAATGTGTGATTAATGCATTTTAATGCAGTGATGAGTATCACCACATTAAAGCGCGTTGGTCTAACGCCTGTTGTGTGGTACTTGGCAGGGCTGACAATGTTAAAGTATTTCCAGTTTTCATTAGTGTCATTCTTTTACTCATAACACATACTCGGGCCAACACATGTTTCCTTCAATACCTGAACAGTTAGATGAAAAGTAGTTACTGACGTCAAAGGTGAGGGGGCAAGAAGGAAGAGGTGCATTAACTCTTTGTCCTTGTGACCTTTGCAGCACTACAAACAGTCTCTTCAGCAATGAAGCATTCAATATCAAATAAATCTTTACAGGGCTAGATATCCAAAGCCATAAAAGCACTATTTACATATATAGAATACAATCATAAAAACATACAATTTGTTTCAGTTAAACACTTTAAAAACAGTGCCACTACCTAATCTAGTCAGCGATGACGCACTCTTTGTATGGAAACAGCTAGCTGGATTAGAAGGAGGTGGCCTGTGAAAATCATCTCCGTGCTTCTCTGCACGTTAGGCAATCGTGCCAAACATGTTCGTTGTGAGCCCACAGGCAAAAAGTGCCTCTTCATTTACTTATATTAGCAGACCTAGATCACCTAGTTACAGGAGAGAATAGTATAAAGAAAAAGGATAAAAAAAAAAACCAGTGCTGGGCACTGTCCCAACTGACATACGACGTCTTGCCATTAGGGGATGATAAAATGCCCAGTTTATTGGTACTACTGAAAACTGGCCATGGCTACCAATAAAGTAGGTTATAAGGATGCTCTGCTCTACCTACTCGAAGATACTTTGGAATCCCGGCCTTAAGATGGTTTTATGTATTCCTTGCAGATCTATCATGCTTTGTAAAGATAGAAAAAGTAATCCTCTCCTCCAGTACCCTTCTGTGCGAAGTGTTGGTGGGAAGTATCATTTATCCCATTTTACGGTGTTGTTGGGGTCCCATGGTGTCCTGAAAGGACATCACCATCTAGCGTTGCTGGATGAGCTTTCCAGGAGAGTTGCTGTAAGACATCCCCAATCTAGAAGAATACCTGGAATAGTGAACGGAATGAATCTCCAAGCTCAACAAGACCGAAGATCCTATTCCTCTTCAAAAGAAACTTTGAACAGAGTTGGCTCTGCAAGTCAGTCACAAACTGTATCACATCAATTCTTGTGAAAACAAATAAATCCTCAGGCATCCTTACTGACTAAAGTTTGATAGGGCAGGACTACTTTGACACAAGTTCTAAAACGTCAAACTTTTGCCTCCACTAGCATAAAGAAAAAAAAGATGGGCATACTTCAAGAAGACTTTACAACATAAGTGCAGGATAGGCTTAATCCACGCATCAGAGGTGGAATTAAAAATGTTAAAAGGCGTCCAAAATAAGTACCTGTTCCCTTTGAAAGGCACAGTTCACTTCCTAACACCTCATCGGAAGAATAACATCTGAACACGAGGCACCTATTTTCCTTAAATTTTACCGGTTCCTCTTAGAAACACATTTCAATTTTTCAACTCACTTTATATTCTATAAAATAGGCATCAAATATCATAGAACAGTGCTCAGGCAAGTGACATAAAACCCAAAAGGCAGAAAATGCAATACTAGGGAGACCAACTTACAAGAAGGCAAATTCTGGAGAGTGACAATAAAAATTAGGGACATAGGGTCAAAAATCAGGACAAAAGGTCATTTTTAGGTACACATCCGAGGATGTTGCACTATTATAAAATAGACAGCTGCAGAATTACAAGCCAAAAAAGGTTTATGTTTTTTGGTTTCCATTACACATTGGAGTGTTGAGCAAACATTCAGAAATAGCTGGACAGATTTAGAAGTGAAAAAACTAGTAAACATATATATTCAAGCAGAATTTGATAGACATAAGAGGCAGATGTCACAATTCTATCCCCGTGCCATGAATGATAGTTTCAGAAGCATTGCTCTGTAGCTGAACATAGACTTAAGAGTTCACAGGCAGTAGCACTATTAGTGTGTGAAAAAGAGAGGGAAAGGCCGAATGTTATAACAGTGAGAGTGAACAGTGAGATAATAGGAAAGAAAGCGAAGGATTGCAAGCTCAGAGAAAGAACAGATGGTGAAAAGAGATAAGACGACAACATAAGAAAATAGAGCAGATACAGTAAAAACAGATACAGATAGATGGCGAGGGTGAAGGAGAAGGTTGAAAACAGAAACAAGGTAGAGGGGCCATATAAAAGGCAAGGTAGGAGGAACCCAGAGAAAGCATGTAGAGAGGCAGAGACTAATAGCTAGGTAGGGGAAAGTAGGGAACAGATAGAGAAAAGGGAACGTAGAGATGAAGAGGTTGAATAGGGAGTGAACAGAGACTATGTGAGGGTTCGCTTTATAACTTGCATGTCAGACCTTTCAATCCCAATGCACCATATTGCAAATATGGTCCTACTCTTTCTTTTTTTTTTTTTTTAACGCAACGGAGCACAACAACTTCACTTACTGCGCTGTGTTGTGTGAAACGTTAATATCCCCTCAAAGATTTGGCACAGGTGTCCAAAATTACATTTTGTCTTGGACATTGTACAGAGCTCCACAGCCTTTTGGCTAGGATTGAGCTACTGAAACTACATACATGCCTACAGGCAGAAAATCACTATTTGTTAAGAAAGGACGTTTTTCAAAGAATGAGGGAGAACTCCATCCAAGGTTCCAGCATGGAGCATTTGCCTGCCAGGTTACAGTGTGGGACTAGACGATTCGGGGATTAGAGCACATTGGTCATGTTATGCAGGCATTTCTACTTGTGTTCTTCATTTTCCCTTTACTTGAAATGTTGAAAAAAATTTACAGAACCCATGATTACAATAAAATTAAGTTTCTCTGTTCATAGACTATGCCTTCCTACCAGCTGTCCCACAATCAGCTACTAAAGTACTTTAACCTCAGGGTCTGGGGACCTGCACAGGCTGCAGGAATGACAGCCACACCCCTGACAGGGCTATTAGTGCTGGTGACAGATGGTGTGAGAATATTTGTTGTGTTAACAAGTTTAACAAGCAATGGTATAGCCAATAGGTCTAGCTTTTGGAACCTTGTAAGTGTTTATCTCTAGAGCTATTGGTTTTTGTAATGTTTGTAATTTTTGCTATATTTTGATGGCATATTGCAGAAATGGTAATGGGGTTTATTAGTTTGAGTAGATTGAGGAATTACCGACTGTACCAGAGAAGCAGCTAGCAGTACTGTCAAAAGAACTAAGAATGAGGAATTACCACTGAGAACAGAAACACAGCGGCAGCACTGCCTAGAGGACTTAAAATGTGGGAATTACAGATGAGCACAGAGAAGCAGCTAGCAGCACTGTTTGGAGGACTTAGAATAAGGAATTAGCATCAGGAAGAGAGTCAGAGCTGCAGCATGGCCTAGAGGACTAAGAATGAGGAATTACCACTGGGCACAGAGACAGCTGCAGCACTGCCTAGAGGACTAAGAATGAGGAATTACCACTGAGCACTGTCTAGAGGAATACAAATGAAGAATTATCAGTGGGACCAGGGAAGCAGCTAGCACCACTGCCTACAGGACTTAGAATGAGGAATTAACGACGGGACCAGAGAAGCAGCTAGCAGCACTCTAAAGAGGACTAAGAACAAGGAATTACCAATGTACAGCGAATGCATATAGCAATTAGTATAAACCATGCTTACGCTCATCCTAAAAATGACAAAATAAGTAATACTATTATAAAATGTGCCAACATAACGCCACATAATTTGCCTTTGCTTGCTGCATAATTTACTCAACCATGGGGAGTAATTTAGCCCTCCCTGGATGCATAATTCCAGCAGCCCTATTTAAGACAGTGAGGACTACAACGTGAAGGAGTCTAAGATCATCAATGCTGGTAGGTGTTATATGTTAAGAATGCTTAGTCCGGAGGAATACAAACTCGGTATTTAAAACAGAACCTAGCGGTTGGGATTGTGTTTACTAATAAATAATTATTATTATTCAAAGAAACCCTACATATCAACCTTAGAATAATGAATGATTAGAGAAATAAAATAAGGCGGTAAACTTGTGCCTTGCAGTTTCCATGCTGCTATTTGATTTTGGTTCGTAGCTCACTGTAATATATTAGGACTGTATCTTATATACTGAAATTAATGAAAGAGTCCCTGTGGCAAAATAGTCAACCACTGAGCTGTCCCTATAACAAAAGACAATGCTTTGATCTGCATGTTACACATTGTGCTTCACTGTAGGCACACTATCCGTCTGTGCTACTTTATGAAGAGTCAAAACTCAGACAGACAAAACTCAGATCTCTCAAACAGCTACATTAATCACCACAATTAAACTGACATTTTTAGCTTATAAATTGCTGGCAACAAGGTATCTGAAGTCTGTGCAAGAAGTGTCAAAATGCAAACCCTCCCCCCCCCCCCCTCTAATCACACACACATACCTTCAGGAAGCTTGGCCCCTGGTGAGGTGACACCAGTCCCTGAACAAAAGCAGAATGCCATGCCCTAGGCTGGTGCAGGAGGAGGCGCAGCAAATCCTTTAACTGCGAAGAGAGGTCCATTATCATTCTGTATGTGATGATAGGCTGGCAAGCAGAATAATAATGGGCCATAGCAGTCTGTCTCCTATAGTGAGAGTTACAGAACTCGGAGTCTTCTTGCAGGGGGACAGGGGAGCTCCCTCCAATGTCCAGAATTACAAACAAAAGGCATCCGTGAAAGGGATCATCTCGGACAACGGACAGGAGGCCCAAATAAGGGACGGTCCGTTAAATGTACGGATGGCTATCCAATACAAGGCTGGTCTCATTCCAGATTCAGACCTACTTGCCTGAGGAAATTTCCTCATGCCTGCCAACCCAATTAAAAGCTTTTTGAAAACTCTTAAAGATTGATCTCTTCAGTCTTCTCCTGAACGCACGAATATACTGCAGGTGTTTATTACTGTACGTTTGTAAATCACAGTTCCCTATACTAATGCATTTAATATATTGTTATTTCTAAATACATTGCTGCACACGAAACACAAAAACACATTAATAAAAAGGTAAACAACTTCTAAAGCAAGCACCAGCACCAGGGCAACATTACCAATAGTTTTGGAAAGAACTTGGAAACGGATTAAAATAAAATCACGTTTTAAAAAAGCCACAAATCTTTGGTACCTTTTATGCACAATTTGCCTTTTCTTGTATAATTTAGACGACCCTCTTAAAGAACAGGGTCGACAGCTGCTCAATACTCAGAGTGGCCGGGTGATATATTTTATAAATCACTTCCCTGCGTTGTAAAGCTGTAAATAAAAAGTTCGACTTATGAGACAACTTACAGCGCACTCTTATCAAACGAAAGACTGGGTCTCACTATTCAGGATAAGAAGCGGTGAGCCTCTGTCCAGCGAATACATTACCACGGACCAGCCGCTACGAAACACACACAAAGGGCTTATAGAAATATCTGCACAACCACTAGACCTTACACGGCTCAATGGAGGCCTAACAACCTCATCAGTAGGGCAGCGACACACGCCCACAATAAAACAGCCGAGCAAAAGAGAACAAAGAGTCCTGCGAAGAGAGACAAACGTGCACACTGCCCACAAATGAACCACACCCCACAGACACCCATACAAAGCTTCTCATAAATAAAATAAATGTGTTCACAGAAAACAAAAGAACCACTCCCTACAGGCACACGGATACTAAGGTTCTTTGTTGTAAAGCATATGCTGATAAAACACACAGACAGGCACAAGTAAACAAAGAGATACGAAGACGAGAAGGCTGGCGGGAGCATAAACATGACAGACACAACACCGCCCCCTGAAATAGCAGTACACACACCCGAGGTGACGCACCCGGACACGGGAGCGCGAGCTCGCCCGGCGGTGATGAGGTCACCTGGCGCGCCGCCAGGGCATGAGTCATCGTCAGCCAGCCGAGCAAGAATGAGCCGTTTCACGAGACGTGGGAGCGGAAGGGGGACGATGAATGAATGCAAATATATCTGCGGGAACTCAAAGGTGCCTAACCAACCAGGAACCAATGGCAGGCTCGTGTAACAACAAAAAAAAAAACCACGAAAGCCAGATTGTTCCCTTCAAGGGAAGTATACTGAGCTGACGAAGTGGCAGGTTTGCTAGTTGGGAGATAAAAAGAACCCCCAAAAACAGACCATGCCTAAAATATGTACTGCCAGTAGAGCAGTGCGAAAGTCACCAAAATAAGTAATTTCGGATTTGGGAGAGGGGGGGGGGGGGCGGGAGGATGCTTGCGTACTGTATGATTACTTTCTTTCATCGTTTGATTGTTGCAGGGAGAACAGGGGTTTACATAGAACGGTATACCTACACAACAGTGGGATTCGTTGCCAATGTACATGTCTGTGCTGAACTCGATAAATGGGGATATTAAAAAAAAAAGTTAACGTTGAAAGCAGTTCAGAGCTGTATAAACCGTTCAGGTCATTACAACTTGGGCCATCAGTTGGGAGGGCAGTCGCTTCACACAGGGGTCTGGAGCCATTCAGGCAGGAGGTAAGTTCTTTATATCATAATTGGGCCCTTAGTTATTGCCACAGCATATGTCCCACTACATTCGATGAGTTGCCACATTCTCACAGCATCAGTCAGCATGCCCCCTCAGCATACATAGACTATGCCACTTTGCAATTTCAACGGGTTACAACCAAACGCTTCCCCAGGATTTAGTGTACCACCTGTCCGCTAATGCATTTCAGCACCTTGCCAGCGGTATGGAGCACTAAAGAAATGAAACCAGGGTATAATACAGTATAAAGAGGCTGACTTGTCTTGCTTGAAAACAAAACAAAGAATTTTAATGAAGGCCTGTCCACGCAGGTGGGCATTAGGTGCAAGAGGGTTAGAACCTCAGCAGAGATACACAGGAAGGGTGCACAAGGCCAAAAACAAGACTGTGGCAATCTCCAAAGCTGACCGTTACCAAATGGGCAGCAGCTGGAAGAGAGGAGGAAAGCAGAAGTGTAAAAAAGGTGTCAGGCGTGAATGGAAGCCAAAGGCTGTACTAATTTAGCCCAGCACTGGTCCGCGGCCTTTAAAGAGCCCATCAAGACTGATAACTGCCAATATAAAGGGCAACCCCAGCGAACTGGCTCACAGTTAGTGGGCAACTTTGAGCAACCCGCCCACAATGACATTTTAATTAACAGAAAGAAGCAGGTAATTGAATGTTGGAGTGAAGAGAATGGTGAACGACATTACCCATGCTCTTTTGTAACAATTGTTATTAATTGAAACAATAAAATCATTTTACAATCTCTCGATCAGGACAAAATAATTTAATTTCCTCTGGAGGCTACATGGGGGATGGTGCTAATATTTTCAAACAACGGCCTTGGAAGCACTCACTGCAGGGCCAGCTAGCTCTGAAACAAGACTGGTTTTCCTCATAAGCAGCAACAGCACAGCCCAAGCCAGACTGGTAGTTGCCTAGCAAACGCTTGCATGGGTAGCAAGTTAAGCATACCCTAAATCAGGGTGGGGTACCCCTAGAGGCTGACCTAATGCACAAGTGAAGAGTCATTGCCAAATACATGTCGGAAATGAAATAAATATGAACAGTGATTTGCCCCACGTGCGAGCTGACTGTTTTAGAATAATGTTAAACTGCGACCACTTTAATCCAACAGGCGTCTGCCTCATGAGGTCTGCATAAAGACAAATACTATGATGCTGGTGTTGTGGCCTAATCGCCCAAGTGCCCTGGTTATTCATTATAGTATACCAAGGAAAAACTCCTGACTCCTCCAGAATCTCAAACAGAAAATGTTTTTTATTTTCTTCAAGAAAGGTGACAATCCTACATTGGAAGCGAGGGGTGCAACATCACAACGATCATGAGTTATTTAAAGAATACATTAAAAGTAAAGATCACCCTTTGAATACAACATTTAAATGATCTATACTCGAGACACTCGTTTACCTAGAGGCTACAGTGCCAAGCTGGAGTTGCAGTACATTTGTAAAAATTCTTTCAACACTGCACAGCCTAAGACTTCTGATTTTGTGTAACATGGAGCGGATTTTTTCCACTTTGGTTACAGAAAGAAAGATGCAAGGATTTCTTTAAAATATAGTACAATTTAAAATTAATGGCAACACACAAAAGTATATGCAGCATTATGAAACCCAAAACTTTTGAGCTTCACCTTTTACAAGATTGTACACCGTTGGCTTATATAGGATCAGGCAGTCACGGGTCATCAGAAGAGATGGAGTTATTGGACGGGCTTCATAAAGCTAAGCTGTAATAAAAGGATGAAGCTTTAATAGTGTCACGTTTCCAATTTATGATTACAATAAGGAGTCTCCAATGTAACTGGAGGAGGGAAAATACTGATCGACAAGGTCTGCGCGCCATTTAACAGGCAGGGAATGCCTAATGAAATGTATCCTTTTGCCTCAAAAGGTAAATTTGTACACAATTTTGCTTTTTCCCGTATCAAAGATGTTATTTTGATGAGAATTTATTTCATGGTTAACATGAACACTTTTTCTCTTTGCAGTAAACGTACATGCCATTTAATATGGTTGATCATGAAACTCTTTTAATGGCGACAGATTCATACAATTTCAACAGGAAAAACTGCACGTGTAACTGCTGGAAACCTCGTGAATTATAAGAACTATTGGCCGTATTCAAAAAGGTAACCTGAACAATAATATTCACTGATTGCAATAGCAGAAGGATTCACACTATGTGCTAATTTAGATGTTTGGCTTTTTTGTAGTTAGCAGTGATTCTGTGACAACTCACAAGTTGTGATTTATGGCGCGCTGCTCTGCGAGACTTTTTGTAAGGGGCTTCAGAAAGCTCACCACACGCTTTTGCGTGTGTTTTTGTTTTTCTCACAGGCTATTGGCCTTTGCGTGCTTCTTTCTGAGCAAGACAGCATGCAATTGGGTAAAGGCGGGTGCATGTCCCGCCTTTGCTCCGCCCAAGGCCTATTGCTTGCGGTTACCCGCATGGGCGACATCTGTTTTATATTATCGTGCCCAGACGCGTGCGCAATAATGCAAAACAGATGTCACGCGGTGGCGCGCGCGCACCACTAGTTTCTCCTGGCTTGTTATTTGTGCTTTCTCCTCGTTTCTTTGGTGGTTCCGCATTCCCACCGCCAGGCTTCAAGCATGTCTTCTTTCCAAAGCTGTTTTTGCATTTGCAGCACTCTTAACCCATGCGAAGTACTTGTTGATCACAGCACCTTGCCTGCGATTTACCAATCTCGTTTTGGTGGCCACAGCACACAGCATTTGCTGTTTTCTTACTCTCCACCCCCTCATACAGGAGATGAAAAGCTTTAAGTTCACTCTGGGTTATCAAGATAAAGGTTCTCTTGGCTGAAACTGTGGGATTATCTGACCCTGCATCCCCTTTTACACAAAGCCTCCCTCCTGGCTTAAACTATCGCTTAATGGCGATAATTCGTCTAGTTTCTAATCTTTATTTTTAAAGTGGACTCCAAGCGCTGAGAAATCCCGGAGAACATATAGGCATCAACCGGGTCTCAACGCTCAGTGCTAAGAAACTGGCACTACAGGGTAGAAGGGTCGCCTGGTTCAGGAGTGTCGCTTTCACTTTCGCGACCGTAGGGTGAAAATGTGACATTTTCACAAATGGTGTCTCACTCATTGAGATAGGGGTGAGTGGAGCGCAGCTAAAGTCAACATCCCGGTTGTGGGCTTTTCTTGCATCCTCTATTCCGTCTGACTCGTTTCTGGCAGCATTTCTTATAACAAGACATTTGTAGCCGGCGGGGGTGGTTTGTAAAGAGAACGGAAGTCATTCTTCCGAGTAGATCAGACGGCGATTCTCTGGGTAACCAAAGGAGCACGCACTCGAACACGGCACCGGCAATCAATAGACGGCACACAGGACCATACTTCCGCTGACTGCAGCAGTTCTCAACAGTATTTGGCAATGCAAGCATAGGGGGAAAAGGGGTGGGCGACGGTTGCTCAATCCGCTTGCATTCAGTTTAATTTCTCGCTGTCCGCACGAGAAGTAGAAAGTTAGGCTCCATCCCCTCTTTGCACGTGACTGACCGGGTTTAAACTTTGTACAGAGCGAGGCAACCCCCCCCCTACCTCCCCTCACCCACTAGTTACTTACTTTCTGCCTGCACTCCATTTCCACCGACAGCAGCAGCCGCACCAAGCGCTTCCTAAAGTACAGGAGACCCCTCAGCCGCTAACATGGGCAGCCCGATGTTGTGGAGTTTAATTCTGGTGTTATCTGGCGAGTGTAGCGCCTTGAATCGAGCACTTTTGTTCATGATCGGTTAAGTGGAATTTTAAATATATACGTGTTGTTAGTTTTATTATTTTACGATACGGCAGATTGTTTCCCTGTGCTGCACGCATGAATGGTGCGGCCGCACAATCGCATAATTCCAGTTATGCTGGTAATAATAAAACAATCCAACATAGATTGGTACCAACTCTACTTGCTGAAGAAAGTTATACAAACATCAGGATAACTGTCTGGGTCCGAGTGCCCTGGCATGAGGACGAAGGCGCCCCCTCTTCTCCCAGGGAGGCGCCTCAGCTTCTAGCAGGCACAGCTGCTGCACTCCAGAAAAGAGGTACCCCCACACCTCTTGCACGGCATCTCTACACGGACTCTGCTCACACTTGCACACTTCGACCCTCAGGCAGAGCAGGGAGCTCCTCTCTTGAAGCAGCAGTTGATGGTCCTCCAGGGGCGCCTGGCTTAGGATCGGGGCACCCGCATTTGCGTGCTCAGTTGCATATGTTCTGCAAGCACCGGAAGCAAAGCGGTGTCCTGCTGTAAACACTTGTGGTGTTGCATTTCAGAGGCCTCTACCGGGACCCACAATCTCTGACCCTATTCGAGTGTCTTTAATGTGCCCGCCTCGAAGGGGCTTTAATAAGATATAGCGCTTGACGGGGGACGCACTATGTGAAGATATAAGTGTGGCGTACACTACGAAATCAGCTGTCAATGTTGCACTATTGGGCAGTTAGTATTAAGGCCTCGGGGTCATCTCTCTGATTTGTGCGACCGTAAGAGCATGAAGATGCGTGCAAATATCCTTATATATGAAAAAGCATATAGAAACAACTCAGAATTCCAGTGTTTGAGCCTGGTGTGAAGCTTATATGCGCTCGGGTTTGGAGTGTGTTTTAAAAAATGTTATAGACATAGGCATCATTTTAAATCAAACTCATTTTACTTCCACGCTGACTCACCCAACCCACCACACTAACTCTCCAGAATCACCTCCAAACACGGAACATACTCCCAAATAAAATCCCACAACCACGAGCCAATAAACAGTCACTGTAAAAGGTTGGCTATGGCTGATAAGCACAAAAGAACTCCCAGATGAAGACAGTACAGAGTGTTGGAAGCTGTGTCTAAAGGGGCGAACTTTTCACCCCCCGTTGGTTTGATGGAATCGACTCGCCCGTCAGTTATTGGTTGCACGAGTCTGTGAGGCACCCTCCGGCTTCCCACGCTTCCAGGTTTATACAGCGCCAACTCGGCATCGGAGCGCTGTGCCCATGTTAAGGTTTAACTTTGGTAAGAAGTTATGTTTGCAGTAACAGGCACTGTTTTGATGAACATCCTGCCGACGGCCACACATGCTGCCCGCCTTGCCATCTTCCAGTGGCCTCACTTTGATAACACTCCCTGAGACCTATCGCTAGGAACATACATTTGGAGCCAAGCTGCTGCCGACTCTTCCATGTAGAGTTGTATTTAGATCTTCGTAAAGTATTTGCCGAAAGCTAAAGAAATAAGTACAGGAAAAGTCAGCGTAGCAAAGAGCCTAATTAGTTGTCTGTACCGAATTCTGATCCTCAAAATTTGCACCTCTGAATTGTCATCTCTAAGGGGCACACAGTGGCATGCCTCCAGGGCAAATGACTCACATACCCGGAAGTTTGGGCCAAGATTATAGCTCATGTTTTTTTAATGCAGCCCGTTCCTGTGGCTTCCCTTTCTCATGGGCAATGTTGGTTATCATCCCCATTTAAAAAAAGCATTAGCATAGGCAATAGGTCTCGCCTTTGGGACCTTATAAGTGTTTAGCCATGCAACAGTTGATGTTGTTGCACCAAGGATATTGTGCTGGATAACTAAACACTTATAAGGTCCCAAAGGCGAGACCTATTGGCTATGCCAATGCTTGTTGAACAATTGGAGGTCATCAATATTCTGTTGGTCTCCTCCCAGTAACCAGGTCACTAAATTCTGGTGCACGAGCCACACGTGAGCATCTTTAAATAAAAATTATATTTTCTAGGCAAATTTCCTGAGCACAAATTGTTTTGACAGATAAGCCGGGTGAGAATCCCCCAACTAAAAGTGAGTGACAACCTATGAATTGCACGACTAGGAGGCACAGGATGCGCACACACATTTTATATAGAGATACATATAGATATGTAAATACATATGAGGTTACATGAGTAAAACAGCGTTTTGGCCGTTATTAAAGCAGCTTTCCTACATCACATGATTACAGATCAAATGACAATCAGTGGCAGTGGAAAATAATTGTATGAAAACAATTTTAAAGAATCACTGTATATATTTATGTAAGTAAATTGAATGGGTTGTGAATCATAATTACGTTGCTTATATTGAGATCTCAACATAACTGTTTTGGGTACCACACTTAGTCACTTTTTATTGTTATTTTGAGGTAGACAAAATTGAGATTAGTACATATCCCATAATGAATACGGTTATCTAGAATTAAATTCAGTCCTGATGAAGGAGAATTTTACTCACATAAGGCCCCGACACGTCAACAATATTACTTAAGTGAGCATAAAAGCAAATGCTGCATTGGGTATATTGTCCCTTCAGAAATATATAGGATAAGGAGTAGAATGTGCAAGTATTAAAACTAGGAATGCAGTATTTAAATTATAAGATGACTTGTACTCACACCACATTAGTATGTGCCATAAAAAGTATTTTTAACTTCATTTTTTAAACAGAAAAAAGTGTTGATAATAAAAATTAGCATAATTTTCATTAGTAAATTTTGGGACTTTAATCATTTTTATAGTAGGTTTGCTGTTTTGTCCACTCTTCTATCACCCCACCCCTACAGTGACATTGGGTCTCTTACTGTAGCCATAAATTGGACATTTAGCTTGATAATTGTTTTATTACACCTCTTTCGAGATGTATTCAGTGCACCTCTTTGTAGGTAAAGCAGGATGAAACAGTACCACAGGAAAGAAAACTTTTTAGACGAACAGCATCTTGAATTTTAGGGGGGGAAATGAGGCAGTGAGGAGTTCAAGTGTATAAAAAGAGTTACAGGTTAGGGGAATAGATTCATTTGTGGAGCTATACAGTTTTAAGGCTGATGCAGTTAAGTATACGTAATCTGCTGCTTTCCACAAAACTAAAATTGTCCCGATTATTCTTTAGTGACTCTCCACTCATCATCAGTTTCCTTCCGATAGTAAAAAAGGTGCTTTATATTCGGGATTTTGCAATACCAGGCGTACAACTTCATAACAATGGGTGCCAATAGTTAGAAAAGGCTTGTATTTCATTAAGGCCTTCACTCAGGGGCAGGTGTACATCCTTCCTTGCTAAGTACTCATGGAGCTTATGGAGACATTCCAAGCAATATACATAGAAAGGAAATTCCAATACAATGCATGTTTAGTTACTAATACTTGGCCCAAACTAATCCATTCACAGATAATAGTTAAGCTCCACCTCCTTCCTCCCTCAATCAGGGCCAGTCTGCAAAGTGTTAGAAAGGAGTACCCACCCTACTATCTTCAAGAGCCATATTTAGATAGACATTCCAGACCGCCACACTGAATAGTTTTAAGATATATTTATATACAATGGATCTAAATGAGAGTTGTATGCATATTCAACGGTTGTAGTGAAAACCTGATTAGGTCGATGTAACCCCTTGAGGACTATCAACAACTATCCAGGAGTACGAGCAAGGCTAGCTTTCAAATTCCAAAATTATGTATTTCCTAATACTCTATGTCACCAGTCAAGAGAGATGTGTTCCCTGGAAGCAACACATAACTAGCTTCATTTCACTAACACACCCCTCAAGAAAGACCAAAGGGGCAATCCACTGCACTTTCGGGTCATGTTAAGAGAATACGTGATGGCAAAAAGTATGTCTGCCAAACCTCCATGCAATTTTATAGTAACACTCTCAACATGAAATTGCAGCAACTACACACCTGAGGATCTCAGTTTAATACAAGCTTTGCAAACGTAATCAAAACTCAAAATGGACACATGAAAGAACAAGTTAAAGAAATTCACAAATGACCAAGGTAACTCCACTAATGTGAATTAGCCAATGCAGTACGTGTAGCTGATGTGAAACATGTAGCTCACTTACATAATTGATGGCAATGCCAATTCAAACTACCGTGATGCTGACCTGGCTAAAAGGAGGAGCCACCGAGTTGATTTGAACTCCATGTGCTAACCACAAGAAACTGAGCTACCACAATGGTCCGTTTTAAACAACTAATATTAAATTAAATATCCAATTCTGGCTTTGAGAGCTCTTGCCATGATGGTCTTTTTCTCAATAGTTGTTCAGACTTTCTTCAATCCACTCTCTAGATAAGTCACTGTCTCAGTCGAGTGTGTTCGCTATAATAGAAATGGGGCAACTGCACTTATTTACAGACAAGATAAGTGTTAGGAGAGGTTGGTGTCTGGGAAGAGGGTCCAAGCGTTCACTATGATCTTCATTCACATGGCCCACTTGCATATGGCTTCGGTTCTATTTGGCCCAGTGTCAGCGTGAGAAACAGTGGGAATGATATGGGCAGGTCTGCAGCTCAAATGCATTCATACAAGTGAGAATTGAACATACCACCCTTACCACACAAAAGATCACCAAAAGGTTCTCCCCGGAGTTGAAGTCGTAAGTATGTATTAAAGTGTGATAAGTCATAATGAACACCAAGCGGAATGAACAGTTATCCTCTTCAGTCCACATTTGATTCAGCCGTGAAACTACAAATCCTCTGCTGTGGGAGTTTCTATCTGTCACACAATCTGTAAGGTAGGCTGGCATGAGCAGATGCTTAACTACATCCATAGTAAAAACAGGATGCAAATGGGTTTGTTTTGCCGCTGCTGGATGATAAGATTATCCCAGCCCATAGGAAAATGGAACCGCACCCGGTAACTCCTATAGATGGCAAAGACCACAAATTAATATTCGAAAAAGACACTGAGCAGGCAAATGAAATACGTGACATGCAAAGTCCAGAAGCAGGATGCAATTAAAGTGCCTAGAACCAAACTATTGTTCCTCTATCCTCTTCAGATGGAAAACAGGTGCAAATACTACACTTTAGATTAGAGCAAGACTGAATTTACTGACCTCAATCGGAGAGTATAAAAGGAATTAACAGTTTATGGTTAATGGGGTGGGTGACTTAAAACATCAACTGTGGTTACACACGGACTGACTTTTGAGCATGAGTTCGAGCTGGTATCACATATTTATTCGGAGGCAATGTAGTGAAGTGGCTACAGGGGTGGCAGTCCAAACAGCAACTAGATCAATCTAACCATTGCCAACTGACCACATTATGTGACGATAAGAAAAATTCAATTGCCTGATCTGCCAAAATTAGGAGTGCTTGAAAACGCGCATAACATCTTTTCAGAAATTGCAGCCGACCACCTTTTCCTAATCCTTAATACCCCTTGTTGTACTTATTTATTGTGGATGGGGATGAAGTGAATGAGAAGTCAATGAATGCCTCTGATCCAGTGTGAATAATCAGCAGATATGCTAAATGCTATAACCATCTCCAGCCTTTCAAAAGTATTAATTTCAAGTATCAATTCCAACTATCAATGCAAATTTAATCTGCACTGGGCACAAAGCCTCAGCGACCTTACAACACTACGGGTGGAAGCACAGAGGGTAGGTTCGGTGGACACTTTTGAGTTCACCATCTGTCGCAAAATGTACTAACCTGTTTTTAATGGAGCCACAAGTCGCAGATGCACACTGTACAGAGGCTAATGGCTAGCTGTCAATAGGTGGAGGTCAGTAAGTTAATTACCGAGGTGCACTGGAAGAACAGCTAGAACACCACTGGTTGGGATTGAGGTTTGGGAAACAGTTCACTACCCTCCAATAGCTTAATTTTAGATGCACAATAGGCGAGGGGCTCAACCACAAAAATGACTTGCACTGGGAAATGCATAAAGGTTCCTTAATGCAAGAGAAGAAATATGGCATGACAGGAAGACAAGGGTCCAAAGGGGAAGAAGTTGGAAGGAAAGAAAGAAAGTTAACAGTGAAGATAACCAATCAATCAATCAATCATAGCATTTGTAAAGCGCACTACATACCCGTGAGGGTCTCAAGGCGCTGGGGGAGAGGGGGGGGGGGCAATGCTGCTACTGTTCGAAGAGCCAGGTCTTGAGGAGTCTCCTGAAGGTTAGAAGGTCTTTGGTCTGCCATAGGTGGATGGGGAGGGTGTTCCACGTCTTGGCGGCGAGGTGGGAGAATGATCTGCTGCCGGCGGTCACTCTTCGGATGCAGGGGGAGAGGGCGTGGCGGGCGGGGGTGTAGAGGCCGAGTCGTCTGTTGAGGTATGCCGGTGTCGTGGAGTGCCTTGTGTGCGTGGGTGAGGAGCTTGAAAGTTATCCTCTTGTTGATGGGGAGCCAGTGTAGATCTTTCAGGTGGGGTGTGATGTGGCTGCGGCGGGGGATGTCGAGGATCAGGCGTGCGGAGGCGTTCTGGATGCGTTGGGAGTAGTTTCAGGAGTTTGGACGGGGCTCCTGCGTAGAGTGCGTTGCCGTAGTCCAGTCTACTGCTGACGAGGGCCTGGGTGACCGTCCTTCTAGTTTCGGTGGGGATCCACTTGAAGATCCTGCGAAACATGCGGAGGGTTTTGAAGCAGGAGGAGACGGCGTTGACCTGCTTTGTCGTGTGGAGTCGAGGATGATACCCAACGTTAAAGAAGAACATGGGCGCTGGGATCTGAATAGAAGGCTTCTAGTCCCAGCTTCCCCATTTGATCAACGCAAGTCACCCAGAGCAAATCGCACCATCCCAGTGGGCTGAATTCCTTATTTGCTAATACTGTACTTCAAAACAGACAGACATACCACAGTTCAGAGTGGTAAATGGAGAGCTCACCTCGTTTTTAATTCTTGAACAAATATAGTATCCGCATTTCAAGCAAGTTCTTTATGAAGTTCCAGGTTCCATAAATATTGTTGATTTCTTAGAACTTAATATGGGCGAGAGCTACTTTCGAAAAACACAGTGAGCGATGCACAGCACAACACAATGCTTTGGACTCCTACATACGAATCACATCCTTGCCTTCACACCAGCTCCAGCCAGACTTCTGCCACCAGCTATGTGTATGACGGCTTATTACTATGCCCCTTTAAATATTACAAATCCTGTCTTTCTGTAATATCGCCTTCTTCAGGGAGCGTGGGTGTGTAGTTAATTCAGAAAAGAAAGCCTTGTCTGACGAACAGAACATTCAGAGGCAGAAGCTGAAGAAAGAGTGGAGGCGGCAGCATGCAGGAATCCAGACGCGAATGATGTCAGCAGCTCACATGGCCTTCCGCCAACGCATGCCCACACTTACTACAATGGCATCAGTCTTGCTTCGCGTCCCTCACAATCCACGTGCAAACGAGGAGCAAAGTCATGTATCTTTCTGTCGACAAATACTGACTAGCAATATTTTCTCCTAAAACACAGTTCTGAACCACATTACTTTCTTCTTTCAAGTTGACAATCAAGAATTTGAAACACCGGTTTGTGGTGCTCCCCACATCTGGGGCACTCTTTCAATGAGAAGAGACGGTCAGAATACTAGATTCATGTCTGAACGCAATGCAAATAGATTACCAAGCAGTATATGGCACTTTATATCTCTGTATAGTGGCTGTACACCTCTCAGTCGCCTTGCACCTCTTATGCCTACCACAGATGAAGAGAAGAGTACAACTTAAGGGCCATTGCATTGTTCATCAGCCTATCGCCATGTTTCAATACCACGCTGCCTTCATACAAGCGCTGCTATATGAAGAGCAGGGATTCTATGGCAGGACCCGGAGGCGAGGATTAGGCTTCTCCTTTCTTCGCATTTTAATCACAGCAGCCTTTTAAGAGAATACAAACATAAGAACAAACTACATTTCTCATGATACATATGGAAAATCCCAGAAAACAGTCTATCCAATCAGGACGCCCTTAGATGTGTAATGGTCCTCGCAGACGATCCTACCTCCTCTTTCTTCGCTGCTCCAGCGGCATCCAGATAAGTGCTCTCCGTTTCTTCGATTGAGCAACCTCTCCGACATCCTACCAAAACTGCAGAAGGTCATCTAGAGTCAAGAAGTCTAAAATCTGTCTGTCCTACCTGCAATCCTTGTGTCACTTTAAGATTCGCGGTAGGGACTTTTCTATGAACGGCATACTATATCCCAGTCCATGAAGGGAACCACAACTTGTGTTGCCATGTAGAAGGAAGCATCAACATCGCAAACACAAGAATATTTTTTTTACCGAAGCAGGTATGATAACAGGTTGTATTGTCAAAAGGTTTGTTCCGTTATACACTAGCACAGCTCCTTCCTTTACTAGGAGTGCCAGCACGTTAAACAGTGACCATAACACATAGCCTCAATTCAAGCAACTCCCACTGTGACAGCAAGACGGACAGCCGGGGGAGTGCATTACCAACAGGTGATGCTTGTATCAGTCTAATTTAGTCAAAGAAACCCAGTAAGGAAGCAAAATGAGTGCGAGCAAGCAGTCATTTGAACAGGTTTACAACCATCTGAGGGCTTCGACCACAGGAGAATGTTTAACTCCCAAAAGCAATGCGTAGACTTGGGAAACACAGGAGCTCGGTAGCACAGCAAGAGTTCAACTCTTAAGGCCTTGAAATATCACCTCGAAGAAGAATCCAAACGGGGTTCGGCTCACACTGTGCACTTTATGAAAAGTTCACAATTATTTGGGGCTATATTTTCATTCCCTACAGATTGGAGTCAGCACCCATTGGTAACCATTATAAATGAAAATTAGAAGAAAGTCCGGAAAGCGACGCTAGATAAAATAAAGGTTGAAGTAAAAAAAATCCAAAACATATTTATGGTGGAGGTTGGGACAGGGCGGAGAATCAACAGATCCGCTGAGGACCACTGCTAACCAATACAGATGCTGCACTTTCCTGTGGTTTATTTGTGCCAGTGGGTGCAGCTGGTGGTCACAAACAGTCATTTTTGGGGACCGAGACTTACTGATCCTCATAAGACACTGACCCTGAACAAGAAAAAGACAGAAAATGGAGAAAGAGAAAAGTAGGAAAACAACGAGAAGTGATAAAAGCAGGGAGGAAAAAGATCCCGCAAGAGCTAAGTAAATGGGAGGGAAGTGTAGGGTGCTGGAAGAAAAACAAATCAGACATGTAGTGGACAGCATTTATATTCGGCAGCAGGTTCCAATGAAAAACTTTATGCCCCTGCATTTAAATAAACAATAAAAATAAGGAAATTAAGCACAATTACAAAGGGCATTTGGTAAACCAGCACTAAAGGAGTCGGAAAGAGATGCCTGAAAAACACTCATTTATTTGGCCACTCATACAGGCTAACGCCCATTTCAGAGCCAACTCTCACCACTATCCCCTCTCCAAGCAGGTACAATTAGATGTGCAAGACCCCCTAACCTTAAGACCTGCACACGGTGGAGCAATGAATAAACAGGGCCCAAGCTGTGCAGCCATACTTTGAAACCTTGCTCAGATTCCCTTGAGCCTCCAAATTAAGCTCACGTCAACAAAATATGTTGAGTGACTCCGACAAATGGAAAGAAAATGAAGTGGCCAGAGCTAAATAAGACTTGCAATGAAGGCTAACTCTCAACCTAAGGCTTAGAGACACTGTTTGTTTGCATTCCCAACAGAAGATGGTCCATGGAGAGGTGACAGGTAGCCAGTGACAACAGTGTCCCTGGGGTTACAGAGGGAGCGAGAGCAGGTTCATGCAGAAAGCTCTCCTCCTTACAGTGAATTATTTCTGGTATCCAGAGGCTCCCACTGAGTGTGTTCGGTTTATTCCAAATTAAGAGTCACTTGCAGTGAAAACACCTTCTACCTAAAAGGCAGGGTCGAGAAGCTTTCACGTTTCATCCATTATTCTCAACACATATCTACATCTTCCTCTCCATAAACTGATGTCAACGGAGGTTCGAAGCATACGCATGCAAGGATGAAGCACAACAACAAAAAACGGCACCTTTTCTATAATACCTAGACAAGATCAGCTGCACTGCATGCCCCATTCATTAGCAAACGTTGACACTGGAATGAACTTAACTACCCAAGTGCCCAAGGTAGAATCAACGTGCTACCCCTACCCATGCCCACAACCAGACTTTGTTTCCAGGAAAAGAGCTACCAAGTCACCCAAATTGTGTCAAAAACCCCTCATCCAAGCCCATCAACGTCACCGTGAAGATAGTCTCCCCAAATGGCCACACAAACAGCAATTCCAAACACCGCTGCCAGACTCGATTGGACTAGAATCCATAAAATCACCAAGCAAAGAATTTAAAACCTCCAAAGGCTCCCAGTCCAAGCAGATGTTGGCAAAAAGTGCCACACCGGACTAGCAAGACATACAGCAAGGCTTGTGAACTCTTCTGAAGTCCTATCAGAGCCAGCTTCCATCCCTAGTTACGCAGAAGTGGGCTGCATACTTCTTGAACAAACAGGTCACTGGACAAAGCCATGGCTATTTCGACCACAGACCAGGGGTATCATGAGCAGTGAATGCTTCCACCTATCGTACCCAAACGCAAACTGTGCGCAGCAAAGGTGGACAGACATACAAGGATTCCTTCATAGATGCACAGCACAATCATATATGCTTCTATTTTATATTAGTTTCTGATACACAAATGCCAATACACCGTTGCACGTGGATTGGAGCACGGTGCTTCAGTTGCATCAGATTTGAAGATTACAACTTGATGTCCACATCCTTCCATGGTCTCTATACAGAACAAACATGAGCAAAGCCAATAGGTCTCGCTTTTGGGACCTTTTGGCTTTGCCAATGGTTTTAGCCCTATTACACATCATCGCAGATGTCGTGGCAGCATGGTTAATGAACTAAAAATAAACAAAAAAACACTTTTAGTGCAACCAGCTACGTCAATATGTAGGCGGGTGCATTCACCCTCATGCGCCCCTGCAAAATGACACAGCTGCATTTTTTTCTGTTTAGTTATGAACCAGAGTTGGATCAATAACTAAAAAGAAAAAAAAAAAAAAACACACAACGTTTTTTAAAGCGATGGGGTGAAGCAAAGTGAGGATGCGAGAGTAGCATGGGGGTGTGGAAGCAACACAGGGGACAAGAGGCAGAAGCAACACTGGTGCAGGTTTTTAAAACTGATGTGGGGAAAGCAATACTAGGGGATGCAACACAGATGCTGGTGGGCAATAAGCAAAACGGGGGAGGGGGAGAAGGAAAGGAACGAGTCATGAGTGGGGGTGAAAGGTAGCAACTTGGACCTGGTGGGGAGAAAGCACATGGGCAAAAAGGCTATGCAGGGGTAGTGGGGGAAAGCACACAGCGAGAAAGAGTAACACACAGCGCAGAAGAGGGGAGGAAAAGAAGTGGAGCCAATATGCATTTCTGCTTAAACAAAAAGAAAAAAGTAGGGCCTCAAAAAGCAAGCAGTGGAAGGACATAGTAATGTTTCCATCCTCCTGGGGAAGGAACACACAAGAGGAAAGAAAGCCCATAAATCTAAGGAATAGGAAGCAAGCAATGAGAGGGACATTGAAGCCAACCAATGGTAAGCAATAGGTGGGCTCTAAGTCCACTGTAAGATAACAATGAGTATCACAACAGACAGTTCATGTGCTGTCTTAGGGAAGACCTAAAAATTAAGACATTATCTCTATATGCCATGCGGACTCCATCTTAATCCACCTTGGTCCCAAAAAAACATACAAGGCACAATCTGTTTAGTGGTCCTTGTTACACGGAGTGCAACAATTTTTGTTGAAATATCGAACCATGCAAGCTACCGGAAAGACAAATAAAAAATGAATTACAAGGGTAAAGTCTGCACAGACAAAAGTGTACCACCCAAGGGCGTTGTGACTGACATGCCAACTGTTGGGATGGATAAGTCCACTTCATGTTAAAAGGCATGTACTCCTGAGCTGAGTATACTGTTGTCTGGATCCCTTAGGCTATTTTTTTGTTGTCACAGGCAAACACGGATCATGCGTGAGTTCCAGGACATAGGCCTGTCTCACGGACTGCGGTCTTGTTGGACCGGAAGGGGCGCCCAAAGTGCTACCCTCATACTAGTGAGAAAGCTACCACCCTGACCAAGAGTTAAGCACAAGTGCAGTGGTGGCAGCATACCATGTAGTGATAAGTAGGAGTGTACAGATTATCTTTACTCTGTCACTGGAGTGAGGCCTACAGGCTCACTCACCATAGTAAAGTCCAACTGCTGAGTGCTTAACTCACCCTTGGCTTACATTAGGTCGATGTAGAGTCCTGCGCAGTGCAAGAGTAGTGACTGAGCTGGACATATGTGTACCTGAGAAGGGTACAGTAGACGGATAGAGCAGTTCTGTGTAGTGCATGCATGGTGAGTGCATGTACTGGGTGTATGTAGACCAGAGAGGAATACATTACATGAGAGACAGTGTTGTACAGTGTGTGCCCAATAAAGGCATGTGCTGTGTGTATGTGTGCTTGTGAGGAGTACAATTCATGATGGGTGAAGTGTTGTGCAGCACGCACATGGTGAGTGTGGCTGGCAGTGTGTGCATTAACAAACAGCATACCCTGGTACAATACAGCAAAGCTACAGTACTGGGCAGTGTGCACAGATAATGTTTAGGCTGAATGTGTGTGTATCTAGTGGCATAAAGCATGGAGGTAACAACAGTACTGGAGAGTATTTGTACTGCCAAAGTACACCATGCATAAGTGTGCCTGCAAAGGTACATTATATGGTTGACACCTGAATTCGATTTTGGGAAGCTCATGCCTGCCTGATGAATACATGAGTAGAGGAATCTGCCCGGTCACATTTGTGTATTGCTGCATTCCTGTGAGCAGGGTGGGAAACACTATGAAGGAAGGGAGGACGCGACTCCTAATTTACTCTTCAAAAGGGTGCTCTTTGATTCAGGGATAGATCACAGGAAGGGACCTGGACATCTCAGGAAGAAAATGGGGCTGATAAGGGAAATGTAGAAAGAGTAGGGCAGGGAGCCCAGGATTAACCTTTTGATGCATGCATCGTGGTGCTTGACATCCGGGTGTGAACTCTGGTCACTCCCATTAACTGTGTCGTGGGGTCTGTCAACTTTGGAGTCTTTCTAGCTGTGACAGACAGCATTTCAAGAGGGAAGAAGAGAAGGAAAATGTATGCTTTAAAAGTCACGGAACTCAACATAAAACTTCAAAGACCATGACCCTAAATCACATTTGGTGTATGGAAATGTACTATAAGAAGGGGAGGTTGAGACTCCAAAATGTGTCATCGGCCAAGCATGCAGACAGGCTTTGTGAGACAGAGAAGCTCTGCAAGACATTTGCCTGTGATCAGGACTGTGGGGCAACACCTGCTAGTCTCCCTGCAAGGTGAGGGGACATCAACAAGAGAAACCAAAATCACCTACCCTGAAGCCTGGAGCCCCCGTGCCTGCCTCCTTGCCAAGACCAGTATGCCATGTGAGGAAGAGAAGAGCATTGGAGGGATCAAGGTCCAGTGGGAGCCCTACAGTGACATTTCCCTGTGCAAGGTACGAGGATTCAGCTGTGCACAGATCGGGTGGTTGCCGGTCTGCAGGATTGTTCTGGGAGACTCCCCCGTATGCATGGAGAGGGCCATCGTAGACGGAGCTGTGCATTGAGCGCTGTGTGGGAGGCACCAAGCCTGCATTGCCTCATTGCAGTGACCCCATATGGCAAAGGTCACCACTGAATTAATTGTGTGACCAGCGTGCCAAGATCATGAACGCCTTTGCGATTACCCCGTATGCAAGGAGGAGCCGCCGTGGTGTGGGCAATTGCCCCGGAGAAGTCTACGTTGTGTACGGAGGTATTGGGCAATCCCGTATGCCAGGAGAAGCTGCCGGTACTAAATTGCCAAGATTTTGGGCCATGTCCAGTGGATTGAGCGCGCTCAACGAGATCTGCCCTGACTGACCAGGAGGATACCAAGGAATATGTCACACTGTCCCTGGGCTCCGGTCAGGGGCAGGAGAATCTAATTGCCCCACCCCTGCTTGGAAGAAATTGACTTACTGCGCCTTCATGATACGGAAGCTGCTCCGGTCACTGAGGAGAACTAGCAGAGGCGCTCAGGAGAGGGAGCCTGCAGTTGCTGGGTGCTGCTGCGTCTACAGCGAGCAGCCCAACTTCTCCGAGCAGGATCAGAACTACTGAGTGCCTGTGCTTGGGGCACCAAACTACAACGCCGAACGCTTCCATGCTGCAGGAGTGGTTAAGACTAGAACAGGGCCCATGGAGATTCGCTGCTGAAGGTGCTGCCGCACCGTAGACACTTTTGAGTAATTCTTATGGGTCAAAGGGGAACTCTTCAGAATGGCTTATTAAAGTGCATTCCCTGGATGCGGCCGCCTGTGAATGGGGAATAACCTCAACCACCTCACCTTGCCTGACAAACACTAGAGCCCCGACCACAAGGTTACTGTTATTACTTACGAATGTTGTTATACCTTTGCGAGTGTAGAGTTTGAAATAAAATACTTATTTTTCTTATAAAGATGTGTATTTGACAGAACATTGATGTACTGACAGCACTGCGTGCAATTTGAGTTAAGAGCTGTGTTCACTTACCTGTATAAACAGGACACACCCTTCCCAGAAGAAGCCTTTGACTGCTCATCCACAGCTACCACTGAGAGGCAAGTGCAGAAAGGGTACTTGGCCCAATTGCTCAGGATCCATAATAGGTCATGTCTTGGGGCATCAGGAGTAAAAGGCCTCAACGACCATGGCTGGGCCCAGTAGCCCCTCCATGACCCATGATCCTCTGAAAGGGGTTCCGACACCAACCATAGGCAAATTTTACTTCTAGGGGAGACCCGTGTTTCCTTGTGGAGAAAGAAATATGACCTGAAGTGGTACATGCTTTTATCACCTATTAACTACTTCATGACTTCTTTGCTCACAAGATCCCTTAGCAACAGGATTACATAGACACACACCCTCCATAGCAAGTAAGACTAATCAAGCAGAGCCGTATGATGGAAAGGCCTTAAAAATATTAACTTCCTATGAAGGAAGAAATCACACACTCAAATTAAATCAGAAAGGGGATTCAGAAATGTGTCAAAACCATGCACCACAACTTCCACTTTCACACTGGAGGTTTAAGTCACAGTGTTGGCGGATTCCTAATGCTAGGCAGCTGCCAAATTAAACTGCCTTCAGTGAAAATGCTTGACAGAGGACTATCAGTAGACGGGGAACCATCACATAACTCCCAGCACCCTGCTTTGTGCTCAGAGTTTTCCAACACCCCACTTCCTGCCTTGACAGGCCCTTGCACGCAATTAGGAGTGGCACTTGGGATAACGCCAATCTCTTAACCAATCAAATGCCATATTATCAAGATCAGTTTTGTACTCCTAGATGATGCTCTACGCTAGGATGGCAGTGGGGGCCTGTGCATAAAAATACCCATACTTTAGCCATTAGCCCAAATTAGCAGAGATAGCCAGAAAGGTGAAAATGGTGCATAAAGATTACAGACATGTGGGCCGAAAGAATACAATCAATTTAAAGCACATGAGATACAAAGAAGTTGCCCCCGATGGAGGTCCACTTTAAACTGAAGGTTAGGCAGTGAAAATATCCCTCTTCGCACCCCTTGCCCCCACCATTTATTCATCTATCAATGCAAATGACCCACCTGCGCTTCTTTTCTCTTTGCACATACTAGGGGTACCATCGCTATGTCTTTCAAAAGCAGCCCCTCCCCCCCCCAAAAAAGCGATGGCCGGTCTTTGCAAAAGTTTGTCTTGCTCATGTACTGTGATAAAGAAAACACTGTTCAAGTCAGAAAATGATTATAACCTACTTATGTTCAAAATGATCACCTAACAGACATGATCTCCCTCCAACCAACCAACCAACCAACCAAGACCACCGAGCCATATAAACACCACATCCATGGACCTTTAAAACCACATAAAACTGTATAACTCCACCGTTCTTGAAGCGAAGACACAAACTACACACAAAACACGTATGCGTATATCTCAAGCCTAGAAGAGATCACTGACTGTGGAGAAGCGGCTCTCCAGCCATCCCTACTCCCAGTGCTTTAAATGGGCCGGTACTCACCGGTACGGAGTACCAGCACTTCTTATTTTTATCACCCTGAGTACCGGCACTTGTCTACGGCCATGGAGAGTACCGGTACTCTTGGAAGGTAGGCGCATTGGCCTCTAGTGGTAGTAGCCTGTCTTTTGTTCAGCCAAATCACTTTTAGAGCCCTGAGCTGAGCCCCCGCTGAACTATTCAGCGTGGGCTCATCTACATGATATCCCAGTGTTCGCCATCATGCTGTGTTGCAAGGAATCGAGGCAGCCCAGTGACAGCACAGTGAGAAAAGCCATGGGAGGTTAAAAGGGCTTTAATCCCACCGGATTCTTTTGTGTGAGTGTCTGCATATGTGGGTCTGTTTGCCTGCTAGTGTGTGCGTGTTTTTGCGAGACAAATATTACACAATAAGGAAAGGTTAAAATATCATTGTTTGACTTTCATTTTGCATAAGGAATTAACCTGATTTGTTTATAGAAAGACATTTCTCGTGTGTACTGCAACTAGTATATAAGCCAATAAACTTTGCATGTCTTGCCTTTAGCCCCGCCCCTAGCCCCGCCCACTAGCCACATTTAAATGAATACCTGCACTATTTTTTCCCATTTAAAGCACTGCCTACTCCCCTTGTTCACACTCCAGTGCCTACTTGCATTGTTTGAAGTTTCAACTGTCGGTGCATGGAGGCTACTGATCTGCCAAACACAGTGGCAAGACTGGGAACGCAGAACGGATGTTAATGTTGCTCCAGCTACCCGTTGACTTTTTACAAGACATAACCAACCACGATGATTCATTAAATGGTAGAACTTTTTTGCAACACATATGAACGTGTGTAAAAACAAAGACTATCGCATAACCGCCCTGTTGCGGAACAGAAAACAAAGTGGCACAGGTTTTTCATCAAATATTCTCTCTCCATTGAGAAATAGTTTTACTCACCCACTCACTCTCGGTCTCCGTCTCTCCTCCTCAAGTCATCGTAATAATGCACAAACTGCTGACCTTGGGTAAAAGACCACCACACTTTAAAGGAGGCCTGTAATTTGTACCACCACTTCACACATCTGGTGGCAGTTCATGCGTCTTACGCCTGTCAAAATATTTCTGGGATCCCCCAGACAGTCGGGAAGATTGGTGGAGCACAACAGAAACGTACACCACCTTGCGTTTGGAAAATTAAAGCTAAGAGTCTTTGGCAGTTTGCAACACCAGCTGATGGAATGATGAGGGAGGGGAGAAGTGCACGTACGGAAAGTGAAGCAAAGGGCACAAATGTAACCAACACAACTTGAACAAAGTTGAAGCAAAGAGAAGTTAATATTTACTCGGATCTTGGCGGACTATGTGCGGTCCAAAGCCGTAAAATCTGCCGGACAACCCAGAAAACTCTCACAGCAGATTCACGTGCACGGAAACCCCCACCCATTGCCTTTAATCTTTGTGATAAAAGCCTCGATGATTCCATGGCCAGGATGCAAAGACAGACAGACACACCTCCATCTCCAACAGCTGAAAACTCGGTTGGAGGACACTTCCCAGAGAAGCAGAGCAATCTTCACCAACCAGGTTGAAATCCCTCAGACAGAAAGAAGTCAGGCGCCGAGGCGGGTGAAGTAAGAGGATTACAGGGAGACTTACTACAAACACAGATGCATGCTTACCCTCTCCTCCAGCTCACAGCTGTCTGCTGATGTGTGCACTGTATCTGTGGGCTAGAACCTTTCTATACATTCCGTTCCAGGAAATGAGTTGGCTTCCAGATGGCTGTTGCTTGGCAACAGCCCACATTCTCCGTTGCCAGGGTAACGTGTTGCTTGCATTCTCATTAAACAGCTGTCCCCAGGAACTGGTGCTTGAGCATGTCTGTAAGGACCTGCGGTGAGCCAGCCACGGGTGAGGAGAAGGAGGGGCGCGATGAAGAAGGGTGGAGTGAGGAGGGGAAATGGATCCCCGATCCACACTGGCAAACGGGGACGAGGTACGGAGCGATAGGAAGCTATAGGCAACTGGCAAGCAGTGATAAAGGTCGGACGCGTAAATGGGTCGGAGCGTTATCGGTCGAGGGAGGGGCTGGAACCCTGAGGTAACGGGACTGAGGAGTGGGAGGTATACGAGCGGAGGAGATGTGGAGCGTCGAGGAGGAGTAACGTGGGCTGGTTGTGCGGTTGCTGGAGTCACAAAGGGTTGGGGGTGCAAGTACAAGATGATGCTGGGTGACGAGGTAGGAGTTGGGGGAAGAAGGTGGGATGCGAGAGCTGGGGGCCGAGCTGGAATGGTGGTGATGTAGGTGAAGCGGTCTTCAATAGGCTAGTGACAAGGAGCGTGGCTGCAGCAAATGGAGGGGTAGCGGTGGATGATGAGGCAGGGGCTGGTGTCTAAGGCAGAGGCACGAAGCTGGACGCAAACAGCTGACACAGGAAGACGAGCGGAAGTGCCAGGTGCTTCACTCAGAGGATGGGAGGTTGTATTGTGGGATATCCGTTAGTACTTTAACAGATGACCGGCATGTTAAACCACAACATTGAGCCTCATCAGGTCTGGGCAAGTTGAATATCGCCTTTCACAGCATTTGACAACAGGTGAATTCACCAGAAAAATATCTGAAATTAGTAGAAATGCATCTTCCCGCCGATTCGTTTTGGAGCGTGGGATATTTTATAAAAATTAAAAGTATTAAATAAAATTATATTATCCAGGTCTGAGCCATCAGATAGGTGGGATTCTTCACGTGCACATACATTGGCACAATAAGACTTGCGGGCTCAGCTACGTAACCTCTAGCTGCCCATCAATCAATCAATCAATCAATCAATCAGGGGGTTTGTAAAGCGCCCTACTCACCCGTGAGGGTCTCAAGGCGCTGGGGAGGTGCAACTTCGGATCAGTTGAAGAACCAGGTCTTGAGGTCCTTCCTGAATGTATGCAAGGTAGGAGAGGTTGGATGCTCATCGGGAGCTCGTTCCAGGTCTTGGCTGCGATGTAGGAGAAGGCTCTCCCGCCTGCTCTGTTTCTGCGGATGTGGAGGACCTCTGCCAGAGCGAGGCCGGCAGAGCAGAGGTTCCTCTTGGGTGTGTGGAAGGAGACTCTCTTGTTGAGGTATTTGGGTCTGATGTTTTTGAGGGATTGTAGGTGAGGAGTTTGAAAGTGACCCTCTCCTCGATGGGGAGGTAGTGGAGATCTCGTAGGTGTTTGGTCATGTTCGTGGCGCGGTGTCCCGAGGACGAGTCTGGCTGCAAAGTTCTGGATGGTTTGGAGTTTGTGTAGTAGAGTTCTGTTGGTCCCAGCATATAGGGCGTTGCCGTAGTCAAGTCTGCTGGTTATGACCACGTGGGTGACGGTCCTTCTGCAGCCGGGGGGATCCATTTGAAGGTCTTGCGGAGGATGCGCAGGCAGTTAAAACCGGCGGAAGCGACTGCGTTGATCTGGCGGTTCATGGAGAGGGATGAGTCGAGGATGATGCCGAGGTTTTGTGCGTGGTCTGTAGGGGTGGGTGGATTCCAGAGGGCGGGGGCCACCAGGTGTTGCACATTAACTGAGGACCATTTATTTATTTAAATCATTTAAAGAGAGTTACTTCACAGAACCAGTTAGCGAACCAGGATGCTATATTAGTGGAAGGAAAGTCCAGGGTTGAAGAATGGTGTCTTTTTTCTATGGAGAAAAGTGGTCATCATAAGATAGCACTGAGAGGGTCAATGATCGCTCACCTCACCACAGAGATGCCTTTTGATTCAAAGGGCTCTTACTTAATCACATTAACAGGACAGTGTGCAGCCACAATTACAGTTTGTCCCTCTGCTTATTTCTGGCTAGAAGCAGTCTTAAGTATCCACCTGATTGAGCTGGCTACCTACCGGTTGCAATCCTACATGCTCTGTTACATGATCAGAAATGGCACAAACTGACTACAGATTGTGAAAAGTTATATCTCTGAAACAAAATATCGACAAATACAAAAAAAGGGTTTAGAATACCTAATGCCACTACACTGGCAAGTTAAGTCCATATAGGCAATTAGACCCCCCCCCCGCACTCCTAAGGTTAGTATTCAAAACATGTGTTGAGACATAACAGATATACCAGACTGCACATGAATGCATAGAATGATCACGGGCAGCAAAACATTATCGCTGTAACACCAAACGTGTATGCACTCAAAGCAGTGGCAAACACAAATCCTTGCAAAATAACAACATCCACAATCGAACAAAAGCCAGTACAGTTGATGTTTAAGGTTCCAGGGGACAGGGGTGGGGATGTGCCATTTTAAAACACTCCGTCCTTCCATACACCGGAGTATTCTTCCAAACCGACTTGATAAAGGTTATGCAGGGCTGCAAGTTAAGAAACTGGCTCCCAACCTGCCCACGTCAGACCTCAATTGCTTACATAGTAAAACTCAAAACCCCCTGAGCGCCATAGGATTTGAACAGCACTTAAGCTTAGACAAGCAAACACTGTCTGTTTGAGCGGAGCTTTATTTACACTAAAAGAAACAGGATATTTGTACATATGAAAGAAAGCATAAAATAAACAACACTTCTGTGGATGACAACCTGAGGTAGGAGTTTGCAGGTAATGGTGATCTAGTAACAGAGACAGCATTCAAGAAACCAGACAGGTCAGTTGATCGATTGTCTACCAGTGAATTGCCATGTATATCATCCACGCTGCTGATAATCTGCAGTCTCTTTCCAATGCGTGTTTCTGAATCTTAAATATTTGCTTCAGGCTATCCCATTGTCAGTGAGATATTAGCGAGAATGCATGCAGTTGCCTTAACGGGTCAGCACAAGAGGGTGCCAGATTGCAACAAAAACTCTCATATGGCCCACTTCCTAGGGGTGAGGTTGGGTGAGGCACCACGTTTTAAAAACCTTTGTAACACACAGCTACTGCTCGACAGCATCGGAGCCTTCATCAAGGGTCGTGTGGCTTAGAAAGAAGCAGACGGAACAAACCCAGTGCACTTGAGAGCTCCAGTTTTTCGACAAAGGAATGCAAGAATGCAGCTTCTATATCTTTACATTCGACTGGATGCCAACCACTAAACTGTTGCTGCACTAATCAGTGTCTGTATACTGGTTATATCATAGGCGACAATTGTCTACTGGAAGAGGGTAGCATTAACTAGGTTTTCATCAGGTTACCAGAAGAGTCAAGACACACAGAAAATGCACAGGCACTGCCAACAGATTTGACCTTTGTACAGAATATGCCTACTTGTCCCCGTATAGAATAGGTCTACTTGCCCCCGACATCCATGCACACATTTGTATAGATCATACCTCCTTGCACAAGACATCCAAACCAGTAATGAGGCGCGCGTCTGACATGGGTATGTTGATCACTTGTACAGTGATTTACAGTGCCTCAAAGTGCTAAAAGTGACAAGAGAGTTGACAGGGGCCTGGCAGAGTCGGGAAAGATGATCAATTGTTGGACAGATGCAAGGGCAAGCCTAGGGGGTCGAAATACCATGTTCATTCATCATGGCTAACACACAGTGTGATACACACATACAACAACCATACCAACATTCATACAATCCCAAACACAAAGCGACGGTCAGACAGCACAAAAAGAAAAACAAGCATTTGCAATGCAATAGGTCTCACATTTGCGAGAGTTTAAGCTATTAGCATTGTGAATGACTATGCCTTTTATTTATGTTTTAAAAACCAAAACATAAATAAGAGACATGGTCATTTACAATGCCAATAGCTCAAACTCGCATAAATGCGAGACCTATTGCATTGTAAATGTTTTTTACAGTTGTGCATTGAAAAAGGCTATGCAGATCCGCATACTTTGGCCACATACGCATACATATCTATAGATGGTCTGAGTTGCATCTAATGCTTTATTGTCATAGATCTCGTATATTCTCTTTTTTGTAGTAATATTTATATTAAAATGTGAATGCTTTCTTCTCCTTTCCCTCCAGTGATGGCTGGTGAAATGTAAAAGCGGTAGGGCGCAAGACAAAGCCATTACCCAGGTCAGCCCTGCCAAATTTCCCATCTCTATATGAGGCTACCTGTTCCAGAACCCAGACTAGGTTTTTCAAATTTGCATTCTGGAACTTGGTGTTTTCTTAATGCCCATATATGAAACCAGGAATACGAGTCCCAGAATGCAAAGATTCTGCGGTGGAGAAGCTAATAACACAGAGTTGCCATATATGTAGCCTCACTCACTTTTGTTACAACTGCACATAACACATGGACGTAGGGTGTCAGGGACGAACAGAGACTGGGCAGGGAGTGCTGCAGGGTAGACAGAAGTAAAAGAATAGTGAGCTTGGCTGGGGAGTGGAGGCTGTCAGTGAGACTACGGGACAGAAGCTAGGAAGAAAGCCTATCCCTGGCCTCTCCGTGACCCTATGTCCAGTGTTCCTCCATGGCTGGTAAGGCAGGGACGGGCTCTGCGCCTACTCCCTTCACAGGCTCATCTCTTCTGATCCCTACTCCTCCTTCACACACTGAACGTTTTTTTAAAAAGTTGTCAGATCTGTACTGTACCATAACGATGACTTCAGAATGATGCTAGAGTGCCTAGTTACCTTTGTAAGACATTCCGAAAGCGAGTGTGTGAAAAGCATCAGTGTTCAAGCGAGGGATGATATCCGCGTGAGTGGCGTCGCCGGCGTCACTGCTTGCCTTGCATCCCTAGGTGAGCGCGCTTCATTCAGAGCCAGGCATTGCGAAAGTAATGCTGAGGGCACTGTCAAGATGTGTTTAACTCCGCTTGTCACCTCTCCTTGCTTTCCTTAGTGTCTGCGAGCCACATGGATGAATAAGTCGGAGTTTGATGGGCAGTATTGATTCCCGGGGTACTTAACTGCTTTTAATTTTCTGCTGTGTTTCAAGAGCTTAATGAAAGTTGGTGTTTCTTTTCTAAACTAAGAAGTAGCGGGTTTATCTGGTCTGTTTGTGGAAATACAATGCAAAATAGTGGGAGCGCGTGTAAGTGAAAGCGTGGTGGGAGCGTGCGAAAGTGAAAGCTGAGATAGAGTTGCGTGGTACTTGGTAAATCACTGTCGCGGCCTGCCCGAGGCCGGGTCCATAATCGGGCTGCAACGCGGCTCTTACCAGAACCAAGCTGGAGGGTTGCCTGGCAACCAGGACTCCCACCACCACTTTATCGCGATGCAGAGTGGAGGAAGAAAGTCCCGGCTCCACTGACACCGCGCTGCAAGAGGCCCGTCTCCACTGAGGCCGTACCGGAGAAGAAGGGCTCCAGTCTCTTCGGAAGCCCGCAAAGGAGGAAACATCACCGCCAGAACTCCCCACGTAAAACGCTCCGAGCCGCGCTTTGTCGGTGCGAGGCCGGGAGCGGGTGCAAAGCCGGCAGGGGGGATGTGAGATTGAGCTGGCACGTAGCATTGGCTGAAAGTGAAGCGGGGGCAATATTAAGGACAAGCGTCCTTCTGGTGATTTGAAAGGCGGCGAAGGCAAAATTCAAGGACAGCGTCCTTTCAGTGATTTCAAGTAGCGAAGGCAACGTGAAGGACAGCATCTTATTGACGTGTCTAAGCACAGGGGGGCAACTTGAAGGACAGCGTCCTGTTGGCGATTCGAAGCCGATCGGGCCAGCACGTTAATTAGAACAAGCCTGAAAGAGTCCTTGGTTACAAACGCAGCACGTGTCACAAGTGCAGTGGGGGCATTGTTTGAGCACTTGAAAGTGAAAGCTGAGATCAAGTGCGCGAAAGTGAAAGCTGAGAGCACCAGAGAAGAGATGCCGTGCGCATCACCTGTCCACCTTCGGAAGCAAAAAAAAAAAAAAAAAAGACGAAAATACTCGCCAAGCGAGCAGCGCATGCGCTGCGTCACTAGGCGAGACCTAAAAAGGGTCTCAGAGAGTAACAGTGATACAAGTGGACAAGCCAAATAGAGTGCCATGCCACTTAGGACTTTGCATCATATCTGATTAAATACCAAAGGGGCAAAGAAAAGAATGGGGCCAACCAATATCCATTCAATCACTGTTCCTCTTTAGGGGAAATCCCCTTTAACTCCTTCAGTGCCCATGACGAGATGGTCTCGTCATGGAGCGCGGTTGCGCTGTGCCCATGACGAGACTATCTCGTCATGAACCCCGCCCGCTAATGAAAGGGCCGGCACAGGGCGGGGAAAGGGCGGGGCACTCAAGGGGTTAAAAGGTTGAATACTTCACTCTCCTTATCCATCAATCCTTGTTCTCGTTGAAATGGGCTCTTCATGCCTGTTCCATTCAAAATATTCGTTTAGGTTTGCCAGCCAGCTCCATGTATACCAACAATTAATTGAGCATCCAGATTTGGATTTTCCATTTACAAATCATCGTTAAGTGCATTGGGTCCAACTGAAACCAACAAAGACCGGAAGTCACAGAATGCCCTGATCGATAAATGAAAGACAGGTGCCCAAAAATATGGGGCCTGCTAACAAGAAGCAGTCTAGGAGTTATTTTGTACTGCTACTTTCAAACAAATTAGGAGTCCTGACATTTGGCAAGTAAATGGAAAATAAGTATTGGCATAACCAATAGGTCTCGCCTTTGGGATCTTATAAGTGTTTTGCCATGCAACAGTTGCATAACTAAATACTTATAAGGTCCCAAAAGCGAGACCTATTGGCTATGCCAAGCGGCCATACGGCCGTGAAAGTGATTGCGATCAAACATCAAAGCGGCCGTGTGGCCGCGAAAATGAAAGTAATCGCGGTAAAGCGCGACGCGCGCGCCCGCGTACATGCACTGTAGCTCTAGGCTGGCCTGGTAGCACTTTTGAGTCCTCTCAAGTCTCGCCAGACAAGCGCATGCGCTGGGTCAGGCGAGACCTAAAAATGCAGAGATTACGTGCATTCTTTTGAATTGTTATACTGTACTTAACATGCATTTGGTGCTTCCAGTATCATATTTTCACATTCCCGGATTTAAACATTCCCTGCGTTATTAGCCAATGGCTAATAACACAAGATGGGGAAGAAAAAGAACATGTAACGAACTCAAAGGACATCTTTTACTGTGCTTGGCTATCAGTGTTTGCTATTTTACACGCTGATAATTGCTTCTATGCAGTAAATCATTGTGTAATCGGAAATGTATTGTAACAGAGCCTCCGTCAGGAATTGTGGAGCTAAAAGAACAGGGGCCTCACTGCTGCAGTCAGCTAATAGGTCGAGAATGAGGTTTTTAGTGCTGAAAGCCTGGTCTAGGAGACACTATTGTAAGCAAGCGCTCAGACCAAGGCTGCACGCTATGGAGGGCCCCTCTTTTAACCCAGATGCAAGCAATCCCAAAACCCAAAGTACTAGAGAAATGAAGAGGCGTCCTGCTTACCCCTCCCTCTATTTTAGGCCTGACGTGCCAAAGGTTGATTGGGGAAGAAAAAAGAAAGGGAAGGGAAAGCAACCAAGAAAACCGAAGAAAGAAAAAGGAAGGAAGGACGTACATGAGAAAAAGAATGGCTCAATATCACGTCCCTATTCACTTACATTTCAGGACAGGTACTTTTTTCAGTACAAAATTGTTAATTGCAGTTAAAATACCACAGTACAGTACGAAGGTGTTTAATTTTAAGCGGGAGAAATCTTTTGGGGCTAAACGAATTGGAGTCACTGTGCTAACTCTGGAGAGTTGGCAGGTATTAGGCACCCAGGGAAATGCATTAAGCAGTTAGAACCCAAATTAAAGGTCTGTGGGGCATGATGGCCATAAATCAGCCTTGTTCTCCACCCAAGGAGTCACCAGCATTGTGGGCATTGATAACTGCGGGGGTGGAGGGGGCTCCCCTCATCTTTGGAATGAGAGGTCCTCTCGCAATGAGGCCACACTGGGGAGGTTGGAGGGGGGTAAAGTGTCAGCCCATGTATTTCTCACTGTACCAGGATTTCGAATTATCCTCTACTATGGCACCCATGCTAGGTCCCGTCTCCAGCAGGGCATAGCGGCCTCACAGAGAACCCAAGCAGGAGGAACGCTGTGCTCAGCTGAGCCCTTGAATATTTGTAGTAACTACCCGAGTAAACGGGATATTCCTCTTGGAGAAGAGAGGCACGTGTAACGCAACCACTGAATGGATCCTGCTTTCAACCTCAACAGAACGCGGCAACTCTTACAACCAGCGCTTCATATACGGGTTCGCCTACTTTCCAAATGCCCTCCGTTTAAGGAAACTAGGATTTTCTCGAGTTATCAAAAATTCGACCAGGTATGTACTTCCACATAACACAGGAAGGGCAAATAGAGAATAAGCACCATATGAACATCTGAAACGAGCGAAGTAGTTGAGACAATAGTAATAGTAATCTGTTTTATATACGGAGTGAAGTCACAATGCTGAAGCTTCTAAGCACTGTATAAGAAACTATGGTCTTTTACCGATGTAATGACAATGTATTCACTTCTGAAGGCTTACAGGGTTGATAGTGCCTCCTCCCCTCCCTGTTAAATGATAGATTAACAGCAAGCAGGCTGTTAACACAGAGTGCTGAAAGCGTACAGCTCTGTTGCAATCCATAAATGGCCACATCCTGACATCGAACCCAAATTAATGGCATGAACAGCATCACTTCCTGCAGAGAGAGAGCAGCACGGACTACTCTAATCCAGTCAGAGCCTCTTTTCAGAGCAGACCAGGAACCAGCAGGAAACAGCTGCTGCTCTCTCCGAGAGCCAGGCTGGCAGGGCTGGCGGCCATACTCGCCTCCTAGGGCAAGGACATTGGGACGACTGAATCCTTCAACAGAAATGTGCCTATGGCCCAACCCACTGCCTGCTAACCCGACAAATGTATGCTAGCACAGAAGAAATATCTGGTGTGAATGGCCCAGTCAGACTTTTCTTTCTCTCAGTGCTTCGAGGGGGATGAAAAGGTGGGGTCGGAATCTGAAATGGAAGCAGCTTAAGAAGAAGCGCCAATAACACCCTATCTTCAAGAGACTTGGCCTAACAAAAGGGCACGAATCTGTAACTGGCAGGATAGCTCAGCGAGCTGAAAGTCTGTGGTGCCACAAGTTTGAATTCCGTCAAGGTAGACTTGGACAGCCTTCTGCTACCGGAAACGGAGGTATTGAAAATTGGGCAATGGTAACGCTTGCTCACCTGTTCGAACCGTCAGAAATACAGTCAGAGTTCTATCTAAAAATAGAGATATTTAGAGTTGTAGCCCGTGCGTGACAAACTCATACAAATAGACTTACTCCACAAACAATAACCAACATTAGGAGAGGAAATATCCAACAATTTAAACAGCACCATTACACGGGGCCATTAGCAATAAAAACACTTGATAAGGTACATTTTAAAGTAAGAAGTGCCTTCACTGCACCGTATCGCTACACGTTGGCAGTCACAAAGTGGGTAGCTTGCTTATTCAACAGTAATTTGATATGGTCTTTGACTTTTGTTTAAATTGTTTATTGAGTAACATTTTCTTGTTTTTGAGGTCGATTGGGTCTTTGTACGCCTTAAAGACGTATACAACCGATTGTTACCTGCACAATACAGTAATTTTATTGCATAACGAGACACGACATGTCATATAGTACAAACTTTAAGAAAATCGTTAGGAATTGCACATTTGTGGCGATGGATGTTATACATGATGCCAACATGTGGGCTGTTATGCAAAGTTGAGTCAATGAGCTGAGAAGTAAGTTGACGTGTAGGTAGGGGCAGGGAGAACATACGTTGTGGGAGTGGCTATTGCCAATATTTGTAGTGTACAATCAAAACCTTGTTTAGATTTACATTTTATTGCAAACAGTGAACTATAACATTATAAACCTATAACAAAACAGACCACAGCGGTCGTCTACTCCAGAACTGTTGTATCGCCTTGTGTATTCATATCGACAGCGCCCAATAGCTGTGCTATCTGATATAAAGAAAGGAGTGTAGCGGGGGGATGGGCAGATGTAGGGAGTAGTGTGCTGGCACAAGAGTGATGAAGGTGGGACGCCTCTGACCAGCTCAACAGTAATGACACTGGGGTTTTCAGGTGTGGCGTCTGTTGTCTCAGTCGCCTCCTCCGTATCAGTAGTTTGTAAGGTAAGCAGTATGGTGTACCAGTATGTGCTGATGGGATAATTACGCAGTCCAAGTGTGTCTTCCTGCGTAGTGCCACACATTCGGCCTTCAATATCATCTTTGATACTAGTACATGACATCATCTGCCACAGATACTGTTCAATAACCACCTACTGCCAGAGTGCCCAAATAAAAAGCAAAGTCTACCTTCAATCTCATACCTTCAAACCGTGGAAGGGGGTTGTACCTCCCTCATTTCATGGAACACCATAATGCATTATTTAGTCTCAAGAACGGTCTTTGCTCCCCTGGTAAAATTAGAATACAGGTGTGTGAAAATAACAGTGGCTTAAAAGCTTTCCAAAGTTAGACAATTGTACCTGTACACAGTGTGCAGAGTTGATTTAAGCACACCCTTGGCCTAGGCGCACTCCCTAGACTTCAAGAGGCCCAGCCACATTTGCTGTTAGAGCCCTGGGACACACCCTGCGCTATACAGGTGCACACACCCGGTCATTCGAGGGTTCAGGTACAACCCATGCTCTCCTACAGCTCAGACACACAAGCCATCTACATTAAATCTACACTACAATACACATCCTGTGCAACTGGTGCACACACCCTGCGCTCCCAGAGCCCAGCACATTCAATGTACAATGCACAACATGTTCCACAGAGGCACACACCCTGTGCTCCCAGGGCCCAGAGACACACGTCATGCTTGGAGCTCAGCACATTCAATCTGTAATACACACTATGTGCTACAGAGGTACACACCCTGTGCCCCCAGGGGCACACGTCATGCTCAGAACCCGGCACATTAGCTACACAACAATACATTCATTACACAAGCTATGCCTTGCAAACTATGCCCAGCGTTCCTCCAGCACCAAGAACCCACATGTCATCCATTTATAAAGTGAACACCACAAGCCACCTGGCCTCTGACAATAAATATTAGGTGCTATTCTCTGCCAACTCAATAGTATTCATGTCACTGGCCTCGAAAGACTAAAATGTAAGCTCACTGCTTCAAAGTATGAAATCAGGACATCACATAATATCCGAGCTAAATGTGCCTTTAAAATAGCTCAATTGCCATGCTGTCAGAATGCTTTGTATGCTTACTGATGCAACAATAAAAATACATTTAAACATAAAATAGCTCAATTTACAACTCAAAGGCTATCTGCCATCATCCTTCATATCATACCTCCTGGATTCATTATGCAGATCCCTTGTTGCAAATCTTTTTCTGCATAGATGCATCCTACATTTCCCGCTATGAGACATTATAGAAAAATACATAAACCTTTGCATGCTACGGATTTCGACTACCTGAACAACATTTCTTTTATACACATGACAAGTCTTAAAACAACCTGCTCAACAACAACTGAGACTATGCCACAGGTTTACTGGCTGCCCCATAGCTCATCACTGCCCACTGGGTTACTACATGAACAACACGCAGAGTCATAGGGTGTGGCAATGAGCTCCAGTCACCAATTACTAACAGGGATAAAAGGAACACGCCAACCACACCCAGTTATGCAAGATGTTTTTGGAATTGTATCGGAGTTTCCTTATAGTGATTGGTTTTATCTTGGCAGACGAGTGCAAGCTAGCCACCTAACACACCATTTAAAACAAGCATTTACAATGCAATGGTCTCGGCATAGTTAAAGTTAGAGCTATTGGCATTGCTCATGACATTATTTTTGTTTATGTTTTTGTTTTTAAAACATTTAAAGAAACGGCAAGTGATCAGCTGTAGGAGTGAACTGGTAAGCAAGTTTGATCGGCTGTAGGAGTGAACGGCTAAGCAAGTGTGATCGGCTGTAAGAATTGTGGGACGCTGGCTCTGTATATACTATACCAAAGTAAGGTATAGTGTGCACAGAGTCCATGGAGTCCCCAGAGGTATAGTAGAGGGTACATTTGACAAGTACTATTAGTACTCTTTGTGGTAGTGTTGGCGAGGAGTTAGGCTTGCCTGGAGGTTGTGTTAAGCATTTATTCTATTAACTCAATCAAGACTGATGGCACACACTCAAGAGACAGAATCCAGACCTATTGAGTAAGTACAAAAAAGGTACACTTATGTTTTATTTCTAGAACCAAGCAGGACTTGGCACAGGCAAGTAAGAAATACTTCCAAGTGCAAAGCTGTACACAGAAGCGCAATTGCGGATTGTACTGGAATCGGTTACAGGCTTGTATTACTTTTAAAATAGTTTAAAATACAATAAGATTACTTTTCAGTTACTTTCAGTATTTGAGTTGATATGAGGAGATATACACTGGAGGCTGACACAGGTAAGTACAATAATTCTCAAGTTAAAGCACAAGTACTTTTTCTTCTTACAAACAGCAGGTCAACAGAATTTTTTTTTTTTTTTTTATTAGAACAAGCTAAAGAACCAAGGCACACTTAACACTCACCATACCACCCCCCCCCTTTCCAGGGCACAGCCCCACGCCTGCATCACCCAAAGCACAGGTAACAGTCTCACCACCAGCCCCCACCCCCGCTATAGAAGAGCAGCTAACGCACAGGTAACCCTCACACTGAACGACTACAACACCCAGAATGCATCGGGTTATCACACGAAAGCCAGGGCTAGAAAGTATCCGTGATGACGTGAAGTGACCACCCTATCTATAATTAACCACACTACAAATCCCTCACCACGTAGGCTATGGAAGGCCTGTTGACCCAACCCCAAAGACCCCCGCCCCCATTGTGTAAACCTACAACCACAGTTTACCAAAAAAAGAACACAAGGTGCCAAGAAGACGAAGGGTTGCGAACACTGTGCTATATAAAACCACATACCAATGTCTCATTACCCCCACCCCCTCCCCCCATGTACCCATTTGCCAAACTGGGACAAAAAGAGCTAATACACCAGTCTGCCAGGGCAACAAAGGGAACATTAATAAATTACTTCACGAAACCTCGTGCCCAGGGGCCCTTTACCTATAGTAGGCTCCCCGGCTCCCACCCCCAGAGGCGCTCACCTTGGTGGGCGTCGAGTGCCCGCTGCCCGAGGGCGACCGGTGGAGGGTGATGAGTGCCATCATGCCAGGGGCCGCTGCCCGTAGACGGGATGCCCTTTGCCCTCTCTCGGACTGGCACCTCCCGCCCGCAGCTCCTCACCGGCAGCGCCTCAACGGGTACTCCCAGTCTTCAGTGGGCATCCTTATCCGGGCACTATGCCACACCGGGCCTTGGACGGCTTCCAACGTGCCAGTGCTCCCCTGCCCAGGCACCTCACGTGGGTGATGGTGCCAGCTTGGTCCTGTCCTCAGGGTCCCGGGGCAAAGAGTGTCTTCTGCTCTCCAGAAGTGTCACGAGTATCGCGGATCCTCGGTTGGGGCAGTTTCCAGGGTGGGCAACCCTCTAAGTTTAGGGGACTTTCAGCTGGAACTTTGGCTCGTTCAACCCGAGGCCCCGACACCAAAAGTTTCTTCTCACAGAGTTTAACCAGGAAGGGCGGGCCGAGGATCTCCGGTTCAGAAACCACCCCCACCCCCGCCCCGCCAGGGGCGGGGCCCCCAAGGGGGAACTTGAGAGGATGAGGGCAGCGGCCCGGGGTATGATGCAGCGACTGAGGGGCTTTAAAACAGCGCCCCCATGGGGAGGGGGGTTTGAAGTGTGTATGGGGAGGTGTAAGAGGCCCCAAGGAGGGGTGTTCCGCCTACAGCAGGAGAGGGGCGGATGTGGAATCAAACAGAAACCACAGCACCCCGGGTAGGAACTGGGGTGCAGAAACTGAAGGATACACCAGGGAGGGGGTGCAGTATACAGTGGGACTGCGAGACGGTGACCCCTCCTTGGAGAGGGTCTGGAGAGGCCTCATCGCAAAAGTTAATCGCGAACACGGGAGCCAAGAGCAGGGGGAGAGGACGAGCACACCGCTGCCTTTCTCCGAGGTCAATGCCTCAGAGAAACGCAGCGTCGATTCGGGGGCGTGTTTTTCTTTCTCAAACACGCCCAGAGAAAGAATCGAAAAAAACACGCCCCCGAATCGCAAAAGGACGGGGCTTGTTTGGAGAGACAAATCTCTTCTCCAATGGCTGACCAGCATTTCAGAGGCCGGCCAATGGAGAAGAGGAGAGAAGAGGGGCGGGTTAAAGCCCCACTACTCCATGTCATTAAATCTCGCGAACGAGACTGCGCAAGTGCAGCCTTCGCTAGCCGAGACCTAACGAGCACTGGCAAAAGAAGCAAGTCTGGTTTCGGCCAGCTGGTAAGATGAAACAAAAGTAAAGTATTAGCAGACCAGCACTGGTGTACACCTCTTTTTAGGTGGACATGCACATGTGACCACCAAAAATACTATCTGTCACACTGTAAGAGAGCCAGTGGCTGAAGTAGGTCGACTTATTCCCCCATGCATTATGCTGTGGTGAGTGGAAGGAAAATGTCATCGAAAGGTGATGACCCAAAGTCCCTGTAGATGTATATAAAGATACATTTTTTATTTATATATAATTTTAAATTACAAGAGTTTGACAAGACAGCAGCAAAAAAACAATGCACAGAGAATAGGTGTCCCCCCCCCCAGACGTTCTTGCCTACATTAGCATTATTGGTTAAGGGATGGAATCTTCTTTGGAAGATTTTACTCAAAATATGTTATCACTTGGGGCAGTAAACAGCTCCAGCACAAAAATCTACATATGTAGAGCCTCTCAACTTCCTCCTTTATAGTTTTTTTGAGTTGGAGAATGGACTTGGACCTTAATCCATGCAGACATGAAGAAGCCTAAACATGCCCACCCCCTACCCCCTTCAAAACAGGCCAGGATCCGGTTAAAGTGTGATGGAAAATAGAGTTTAATCAGATGAGGGCAGTGCAACCAGGTCCATGTTAGGGCCACCCTTTTAACGCCATCTCAACACATTTCCGAAGGTTTAGAATGGGAGGCATGCCTCATTGGGAGACATTAATATCTACCACAGCATCGTTCAGAGAAAAAGGGATTAAAGACAGCCCAAAGAATAGTCGAAGAGGTGGCAAGAATGATTCGAGGTGTGAATCTATGCATGTAGCCGTGAATCCAAGCAGCCGTAAAATGATAGGAGACAATTTGTGACCCTAGGTTTTACGGGAATAAACGGCAGAAAAACATCATTCTTTTACCACTTGCCTGACTATAGACTAGTAGCAATTGTGGAGACCACACCTACCAGAGGGCCAAACAAAGCCTAGCGACAGTCCTGTACACAGTACCCAGGAGGATAAAAGCATATATGCAGACACTAGCACCCCACTATGAGGCAAACACCACCTCACTTTCAATGACTGCAAACTTTTTTAACCAAAGAGAATTTTAACTAGATAAAGCACAGAGGTGGGATTCTGTAAAGTCAGCGCCCTAGCTGGCGAATGCTCTGAATCAAAGTCAGACCCAAATTACTAGCTTCACAAAAGGCATGAAACTGATCTCCTCTTGCCTACGATGGACTTTCATATATTCCGCTGGGAGACAGAATAGACTTCATCAACGAGTAGCTAGCAAACTAATTGTAGCTCTCCAGCTACTTGTAAGTAGCTCTCCTCTGTGCTGCCCAGCCTACTAAATGAGAAGCTTTTGCTTAGCTGAATTAGTGTATGTATACCAATATTGCAGACGAAAATGTGTGTTTTTTCAGACCTCCGAGGCTAAAGTTTAGATCAAAATGGCTACATTTCCCAAAAATATTGAAAGCGGATATTTTAGTGATAAATTATGGGGAACTGAAGAGACTTACTACTAATATTAGTAGCTTGGTGCTGGGGACACTGCAGCCATGGCTAATATATAATACCATGGAGAGGAATTTCACATTAACAAAGCCGTGTATACAATACTACTGGCAACATTTCCTAATGCAGGGAGGTGATTAATGCTGAATCTTGCATAGGGTAGCCCCCAAAAATAATCATGCCCGAACTGGTCACTGTTACAATACAAATAATATTAGTAGCTTGGGTTGATTTTCATTGGAGATCAGTAGCTCTTATTACAACAAAGGTTGGAGATCCCTCCTATAGGAGAATATTAGTTAGGGGTATATCGGTTACCGACTGGACTTGGCAACCACGCCACCCCCATCACTACTCCACTCCATATTCTTTTAAACTCTATCAGAGCTATGTTGAGATTCTAAGGCACTGCACAGCACTACAGAATGCCTTGGAAGTAAAGACATGAATACTAGGGTCAGCTCAAATACGTATATTTGTGCAACCTCCCGGAGATGCATGGAAGGAACATATTTCAGTAGTGTCGCGGATCTGGAAAAAGTGGTCAGAAGAATAGTCATGGGCCAGCCCTCAAAAGTGGAGTTAGAAAATTATGGGAATCAGTGTAATCCAAATCCTTCTGTTTGGGTGGGTGTGGTTCCAATAAATGCCAGCCTCGTATTTTTTTTTATTTTTTTTATAATAATAAAATTATAAACATGCAAGGTCTTTCGGTCAGCCGTCTTCATCCATTAGTCTGTCAAGTGTTATTCACATTTTACTTACGGCCATCGCAGCATACAGCTTGGGACAGTAGGTCAGCCCATTTTAACCAGTGGCACTTCACTTGCGAGTGACCTTATTTCGCTTGTGCCCATAGGCACAGCCCCGTAAAAAGTATTCCACGTTAATGCCAGGGCTGGAGGGCCAACAGCTGCTTTTAAATCTGCTTTCTTGTACACTACTAGCCCAGCTTCCACTTGCTGAAGTGCAAAGCCTGTACACTACAATCCCACTGCGCTGAAGTATTCTCATCCACTTTCTATCAATTCCTCTCTTCTTCACAATGCTTTGTGCAGGTGTGGAAATATGGATTTTTCTGGTCAGTTATGTCCCCTATCTTGGACCCCAACGGTTCTATGTGCATGTTACAAGTACATGTATGTTCCCTCCAGTTCCAGTTATGAAGACGCAAATACATGTGCGTCCACCGTTAACATGTCCTCTGTTGATCCGCCATGAATGGGCCGGATATTCCATTCCTAAGTACGAAAGGCCACCGCCTTTATATGGTTCACTTATGCCATTTTACAGTCCAGGCAAGTAGGCCCTGATTCTGTCATCAAGCTTTTCTTGCCTTCTGCCTCTGAAAGCTCCAGTCTGAACCTGCACCTGTGACCATGAACTTTGTCTCATTCTCTGCGCGGCTCACGAAGCCTGACATCAGCCTGCTGCCTGCCAAAAACTGTATTTCACCTTCGAAAATTATCTGCTCCGCTCCCTGCCCAATGCATTCCTGTCTAGTAGCTTAAGTAAACATTCTGCCAGCTACCGAGCAAAGGCCCGGCTTCTCTGTCTTCATGCAAATAATTCATAGCCCTGTTACTATGGAAGATTCCGCCCTCGCATCTAGTATAGACACTTAGACGCTTGTACACGCACTAATAGTCAGTATAGTCAGTATAGAATAAGATTCCACTCGAAGAGACCTCTCTTTTGGATAACTTAGTTCTTTAAACATAGGATGTTAGATATGATTTGGGATTAGGTTGACTTGACCCTCCAGACTTCTGTCGCCACATGTAGAGCTAAATGTCAAGTCCCCTTCACCCCCTAGTTGCACGTCAATTACACGTCATGCTGCTGCGCGCGCATTTCTGCCAAGTATTTCTGCTGACATTGCGAAATTCTTTCATGTAACCACCCTCTTATGACATCACATCTGATGACGTTCTTTAAACACACCCAATTACGCCTATCTTTGCCACGTATGAATATATTATCTCCACTATCAATTGTTACGCCTCTTGTATTTGCTTCACTGTAATGCTTATGGTATAAAAGTAATTGATTGTCAATAACGTATGTACTTCACTTCCTGAACCTTCGTGGTGATGGAACCTGGAGCAACCGATTATAATCGACCTCTGGAATAAAGCCCATTCCGAACCTCTAATACCACGGATTCTGCCTCTTATTTACTGAGCTATTTCATTATGTTTCTGTATCAAATTAAGTCCCGGTAATTAAATTATTTACCACATAAATGGCGCCCGAATAGGGACACTTTCTCATCTCACGCGCCGGCGGTGCGTTGCAGGCCCGGTCTCCTGCCACAGCTGGACGGACAATAACGCGTACCAGCAGGATTTCCTGTATCTCCCTCCGGTCAAGCGGGGGCGACTGAGGCTGCGATCAACACCCAGACGAGGCGGTGAGAAGTGCGAAGTATCCCGACCAGAGCCTAGCTGAGAGAGCAAGATCCGAGGTATACAGAGGCCCACCAGTTTCCGAAGTCCCAAGTCGAGTCCAGTGTCCGAAGTGTTCGAGTCGAGTCCAGTCCGGTTCAAGTTCAGTTCAGTTTCCGAGGCCTTCCGTTCCGAGCTACCCGGTGAGTACCATTACTGGGGAGGCGTTCTGGCGTGCACATAAGTTGTGCCGGTCCAGACGGGTTTGGGTACACAAATCCGGTCTGCACTGTTTCAGCAGTGTATCTGTACTGTTTAGCAGTATATCTAGTATATCAAGTATATAAATTCAGAATAAGTCAGTTAATGTCGAGTATTATGTTTTAGTGATTAAGTTTTTCTTAGATCATCGTCATCATCACCGCTGCTCATTTTAAATGTTAAATGTTAAATGTATTGATACGTCCTGCATATTGTGGTATGAATGACTGTTCATTATTGTGTTTTATTGTATTAAGTTTGTTCAAGATCAAGTAGCAGACCAGTTCTCAATATGCCGCTCTTTTCGAAACTAAGACAGATCACAACTAGAAAAGGGGTACTCGAAGAAGCTGTTCCCATTCCTCCTAGGGACACTCCAGGGTACTTCATGTATCATAAACATGGCCTAGACGCCATATTGTTTCTCGATTTATGGGTAGACTACACTAAGGAATTACCAGAAAGTCAGAGGTGGCCCGCAGCTGGGACCTGGGATGCAGAGTGCATCGTGAAAGTAGAGGAAGAATTATGGAAAAAGAAAGCTAGACAATCACAGAAAGACGCCATTGAATTATGGCGTAAAGAATCGTATAGACGTACAGAAAAAGCACGTAGACAGGAAGAGAAGAGTAAAGAGAATTCAAATGAAGTCCGAGAAAATCTATTAATTAAAGAAGGTGCACGAGTGAAATCAGAACAAGTAGACAGACAAAGAAATGCCCTTATGAATGGTATGTATCCCCTTCTGGCTGAAGGATTACCTAAGGCTACTCCAGGGATACTCCAGGGATACCAAAAGACTTGCCAACCCCATTATTTCCAATAAAGGTACATCCTAAGGGGCATCCTAGAACCGCAGAAGATGTTTTTCTTTCCTATTTTATTTATTTTTTTATTTAGATGACGCAGCTCCCGAGTATGCTAATCCCGCCCCACATAGACCGCCTGCCAGGGAGGTTCAACGCCAAGATCCAGTACCCGTATCCCTACAGCAACAAGTTCTGACACAAGTTCCGGCAAGCACATCTGTTTCTGCATCTGTCCCTACAGCTACTTCTATAGCTGTATCCACACCTATAGTTGCTGTATCACGTTCAACGAATCCTTTCACACCCGATACCCCAGACGGGGCTACCGGAGGTGCTACCAATATCTTTTCTACGCCACCTAGAATAAATAAACTTACTTTTCAAGAGTCAGCACATCCACGTACCCCCAAACTCATACATGCCCGCACGCTTAAGGAACTTCTAGTAGATTGTAGATATGACCCTGTGCCCGGCAAGGAGGACGAAATGATCCTGGCATCATTACGTATCAGACGAGCCGCGGTGTATTTAGGGAAGTTACCAGGAATGACTATGCATCTAGATAATATATATCATTATGTCCAAACAGGGCGAGATTCTGAATGTATTAACAGAGCTATGGAATACCAGAAAGTGGAAATACAGGGGGAACTGTTACGTTTCCTCATAAATTGCGTAATCAGAAATCAAGACCGACCGGGGGTAGATCCGGAAATAATGCAAACTCTTACCAGATGGAGCCAGAATATATCAGAAGGGAGACATGATAGGCAAAAATGTATAATAGCCATGTGCAGAAAGATCCGAAAAGAAATAGAACGCCTACACGAAGAAAGATTAGCGGTAGACCAGTTTGAACAAAACGAGGAGGAAGAAGGATCAGGACTGCCCACAGGACAGTCAGAAACCATAGCCTATGTAGGTAGAGGAAAATCTTGTAATAGTACTAGATGTCTTACTGATCCGATACGTCCGATATGTCTAGAAAATAACAGGAATTTTCAAACACCAATAATAAATATAAGGTCTAACGAGCATTCATTCCAAGCCGCTGACAAATTACTGCGAGAACGAAGGGGTTATCATTTTCTTGATTCTATGGATGAACAAGAATTAGCTAGGTCAGCCGTTCATTGGATTGACAGTCCCGGAATGTATGGTGATAATACAGTAGCACACACATTTTTGAATCTCACCCCAGATGAACAGCGTTTAGCTGGGATTTATATGATTCAACAACTTCTTATACTATATAAAAGCCAACATTCAGATCCTGGTCCCTTACCTGATATATTGACTGAATTACTCACGAATAAATGGAGAGGTCCAGGTACTAAGCTAATTAAAGAAATACTAGAATCAAGAAAGCAGAACATTCTTTTTATATGCCCAGAACATGTCTCACTGCCCACTAAGGAAAGAACCACGTATTACATGGACAGACAGAATCCCTTACGAGAAGTGCACCCAATAAAGGGCGAGGACAATCAGTTTAAACGTGTATATGTATATACGCCCATATCAAAAATAGAATTGTTAGAAATGAAGAAAGTGGTACCCAGTCATGACAAAGACCCAGCGGGTTTCCACCGAGAAATTAAAGACATGTTACTCATGGGAGAGTATACCTATCCCGACATTATGACAATATTAAAGGTATTAATGCCTGCTGGCATTTATGAAAAACTCAAGGAAAAAGAGTGGGAGGTGGGAGACCAAAAGATAGATTGGACAGCATTAGAAAATGAAGAAAAGGCCCGAGGTCCAGGTTCGGGGCTTGGGGACAAAACTAAAGCACTACCAGGTTTACTAGTACAGGTACTGCCACGTTTATTAACCACGAAAAAGGAAGACTGGGGTGCAATTTCAGCCTGTAAACAAAAGCAAGATGAAGACACTAGTGATTTCTATGCACGATTTGAAAAATGTTTCGGTATAAATAGTGGCATAAAAGCAAGTAGCGAATCATACCCACATCTGTTTGTGACAAAATTAGTTGAAAATTCCTTGCCCCAAGTGAAGAATAGAGTATTAAAATTCGAGAGTACCTGGCAAGGTAACACTCCATCACAAATGTTACAAATGTTACAGTATCATCACAATAGAATTAGAGAGGAACAAGATCATGAACAAAGACGCATGAAAGACACGAAAATGAAAATGCTAGTCTCCCAGACAGTTCCAGCTGAAGGACATAAAAAGGGTACGACACATTCTGGCGATTTAGCAGGACCTGTAAAAGGGACATGCAACTATTGTAAACAACTAGGTCATCATGTACACGATTGTCCAGTCCTGAAGCGTAATATCGCCACGGGTATTACAAAAGAAAGACCACGGCCACTTAGACAGGATCAGAATGAACAAGGAGCCTTGCAGCATGCACAGTCCATGCCAGCTCCACCACAGACTATACAGTTTGTGCCAGCTGCACCAGCGCTGCCTGTTGCTGCCACACAAACCACGACACGACAACTGTACCAGACCGCACAGTATGACTATCCTGATTATCAACGATATGCATGAACCAGCCTAGAGAGGGAAGTTGACTTACCCCTTATCGAGATCCCTGTAGATCAAGAAGGACCTTATGTGCATAGTGAATTATTAGGCCAAGACAGAAAATTTTTACTCGATACAGGGGCAAGTCGAACAACTATAAAACGTAGTGAAGTTCCAGGGGCACCCCTCTCAGGCTCACAGAATATTTCCCTTGGTTTTTCAGGAAAACCTATTGTTAATGAAGTGTCACAACCTCTTCCACTTACGATAGGACCTTTGACCCGAACTACAGATTTGTTGCTTACTAAATCATGTCCAGAAAACCTGTTAGGAATAAAGACATTGAAAGCTCTAGGAGCTATAATATGTTGTTCTCCGGAAGGAGTAAGATTGTTTTTACGTGATTTTAAAGGTCATTATGTGTCTAGAGACATGGATCCCCGATTGCAGACTTTACCTACACATCTATGGGCACAAGGCCCTACTGATGTTGGTTGCATGAATATTACACCATATCGAGTTACACTAAAGGCAGGAGTGGTACTACCACGAATGCGACAATACAAGTTACCACCAGATGCTGTAGTGGCTTTACTACAAATCATTGACGAGCTCATTGCCCAAGGAGTGGTTGTAGAAACAGACTCCAATGTATGTAATTCACCGATAATTCCGATTCTCAAACGAACAGATCCGAAGGCCCCGCCAGTATATCGATTGATTATTGATCTGCGCGAATTAAACAAGTGTATTGTGCCACAATTCCCTGTGGTCCCCGATATCTCATCATTACTGACAGCTATTGATTCCGAAGCAACATTCTTTACTGTAATTGATCTCAAAAATGCCTTTTTCAGCGTCCCAATAGATCCGGAAAGCCAATATTTGTTCGGATTTAGTTTAAATGGACGTAGCTTCAAATTCTCACGCGCACCTCAAGGATTTACAGAAAGCCCCAGCATCTATAGCCAAGCACTGAAACGAGAACTCGACAGTATCCACATGCCAGTTAACACTGCTTTGCTTCAATATGTCGATGATCTGCTGATCACCGCCCGAAGCGAACCTGAATGTGAAAAAGCATCACTGACGGTTTTACAATTTCTAGCCGAAAAGGGGCACAAGGTGTCCCCTTCTAAGCTGCAATTCTGTGTCCAGCGAGTTATTTACCTTGGTCACTCGCTGTCCAAGGAGGGAAGGCAGCTTACACCCGACCGCATTCAGTTAATAGCTAACATGCCAATACCCAAGACACAAAAGGAGGTGCGGGCTTTCATAGGCCTCACTTCATATTGTAGGCAGTGGATCCCTCAGTATGCATTTCTAGCAAAACCACTCATTCAGTTGACAACACAGGAGGCAGCCACATCGACTGTTCTCCCTTGGACTCAGGAACATACACAAGCTTTTGAAAGCTTAAAGAAAGCTTTATGTCAAGCACCTGTTTTAGCAACACCATGTTACAGTAAACAGTTTACACTCTTTATTACAGAACGCGAAGGTACTGCCTTGTCAGTACTCACACAGGAACAAGCAGGAGCACACAAACCATGTGCTTATTTTTCTAGTACATTAGATCCCGTAGCTCAGGCTCTGCCTGCGTGCCTGAAATCAGTGGCAGCGACAGCTTTAGCAATCAGACAAAGCGATGCCATAGTGTTAGGACATCCATTGACAGTACAAGTACCACACGCCGTAGAGGTTCTTGTGAATCGAACGCAAACACAACACTTGACTATAGCACGACTTACAGGGTATGAACTAACATTGTTTCAGCCACATATAGAAATCAGACGTTGTAACACATTGAATCCTGCCACACTTTTACCTGTAAATGGAACAGACCCATTAGCCCACGATTGTATTGATGTTATTACAATCACGACGAAACCCAGACAAGACTTGACAGATGTTCCATTGTCAGATCCAGACCTGACGTTGTATGTAGATGGTTCATGTATGAGAACAAGTACAGGAGAGTTAGTGGCCGCTTACGCAGTCACCACAGACACTGAAATTATTGAAACCAAGTGTATAAATACCTTGTCCGCTCAAGCAGCAGAGCTCGTCGCTCTGACACAAGCCTGTATTCAAGCCACAAATAAAAAAGTCAACATATACACTGATTCACGTTATGCATTCGGAGTCGTACATGACTTCGGCGTGCTGTGGCGAGAGAGAGGTTATTTAACTTCTCACGGTGCCCACATTCAGCACGGACCCCTCATTCATGCCTTATTAGATGCAATACATTTGCCCATTGCAATATCGATTATGAAATGTAAAGCTCATACGAAAATTACTGATATCATTTCTCAAGGCAATGATCTAGCTGACAGAACCGCTAAACAGACTGCTCAAACTCAAACATCCGACATGACAAAGACAATAGTCCAGACACCACCACATTGTATGATGGTTAAGGATCCCGCTCTTGATGTAATTGACATACAGACATATGCTACACCAGACGAAATAAAGAAATGGACTGAATTAGGAGGGATCCAAACCGATCAAGGATGGATGATGAAGGAAAAATCTGTGTGGTTCCTTCCTGATTCAATGGTCCAAGTTATAATTAACACTGTACATAGTCCTGCACATCTAGGAGAAAAAGCTATGCTAGATAGCATTCAACACATTTGGTTTAATAAACATTTACGAGCTGCAGCCAAACAAAACGTTCGTACCTGTCTGATCTGTTGCCAGTTCAACCCAGGAAAAAGCGTTCCCGTAGAACAGGGTGGATTTCATCCTCCTGATCATCCTTTTGAAGTCCTCCAGATGGATTATATCCAGATGGAACGATGTAGAGGATTCAAATATGTTCTCGTAGTTGTGTGTGCTCTTTCCCGTTGGACAGAGGCATACCCGGTTTCAGATTACACTGCCCCGACTACTGCCAAACAGTTGGTTCGAGAATTCTTCCCACGATACGGTTTACCACGTGTTGTTCACTCAGATAACGGCCAGCCGTTCTCATCCGAATTAATGAAACACGTTTCACTTTTGTTAGGCTATCAGTGGAAATTCCACTGTGTCCGACACCCCGAAGCAGCAGGTCTCGTAGAAAGACATAATCAGACTCTGAAAATAAGATTATCCAAAATATGCAGAGAGAAAGGTGTCGACTGGGTAGTAGCATTACCAGTTGCACTCTTTTACACAAGAATGGTAGCACACTCTCGAACAGGGCTATCCCCGTATGAAGTGATCTTCGGCAGACCACCAAATATGTGGGGGACGCCTATACCACGCAAAATAACTGATATTGACTGTAACATGCTGACAGATTACTTGGCTTCCTTGATGTCTGCACTACAATCTTGTCGTTCACAGGTAGCTGCAGCTTTTCCTGACAACACTGAGGTGAAACCCCATGACGTGGTTCCGGGAGACTTGGTCCTCGTGAGGAACTTTGATCGAAAGACTCAGCTGGAACCTAGGTGGAGGTCACCTCAGCTGGTGTTGCGCACCACAAGAACAGCCGTGAAGATCGAAGGCAGAAAGGGATGGATTCATTCAAGTCATATCAAGAAATTTCATGGACTAAAATCAGATGTGAATACCTCACCTTGTGTGTCTTCACCCATTGACTCAAAACTTCCTTTTGTGGAAAAAAGTGATTCTGAGCATTATAAATTAAAGCTCAGGCCCAATCAGTCGAGCAATTTGATTGTTTAAGTCCTCTCCAAGGTGAAGCGGTTGAATTGTCTCTGACATGTATCCCTTGGACCTGAATAGAGAAAGCACCCGAAAAATGTTGAAACGACAGGCGTACTGTAAATCACTGCGTAGTCATTGCATAGTGACGTTATTAATTTTATTTCTCTCAAGTCTTTTAATAATTACTGCAAGTATATTGTTGCACATATATTATCCTATTTCTAGACATGTTTACAATGTTACTGCTGAACATTCTTTTAGTAAATTACCTCCGCTTGAGTTGTCTTATAGATTTGCACTGCGCAATAACACGTTTATTAGTATGTTGCATCATTCCCATCAGGTTAGCAATGCTACAAATTGTTGGATATGTGGCCGACTCCCTCCCTATCAGAATTATAAAGGAATTCTACCTCTTTTTCCATACCCGTTCACACACAACGGCTCCTGTGGAGCATGGTTTAGTTTAATTAATTCCCAAGATTCGAACTCTGCAGTTTATCAAGACAATGGGGTATGGGGAAATCTGAACTTAGTTTTACTTAAGGTCTGCCACCCCAACAAGGAGGGACTTCCCAAAGGAACAGGAACTGATCTAGAAAATGAAGTATATGGATTAGGTAACTTTACGCTTAATCTCCTGATCTTGAATGTCGAATCCGAAGCTACTTCAATTTTGCCCGCTATGTCAATACTTCCAGTAAAAGGTGAATTATGTATAAGAAAGAATGGTTCCATACACATGGGCCATAGTAAATGCACCACTGTAGTAGAATTTAGTGATCAAGGCAAGTCTACATTTAGAGCTTCCCGCCATTCCTATTTCATATGTGGTCAGACGGCATATGTACGTTTGCCTCTAGATTGGGATGGTACTTGCTACATTGGATGCCTTTTGCCACCTGTTTTTCTAGCTCCTCCTGATTATCACAGAAATATTCATTTAGTATATAATAGAGTAAGGAGAGATCTCCCAATAGTCGACTACACTGAAACAGCATAGGAAAAATACACAGATTTCAATAAAGGTCTCTTTCCCTATATAGGTACCGTTACTAATAGTAAGCTGATACGTAGATTAACTAGAACCCTTGAAGCAGTAGTGAACGAAACTATTTCCGCCTTAGGCAATTTAACAGAAGAGCAGTCTGCTATGCGGATTGTTGTGCTTCAAAATCGTCTTGTCCTTGACGTCATCCTGGCTGATAGGGGCGGAGCTTGTAGGGTCATCGGATCAAGCTGTTGCATTTTCATACCAGAAAATTCGCCATCTGTATATAAAGCCATAACTCGTCTCCATAAGATTGTAAGCCAGATACACCAGAATCCAGGCACCTGGACTTGGTCCGGTTGGTTTTGGAGTGTATTATCTACCTTTGGATGGAGAGTTCTATCCTTCCTAGGTATTGGCCTTCTCATACTATTCAGTTGCTGCTTATGCCTGCAATGTGGACCAGCGATTTGTGGTCTGTGTGCCACATCGTGCATTCCACATCAAGATTTTCATTCAAGATCCCGGAAGAAGAAAGAAGAACAAATGATGCTATATGAACAGATCAATGGATTAATGAAGATTGATATCTCTTGACGGGCAAGTAGGGGACAAGGAGGGAATGTGGAAATATGGATTTTTCTGGTCAGTTATGTCCCCTATCTTGGACCCCAACGGTTCTATGTGCATGTTACAAGTACATGTATGTTCCCTCCAGTTCCAGTTATGAAGACGCAAATACATGTGCGTCCACCGTTAACATGTCCTCTGTTGATCCGCCATGAATGGGCCGGATATTCCATTCCTAAGTACGAAAGGCCACCGCCTTTATATGCTTCACTTATGCCATTTTACAGTCCAGGCAAGTAGGCCCTGATTCTGTCATCAAGCTTTTCTTGCCTTCTGCCTCTGAAAGCTCCAGTCTGAACCTGCACCTGTGACCATGAACTTTGTCTCATTCTCTGCGCGGCTCACGAAGCCTGACATCAGCCTGCTGCCTGCCAAAAACTGTATTTCACCTTCGAAAATTATCTGCTCCGCTCCCTGCCCAATGCATTCCTGTCTAGTAGCTTAAGTAAACATTCTGCCAGCTACCGAGCAAAGGCCCGGCTTCTCTGTCTTCATGCAAATAATTCATAGCCCTGTTACTATGGAAGATTCCGCCCTCGCATCTAGTATAGACACTTAGACGCTTGTACACGCACTAATAGTCAGTATAGTCAGTATAGAATAAGATTCCACTCGAAGAGACCTCTCTTTTGGATAACTTAGTTCTTTAAACATAGGATGTTAGATATGATTTGGGATAAGGTTGACTTGACCCTCCAGACTTCTGTCGCCACATGTAGAGCTAAATGTCAAGTCCCCTTCACCCCCTAGTTGCACGTCAATTACACGTCATGCTGCTGCGCGCGCATTTCTGCCAAGTATTTCTGCTGACATTGCGAAATTCTTTCATGTAACCACCCTCTTATGACATCACATCTGATGACGTTCTTTAAACACACCCAATTACGCCTATCTTTGCCACGTATGAATATATTATCTCCACTATCAATTGTTACGCCTCTTGTATTTGCTTCACTGTAATGCTTATGGTATAAAAGTAATTGATTGTCAATAACGTATGTACTTCACTTCCTGAACCTTCGTGGTGATGGAACCTGGAGCAACCGATTATAATCGACCTCTGGAATAAAGCCCATTCCGAACCTCTAATACCACGGATTCTGCCTCTTATTTACTGAGCTATTTCATTATGTTTCTGTATCAAATTAAGTCCCGGTAATTAAATTATTTACCACACAGGGGCCTTTTTGAAACTTTTGTTTTACTCTTCAAAGATAAAGAAAAGCAAGCTTGTATGTGTATGTATATGTATATGTATAGGGGCACTACAAGAACCAGCAGGCTCAGCGTGAGCCGACGCCCACTGGGGCGGGTGGTTCGTAAAGATTCAAGTACTGCCACATGCGTCACTTCACTTAAAGAACTGCCTCTGAAGAAATGCTGTTTGAGCATGAAACGCGTCAGGCTGAAGAAATCCCTTTGTGAATGTGCTTTCCCCCTGGCTGCAGCTTCTGCAATAAAAACGAAATTCACCTACCTGTAAGTGGCTTTTCCTTCATGGGCAAAACTTTTGCGGTTTAATATATATATTATATATTACCTACTGGCGGTCGCCAGTAGGTAGTTATAGTTAGGACCCCTTTTCCATAGGAAAACCTCAACATTCTATTTTGAATAACTTTGGCGCCGGTCGATGAATCCTCGCGAATTTCTCAAAATAGGTGGGGCGCTACGCTCCTACCCTGAAAGTCTCGGGGGGATTCGTCAAGCGGGGGCTGAGATAAAAGGGGGGTCCCAAAACCCGTTTTTCCCATGCATTTTTCCATAGGACCTTTAGAACGAGCTACAGCCCGAACGGCTGAACAGAATTACTAGAAATTTGGCAGAGAGGTAGTCCCTAGGTCAAGGAAGTGCCTTTTGTAGGTTTGGTGTAAATCTGTTCAGTAGATTCTGAGAAAATAGCCTTTAAATCAATATATATATCTGAGCCCGCTTACGGTACGCTTACCGTACGCTTACCGTAAGCGTACGGTGGCGTGCGCGAGCGCGATTCTGATTGGCTCTTAGATCTTAGTAAACATTCGAATCGGCCGAAACCAGGAAGCGGCGTCCGCCATTTTGTCTCTCGCACTGAGTGTTGTTTATCAAACATGATGGCCAAAAACATGTTACTGGGCTGTTATGACAACTCCCTCCCACATAGTCATGTTGAGGGAGTCCCCAAACATCCCCCAAGAGCAAAAACGGTTTTATTTTTTTTTCGGCAATTTCGCCGAGTACGCTTACCGTACGCTTACCGTAAGCGTACGGTAAAAAAAAAAAAATACACTATCCACACTTACCCCACCCCCTGTGCTTTTGGTGGCCGTAGGCCACCAAATGTACAGGGCTTATTAATAGGTAAAAAAAACTAAATTTTGGCAACATGAAATTATAAAATCGAAATAAAAAAAACACTATCCACATTGACCCCACCCCCTGTGCTTTTGGTGGCCGAAGGCCACCAAATGTACAGGGCTTATTAAAGTTGATAAAAACCGTGCACGGAACGAACTGCGTTAAGTGGGCGCGCACGCCTCGAATGGCGTAAAGTAACTTAGCATTTAAAAAACCGTACAAATTCACTGAAAAAACCATAGGTTTCACACACGTTATAGTTAGGAATTAGCATTTAAAAAACCTTGCAAATTCACTGAAAAAACCATAGGTTTCACACATGTTATAGTTAGCGGAAATTTTACTGATAAAACAACCAGTGAAATTGCCCCGTTATAGTTAGTGCTGGCAACTATAACTCACGCGACCGCAATCTTCTGCTGATGCTAATACTGTATTTAGACACTTATTTGCCCATGTCTTCTTCCATACATTTTTAGCTATACATATATTACAAATATTTTTTTTTCATAAAGACACATATGTCATCAGCAGAAGATTGCGGTCGCGTGAGTTATAGTAGCCAGCACTAACTATAACGGGGCAATTTCACTGGTTTTTTATCAGTAAAATTTCCGCTAACTATAACATGTGTGAAACCTATGGTTTTTTCAGTGAATATATATATATATATTATATATATATATATATATATATATACACACTGAAAAAACCATAGGTTTCATACATGTTATAGTTAGCTGTACATTTCACTCGTAAAAAACCAATGAAATTTCCCCGTTATAGTTAGTGCAGGCAACTATAACTCACGCGACCGCAATCCTCTGCTGATGCTAATACTGTATTTAGACACTTATTTGCCCCTGTCTTCTTCCATTAAATTTTAGCTATACATATATTACAAATATTTTTTTTTCATAAAGGCACATATGTCATCAGCAGAAGATTACGGTCGCGTGAGTTATAGTTGCCTGCACTAACTATAACGGGGGAATTTCATTGGTTTTTTACGAGTGAAATGTACAGCTAACTATAACGTGTGTGAAACCTATGGTTTTTTCAGTGAATTTGTACGTTTTTTTAAATGCTAAGTTACTTTACGCCATTCGTGGCGCGCGCGCCCAGTTAACGCAGTTCGTTCCGTGCGCGCACGGTGCGCTTCGCGCACCGTGCGCGCACACTGAGCACGCGGTGCGCTTCGCGCACCCACTTTACGCAGTTAGTGCCGTGCACGCACGGTGGTCACGCGGCCCACGTTATGCGGGATGGGCCATGTACGCACGATGCGCTTCGCGCACCATGCGCACATGGGGGACATATTATGCGCATCTTTGTGAAATGTATTTTTTGTTAATTTCATAGTTGTGATAGGCCATGCACAAATGGTGCCCTGCGGGCACCATTTGCACACGGGGTGGGGAGAATGTGGATAATTTTTTTTTTTTTAAAACTTTTTACCGTACGCGTAATCGGCGAATTTCCGAAAAAAAAAAAAAAATTTGGGGGGGGCTTGGGGGTTGTTTGGGGACCCCTATATCAATCCTGGGTGGTTAGGATCTCAAGAAACTGCCTCTTTACACATTTTTGGGCTTCGTTTTTGCTGCCCAACTCAGAGAGCGAGAGAGAAAATGGCGGCCGCCGCTTCCTGGTTTCGACCGATTCGAATGTTTACTAAGATCTAACAGCCAATCAGAATCGCGCTCGCGCACGCCACCGTACGCGTACCGTAAGCGCACCGTAAGCTGGCTCAGATATATATATTGGTTTAAAGGCTATTTTCTCAGAATCTACTGAACAGATTTACACCAAACCTACAAAAGGCACTTCCTTGACCTGAGGACTATCTCTCTGCCAAATTTCAAGTAATTCTGTTCAGCCGTTCGGGCTGTAGCGGTGTCTAAAGGTCCTATGGAAAAATGCATGGGAAAAACGCGTTTTGGGACCCCCCTTTTATCTCAGCCCCCGCTTGACGAATCCCCCCCGAGACTTTCAGGATAGGAGCGGAGCGTAGCGCCCCACCTATTTTGAAAAATTCGCGAGGATTCGTCGACCGGCGCCAAAGTTATTCAAAATAGAATGTTGCGGATTTCCTATGGAAACGTGGTCCTAACTATAACTACCTACTGGCGTTCGCCGGCCGAAACGCGTCATGACATAAGGGAGATTTGAGAACTGAATAAAACGACAGTATCTACCGACGAAGAGGAGTTCGTGCATTCTTTCTTTTCCTTGGGAAAAACTGGTGAATGCTCTGTGTTCATATATATATACACACACACATACATATACACACACACACACATACACATGAAGAGTAGTAAAAAGTAAACCGCTCTTTACAGTTGGGATGTACAGGTGTGCAAAACAATTAATTAAAACAGTGCAAAAATAAACAAATCAAATGAAAGCAGAAAACATTAAAGCAGTGACTCTGGGCTCTGGCACTAAAGTGGGCTATTTTCTAGGTGGATGTGCACATGTGGAAGAGCAACATTTCCATCGCTCACATTAAAAGAGTGCCAACAGCTGAGTTGGGCAAGCTCTTTTCCCCATGCTGCAGGCTGTGGCGGGAGGAAGTAAAATGTGAATAATCTTTGAACAGATCAGGGGACAAAGAGGACTGACCAAATGTATTGTAATTGCATTTATATAGAGCCTTTTACCCCTGACGTGGGGTGGATGGTCTTTTTCGGCTAGTAGCATGCTACTCCGGAACCCATAAAGAATTATTGTTGAATTAGTATAGTGAAATATGAAAGTAATTTCAGTGGTGGATAAGTTAGTCAGTTATTATATAGTAATCTATGTACGCATTTTATTATGACTTTTTCTAAACATAAGGCAGGAGAGATAACTAAAACGGTCTTTAGACTACACCTAAAAATACGTTTTCGGACGTCAGCCTTTGAAGGAGCCAAGTAATCAAATATGGATGGTAAAGAATCTATACTTCAGCGGTGGAACACACAAAAGAGTCAGGAAAGTCATTAAATAAGTAAGCAAGCAAATGAGCTTGATCAGAAATTCAACCATCCATGGGTTGACCCACAGAACAAGCGCACTGCAAGAAACAGAACAGTACACAACAGATCTTTAAACAGCTAAACTGCCTGTAGCAAGAGCTATTATAACATAATAATATAATTAGAAAAAGCACATTTAGCACCAGAAGATGGCTATCGTAATTACTTATGTTCCTAACCCAGCCTTGTATAAGTGAAAAATGACACGTGCTTATCAATCCAACCCTGCCCAAAAAGAGAACAACCTGAAACATAAACCGAACCTCCCTGCTGAGAGATTACAAACAGATGCTTGACTCAGTGTTTTGGGCTTTGTTACAGGGTGTAACTGCCTGGCAGCCACACAGGCGAAAGCACTGATATGTATACCAGAAAAGCATTGGCAATTTGGGAGAGTTTAAACGATTGGCATTGTAAATGACAATGCCTTTTATTTATCGGTTTTGATAATAAACACATACATAAAAGGCATTGTCATTTGCAATGCCAATAGCTCAAACTCTTGTAAATGTGAGACCTTTAGTTCACTATAAAGAAGCCATTGTCCTGGGCTGCTTGGAAAGTGAAAGCGTGCATGGCGCACTGAATGTTGCAGGAAAGTATGTCGTGCCTGCAGTAGAAGAAACTCATTAAAGAAAATAGCGCTTACAGACTAAATACGACACACCGTGTAACAACAGAAGTAAAAGGGCCAGTCCTCATGGGAGGTTACACATGAAGACAAGGCGGTACTAAGGAGGGACTAACAAGCCAATTAACGAATCAGAAGTCAGCATTTACAAAGGACAACGACACAAGCCAATGAAAAATAAGGGCCGAGAGTGGGCGGAGCTACATACCAATACACTAATACAGGATGCCTTGCAGAGAAGCGCATGCGCTGCCCAGGCTCGACCTAAAATGGCTCAGATGCACAGACCTTAAACTCCATCCCACTTACTTTTCACAATCCAAAAAAGGTATTATTGTTGGGTAATAAAACAAAGCTATAAAACACCAGTACACAAACCACGGAGTAATTTACAATATATAAACTATAACTTGTATAAGGAAATAAATTCACGTTTTAAATCACAATTACTGGTGCCTTTTGGCTAATCTGCACCCTGGCAAAGGGTTTTAAATCACACACTAGTTATGCTATGCCAAACTGAAAATAAAAGAAAATCCTATGTAAATAACTTCAACTCCTTAAAAAAAAAAAAAAAGGAATGACCAGGACTATCCACGTATTTCTAGTTTGTCTTCATCCCTTTAAGCACAGGTTTCTTTCTACCACTGCACCAACGTACACAGAGTAGATGGGAGTATGCAAATGTTCATTGGAGAACCACAAGGTGAAGCAGATTTGGTTTTAATTTTCGTACTGGCTTGATCTTTGTGGTAAGGATTGTGTAGCTCTGCTGGACAAATATATCACTTTTTCAGTCAGTCAGTCAGTCAAAGTTGGCTTTATTGCGATATAAAACATACCTTTAAAAGCAATACAATAAAAAGCCAATTCATAAGAAAACAGTTATACAGGTTCAAAATACGAATGGCATAAATAAATTACATTAAAAATTCCAATTTTAAAACCATGATTAAACATACAAAAGCCTTTTTGATCTGATCGTCCATGCCTAATTTAGAAACTACGCCATACCACAGACGAGTAAAGGGCGTGTGTCAGATTTTAAAATACGGAGGGCCTCACTACATTGTCTTGTGCCTAGTTCTTTACATAGGGGTTTCAGCCACCTGAGGCGAGGAGCTTTATATGCGGGGCATTCAAATAAAAGGTGAGAATCCGACTCAATCCTGGTCTCACCGAAAGGACAAAAGGGAGTAGTCTGTGCTGGCACCTTCCATCCAGTAGTCAACACACACGGGCAGCACACCTATCCTAAATTTAAAATATAAAGCCCCATCTCTAGATTTTGAAATAATATCGAGATAAGGCTCAAGTAGTGCCACCTCCTTTACTAGTAGGAATTCAGCAGTACATCTGCATAAATTAGGATTAGAGTTTCTAGAATCCATTACCCATTTCCAATACAGTTTTTTCAGGACAGACTTGGACGGTGCGGTCCTGGACTGTCAGGCCTCTCCAAGACCCAACTCACCTAACAACCGCTTAACATCCCTCAACCAACCTATTTTGTGCCAACCAGGCATTGATAAAACCTCATTTAGCCCCTCCGCATAACTAGCAAGCTCCGGAACTCTCCATATGCGGCCCCAGAGAAGTAAAGGGCGCAACCTTGCCTGGTCTTTGATAGGGCAGCAGCCCATGTCAAGGAATAGGGGAAGGGTGGGGGTACCATAAGGGAGGCCCATTAGATCCTTCAAAAACTTATTTTCTGAACGGGTCAGCTAGTCCACATTCTGCGTCCCCCAAAGCTCTGCTCCATAAAGTGCCGCACTCACCCCTCTTGCTTTATAGATGTCAAGTACTGGGGCAATCGGTTTGAGGGTGGAGGACTGTTCTTTAAGGAGTGCCCCCACCACCCTTTTATGGCTTAGCAGCATTTTATGGAGATGACAATTCCACCTCATGGTGTCGGAGAGGCGGATTCCTAAATAGTCAAACTCCTTGACCCTTTCTAGGGACACTGAGTTCAGTACAGGTGGCCTACCCCTTTTCTTCGGGGGGGTTCAAGACCAAATATTTGATCTTTCCCGTGTTAATTTCTAATCCCCTCAAATTACAAAACGTTTGGAACCTATCAAGGAGGCTCTGCAGCCCAACTGGGGTCTTGGAGATCAAGAGGGTGTCATCAGCAAATAATAGAGTGGGTATTCTCCTGCCCGCCAGGGATGGAGCATCTGAAGGATTTTGTAAGAGATGCTCCACCACTCCATTGACATACAATGAGAACAGAGTGGGGGCTAGAACACAGCCCTGACGGACACCTCTATTTACAGTTATTCGGGCGGTCTTTTGGCCCAGATTACCCCACCGAACCTGTGCAAAGTTTTCTGCATGAAACCTAATTATCAAAGATAATAGGTACGGTGGCATGCCTAGGTCTGATAACACCCTCCATAGGCGGCTGCGGGGCACTAAGTCAAAGGCAGTCTGTAAATCTATAAAGGCGAGATACAGACTGCCTTTGCCCAACACGACCACCTTCCAGTATAACAACAGCAGACGAAATGACTGCTCGATGGTCCCAGTACCTGACCTAAAGCCCGCCTGGAAATCAGAAAGTATCCTATTCTCCTCAACCCACTGGAGCATCCTCCCTAAAACCACCTTTCCTGCCACCTTTTGCGATGAATCCAATAGACTTATAGGGCGATAATTAGCTGGGTCATCCCGACTCCCTTTTTTGAAAATCGGGACGACCTCAGCGCCCATCCAGGAGTCTGGGAGAGGTGCATCATAAAAACTTGCATTAAGTAATGATGCAATGAGCTTTCCCCATTCTAATGTATTAATGCGGATCAAATCCCCGGGTAGCCCATCCGGGCCCGCAGCTTTATTTGGGATAAGACACGAAATCGCATCCTCTACTTCCTTCCCTGTAAACAGGAGGTCCTCGCTCAGCCCAAAGGAGTCCTCGCTCAGCCCAAAGAAGTCAACCAAAGAACTTTCAGCTGAATCTACCCCAACCCCCGTTGCTACAGTGTAAAGGTTGGAAAAATGGTCAAACCATGACGCCTCAGGGATGTTGCATGTTATAAGGGAGTCCATGGGTTTTTCCCAGGTTCTGATTAGGTCCCAAAAACCCTTCGAGTCCCTCCCAGCACTTGCCAGTTTTAAATCACACCAGAACTGATTCTTCCACTCTTTCTTCGCCTTACCAATAGCACCCCCGTACAGCTTCCTGGCTGTACTAATCACTTCGGTATCCTTAAGTTTAACTGCGTTTATTAAGTCCCTTTTCGCACTTCTGCAGGGAACGGAATACCAACCAGGGTTACCCTTAGGGCGCCCCAACTTGTTAGCCCTATATCCTGGGTTTCGCACGGTGAAAAGATCACCTAGTGCTTTGGTAGTATAGGTAAACAGAGTGGAAATCTCATGAACGTTTAACACAAGGGAATCTAGTCTGGACAGGGCATTAGCCATAATTGATCTTATTTCCACAATCTTGCCTTCGTCGAAAGCTACATTTTTCCATTTTAGGCGCCTCCCACAATTCGAGGGACAGACGTCACTTGTTGACTTCCACGCCTGGGGCGCTTGCAGTTTCTCCCCAACCGTCCATATTGGGGACAATGACAAAGACAGCAGGTTATGATCGCTGTCAGATGAAGGGAGGACTGCCATATCCAACAGATGCCCCCAGAGCTTGAAATTCAGCAGGATATAGTCAATTCGGGATGAATGACCTACCCTATTGAAGGTGTGGGCCCCACAGGAGTCCAACTTGGACCGTCCATTTACTGCCCTCACACCGTATTCCAGGGTTAGGGCATTTAAATGGATAGCACTTTGGGTCCAACTCTTAATCGGTGGTATTGACAGGGATGGAATACCTCTCCTAACATCTTCTTCTTGAGTGCCTAATATATCATCCTCGGCTAGGGGTTCAAAGGTACAGTTAAAGTCCCCTGCTAACATAATATACGTTTCTGGCCTGCAGGATCTAAGTGCATCCTCTAAACCCAGTAGGGTCAATGAGGGCGCGCCCCCTTTCGGGGGTCTAGCATAGATATTAAAGATCTCTATAGTCCGCCCCCCAGAGGACCCTCTGACTACTAGTCTCTGCAAGTTTGGGGACTTAGTTTCTATAGACCTTATATGATACCCCAAAATGATGCTTACCCAGATTAATAGACCGCCTGAAGGTCGACCTCTCCCGGCGGGCGAAGGGGTTGCAGGTACGAAGTAGGTAATATAACCAACCTTGTACCGGGGTTCCAGACACCAAGTTTCCTGGAATAAGCATATCCCGTATGACTCAATAAAAGAGTTCCATTCCGGTATGTCCAGTTTGCGAGAAATGCCCGCTATATTCCAGCTGACAATCTTCAGGACCTCGTCATCAACTACAACCTGCGCAGAGGGAAACCTCTGCTCGGATAGACTATCGTGAAATCCAGAGATAGTTGATACATCACTTACTGATTTCAGCTGGTTTGGGGCATCAAGGGCGGACTCATCAGAATTTAAATAACCTGTAGACTCCCCAGTATGGGACACAGCACTACCCTTAGAAGAAGATGAGTTACAACAGGGTGGCCCTATCACTTTTTAGGAAACAGAAATATATCAATGTTTTGAGAAGTAAAACAGATGGCGAAAGAAGTAATCCACTGTAACAAGCTGTAGATGAGCAGATTGGGCTGAAAGAAATAGGTAGCAGGTTGCCACAATGTAAGAAAAAACAAATGATTCACCAATCTAAGATTTACTGTTCAAATTACTCCATTCGGAAAACACGCGAGGATAAACAGTAACACACAGCTTATACCCGTATTTTCAAAACTTTAGCTAAATAGTTACCAGCAACACAAACTGGCAATATTCCTTTGGTCATCCTCGCGAGCAACTGGCGAAATTGTCAGTCATCTTTTTTTTTTACAAACAGTTGAGTATCTAGATTAGCAGTAGCAAAGAATCTGGTTGAAAGCCCCAGGCACAACTACCTAGCTGTGAGGGCCTAAGACGAGGCTGATGTTAGTAGAGTACACGCTTGAAGCTAAAAAAAAGCAAGCCATAATTTAAGCGTCTTCGAGAAGTGAAGATGTAGTACAGAGCTCATAATCTCTCAAGGAAGCAAGACCTTGTCCTTAAATGGGTAAATACATAGTGCACATTTAATCCCCAAGAATTTACTATTGAAATAAACGTGGAAATTGGTGCCTCCTCCATTTCTGTTTTTCCATCTATGGCTGCAATAAGTCTTAAAATCCAACCTGAATGTGGTTAGCATGTAACCAGAAGCTAGTGTGAGTGAGCTGTTCAGTGCTTGAGAAGCACAACAGCACTCCACTTTTAGGGACGACCGAATTAGGAGTTTGCCGCTTAGTCAGTTTACCGGACTGCCCCCCACTCAAACAAGACCAAGGGTGAGATCAATGTTGCCGGGTTGTTTGTTATAACACACACCCCACGTTGAAGTGTGGCTAGAATGGTCCATGACGAAATCCCTAATTTGGATCCCTTGGCCGAAGTCTTGTTTGATGAATGGAAACTCTAGAGTGGTTGAATGTATTATTGTTTTGTGCTTCTCATGAACCACAACTTATGTTCATTGGCCAAAGGCATGCAACTAGGTCAAGAAGAAATACACCTCACACCGATATAAAAAAAGAGCTAAAGGAATTTCAAGCACCATGCATTGCCTCTTCTGGGAGAGAGAAATTGCCCCTAAAAACCTATGCAGTCGGAACACATAGGTTTGGCCTGAACAATCAAGGTACTTGCAGTTATCTGGGGTGGGGGTGGTTGGGGTTGTTCTACAAAAGGTGTTCACTAGCATAGAAGTTAAAGGGGAAATAAATCAGCTGGTGCCAAGAAGCTCAAGGGAAGATGAGAATAAAGGACATAAGAAAATGAGCTAAGGCTGGGTACTGAAATGGGACAGCCTCCCGTCCCGTTTGTCCAGCAGCAATGTGGATTAAGAAGTCTTTCATGGACATTGACATGAGCATGTGCATTAGGAAATTTGTTAATACAAAATAAAACCGATAAAGCTACACTACTGGAACCGTTAACCCACGCAATTTCGACAATTATTTTTCTTCACGACAAAAATAAATTGTAAAAGAAGGCCCATCTGACCCTTTTGTGTCACCTTTGACCACTCACACTCCAGCTACTGCTTTACCATAACCACTGTCCCAAATGGACTTGGAGAAATAGAATGATTCATATAATTTGGATGCCTAATAATACTTAGTCCAGCAGGTGTGATATCGAGTTTCACCATTAATATGGTCAGAGTATTAGAGAAAAAAGCTTTTGCAATGGAGGCACTGTTGGAATAATGCCCGCTCTAACCAAAAAAAAAACAACAAAAAAAAAAACACTTTTGTGCACTTTCTCAAAAAAAACAAGCATATTACATTTAATTTCGCTTTCAAATCAAAGACCTAAATATGGAGGTTTTCCAACAGACTAGATCGTAAAGTGAAGAATTAAAATGCTGAATATTGAATGGGGTCAACTGGACTGCTTCCTACCGCTCACATATTTTGGAAGAAAAAGAGCAACTGGGGCAGAGGAGCATGAAGTACTTCTCTTTAATTCACACGGTCCAGGAAAGTTTGCAACCTGGTATGTGAACCGGAGTTCATTCTAGACCAACAAGCACACGGGTGGGTAGTTTCTAGATGCAAAATCAACTTGTGCATTTGCAGACTTAATGCAAAGCATGATTCAGGTACAATATATCATATAGAGTGAGCTGCTTCCTTTCCAATTCAAACGCTTCCCATCAACTGTGCACATACATCGCTATTTGGGTTACGCTGCCAAGACTCCAGCATGATGGCAACATCTGTACTAGTGCTGCAGAAAACTGAGCTATGATGAAAAAGGATGAACAGATTACCTACTTGTCCCGCTGCCCATTCCGAAATATATCTAAAGTTTATACCCACTCTGTGATGGGAAAATTGTCCGAGTAGGAGCGTCTATCTGCCACCATCTGGACACAGTGCTACAAATTATGTTTGGAGCCTCCGATGAGCCATGACTAAAGATTCAGAAATAGATAGACCAACGTATTTCTGTAGGCCCATGAGGAAATTAATCAGTTAATCTGTTGGCAGTGCATGCAGAAACATACAATGGATTCTTTGTACAAGAACGTGAACATCTGCGCACGTACACTGCAACCATGGAACTATGGACCTGACCCTTTCTAAATGCAACGAACATGCATTGCAAAGCCAATAGGTATCGCCTTTGTAACCTATTGGTTTTGCCAATGGTTTTAGCAATGCAGGGCAGAGTGGCTACAGTTGGAGAAAAAAAGAAAGAAAAAAAAAGCTTTTGACATGGCTGCCTACGTCGTTTAAGCATGTGCAACCATAAATGTGTGTAACGACAAAAAGGCACAGGAATTTTTTATTTTATTTTTAGTTACCGATACGAGTTGGAGGGACAAACAGGATTAGCAAACTGGAACTCGAATAAAAAGCAGGCCAATGAGTGAGACAGGAAAGCCAAATAATGGGATGGCTTTCACGCCCCTTCTACATTTTTGGTAAGTCACAATATGCCTTGCAACAGACAGCGCTATCTAGTAGGCTCCCCATAAAAAACCCTAAAAAAGAAGGGGGGGGGTTTACAACCAGTACATCAGCGTTGATCGCAACGGGACCAACCAAGTAAGACAATCTAAAATAGTACTTTTCTTGTCTGCTTTATTTTTAAGCGTTTTCGTGTATGGTTATTTGTTTTCCATTTAGCAGTTAGATCTCCAATGCAAACTACTTTGCCAATATAATATCAGTTGGTGTTGGCTTTTATGAAGTGCCAAGGAGTATTTTTACTTTTTGGGTACACTATATAAAAATCATTCACTCAAGTGCACACAAAGAAATAGCTCTGTTATGTTTAACAGATCAGAGACAAAAGTAGTGAGGCATGAATGGCAATCAAAGTAGCTGTTTACCAACAATGAGGCAGGTTACAACCACAACTGCACTTTAGAAATTAGTGCCGATTTTTGCAAGGCTTCATAAGTGCAAAATAAGAAAGAAAGGGACATTTTGCAAGGGTCGTCCCAAAATGAATGTAAATTACACCAATAGGAATCTGTGTCTTCTGCAAACGTTGGTTCCAAGTGTATTGGGACTCACGCAATTATGGAATCCTCTCCCCTGTGTTCTATGGTAGGACTTCTAAAAATGTGTATAAGAGAGCACTCCAATAAAATCCATAGGCAATAACTGTTTTGGCCTCCAAAGCGTGAACGGTGTGCAGGAAAAAACTGGAATGCACATCTGGTTGACTTTTATAGAGTAGCTGTATGACAGCTATCAGCCACTCCAAAGGACGAAAACATATTGGCACCACACGAAAACACATAAAATGCAGAAAATACTTGACAACCAGCAATTGAGAGCAGGTACAGTGCACATCGATGCTGCAGCTTGAATATGGCGAGAACCGCTGGGGTTCTCCAATGCCCTGTAGATATGGACACAAAGGATGTAGAAAAGGCCACGGAACTCATTCAGACAGCCCATTTCTCTGTAACGGATTTAATAAGAATACCTGGTCTCCAAAACCGTTCCCCAACTTCTACTGCAGGTTGGGAGCTGTAAGATTTACATCGGAGTCCAACTCGCCCTGCGTGTACTGTGACACTAACACAAACAGCTCAGGCGAAGCCTTGCACCCCAAGCAAACAGTATACACCCAAACTAACCCAGAACCACATTCAGCGGTGTAGACAATGTAAGTGTCAGCAGGGCATGACGCCCCTGTCCAGACTCTCGCATCAAGGCCTCCATCAGAGTGCAGACTTTCTAGTCTTGAAAGAAAAAAGTAAACTCGCTCCCGAATGTTCCAATATAAAAATCAAGCTTTAAATCGGAGAACCTGGAAACTATACGCAACTTGCTTAACACGTTTAGAGAAGCTACACACTGGAAATAATGCATTTTGGATTAAAAAACAGGAATAGCTTGGCGCCGTGACAGATAACTCTCTTGTGCAGAAAGAAAGAGTATTATTGATAAAGATTTGCTTCCTCACTTGAAACCGCGGAGCTGCCGTGGCAAATAATTCACCCCCATCCTCCAGAGCCTAGGTAAACCGATTCTGCTCCAGATTTTGTCCGAAATTCCACCCTGTTCATGAAGGAGTAAGGATAAGGTGTAAGTAATGAAAAGCTTACCCTGCTGCAGCCTGCCAAAGTGTCAAGTCCGACAAAAGCCCTAGCATTCCTCCCTGTCCTGTTGCCAGGCCAACTCACAGTGAGGCAGGAAAGCGAGAGACTGGCTCTAATAACCCCCTTTGGAGGAGAGAGAGAAGGAGCTGGGAGGCGACAGCAGGGCGGAGCTCCTCTCGGCTTCTGTTAATGAAACTCCAGGAAATGAGTCAGTGCCTACTAACACATCCCTTCTATACAACTGGGCTTCACGTTACCGACCACCCACTCAAAACAGGAGTGCTCTGGGACGGTTATGGGGCAACGCCTGCAACTGCCTGGAAGAGTACAAGGCGGAGACTGGGGGTGCGCAGAGTGCCAGGGCCCGGAGGAAGGCGCAGGACGGAGTCGAGAGCATCAGAGAAAGGCATAATGGCAGCCTCCATGGGAGGCGAGCACACTAGATTCAGCAAGCCTAGCTGTCTAGTGACCCTGCGCCCTCTGCTGTACCGTCAGCCTGTCCCGATTTCAAGACGATCGCAAACTGCATTTTGGGGCTTGCAGTTTCGCTTTTACACTTGTACGCCTGGACTCACATATCCCAGCATGCAAAGTGCTGAGCCTGGAGGTTAAAACGCCAGGCATGGCTTTAGGTGTCTAGGACATGAGGCCACTTGACAGGTTGAACTTGGAGGGCGCGCGCCAGCAATAGGGGAGACACGTGCTGAAAGTGTAAAGAGGTGGGAAAATAGAAGCCGTAAAGAAAACAGTCTTATCAGAGCAACCACAGAAAACAATCGAGGTCCCGTACAACGACTGTATTTAAGGCGACCGTTTTTTTAGTGTACTTTGCTCTGAACTCTGCAATTGCTTAACAAATTAAACAGACTTTAATCGCATGCGCATCCTTTTTATATGCTTCAATTGCAGAGTGTAATTAAAAAAATGCACTTTGTACTGCGCAGCTTCCTTAACACTAGAAAAGGCATAACGTACTTGATAGACAACTGCTGGCAAATGTATCCACTCAAAAATCGCGACAGTCTATGCCTACTTGAAACACCTAAACGTTTTAATGGGGTCGATTCAAGACCACCTGAAAGTAAAAGGAAGTCTCGGAAGTTGTGCACACGGTTAGTAATCAGTTAATGCTGTTCTCAATTTTGGCTAACGCGGAATTACTAAAATGTTATGATGTAATCCGAGATACTTAAATCTCGTCAACAAAGAAACGAAAACAAATTAAAAGTAGCCTATACACACACAATACTAATTAAGACAGTAAATTAATTTGCCAAGCCGTGATTTGATATTTTCTCAAGCTTCCAAGTACACTTAGAATAGCTTGTCAAGAGGTCTGTTCGTCTATGTTGCACATTGGTAATCTTGCCCTTACAGGTAACCAAACTGCAGCCGAGGCCTGCAGTGACTACATGTTCTAGAGCAAAAGGGATACCAGCTGATCGCAATATATGGTGCCAGTATGGCCGAGTCCCCTCCTCCCTTAACTCCCGACCATTTTACCGGTGCCCAAGTTTGCTCACCGCCCATCTGCTGTGCCCATGTGAAAAATTCAAGTCGAGAAAATCTCACCTCAGGCTAGACCACCGAGGCATAAATCACAGCACTGAGAGATCGGAAGCGGTGAGAGAACACAACAATTTAACAATAAAGGCGAGACCAGCACTTAGTTTATAGTCTAAAAAATATACTACTTCATACTTACATACGGTCTTACAAATTAAAACAAGCATTTGCAAAGCCAGCAGGTCGCCCCTTTTTTAGCCTATTGGATTTGCCAGTGCTGCTAGTCAATGCTATACAGAGAAAAGCAGTAGTTCACAAATCTTATAACATGCACCAGCAAAGATGCTTTTACTCCTATGAATGGAGTGACGTTAGCCATCATCGATTATGATGTTGGCGATAGTTTCATAAACCAAAAATATGATCAAAAATACAATGCAAGACATTCCCAACTAGATTAGACTTTCAAAGGCAAAACAATCTATTTCCTCAATAAAAAAAAGAACTTTGCTATTCTTCACCTATTGGCAACCGTCGAAGCACCTTGCGCAGAGGTACAGCCTTTCTTGATCTACTACACATACTCCTGGTGAACCTAGGAGGCCAGGAAAGCCTCATCTGATGCCAGGAAAGCCTTGTCTGATGACATCAGTCATACTATCTGGCACCCAAGGCTGCACAAACAACCACCTCTGGGAATTTTAGATGTTTCCTCCTTTCCTCATTAGCTGTAGAAAACTATTGCAGACCAGACCAATTTAAAGGAAGGGAAAAGGCAAATGCCTGTTTAAAACCACACTTTTATTTACCCTACTCTAGTGCTATAATGTCCACATGAAGGGTGACTATAGAGGCCAATGAAGTTTACCTTTAGCTACTCATTGCTTATGCCAAAGAAGGAGAACATAGACACCCATGAAGTGTGACTTCACAGTTTATGTCCAACCCATATCTCTGGAGATAGACTGTTGAGGGGTCAAACATCCCATGTATGCTCACAAATGGTGACTGCATGAACTACAGCAGCACCCTGACCAAACCCAAGGAAGTAACTATACACGCAGCTTTCGAGAAAGCAAAGACGTGCCCATTACAAGCAACATTCTAACTTATAGCCATGACTCTCAGATGGACAGGTTTTCTTTTAGCCAAGTGTTGCCTCTCTGAAAGGGGCAAAAACATCTGTAAAATACCCAGATTTTCGTCTGCTGCACCCATGACACACTCAAACACATTGATTAACAGTGCACTGATATTTGCCAGGCAATGATTACACCCTCTAAGGTGCACATAGTCTCTTTACCGAGACCGATATGCTGGCTCGCCAAGAAATGGCATCCTACCATTACACTTTCGTAGCTTTGTCAGCAGTTTAAGCTCTTGCTTTGCACAGAATGCCTCAGGGGATATTGCAGATATACTTCCACGCTCTTCATAAGCAGCAGGATCTATTTCAGTCCAGCTAAGTAAAGTGGAACAATGTGGAATGTTAGTTAATTTATCAGCAACCTTGGCAGACATATTTTATAAAATACATACAGCGTCATGTATTCCAAACAATGCAAGCACACTGAAGCGCTGCAGAACATCAGAAGATGGAACAGACCTTGGGCCAAAACTGGAGGCTTTCTTGCAACTCACTTATAGTTCACACATTAGCTGAATAAAATGGACAGTCCCTTTAAAGAAGACAAAGAATTCCAAAACTATCAGCCTATGCACTTTCATCAATAATCTCCAAACAGAATGCAGCCTGAGTCCTCCTGGACCAATGATGTGAGGTGCCTCACGAAGGAGATGAAAAAAGGAGGGGGGGGGTTAAACTTTATTCAAGCAGAGGGATTGCCTGGATCCTTCTTAAGACCAAAAGGACAGAAATAAATGGACAGAGCCCAAAGTTGTGTTATTATTTTAACCTACTGTGTACTTGTAGGACAGCACACCACCAAAGTTAGTCCCTTCTGAGCACAGTGGTGACTGTCATTTAGTGCATGTTTAGGGAGTTAGAACTGGAACATTTTCCTACACGGCCTCTCCTTGGTATGCAGCAAGCACGCATGTATTGCAGATAGGAGGCGTTTAGATTGTGTTTTTAAACCCCTGGAGCACGCTCCCCTATCAAGCATGCAGTTTGTATTTTTCAGATGGTTAATACGCAAAGCCCAGTTAGAGAGGCGGGGCATAACATCTTACATCTCTCCAATACAGCACTGAATGTCCGTGATCTAAAACTACTGTCCTGCCCAGCGTCACTCTTTTAGTTAGGGCCCAATAAGGGCCTGCATGTCAGACACATGACTTATGGCACAGGCAGCAGTGTGGTGGAAACTGCAACTAGGTGCCAAAATCAGAGGCAAAGGGAGCAGTGAGGCAGCTACTGTGACCTCAGAGGAAGGCATGAATTATTGTAGGCAGTCATGGCTTGGTAATTACCACCACTGTATTTAAAAAAAAAAAAAAACTTTATTAAATTTTACATTAAACAGTCAGCATGACTAGCCATACAAGCAAACCGTGCATTATTGATTGATTTATTGATTAGTGCCACCATATACAGTGTTGTATATACATGCTATATCTTAAACGGCTGCGTAGTCCCGGACACTGTTCATCAGGTATATGCCCAGAACAATTCCTTTATAAAGCATTCTACAAATGTTTAGAAATTCTGGTAACCAACATACCCCAATAACTACCACTGTATAATGCAGACAGCCGCATAACGACTTAAATCTTGGCATATTATTGGCATCAGTGGCATGATAGGGTGACACATGCAAGGCCCTCATCCCAGCCGCCGACGACATCAGGACCCTGCTCGACAACGGGGAAACTGCCGCTCTCATCCTCCTAGACCTCTCGGCCGCCTTCGATACAGTCTGCCATCGCACCCTAAAAACCCGCCTCCACAACACTGGGATCCAAGGAAAGGCCCTGGACTGGCTCACCTCGTTCCTCTCTGAACAGAACCCAGCGAGTCCGCCTCCCTCCCTTCCGCGGCTACCGAGATAATCTGCGGCGTACCCCAAGGCTCCTCGCTCAGCCCTACGCTCTTCAATATCTACATGAGCCCCCTCGTCGCCATCACACACAAACACAACCTCAACATCATCTCCTACGCTGACGACACCCAGCTGATACTCTCCCTCACCAAAGACCCCACCACCGCCAGAATCAGCTTCCAGGAAGGTATGTGGGACGTCGCGGAATGGATGAAGCTCATCCGTTTGAAACTGAACTCAGACAAGACGGAAGTCCTCATCCTAGGACCATCCCCATCCGCCTGGGACGACTCCTGGTGGCCCACAGCGCTGGGCACCGCACCGACACCCACGGACCACGCACGCAACCTGGGATTCATCCTGGACTCCTCCCTCACGATGACCAAGCAAGTCAACGCCATCTCATCCACATGCTTCAACACCCTGCGCATGCTCCGGAAAATCTTCCGGTGGATCCCCACCGGAACCAGAAAGACGGTCACCCAGGCCCTCGTCACCGGCCGACTGGACTACGGGAACGCCCTCTACGCTGGAACCTCGGCCAAACTGCAGAAAAGACTTCAGCGCATACAGAACGCATCTGCGCGACTCATCCTCGACATTCCTCGCCACAGCCACATCTCTGCCCACCTGAGAGACCCTTCAACAAGAGGATCACGTTCAGGCTCCTCACCCACGCACACAAAGCTCTCCACGACATGGGCCCCGAATACCTCAACAACCGCCTCACGTTCTACACGCCAAACCGCCAGCTCCGCTCCACCAGCCTCGCCCTCGCCACCGTCCCACGGATTTGCAGAGCCACCACCGGGGGAAGATTATTCTCCTACCTGGCTGGCAAGACGTGGAACTCCCTCCCCGCCCACCTACGACTGACCCAGGACCACCTCACCTTCAGGAAACACCTCAAGACCTGGCTATTCGAGCAGTAGCAGCACCCCTCCCCCCTCCCTCCAGCACCTTGAGACCCGCATGGGTGAGTAGCGTGCTCTATAAATGTACTGATTGATTGATTGATAGATTCTATCCATGAATGGCAATACCACATGAAAGAAAATGGCAAGCTGACGTTTGTTCACAAATCTGAAAAGCTTGTACCCCAGGCTCTATGTCTGCTCTTCGAGCCTAAGTGGGTTCCGTAACTTGAGCAACTACAGCGCTTTATTAGCACATATGATCAGTTTAGCTCTGCTATGTGCTCCTCGAGATTGTGAGATGTGTGTGATTATTTTCATTTTTTTGATTATTCATCATGTCGATTTTAAGGATAATTCCCCAAGAGAAAGTACGGTTTACTAGGTGCAATTAAGGGTGGGTATTTGTGCCCCACAGCTTAATGACCACTAGCAGTCATTGGCTAGAGAATTGGTTCTGTAGTAGGGGGATCTCTGTGTATAGTCATAATCTAGTGAATAGTCCGCCCATGTGCGGGGACCCCGGAGCAATAAAAATAATCTCTTTAAGTTGTCAAGCCATGCAGACCTGCATCTACACTTACGAGAGAATTTCAAAGACAGATAATGCAGCCTATATCCACAGGCTACACTGTCCAGTACTTCAACTAGAAAATTCCACCAACATCCACAAACAGCACTGCCTGCCCAGTTTTTCCCACAGAGAAACCTGCCTCTACCAGCAAAAACCTCTGGAATGATAGAGAGGGAGGAATGGACAGACAAGCCCCATAGGCTGCCATTATGTGGCTCAGAACAGGATACTGTGCCTTCAAGAAAACTTTCCAGAACTTTTCCAGTATCCCAGAATGCACAGCAGGTCCCTTTTACTTCAGTTCTTTTTTCCGGCTCCTGCTAGTAGGACCCTGGAGCATTGAGCACTCCCTTTCAAGGGTTTCTTTGGATTTGTTCACTTTTCAAGTGATAGATTTAGTACCTTGTTGCCTTCCTTCTTGTGGGTCAACATGCCTGGCTTGTTTGACAGGTGCCCAGAGTGCGAGAGGAAGAAGGCCAAGTTGGACCCACACAGGGTGTGCATCGTCTGCCTTCCCCAGTCCCATATCCCAGAGGAGTGTGACATTTGCCGATCCTTCTCAGCCAGGACCCTGAAGGAAAGGATGAAGATCAGGCTCCTTGGCCTGGAGGACAGAAGGCTGAGGGCACAAGGTGGGTCAGGAGGGGCTGATTCTGCCCATGCGGAGGCCCCTGGGGGGCTCCCCAGGGGTAGGAAGCCCAGCAAACGCCCCCATTCTCTGTTGACGTCGACTACGGCGTCGAGGGGGATGGCTGCAGTCTGCTCACCGTCTCCCCAGGGCTCTGGGGAGAAACGGCGTCGACGCTCGCCGTCGAGGGAGCTGAGCAGCCCACCGTCGACGACATCAGCATCTTCGTCGACTTCTCCGTCGAGTCATCGGCGTCGAGAACAGCTCCGGCGTCAGCGCTCGCCGTCGAGGCGAGGTCGCCGTTCACCGTCGGCAAAGAGGAGACGGTCACCGTCGAGGGGGATCCCGGACGTCGAGGACCAGTTCCATGTGTTCGCCGTTGAAGGGGCATTCGCCATCGAGGAGGCGTTCGACGTCGAGGAGGCGTCCATCGACACCGAGGCAGCGCAGGAGGAGTCCTGAGCCGGGAGTTCCTCGGGGTCACGAGGAGAGAGAACGGAGTCACCGGGCTCGGTGTACTCAGTGGTGTATACCCCTCCTAAGCCGAGGTCGCCACCCTTTCCACCTTTGCCAAGGGAGCCCTCACCGCCGCCTCCGCCACCACCGCCACCACCACCGCCGCCTCCTCCTCCCGCTCCTCTTCCTCCTCCCCCTCTGCATACCATTCCGCCTCGCACACCGTCGGGCCCACCTGTGGCTCCGCCACGGTCGGTGTCGTTGCCTCGGTATCCGACGCCACCGAAGAGGACTCCGAAGCGGCGGCCGCAGCCGAGCAGATCGCACTCCCGCTCCGGACGGAGAGGAAGGTCACGGAGCCGTGGACGGGCATGGTCGACATCTGGGCACCGCTGCAGGAGGCGCAGCGCCAGATCCCGCACCCAATTGTCTGTCAGGGACTACTCTCCGACGCTGTCGGACTCACCAAGGACAGGAGTATCGCCTGTCGACGATATCGTCTCCTTCCAGGAGGTGCTACTGCGGGGTGCCTCCAAACTAGGGATCACGGTGACGGTGCCAACACCTACGACGTCCGTGATCTTTGAGACGCTGCACCAGAAGCATCTGTCTCGCCCCCTGCTGCCACCAGTGCCTGGATTGGTGGAGCCCGCTACGGAGTTGTTCCTCACTCCGGCGGTAACGAAATCTGCCCCATCTAGGCTCCTGAAGAAGTATTGGGCGCCGGATTCGGACCCGACTTTTCTGGGGATGGACCCGAAACCGGACTCGTTCATTGTGACGGCGGCAAGGAAGCAGCATGCCACCACGCCTTCCTCAACAGTGCCGCCTGATAAGGACAGCCGTTGGCTAGATTCGGCGGGCAGAAAGGTCTGTGGGACGGCTTTTACCACCATGAAGGCGGCAAGTGCCGGGGCTCTGTTGGGGCGCTACGACCGTGCCCTGTGGGAGTCTCTCCAGCAGTACGCGGAGCTGCTGCCTCGCGGCTAGAAGGAGGATTTTCTGGAGACTTTGCGTGAGGGGATGCTGGTGTCGAATCAGCGCGGCGGCCGGTGTGTCTCTGTTAGCGGCACATGGCTATTGTCATGGCATCCACCAACGGCGTCACGCTTGGCTTCGCCTTACCTCACTCAAACTGGAGGCACAGCAAAGAGTGGCCAACCTGCCTTTCTCGGGGGAGACCCTGTTCGGCAAGCATGCGGACGACGAAATGGCCCGCATGAAGACAGAGGCAGAGACCCTGACGGCTGTTGGGTTGGAGAAGCCTGAAAGGAAAAAGCGCCCGTTCCAGAGACGGTTCGGGGCGGCAGGAAGAGGGCATGGGCAGCCCTCAGGACAGCAGCAGCAACAACAGCAGCAGCAGTTCCGCAAACCCTTCCAGAAGCGCCAGAAGGGTAGAGGAGGCCAGCAGTCCGCTACAGCGTCTAAGGGCCCGGCTGGGTCTCGGCCCTGAGCGGTTACTTCCCCTTCAACCGTTACCCACTCCAGTGGGGGGGGGAAGCGTTCAATTTTTTCTGGCAGAGTGGAGAAAAATTACTCAGGACAAGTGGGTGCTGAATATTGTTTGCAATGGATACAGTCTTCGGTTCACCAGCCCGCCTCCAGCGATTCCGCCGGTAAGCTCACAGTATCTACTGCGAGAGCTCCAGGCGGAGGCAGACATCCTGTTGAGGAAGAAGGCGGTGGAAGACGTACCTCTATCTCAAAGGGGGGGGAAGAGGTCTGTACTCTCGGTTCTTCCTGATTCGCAAGAAGGACAAGAACGAGTTCAGGCCCATTCTGGATTTGCGGCAAGCAAACAAATGGATTCGCAGAGCGAAATTCCTCATGCTATCGTTGCATCAGATTTACCCTCAGCTGCAACGGGGAGACTGGCTCTGTGCCATAGACCTACAGGATGCGTACTTCCATGTGCCCATTGCACGGAAGCACAGGAAGTTCCTGCGGTTCCAAGTCGGCGCCAATCATTATCAATACACAGTACTGCCATTCGGGCTGAAGTCTGCGCCCAGGACCTTCTCGAAGTGCATGGCGGTGGTAGCCGCACACCTGCGGAGGAACAAGGTGTTTGTCTACCCGTACCTGGACGATTGGTTGATCAAGGACGCCTCCTTCTCGGAAGCACAAGCGCACTTCCAGAGGACGTGCGTTCTCTTGAACAAGCTGGGGTTGCACGTCAATATGTCCAAGTCTGTCCAGACTCCGGTCCAGTGCATACAGTACTTGGGGGCCTCCATCAATACGCTGTCAGCAAGCGTGTCTCCTTCGGAGGAGAGACGGTTATCACTCCTTCGGAAGGGTCAGGATCTTATGGCCACCCCATCGACGACAGTGAGGAAGGTGTCTTCGCTGCTGGGATCGATGGCCTCATGTATCTTCCTCACTCCTCACGCACGGCTGCACATGAGACCACTGCAGGAGTGCTTGGAGGATCAGTGGGATCAGAGGACAGGTTCTTGGGACGACAAGATACGGCTGTCTCTGCATGCTCTTCAGTCGCTGAAGTGGTGGTGTTCGGCGGAAAATCTCCTCAAGGGGGTTCCCTTCCACAAGGACATTCCCACGCAGAGGATCGTGATGGATGAGTCTCTCCACGGCTGGGGAGCGCATTCCGGAGACTTACAGATACAAGGAAAGTGGTCCCCGTTGGAGTCGACGTACCACATCAATTTCTTGGAACTCAGAGCCGTTTACTTGGCATTGAAGGCCTTCCATCCGTCCTTCCAGACCAACTCGCTGCTGGTACAGACGGACAATATAACCACGATGTATTACCTCAACAAGCAGGGGGGGGGGGAGGTCACGTACTCTGTCGCAGGAGGCGCAGTCGATCTGGCACTGGCTTCTGGCCCGAGGTCTGACTATCACGGCCACGCATCTGCCAGGTGTGCAGAATGTTCAGGCGGACGCACTGAGCAGACTGATTCAGGAAAACCACGAATGGGTCATAAACGACGAAGTACTAGGGGACGTCTTCGCAAGGTGGGGGACTCCAGATGTAGATCTGTTCGCCACCGCAGAAAACAGCAAATGCCGAGACTTCGCATCCAGGTACTACCAGCGGGGGACGCTGGGGAATGCACTATGGATCGACTGGTCGAACAGCTTTCTGTATGCTTTTCCACCCATTCCCCTGATTCCGGCAGTGCTCATCAAGCTGTCCCAGTCCGGGGCGCGGATGATCCCGATTGCCCCGGAATGGCCCAGACAGTGGTGGTTCACGGACCTGCTTCACCGGTCTCTCCTTCCTCACATACGGCTGCCGGGCAGGCCGGACCTTCTCACGAGGTTCGGGGGCGGGTGGTGAACCCCAACCTCTCGTCTTTGAGTTTGGCAGCATGGCTCCTGAGATAGTGCAATATGGCCATTTGAATCTACCAGCAGATTGTATGGATATACTGAAGGAGGCTAAGCGACCTTCCACTAGGACGTCCTATGCTTACAAGTGGGAGATTTTGCATCTGGTGCAAGTCCAAGAACTTTGACCCGACGACATGTAAGGAAGATGTCATCCTTTCGTACCTTTTGCATTTGGCGCAGTCTGGCCTTAATTTCCATTCCATTAAGGTTCATCTCGCTGCTCTGACTGCTTACAGGAAATGCCCTTCACAGACTTCCTTTTTTCAGATCCCTGTGATCAAGGATTTTTTGGAAGGCTTGAAGAAAGTGTTCCCTCCTGTCAGACTTCCCGCGCCTTCCTGGGAATTGAATGTGGTGCTGTCCAGATTGACGAGGGAGCCTTTTGAACTGATTACATCGGCCCGCAGGGTGAGTGAACTTCAGGCGTTGTGTTACCAAGAACCTTATACGGTATTTCATGCTGCTAAGGTTGTTATGCGTACTCACCCTAAATTTCTTCCTAAGGTTATATCTGATTTTCATGTCAACCAGACCATACCTTTACCTACGTTTTTTCAGAATCCCTCTTCTCCAGCGGAAAGGTCTCTACATTCCCTGGACGTTAGGAGGGTGTTGAAGTTTTATCTTGATAAGACCAAAGATATTCGTAGGTCAGACCAATTGTTTATTAATTATGGATCAGTCAGGACCGGTCTTGCTACCTCCAAACAGTCCATCTCTCGGTGGATTGTGTCCTGTATAGAATTATGTTACCAAAAGGCTAATAAGACCTTAGGGGGTAAACCTAAGGCTCATTCCACCAGGGGCAAAGCTGCCACGACTGCTTTGCTGCGTAATGTTCCGATTGCAGAAATCTGCAATGCGGCCACTTGGAAGTCGGTCCATACCTTTGCTGAGCATTACTGTCTGGACACGGATGCCAGGGCAGATGCTCAGGTTGGACAGGCTTCACTGCGAAATTTGTTTGCACAGTAGTGGTATTGTTTTGTAATCTTCTCCACCGCCGTTTTGGTGTGGGGATGGGCTTGCCATTCTATTCACTAGATTATGACTATACACAGAGATCCCCTACTACAGAAGGAGTAGTTTCTTTTCTGTAACTCCAGTTCTGTAGTAGGGGTATCTCTGTTATAGTCATAAGCGCCCGCCCTCCTCCCCGGTGGAGAGATAAAGGTTAATGTAAGGAATGCTACAGGTCTGGCGTGCTACGCCTTCAAAAAGAACTGAAAGTAAAAGGGACCTGCTGTGCATCCTGGGATACTGGAAAAGTTCTGGAAAGTTTTCTTAAAAGGCACAGTATCCTGTTCTGAGCCACATAATGGCGGCCTATGGGGCTTGTCTGTCCATTCCTCCCTCTCTATCATTCCAGAGGCTTTTGCTGGTAGAGGCAGGTTTTTCTCTGTGGGAAAAGCTGGGCAGGCAGTGCTGTTTGTGGATGTTGGTGGAATTTTCTAGTTGAAGTACTGGACAGTGTAGCCTGTGGATATAGGCTGCATTATCTGTCTTTGAAATTCTCTCGTAAGTGTAGATGCAGGTCTGCATGGCTTGACAGCTTAAGGGATTATTTTTATTGCTCCGGGGTCCCCGCACATGGGCGGGACTATTCACTAGATTATGACTATAACAGAGATACCCCTACTACAGAACTGGAGTTACAGAAAAAAAACTACTCCTCCTTAACTTGTGGTCCGCGGACGGGGGTCCGCAATGCCTACTTAAGGGGTTTGCACCTGTTAAGAAAATCAAATAAAGTTGACAGATTGATCAAAGTATATCTAAATAAAGAAGTAAAAGAAAATGAAAAAAGTTATGTAAATGTGAGTCTAAAAATGAAGTGGGTATCCTTAGCTTGAGTCGTGGAAGCAGCAAAAGTACAGTAAACAGTAAACAAAATCTAGTATGGACGATAGGTGGCCTCAATTGAGACAAACAAAGCAATTAGTAGCAAAAAAAGCACAGTAAGAAGCTAGTGTCTAGCATATCACTTCATCTATAAGAAATAAAATCCGAATTTAAAAAGCACTAACCATTAAAATAACTTTTCAATTTTTTCTATTCTGGTTTTTGGAATTCGATCAATTATTTCAGCATTTGTAAATTTGTGTGATGCATACCTGTTCCTGTATTTTTGTCTACTGTTTTGAGGTTCAAATTGCAGAAATTACTATGGCCTGTGCCCCTGGTTTCTCGTAATAATGAAGTTGAGGTGGGGCCACTGGATTCCAATAATGATTCACTGGAGGGGGTCCAAAGAAGTCAAAAGGTAAAGAACGGCTTGGCTAGAGGGACCACACCAACGGGATAATACATCCACAGACTACACACATTTCTGAGGTTTCAAGACGTTCCTTGACAACTTTCCAAAATGAGGCAGCTGTGCTCATGTCCAAAAACTGAGAAAGTGGTCATGCTTTTGGTATCAGCGCAGAGCAACTATGTCCACTGGCACTTGAAGTGGTTATGAAAGACCCCCTCGAGCGTGAATGCAGATTGACTGCTCTTTTTTTTGGTTTGCCCTAGACAGCACATGAGCTGGTAGTGCGAGACCTGTTTATATACAGTGAGATTACAGTCCGCCTATGGCTTACCATTTATTAGCTTCAGCATCGCTCTCATTTTCTTCATCATGGTTTGTCACGGCATGCAGGTGTCATGTCCTCTTGTGTTTGACCCTCCCATGGATCGTGGACCAAGTACCTTTGCCAATCCACTGTTCCCGTTTTTGGAGCTACTTTTTTCTTTGTGATCAAGGACTCCATTTGAGTGCCTGCCTGTCAGTCCCTCTCCTATATACCAGTCCATGTAGCTTCTTTGCCCTCCAACCCTGTACTCTATGCCACTGCACACTACTCTACACGAAAGTACACTATGTCACTGCACTCCAATCCATTCTGCACCACTCTACACCACTAACCTCTACTCTGCGCCTGAATTTGATTTACTCACGACTTGCAGGACAACGTGGGTCCCCGAGTTTCATCGGGTAAGGACACAATGCATGCCATGGCTCTAAGAGATGAATCTTCACTATGAATGGGTAGATTAATTCTCCCCAATTCCCTCAAGGCACCCGCCAGCCTCCTTTGGAAGAGATTCCCCTGAGGAATTCATACCTCAAATTGGGTGAGTAACTCACCTGGACGGTGCTGCCACTTGACACTTTGACTCCGGAACACAAACCCTGAAAAGAATCTGCTTATTATTTTAGGCTGCCCGCTACCCCTTAGCCTAGAAGAAGACCCGTCATGACATCAATGAATTAGGCTGTCGTCAGGGTCGAAACGTCGGCGTTACATGTTGGCTCAGCTACATCAGGTCTCATGGTTTACAATGATGAGCACTTGTGCCTGTTACAGGAGACATTGATTTAATTTGTTCTGACCTTTTCCCTCAATTTCTTTTTTCTAAATTGTAAATCCAGTCTGTTCTTTTGTAAATATTTTACTCACACTTGTATATATGCATTCACATCACCACAGTCACTGAGCACTTATTTCACTGTACTATTGTCATTGTTCGTTTAGACAGCCTTAGAAACCAAGATAAATATTCTGATTGTATCCGACAGTTATGAAGTAATTTTCTTTTGAAATTTTGGTTTGTGTTCCTTTGATATCCAAAATTGAAAGATACTATCTAAATTGCCTATGGTGATGTGAAGAAATCATTCTTGTACCCTACGGAACCACTGTAGTTTTGTTGCTAAATACCCAGGTTCTGAGAGACACAGGGTTTCCCCATTGTTTTTGTGAAACAGCCCTATACTCTGCGCAACTCTGAACCACTGCATTCTACGCCACTCTACTCGACTTTGCATCAATCTACTCTGCCACTGCGTTCTACGCCACTGCACTCTATGCCAGTCCACTGCACTCTATGCCACCCAACCCCACTCTAATACACTCTACGCCATGCCGATCAATGCCATACCACTCCACTCTACCAACCCACTCTATACCACTGCACTCTACTCTATGCTAGTCCCCCTCCACTTTATGCCATTCAACTCCCCTCTACTGTACAACATGGCTAAAAGACATTGGCAAAGTCAATAAGTGTTGCAGAGGCAAAACGTATTGGCTTTGCCAATGCTTGTTTATTAATAGGCTGTACAGCTCCATTCTGCGAGTGGTTCACAGAATTTAGAGGAACTCGTGTGCAAACTGGGTCTCAAATAGAAGTATGTTAATCTGGCACCTGACCTCTGAGCTGAGAAGGCCAGCAGGAGAATATAACAGGTACAGTGGTTTTGATCGAAAAGCTATGGCAAATAACATAACTATTTAATTTAATAGAATTTTCCATTTCTTTTCAGGATTGATAATGCAGCAACAGCTAAACAGGGTCCAAAGAATGACAGGCACTCAATACTAGACTGAAAAACGAATATAAATAACTTCTATGATAACAAGTGTTACTCTGCAGTAGGCGATTGTAAAATTAATCGAATCTATAAAACTGAAGTTCCCAGGGCAATGAGTGACCTTGTGATCAATTAAAGACTCCCTAGGGGCTGCAAGCAAATTCAGCTGTCAACACAGACTGACAAAGGCACAGAAAAATTGCTGCCCATCCTGAGACGACTTGGAGACCATGAAAAAACAGACTGCAGATGGAAAAAACAGACTGCAGATGGAAAAAACAGACTGCAGATGCAAAAGCAGATAATGTACAAATAAAATACAACATACATAAACAGGAGGTCACAAATACTGATTTTGCACCCTCGTATGTTTTCCACTACAAAGACAGTCACGCTTCTAAGCAAGTATGGTGCTCCCTTCTCTTGAATGATCAGCCCTATATTTGAGCACAGTAAGAGTTTTCTGTATAAATAAAATAAATGTAAATAAAACGGGTTTTTCTACAACACCCATTTGAACTCTGCTGTTTCACGCATTATGTTAAGGAGTTTTATACAGTCCACCATTTACAGAAGCACCGTAGTGCTGTATAGATCTAATGAGCATAATAATAAGTTAACCTATAACGAGGACTTAATATTTAATTCGTCCAACCCATACCATACCTCTACATTTTGCAGTCTTGTTCTGAGAGCATAGATCTTTATTATTCGGTTGAATTGTTTTGACCTGCTATTGAGGTTTCATTAGATGTGGTGTAGTCTCATTCTCCATGTGCCCCTGTCCCACTGGCTGCTGACTTCTCATTATTGGTTATCACAATGGAAGACTCAAGGAGGGGCTGGTCTCGTGATGTACCGCCAAAGCTTGAGAGTCTGTGGAGATGACAGGTGTGCGTTATGTTAACTTTTATTGTCTGGATGTTGTGTGCAAGTCAGTGATAAAGTTACTAGATGCCACACTCAATGATGTCATGTGGTGTTATAATGGCTGTGTGTGTATGTGTATGCTTATCTGGACGGGTATCAGGAGGACTCCGATATCCTAGCAGTATGTATTGTGTGTGCAGGCCCCCCCCATAGAGGTTGTCCTCTCTTTCCTTCTCACCCTCTGGTCAATGAAAGTGCACTTGAGTAGGGGTGACAACACACGCTGAAACTAAAATATGTAGTTTCTTAAATTTTATTGATCTCGGACCTCTTTCTGCAGCATCATGTTTTATGCCCATTATTCTATCAGCCTTCACTAGGTTGTTTTCAGTAAGATTCCCAAAATCATATCTTATGGATGGGTAGAAGTGGTACTGGGCTGTATAAAGGTGGCCTGCAGCAGAATGAGGTGATATAAAGTTAGGGGCGTGTTGAGATGAGTTTAGAATTTTATAATGCGATGTGTTTGGCTTACTGTATTGTATAGGGAACGTGGTATTGGAGATGTACTGTTAAATGAGGAGTTTAGACTTATGGTATGTGAAGCAGGGACTGAGTTCAATTAAATATAGTGAGATGCTGTATTGCAAGATAGGATTCTGGTGCCTTGTTGGATACTATGGAGTGGTAAGGTGTTGGATGGTGTGTTGGCATGTTAGTTGTGAGGCACAATACTCTGTTCGATGCAATAATTGTGTCCAGGTGATGAAGGGAATGATGTGGTATAAGTGTACCTTCAATTTCTTATGACACCATTTACATCCAAACCGTAGGTTATAACAGGTCTGGTAATGCCAAAAACAAGGCACAAGCAATAGGTATCGCATTTGAAGCACTTAAGAGCCAAGTACATTCTCCCTCTCGGCCCCCCTGTGTGGGGTGGCATGGGTGGTGGTGTTGTTGCAGGAATGATGTTCTGTCCTGAAAACAGCAAACAGTCAATTTTACAGCCACCCTCCCTAGCTAACATTTTTTAACATGTTCTACGAAGTTGCTTTTAAAAGGTGATCAATACCATATTTAAGAGAACATTAGGAAAGATAGAGCTACTATTAGCAAGTCATACCATTTTAAAGTTATTAAAATGATATAAGTTGCTCTTCTTCATCCTGTTGCCAAGGGAGGGTGGATACGGCAGGGAAAACAAGCATTGGCATAGCCAATAGGTCTCGCCTTTGGGACCTTATAAGTATTTAGCCATGCAACAGTTGCATAACTAAATACTTATAAGGTCCCAAAAGCGAGACCTATTGGCTATGCCAAGCGGCAGTGCGGCCACGAAAGTGAAAGTGTTCGCGATCACACATCAAAACGGCGCGAAAGTGAAAGTAATCGCAACGCGCACGCCCGCGCACATGCACATGCACATGCACTGTAGCTCTAGACTGGCCTGGTAGCACTTTTTGGAGCCCTCTCAATAAGTCTCGCAAGACCAGCGCATGCGCTGGGTCAGGCGAGACCTAAAAAGTGCATCATACCCAGAAGATACTGCTGTCCCTAAGCAAATTACTGCCATCCGTTGAGTGGGAGTGAAATAAATGGGGGGGGGGGGGGGGGGGGTATTTATTTTTCTTTATAACATGGATGAGAAAAAGTGAGGGGTAGGGGAAACGAGCTGAGGTGAGGGAAGAGGGAGGCTGAAGCAAGAGTTAAAAGCAAAAATAAATATATCAGGGGCATATTAGCAAGACCGGCGATAAAATTATCGCTGTTTTAGCGGCAGGAAACTGCCGCTAAAATGGCGATAATGAGCTTGCTAATATGCGTTATAGAATTCCAATAGAAGCCCATGTTAGATGTCCTGCACATCTAACCTGGGCTGCTATTGGAATTCTATAATGCATATTAGCAAGCCCATTATCGCCGTTTTAGCTGCAGTTTCCTGCCGCTAAAACAGCGATAATTTTATCGCCCGTCTTGCTAATATGCCCCTAAGTTCCCAGAAATGTAAGTAGTGGAAGGATAGGTCATTTAATCAAAAGCATGCTAAAGAAGCTGTGATCAAGGTATGGACAGCCACAAAAAGATAGGAAATCTAACAAATAAAAAACACAAAAACAAGACTGTCAAGAAAGTCAATTAATGATAAGCAATAGTTTGACGTAAAGACAACTTTAAGTATTGGTATTGTCCACAACAGGTCTATCAACAACAGACAAACTAAAGCCTAAAGAGAAGAAGGCCTCCTGCAGCACACACACAAATAATTGTGGGGCATATCAACAACAACTGGCGATTATTATCGCTAAGCGCACTTAGCGCTAGGATAATTATCGCCGGCTAGCGCGGATTTTTATCGCTGAGTTAGCGTGCTATTAGCAACACTTATCTCAAAAGCGATAAAAATCCTAGCACTAACTGCCTAACGTGAGATTATCGCAGGAAACCCAGCGATAATCTCACGAAATGTGGCATTAGCTTGTTGATAGGGCCTCACAAATTTAGCCATGATATCCACCTTCCATAGGATATCATGGCTATTCAGTTCTAAAGCAGGCGTAAGGAAAGTAGCGATAATAGGGGTTATCGCTACTTTTCTTGCCGCTATGCTTCATAGTGTGGGGCTTGATGATAGGAGAAATGTCGCTTAGCGACATATCTCCTGTCATGTTAGGTCAGGAACGCCCACTTTGCATCTCATTAGAGATGCAAAGTTGGGCGTTAAGATTTTGTGCGCTAAAGCAAGGTTTCACGCGTTAGCGTGACCTTGCTAATTAGGCGATAAAATTATCGCCGCTTTTCGGCCGAAAACGGCCGCAAAAGCTACGATAATTTTCTATCGCAGCGTTGTAGATATGCCTGTGTGTTTATAGCAGGCCCCACACCCAGCTCTCCAGTGCTGCTTCACCGCTCTTCGGGGCATATTATCAAGAAACGGCGTTAAAATTATCGCCGCTTTAGCGGCAGAAAACTGCCGCTAAAGCGGCGGTAATAGGCTTGATAATATGCCCATGAGAATTCCCATAGAAGCCCATGTTCTGGTGTCAACATGGGCTTCTATGGGAATTCTCTGCGGCATATTATCAAGCCCATTACCGCCGCTTTAGCGGAAGTTTTCTGCCGCTAAAGCGGCGATAATTTTAACGCAGTTTCTTGATAATATGCCCCTTCTTTCTCCCTATTTTTCTGAGTGCTTTCTCCTGTATTTCCTCTCTTTTTAAAACTCCTTTCTATTTTACCCCCATTTTTCTGAAGGCTTCTGCCACCTTTTTACTGCTTTCTCCTTCCTTTACCCAGTTATTGAATATTTTCTCCTATTTTTGCCTGGTTGTTTACTGCTTTCTTAGCGAAGCAGCTAGCAACTCAGGCGCCTTGAGACCCTCACGGGTGATTTGCTGCGTTTGTAAATCCTGATTGATTGATTTAGCACCCACTAAGAAAATCCAATTTCCTATTTGAACATGCCAATATACCTGAAACGGCCGTTTACGTCGTTTGAAATGTAAATGGGGCAGGTTAGAATATAAACCCGCCATAGATTGAACAAATACATTTAACAAACATTTCTGGCAAGGAAATTATTTAACAACAATACGAAAAGAAATAAATCGCAAACATGTACAAGGCAAATGCTTAAATAACGTCCATGGCCAAATCTTTCCATTACATGACAATGGGGCAAGCTGCAGGTACACCCTTGGGTGATGCTCGCAGGGCAGGTTTTTCTTTCAATATATGAGAGCAAAGACTGCACCGTCTGCTTGCTTCTCAGTCGGGACTCTTTAAACATACAAATGAAGGGAAAACATTTTTATTAACAGCGTTTATTGTTCTACTGCCTCCCATGGGCTTCCCTTTATAGTGATGGAAAACTCTCCTGCAGCCGGTAAACGGGCACAGACTGTTCATCCAAGAGGTGCTTGAAGAGCGGGAAGGCCCACATTGCCATGTCCTCCAGTTAAGATCCTCTAAATTATTCAGGATCCTTCGAGTACAGCAGCACCAAAAATGAAACACTGATAGCAGCAATTCACCTACTGCATTTCAAAGCCTTCACTTTGGGGCAATAGGGAGTTTATGTGGAGTGAATCATAGCACGGGCAACCCAGGCTCCACACTTGAAAGGCCACAACCCGACTGAAATGTAAACGATAAATCTTTGTTACACCCAATTTAATGTTTCTTATTGTGCACTGCGAAATCGGTCACTAATTATTCACATGCGTATTACACATATATAGTCTAGTATCAAATTATAGCTACCTGATATCCAACAGTAGAACGTTGTTGTGCAGGTCAGGAAAATTTTACATTTAATGTTGTTGGGCACCAATTGGGCCTTTGCCCAGAAATTATGTGGTCGCACCCTCAGAGTCCTGTGGCCAGTCATGCCGCCGGTATTGGATGGAAAGATATAGATACCAATACCTTATCTTTTTGTAAATACTTCAGACGAATACTCTATCATGAATTACTTGAAGCCTTGAAAAAGTCTCTTAGGAGACAAAAAACGCGTCGGCTGTGTACTGTGGGATTAGCACTTTTGAACTACAAAGTACAATCAAGATTTTCGAAATGACCTGAAGTGGAGAAAATATAGGAACGTTAAAACATATGGACTATTTTATTGAATACCAATAACACGAAGTTTAGTGTGCTCTGGTGTCTTCCTGAGTGGTATATGGTTTTGATTGTATTGTACGATCAATTGGACAACTTTTGGTAGCAAGGTGTATGGACAATGTTTAGAGCACCTGATGGGCATGTAATTTATTTATATGTTGGATTGTGATTTAAAAAAAAAAAAAAAAAAAGAATATTCATGAACATCATGACAATGTCATTAGTGAATCAAGAGGCAAGTCAGAAGTCATGTACACTCTATATGGATCCTAAAGTCACACATCGCGCAACATTATAGTCATTCATTCATTATAAATCTTTATTCAGTTGATAGGATCACCATAAAAGAGTACAAATAACATCATTATGAAAATCATTACTGAAAGTTAACATAAAACGCTAATAGTCAATAAAACAGTAAAAAAAATATCCCCCTCTGACACTACATCTATTAGTCAAGTCTCGATCTCCTGTACGCCATAGCAGCTTGCGAAAATGATAAAACAGTAAAAGTTAACACATCCCTTGGGAAGCATCTGCAGATAAACAAGGCTGGCCTAACTTGGTTAAAATTCAGGGGCTTCAACAAGGGAGTTAAAAACCGCTTCTTCAACTAGCTAAAATTATTTTCTATTTAAAATCAAACAAACAGTAGAGAAGTGTTTGTATAGAAAACATCCTGAACACACTAGTGCTCTCAAATGCAATAATGAAGAAACAAAAAGCACAGTGCAATAAAACATTTGCCTAGGATCACACAATTTGGTCCATCTATGTTGCCCGGATAAATTCTTCGTTTTCTAGTTTTACACTGTTCCATTCAGCCACTAAATGGGTATCTCTTTCCAGCTTCAATTTTACATCATATATTTTTTTATTGAATTCTTGGCTAGCAGGTACAAGCCATGTGAGAGCTCAACTCGTTTTCGGCTCAGGGGCCGAAAAGGTCCTCGAGCTCAGTAAGAGTCCAGCATCCGGCTCAAGCTTTCAGTGGCTCGCCCACCTCTAGAGGCCCATACTGCTGTGACAAAATGGGAACACGACAACCTACAGGCAGGTCACCTGGGTCTGACAAGGGATCATTGGGCCGCCCACTGGGCAACTAATTAGAATCCTTCTCACCTACACTGAAACAGTGCCTGTGCCATCAGAAGGCTCAAAAGGAGCCAGGCCACCATATAAAGAAAATAACGAGAATTCCAAAATCTGGTGCCTGTGAAAGGCTTGGCCACTAATTCACACGTCAGGCTTGCATTGAGAATTCTCTCAATTTCTGTGTAGGCCAGGTCACTTCTGAGATCACATCAAATGCTGAACATGCAAAAGAACAAATGCAGTGCTATGCAAGTGGAAACCCAATTGACGTTTTGTACGAGTACATTGAGGGCACTGCTTCAACATTGTGGGAGGAGCTGTATGTTGATTTTGATATTTCAATACATTAAAGCAAAATCCTTGTAGATCTTAAATTAATCTGCAAACGAGGCTCAAAGGTATAAGACAAACAGATTCATCTTATTTCATTCAAAAACAGCCCTAATGCAAAAACACGTGTTTACTCAATAGGTACACCCAAGTAAACATGTTCATACAATACTTTCTTTAAACACCCATTGTGGACCTAAAGAGGGATATTACGGGGATGTAACAAAGTCTGCAAAGCTACTCTTGTGGGCAATGCCATTTGTTGCAGGTTAATGGATTATCCTTCTCCAAAACATATTGCCAGAGCAACATATTCCAGAGCAGTAAAAGAAGAATCCTTGATCATTATGTTCAGAATAAAAAACCTGATGTCCAAAAAAGGTAGAAATAAAAACGATCTCTACATATAAAGTTTCCTGCTAGTATGCTGCACTTTCCCAAGTGTCTTTGAGCTGCTGGTTAAATAGAATCTGGTGCCTTCATAATAAATAAAAAACGCTTGTTTTGGGAAAGGCATTGCCAAAAGCACAGCGGACATTAATGTAAAACGTTGTTTTTCCTATTGATTAGACATACAATTTTCTAGGCACAGACTAATTATATGACACAACCTTCTTCCTGGAACATCATGTTCAAGCACGAGTTTTCCTTTTGTCAACTAATATGTTTTGAAATCATCATCTTGAATAACTATAATGAAAAGATTTGGACTAAAGTACCAGATTATGACGATTTGCATAAACGAAAACCCAAAGCATGAGGCCTTCAGAGAGGTAAAGACTAACAACTGATGATATCTCTCAATAGACAACACACTTTGCAAGGCCTGAAGGGATACATGGCAAACACTCTTGCTGAAGCCCCCCCTTGCCTTTCAGACGTATAGACCTGCAGGAAAAAAATATTCACCCATAGACCAATAAGCATCTGTGCTTAGACTAGAGATATAAAAACAGCAAAAAAAAAAAAATTGGGAATATGAAACTGTGCCTCCAAGGACACTGAGCTAAATAAAGAAATGTGCTCATATCGCTTCACTTGGGCTGTGGTGAAATATCAGCAGTTGGTATACTGCAGTTGGCATACAGTCCGTGGCAGTCATTTTAGAAATAACAGCCAGGGGCAACTGTTGGAACAATCCGAGTGCAAAAAGCCATGCAAGGACGATGAGTAGACAGGACTGCACCAGGCCCCTGCCCATCACATGTTAAAGGCAATCGTAGTCCAGGCATCAAAGCAATTGTACAAAGTTCACATTGCAAGTCCAATAACACTATAACAAGCGACCAAACAGGAGGAAACAAGCACACTAAAGTCACAAATCTATGCATGAACTGCCACTCACCACAAAAAAAAAAAATGTATTGTGCTCATTACTAAAACACAGTTTTGAACAAGCATGAAGGCACATCAGGAGGAAAAATGTATTCAAATGGACGACGATGTCCATAAATACATTTAGAGAAACTGAAGGGCTTGGTGAACATTCCAGGCCCACCCCGTGTAAACATGGGGTGGTAAACGTAGTAAAGTGACGGCTTTGTGGAATGCAAATGTTTTTAAGAGGCTGGTAGGCAACCCACGCCAAGTTCTGCTAGATTACAGCAATAAATCCACCGTTCACAAATAGCCCCCCTTATTTTTTTTTGACGTAGATAAACTAGAGCTGCTAAAAGTAGCACCCCTATACTTAATAAAGGTGGCCAGTGTCTGCGCTGTTTCCTTATAAAAAAAAAAATCAGATTTAGGTCAACCCACGTTATTTCACGGCATGTACGTGTGAAAAATCATCTCCAATTGTTCGTTTTCACAGAAGGACTACAAAATGTTCGTACAAAGGTGTACTTACACCATCATGTGCATATAAAACCTCAAAACGACCATGCTGGGTTGCAGCACTCTATCTGGTACTAAACCTTTCTTCGCAGTAAGACATTTTACTTTACCTGAGCCCTGGCTTACTTGAAGTAAATGCAAGTCTACAATTAGCAGAACGAAGGGGCAAAAAAAAAAAAACACACACGACATGATTCAGTTGTCGCATCGAACAGGGAAAATCCTGATATGTCAGTGGATGGATACAATGTAAACAGCTCGGGCAGGCCGGTCAATAAAAAAGATACACAGCATTGAAAGAGGGGTCGATTGATTCACAAAAAAAGCCGCGAGAACGCCGATGCAGTCAAAAGGAGAATCTTTGCGATGGAGGCTGGCGTTTGGATAGATGTTGAAGAATACCAGCAAACTTTATCACAATAAATGGTGAATACACTGTTGCTTTGCCATCTGCCTACCAGTCAGCCAAACAGAACATTATGCAATATTTGCCCGGCTACTTACATGTTTGTCACTAGGAAAGATGCATGATGTATCACTTCGTTAAATAAATAAAGGACCTGTAGCCATTAGGCGAGGTCTTTAAATACACAAATTCTATTACAAGAAAAACACACATATTGAAAATAACTATCAAAATTGACAACGCACCAAAACAGATATGCAGAAATTGTTAAAAAAAAAACAATTGATATAAAATGCCACTGCTTTAATCAAAAAGCCAAGCGAAGCCTTGCAGGTTTTTCCACCATCCATCCACACGTACAGCTGTCGGGATTCCATCATCTGCCACACACACGTTTTACACGAACATAGGAGATTTTATGCAGAATTAACTGTTTGTGTGCGTTCAGGCGGATTGGAATTGTACAAATAACGCACCAGAAGGTGGAAGGAATGCAGCAGGGGAGCCAGGCATGCAAAGCAATGAGCGACCGACATAACATCCACGAGATCTGAAGACTCACATTGTTTGAATAGTTGCAGACACAAAGCCATGGTGAAGACACAGAGGGAGAGTGGATGAGATGGGTGGAGAGCGGCTCGTCCTCTGCCCTGCAGACTGGAAACAAGACAAGAATAATGCAGATCCTGGCCACGCCACCAAGAGACATCAGCAACAGTGGGCCTTGGGTACCCAGTAAGAGGAAACCTAAAGGGACTGGTGAATCCGCGAATGTGGGCCGGGGGGAGGCAGGGCATGTGAAAGAAGGGGACAAGGCAAACGACTAATAGCAGTTGGGCCGAAAGAGACCAGTCACTTAAGTGAGAGGGGTGGGTGGGCAGTGCCACCGGACCGTGGGAGGGGCTACAAATCGGAATGGGCCAATTAGATTACAAGAAGAGGGGACAGGGACTGGATTTTAGAGCGAAGCAAGGGCAGGGACAAACAGTAGAGTTCCTAGAGAAATCACCTGCCCAGTCTGTCCCTTGACAGTCCGGAATTTGAGCCCGAAATCGAGGGCCCGTTATTGCCTCTATAACGGGCGCCTTCTGTCCGCAATTAAGGCAAGGAGTGCTAGAACTCCTGCGGCCCCCGATTTTTCCCACCAATCAGATAGGCGAAAACATATTCTATCAGTAATAATAACGTATAGGACACGTTGATTGGCTACTGAAGATACCGTGGATTGGTTAAGGCGTATTCCCTTTGGTCGTTCATTTGTCACGGGGTCTCAGAGACTATACCCTGGGTTGGGATTGGCTATAAGGACTGCTTCCGTGATGTTTATTGGCTGAGCTGGTATTACTATCGAGCGCAAGAACCTCAAGCACGAAATTCACCGTGTGCGTGCGTCCCCGCTTTCAGTCAGCAAGGAAGCCCCGTTGCTCTTGACTCGGTGGGGTTCTCTGCCGTCTCATTGCGCCAGCGCCCATCCTTAGGTGGGGCTAAGTCCCGTAAACAGGATCGGTGCGGCTGAAAGACTCTTAACGTTCTTAACGTAAACGATCCCCGCCAACTCAGCAGCCTCTGTGGCGCCATCTACCCGCCGCCACCCGTCCTGTACTTGCGTCAAGAGTGAGTGCGTGCGTCACGTGCGGCTGTCCCCCCCCATCCCCCTTGCTTAGGGAGGGAGGCGATGACGTGTTCTCCACTGCTCCCCCCTTAGTTGTCTGTTCTTTAGGGTGGCTCTCCACGGAAGATTACACATGGGCGCTTTTAGTCATCCTTCCGTTAGCCTAATTTTACATTTTAGCGTTTATGGGACAAATGGGGAGTGAGCAGCTTCTTCACACTGTAGTTTAGCGCGAGGGCTACAACCAGAGCGATTTGAATTACGCAGCATGGTTGACTGAATTATGCGTCAAGAAAAGGCTAACAAGGCTGCTTATTTTGTCAAAGTATCACTTCATTAAGTTGTCATTTTTACACGTTAGCAATGAATCGAGGTTTCAGTATATTTGTGCCAATGTAACCAGTGGTTGAAGTGCACTCAAAACAAGCATTGGCAAACGAATACATTTTAGCAATGCCTAAGCTATAGGCCTTGTCAATGTCTTTTAGCCATATTGTCCGGTAGCACAGCATTGTTTAACACTGTCTTAATATAACACATGAAAAGCAGCATTGCCCAAGGTGAAATAAAGGTAAATTTAAAGCTGAATGTAATGTTGTCCTCTTGGTCCTTTTTTGGGCACCCATAAGCTAGAATAAGTAAAGGCTAAAATGTTCCCGTGTATCTTGCACACATCCTGTGTTTTTGCAGTTATAACTTGTTTACAGCTGTCTAACTAAAGAATGAAACATTATTCAAGGTGGATTAAAGGTAAATAAACAAGCCCTCATGTTCAAGGTCTGTTTTGTTTGGAATGACTAAGTGTGCTTTCCATACTTCTTTCACTTGCAATGTTTTTTTTTTGTTTTTTTTTTTTGGAAAACCTTTATTTCAAAAATCAGGACACAGCTATTCAGCCGACAGCCCGAAGGTTCGGCAGCATTGAGAATTAGATACAGTGACGTGTCCCCAGTACAGTACAAAGAGTAGTGCAAAGGTCCAATTTTAGGTAAACACAAAAAACCACAACAAACCCCAGCAAGGCAAGAACATTGAAAGCCCATGGTGAAAGCCCCCAGGGGAGGCCGGACCCCACTCATCTACTAGTTACAAGACGGTGTACGGAGGAAGAAGGGGGGCAGCAGGGGCCCAAAACAGTTCCTAAAACCCAACTGTGCCGGAAAGAAGGTCAGGGGGAAAGCTGTTCCTCGGGAGGTTCCAGATCCGGGGCAAGACATATTCCCCCCCTGTATTGGTTCCACCGCCCCCAGATGGCATGCCACTTCCGGGGGCGACCTCTGGAGCAATAGACCGTCTTCTCCCTAAACATGCTCCAGTCCATGTTCTCTTTCCACGCGGTCAGTGTAGGGGGTCCCGAGGAGCCCCACAATCGCGCGATATCCCTTTTAGCGACCATGTTACCCAGAGTCACCCATTGGGTCTGCGCCTCATCAAGGTCAGTGGGCCCCCAGACGTTCAGGAGGCAACACCGCGCCTCCGGCTGCACAGCAATGCCCGTCACCTCCCCCATAACTGCATGGACTCTCCTCCAGAACTCCACAATGACACCACATTCCCAAATGATGTGCAGGAAAGTGCCCACCATACCACATCCCCTCCTGCACAGGCCATCCTCCGAGAATCCCATGTGGACCAGCCTTAGCCCCGTCACATACACCCGGTGCAGTATTTTAAGTTGCACCAGCCTCAGACGCGACGGGATCGCAACCTCCTTAGGAGAAGAAACCGCTGACTGCCAGTCCTCATTATCCAACTCAAGGCCATCCCTAGTCCACTGTTCTCTCAGCCCCAAAAGCATGTCTGCCCGGACGTTAATCAATTTCTTATATATGAGCGAGATCGTGCTCTCGGGCATATGACCATCAAGGACCCGGTCCTCAAGGGGAGAGGACTCCGGCACCCTCTCACCCTCCACGAGGACTGATCGGAGGGCGTGGCGCAGCTGGATATACCTGAAATACTCGGAGGGCCCCAGCTCATACTCTGTCTGCAACTCCTCGAAGGACTTCACTCTCCCCTTATGCAGCACATCTCCCACCTTGGATATACCTATCAGGTCCCACTTATCAAAGCCCTTCGTATGCCAGAGCCTTCCCAATCTCTCCGATTCAAACAATGGGGTAGCGAGGGTGAGCCTATCCTTCCAGCCCAACGAGTCAGTCGCCATCTTCCACACACGCACCGCCACACCTGTGGGCCCCGTGAGGGACGAGTCTAGAGACCGCGAATACAACGCCCTGTAGTAGTTGCCACCACGCAGCAACCACCTGTCCATGGCATACCCAGGGCTGAGGGCGGGGCCATAAAACCCATGGTTGATCACGCTCAGCTGCGTGGCCCAATAGTACCGTCGGATGTCTGGAAGCGCAATGCCCCCATCGTACCACGGGAGCGTCAACTTTGCAATAGCTATTCGCGGCCGCCCATCCCACAGCAACGTCCGTTGGAGGCCTTCGACCTCCCGAAAGTATTTGGCCGGGACCCAGTCCAAAGTGTTCTGGAGGGTGTAGAGGAAGCGGGGAAGAGACATCATTTTGAACAGGGCCGCACGCCCAACAAGGGAGAGCGGCAACTTCCGCCAACCTTCAACATCTCGCCTCAAACGTGCCAGGGGGGGGAGCAGATTCTTCTCGTAGCGCACAGCAGGGTCCATGGATATAAAGATCCCCAAATACACGAACCCCTGCCGGGCGACCTGTATCGAACATGTTCTAGGGATCGGTGGGACCTCGCCACTAAGAACGTACAAGTACGATTTGCCCCAATTAATAACGAGCCCCGAGTTCCTACCGAACGACGCGAGTACGTCACAGACCACTATAAGTGACTTCTTAGGTGAGGCAAGATACAACAGGATATCATCGGCATAAAGCGAGATACGGTCCTCGTGATCAGGCGACCACCGAAGGCCCCGTATATCCGGGTGCCAACGTATCCACGCAGCCAACGGCTCAAGGGCGAGGGCGAACAACAGAGGTGACAGGGGGCAACCCTGCCGAGTACCCCTACCAAGTCGAAACGGAGTAGAGGCCCGACCATTCACCACAACATTCGCTAGCGGCCCCTCGTACAGCAACCTAACCCAACTCACGAAACCGCGACCAAAACCAAACTTGGCCAGCACGGCCCATAAGTATGCCCACTCCACCGTGTCAAAGGCCATCGTGGCATCAAGAGACGCCACAATAGCCGGTTCACGCAGCGTGCCCGCCCTGGCGATGACGCCATGAAGACGCCTAAGGTTTAATGCTGTGTTTCGGTGCGGGATGAATCCGGATTGATCCGGGTGAACCAAGTCGCCAAGTACCCTAATCAAACGGGTCGCCAGGAGTTTAGCCAGAATTTTCGGCTCAGCGTTGAGGAGTGAAATGGGCCGATAGGAGGCGCACCTATCTCGGGGTTTACCCTCTTTATGTATGACCACGATCGACGCCAGCCGCTGGTCCAACGGAAGGATCCCATCCCCCCGCGCCTCCAAAAACATGGCGCGCAGGTGAGGGGCGACCCTATCCGGGAACAACTTGTACAGATCGATCGGCAATCCGTTCGGTCCAGAGGCCTTACCCGAGTTTAACGCGCGAATAGCCCCCGCCACCTCGTCAACCGTTATGTCACCATCCAAATCGTCCCTATCTATGTCAGAGAGGCAGGGCAACTCGATATCACGGAGGAGATCCGACGAGTCCTCGGGCGGCCTGTCCGACACAGAGGAATAAACCCTATGAAAATACTCCGCGAAACACTTCACAATCCCCTCAGGTTCCGCAATCGCCTCTCCCCTCTCTCCCGTCAACTCTGGCACCACTCTATTGACCCGTTCTTTCCTGTCCAACCACGCCAGGAGTTTCCCTGCCTTATCTCCAACATCATACAGGCGGCCCTGTTGTTCCCTACTGAGGGTCTTAGCGGCGTTCGTAACCAGGTCCCTATACTCCGTCTGCTTCAAGCAAAGCTCATGCAGTGAGGACTCTGTAACCCCCTCCTCCATAGCCCCCTCAAGGGCCGCGATCTCCTCCTCTACCTGCCGTACCTCGCCATCCCTCCGATTCTTGGCAGCCACCACCAGGGAGAGGGCTTCCCCCCGAAGCACGGTTTTAAAAGCTTCCCACAGCGACACCGCCGAGTCCACAGTTCCCAGATTGTCCTCGAAGTAATTATCTACCTTCTTTACCAGGGCGCTGCGCATCTTGGGGTCTCGGAAATACCATGGGTTGATGGGGGCCACCCTCCCTCCTCCCTCCCGACCTAGATCCAGCCGGATCCACACTGGCGAGTGGTCAGAGATACCGCGTGCCATGTGCCTCGCCTCGGATACCAACGAGGCATGTGCGGCCAGAGTGAGCAGGTAGTCAATCCTAGAGAGGCTACCATGCGCCCCGGAGTGGAACGTGTATTGACTCTGTGTGGGGTGCCGGAGTCTCCAGCAGTCTATCAGACCAAGCGTGTCTAGGAAATCTGGAAGCCATTTCTGAGCCCCCCCTGTGTCCCTGGGCGGGTATCTATCCAACAGTCCGGAGCCCACAGCGTTGAAATCCCCTCCCACTACCAGCATACCCCCCGGGAGAGTCAACAAAGCCCTGCCCAGATCAGCAAATGTGGAGGCCTGCAGGGCCGGCGGGACATAAACCGAAACCAAAACCAAAGTCCTTCCTTCCCACCGCCCCGCCACCGCCACAAACCTCCCCCTATCGTCAACAATGGTGGAGTCCACCTCAAAAGGCAACGATGCTCTAACTAGGATGCCCACACCCCTGGAACCAGAAGAGAATCCAGAGTGTGCAATGAATTTATACCCCTTCCTATTCAGGGCATAGCACGTATTACCTATGAGATGCGTTTCCTGCAGCAGGGCAACATCTGGCATTGAGCGTTTCAAAAATTGCAGAACAATCCCCCTCTTGATGCGATCCCCCAAACCATTAACATTCCAGCTTATAACACTTAAGCCTCTACCCCCCATCCTCAAACGGAAAGAGGCCCACCCCACACCCGAGGAGCCACCATGGAACAGCCCTGAGGATAATCATCATGCCTTGCAGAAATAAACCCCCCAACAACAAAGTCCAAATCCCCGAAACTCCCCCCACCCTGCACCCCTGCTGCAGCTTACAAAGCCCCCCCAACTTGCAGTGTGCCTGTCGCCCTAAAAAACCAAAAGTCTACAAAAAGTACCCTAAGGGAGGAAAAGAGCCCCCCTCGTCCTCCCGCAACCCTCCACAGTTACTGCATTCTGTTCAATTTCTCAAGTATAGTCAGATCAAGTCAGGCCGTCTCTGAGATATCAGCCCTGTCCATCACGGCCATTGTCTCCATGCTCGGCTGTGTCGTCCCCCGTCCGTCGCCGGGGCAAAGCGTCCAGCCATTCGTCGGCCATAACAGGAGAGTCAAAAAAGAATGTTCGATCTTCGTGCACCACCCGTAGTCTGGCAGGGAAAAGCATGGCATACTTCAGATCCAGTTCCCGAAGCCTCCGCTTCACCCCCAGGAAGCTCTGTCTCTGTCTCTGCACCTGCTGGGTGAAGTCCGGATAAAAATTCACCGACGCATTCTGGAAGGGAACTGGGCCCGTCACCCTCGATGCTTGCAGGATGGCATCCCGATCTCGAAAATGAAAGAGCCGGGCGACAATCGGCCGCGGCGGGGCACCCGCCTTGGGCCGCCCGCCCGGCACCCTATGGGCCCTTTCCACCGCAAAAAACTTTCCAAGGCCCCTAGGCTTCAGATGATTAAGGACCAAATCCTCAACAAGCAGGTACGCCGAAGCCTCATCCGAGGACTCCGGGACCCCGATGACGCGCACGTTGTTGCGCCTGGCCCGGCTCTCGAAGTCCTCCAGCCGGCGGGCGACGAGGTCACTCTCGGCCCTCAGCTTACGGACCTCGGTCTGCAGTTCCGCAACATCATCAGTGAGGCCCGTGGTCCTGAGGTCCAGGTACTTAACGCGTTCGTTCGTCTTGCCCAGGTCCGAGCGGATCAGATTGACATCCACCAGGATGGCGTCCACCTTATGCGCCAGGGCCTCGAACTGTCTCCCCATCGAGGTCTGCATCCCGTCGAGCGCACCCATGACATCCTGTAGGGAGAGCTCCGGTGTCACAGGCGAGTCCTCCTTCTGGGCATCCGGCGCCTGGCTCGATCCACTCGGTGATACTTTCTGGAGAGCGTAGCGGTCCATGCTGTTGACTTGGGTATACGTTCCCCGCCTGGTAGACTTAGTCTTCAGCCGATCCCCTTCTGGTTTGCCCGACATAATGGACTCCAGGCCGTCCAGTGTAGTTAAGACTGGTCCCTCTCAGAGAGAGGAATAAGAAGTGAGCAGTTCTGTCTTAAGCTGCCAGAGTAGCTCGCCGAGCGTCCTTGGGGTAATAAAGCCACCCAGAGCTCTCCAGTGTCCGGGCAGACAAAGGGAACGAAATCGAAAGTGAAAGCGCGGGGACCCCCGTCCGACAGTTCACACCTCGCCTGTCCGCTGTTGATCAACTAGGAGCCGGGCATCCTGCCAACTCTAGCCCCTGGCATCCCCGGGAGATAGGCCGCGATCTTCCGCCAGGCGTAAGTCCGGTTCTCGATGGGCGATCCGACCGCGGGTAGCATCAATCGCCTCCCTGACAACTCAGCAGCACGATGCCATGCATACCATCAGGATTAGAGACAGGATAGTCGACGGAGGGCACGAGGGTCTCGGGAGCTCTAAGCTCACGCGGCCATCTTGGTCAAGCGCTAGGCTCCTCAACCCACTTGCAATGTTAAAGGGAGGCGGGGGGCTGAATTAATATTTTCTTACATGCCCACTTAAACTAATTTGCACCACAATCACAAGAAGTTGTGTCACAGCTGGGACTTGAATGTGGTTCCTCAGCTTCAGAGACCACAGCTCTACACTTAGCAATGCGGGTCTCTTTATCTGCTGATGAGTGGCCTTTGAAGCTGGGCAACCCATAAAAGTCCAGTCTCAGCATTGGAAGCACGTTTTCTATTGAGGCCCCTCTTGTGCTTGACTGAAAACTTATGGGCTTTTTACAAGCCCCTTGCGCCGCAAGTGCGTCACTTTTCCCCATTTTAAAAGTGACACACTGGCGGCACAAGGGGCTTGTAAATAAACCCCTTAGTTCCACAGCAACACAGAGGTGACACCAGGTCAAAGTGATAAGAGAATTCTAGACAAGCTGCAGGAAACTGAGGGGCATATTAACAAGCCAGGCGATAAAATTATCGCCTCTTTAGCGGCAGAAAACTGCCGCTAAAACGGCGATAATGGGCTTGATAATATGCTCTATGGAATTCCAATTGAAGCTCAGGTTAGATGTGAAGGACATCTAACCTGGGCTTCAATTGGAATTCCATAGAGCATATTATCAAGCCCATTATCTCCGTTAACTGCCGCTAAAGCGGCGATAATTTTATCGCCTGGCTTGTTAATATGCCCCCATGTCCTTTCTTGTGTGTGTGACTGCATGTTTAAAGAAAACAACATTGCTCATTAAGCTTAATGTTTTTTTGACAGCATAAATCGTGTCCTGGGCGTGGCTGCCATGAACAGTCTGGCGTGGAAATGGTGCTAAAATGCCTGTTTGCAGGTAGCATGTTTTGACATTGGCTGCTACAAAGCTCCCGGGCATTTCCTAAGGAATGCTGCCCCTCGAGGTCAGTGTTTCCTGCATGCCGGAGAGATTTGTCTCCAGTGTTTCAAGAAAGAAAAGGAAACCCTGCGATAAAAAGCTGGAACAAACGAAAGCGCTGGAAGAAAGGGGGGTAGACAAAACCTCAAATGAGGGCGAGCCTGGCTCTTCACATAACCAATGAGTATTATTGGAATGTAGGAATAGTTAATAAAAGAAATATGTTAAAACTAAATATGTGATTACATACATTAAAATTGCAGTTTGTTAGTAATGGCACCTGTGCATAGGGATCAGTTTATGACTGTTTACCTCTCATGTTAGCATCAATAGTTTTGTAATCATGTACCTTATATACAAAGTTGTACTCCTCTATGTTCAATGTGAGGGCGATCTGGCTGGGACATCTGTCACCTATTGATCGTTGGGTTGTGATAGGGGCTGGTGGGAAGGGGAAAGAGGCAGCCCAAACGAAGGATGGAGCAAGTGAAAACACAAGCACTTGGGTGGAGTGCTTAAACACAAAGAAAAATGTAGGTCCTAAAACGGGAGCAGTGGATGGACCCAAGTAATTGGTCTATGCTGTAAGGGAGGGCTAAACACAAGAAGAGGCATGACACATGCATGCCACAGACAAACAGAAACAAAGGATACAAGAGCGACAGTGCGAACAAATGGTAAGCTTATGGGTGGGTTGAAGCCCACAGATAGTTGACAACATGTCTTTTCTAGACAGCGCATCCGCTGTCTAGCTGAGACCTAAAAAGTATGGGAACTATGATGTTGTATGCAATATGGCGGGGTGAAGTGTGTGGCAAAAAAAATATTTTGTAAGCCTTTACCATCTTTCACATTTAGGAAACTAATAATAAAATAACACACAGCTTAAATGAAAAATAAAAGCAACTTAAGTTAATCAGTGTGAAATGTACATTATGAAACCTGTATTAGGTAATGCTCTGCAGAGGGTTGTATGTGTAAACAGAGAGACACAGAATTGAAACCTGGTTAGTGCACTGGAGAATTGTGACTTTTGTATGTTTAGTGTTACGAGGGCCCTGTCTGTGACAGAAAGTGCAGTGAATAGGCAAGCTATTATTTTAAACTTGCATTACACACAGTATAAGATATACTTCTACCATTGCACAAAAACTTTTAAGATAATAAATTGCTTCCTAAATATAGATTTTAGTAACAGTGGCGGCCGGCATTTTTGCGGGTGGTGATGCGGGTGCACGGGGGGGGGGGATTGCGCGACGGTAAAAAACTAAAATAAATAAAAGCAACACTTACCTTGCCGCGCCGGGCCCGCGTCTCTGCTCCTGCTGTCCTTGTTAGAGCGATTCACAGGAAGCACAGAAAAGGCCTCCCTGACGACTCATGCCGCTGCAATGCAGATTTTTTTGAATATATGCTTGTGAATTAAATACAATATTTAATTATTTGTGAATTTGTTTGATGACTGGACTTTTTGTATATTGTTTAACATTTCAAATAATTGCAAATGATTAGGCCGGGTTCCATGGCTTCCAGTAATGACTGATGAGGGTCCTCTGGTACCAATAATTATTCAGAGGGGGGGTCCCAGAGTTCCAGTAATGATTAAATGGGGGTCCTCCAGACGCAGTTAGGTGAGAATGCCTGTCGCTCCCATGGGTCACTGTTGCCCATAGCGAATGCCTGCTAATATCATGAGCCCCTCCACTTCTCAAGGATTGGATTATTTTTCTTGGGTGGCTGATGACATATTAGTTTTTTTCCGGCATCATGATAATTAGTCTTCCTAAGTCTAAGATTCAGGGAGTGTTTCCCTGTTTTAAAAGAAAAATCAAATGTCGTTAAAACCTATTTTTTCTTCATATTGTACCTGGTCCTGATGAAACGGTGAGGATCCCTTCTGGACCAAAAGGGCATGAAACATGTTGACCCCTTTCGCTTCACACAGTATCTAAACCAAACTATATTTCCTCATTGGTGGAAAATCACAGTTTGGTTCTTGTTTTTATTCTACCCGGTGGACCCAAGAATAAAAGTCTTTTTTTTCTGGGAGCTACCAAGGTATTTTTAACTCACTGATTCACTAGCTCCACACACCCTCATTCACCAAAAACAGTGTTTTTTACAAAAAGATAGCCACCAAAGAGCCCTCTCGCGGGGCCTGTGGGTTCATGCAGCGCCGACCCCACGAGGAGCAAAAGCGCCCAATGATGAAGCATGACACCTTCACGGGTGTGTGAGAGCAACTTTTCCAAATAAGGAAATTCTCCTTTAATTATACATCTATCCTGAGACCAACAAAATATTCTGTCCTAAAATCTTTTTTTCGCTACCACAACCTTTACTCTGTCAGTAGCCCAGGGGGACGGAATCCCCTTTAGGAACAGCTACTCTCAAATGTTGTACATACATGTTTTAGGGAGCAAGGATACTGGACCTCTTTTTCCACTCCTGATCCCTACTTCTGTGGTTTGTGGTCCTCAGAAGTCAGCAAGTTAACATTCATTGGCATAGAGTGTAATGTGCCTGCTGTAAGACACAACGTGTAACGCGGGGGCGGCTCCTCCACTAGGGCGGAGGAGCGTCAACCCACTGCTTTCTCGCAGTGCGAGAAGCAGAAACATAAAATGGTAAAACTGCCATTTTATGTTTCTGCTTCTCGCAGTGCGAGAGAGCAGAAGTGTTAGGTTGCGGGTCGGGGACGAGTGGCTTTCCCACTGCTGAGGGTGCTGACTGTTTGGTCAGCCCCAGGGCAAACCAAGCCAGTCATGCGCACTCTGCCTTCTTTCCATGTAGGCTGCATGCAGCCTACATGGAGAAAATTACCTCCCCATAGGCGCCTAGCTCATAGGCGTCCAGACAAATCACAACGCTGCCATTGCAGTGTTATGATTGGCTTAGGGGAGGGAGGCTGCCAGCTTCCTGTTCGCAGGAGAGGAGTAGAGATGACGTGGGAACGGGCGGCGAAGGTAAGATAACTTTTTAATTTTTTTTATTTTAAATTAAAACCCCCCGCAATTGACCTCGTCTCCACGCGACCCCCGTCCCCTCCACCTGCGAGTCATGCCGGCCGCAACTGGTGTAACACGCAGGTCACAGGTATGCATTGTGTGTATATAGCTTAGTGGGTTGGTGCTTTTGCTGTAGAGATTTGTGATACCTGTCGGTCACAAGATATAATCCTTTTAATCAAGGTCAGTGAGTTATGAAGCTTGTGAGGTGCATGCAAACTGCAAGGTCTGAGTGTGGAACTTCTTTTTCCTCAATTTTTTATTATTCCAAAAATGGGTTCTTTTCAATGGTACTACAAATTTTCTCAGTACTACAGAATTGGTAATTAGTATAATTACTCGTATAGATAGATATATCTGAGCATCTTACAGTTTATGCATTACATACGGAAGTCAGAAAACCAAAAACCTGCCTCTAGCATAGTTTTGCTCCAGAACTTGTGAAGTGAGAAGATGGATGTTTCCTCAATAGCACTGCCATCAAGGTGTTAGGGGCCAAAGATGAGTTGTTGAAGAAAAGAAGCGCTGATGGCCCATTAAATGAGGATATCAGTGTTGGGCCCAGCTTAAACTGAATGTACACTGCCTCCCTCACTTCCTGCAGGTTGCTTCTCTGAACGTAAAGCAATGAGGGCACTACTAACGTTGTCCTGGTTTCAGAAAATTGCATGGGGCAAAGTCAGCTCATGTCACTGAGGCGAGCACAGATGCCAGATCTGGCTTAATAATAGCTGCCGGATCCTCTTAATTTCTAGCACCGCTTGAGTCCAAACTTACTGTTAAATGGGGCTGTGCTGAATTCCAGTTTTCTGACCATAAGCCCTAGAAAAATAGTGGGAGAATCATTTAGTGTAAGAAATGATGTCACACAGAGTGGCATCACAGTAAATGTCATTGGCCTTGGGATCTGGAACAGTTTTGCAAGTTGCCTTACATTTGCTACTTATGGAAGGTTAGAACAATTTTGCAAGTTGGCATACATTTGCTTAGTATGGAAGTCAGAATTTAAATCTATGTATAAAACGTCCCTTCTTATCTACACTACACATACCTATATATCCACTGTGAATAGAAAGTTTGGATTACTTTTGGAAATACACAACTGTAGGTTTAAATAATAATGCAAAGCAAACACAATGCATATAGCTGTATCTGAACTGGGGTGGCAAAGTGAGCTAAAGAATGATGATGGATTCAACCCAGATCTGTGACTGGGGGTGAGTGTCTGAAAAGTTTCAGTGCTCCGTCCATCATCTCCTTGTGTTTGCTTTGTTCGCCCTAAGTTGGCAGGGTATGCCCAGACATGGGTCCCTTGCTTCATTTGCCACTGGATTCTAGCTAGCCTGGCTGAAGAAGGGTGTTACCCCGAAACTGGTCCCAGGATGCTTGTGTCTGGTCCGGGGAAGACATGGCTGGCAGTTGAGGCTAGACTGTTCCCATGAGGAACATGGCCAAGACTGATTTGCATATAGCTGTGTCTGAACTGGGGTGGCGAAGTGAGCTAAAGAATGATGATGGATTCAACCCAGATCTGTGACTGGGGGTGTGTGTCAGAAAGTTTCAGTGTCCATCCATCATCTCTTTGTGTTTGCTTTGTTCGCCCTAAGTTGGCAGGGTATGCCCAGACGTGGGTCCCTTGCTCACTTTGCCATTGGATTCAAGCTAGCCTGGCTGAAGAGGGGTATTACTCCAAAACCGGTCCCAGGATGTTTGTTTCCAGTCCAGGGAAGACATGGCTTGATAGTTCGGGCTGGACTGTTCCTATGAAGCACAGGGCCCAGACTGATTTGCATATAGCTGTGTCTGAACTGGGGTGGCGAAGTGAGCTAAAGAATGATGATGGATTCAACCAAGATCTGTGACTGGGGGTGAGTGTCTGAAAAGTTTCAGCACTCTGTCCATCTTCTTGTGTGTGCTTTAAATACTAATGCAGCCATTAATATTTATTCATTTGTACATCATGAACTGATGAACACTCAGCTTCAAATGTTCATAATGCTGCAGCTCTCCTAATGCTTGATCCATTCCCATACAGCCTCATTTCCGGACACTGGCTAAGCTGTACAGGTAGGTACTGCAACACGCTCACTATTCAAGAGCATTTGCATATGTCACAAAGAAGTTAGTAATATAGGAGAAATTATTCTGTTATCAATGTCTGCCAGTATTTCCTGTCTAGGACTCTGTGATTATTGTCTGCAAAACGTGTATTTTTTTCTGTTTTGAATGTGGACGTTCTGTCTGCTTATTGACAACTAAAAAATTACAATGAAGTTCTTAACGAAAAAGAAAAAAGTAGTTAGCTCAAAGTAAGCAGTGCAAGGATACAAGTAAGCCAATCAAAAGGAATGCAAAGAGACTATGCTCCAGGGGTGGGACAAACTAGAACAGGAAGGCACTCCGTCGAGTAAAAGCAAGCAAATGAGGGTAACAATAAAGCCAATGGTAAGCAGTGGACAGTCTATAAAACCAGGGTATGTTTTTGGTATGGTCCACAGGAGGCTTGAGCTTACAAGGCTGATAAAAGCTTTCTAGTAGTCAAGATAACAAGTGCTTAAAAAATACACTATTGCCCTTAGGACTGGTATAACCTTTTTATTTTGGTTCATTTATTATAAAGTGCTTGCAGGTATTCTACTATAAAGGCGGTTGCCATGCTTATGGTGATGCTCTGTCACTATTTTTCAGGTTGATTAATAAATACTAATTTGCACATTATGTAAATGTCATACACTAAATTATAAAGTTTAGAAGCCTTAATTGCTAACACCTTCTGCTCCAGTTTCCTTCAGAGGAAACTGCAACTTAATCGATTAGCATGTGACTACTTTAAATAGTCTTTGAATTAGCTATATTTTAATTGCTATGAATTCTACTTACCATTCTTTACTTGATAACTTATGACAAATTTGAATAACTTAGGTTATAACTTTGCTAATCTGCTAAAAAACCTCCATGGTTTGCAAATCTACTCTCTGTCATCCTAGTGCAGCTAAAAATGCTTCACTGTTGTTGATTCATTGCTGATTTGGCGATATTAAGCCTCAATTCGCGACAAAGGTCCATGCACTGGAGTGCCGCTTGAACTTGAATGTGCACCACTGATTTGCACAATGCAAACTTCATCCCACTCAGCTTTAATCTGATATTAAAGAATGGTTCTCATTGAGGATTATAGAGTTACAATTTGCCTTAGAGTCAGTTATAATCTACCCCAGCCCAGTCCGCGTCCCAAAACTTCCATGGTCCATATTGGGAATTTGTCAGTGTTCCTGAAGCAGTTTCCTAAGAGTGTGAGTATAGTAGGGTTATGTGTCTTTGGTTGTGTGTTGTTAAATTTAGCAGTGAGCCCAGTCAACGTCCACTAGGTTCCATGATCCAGATTGGGAATTTGTCAGTATTTCAGTGTTTCTTAAGTGGTTTTAGTGTCTTAAGAGTGTGAGTATAGTAGGGTTATGTGTCTTTGATTGTGTGTTGTCGAATGTCGCAGTGTTTTCATTTTTTGATGAGGTAGTGTGTTTTGCTGTCCAGTGTGCCTTTGGGTCCAGGAGAGTTCTGTGTTGAAGTTGAGATTTGGAATGCTGCTTTATGTATATTGTATGTGCTTGCAGAGAAAAGTTGAAGTTTGGTTATTCGACTCATCTTAGTCTAAGATCCCAGGATAAATAGTGATTTTATATTAAGTTGTAACTGGTCTGTTAAAGATTTTGTGGTGTCTGACCGTAAAGCCCTATTGTCTGCACAAAAAGATAGGGAATTATTAAACCTCTGTTGTGAGGGTCTATTAACTGAGATTGGTGTTTGGTTGAATCTTTGTTCAGAGGAGTAGACTGCACTAGTCAGAGTGATTTCTCTCTGGTCGAGATTTCACTTCATATGTGTGATAGCATCAGAAGTGCGCTAGTCCCCATCCTTCTTCTAGGGTGTTTGGTGACTTTTAATTTTCTTTAATGGAACAGACAAGAGATATATTGTTTTTTTTTCTTCAATAATTTGCTATTGCGAAGCTTATTGCTGCTGAGTGACAGCTGCTGTGAGGTGCTGCAAGTTGTGTCATAGGGTGCCGTGCTGGTATTGGTTGGTTGGTGTGTGTGCTGTGCTGGAATTGGTCATTTCATCATAGTGTGCCGCACTGAGAGTGGTTGGTTCAGTGGTTTTGTGTTGAGATTGGGCGCTAGTATTGTTGCATATTGCACTGTGATCCGCTGAGAGATGCAGGTTATTTCGGTTGAAGTTTACTGATTATGTGTTGTGCCGCATGCAGAGTAAAGATTAACTTTTTCAAGAGAGTAAGAGCTTTGTTTAGCAATGATGTCAGGATACCTGTCCTTGAGGAATAGGAGGCCCGAGAGGGCCAACCCGCACATTACATGACAACAAAGATCGAATATACGCATTTGTTTGTATCAAACAATGAAATGGGATGACTGCAAATGAAGGGTCCTTGCAGTTTCTCCCACACTGTACCTTTAATCTGAGAATAACAGAGGAATTTTGAGGAGAGAGTTGTATGAGATGAAACCCCACCCGCCCCAGCTCAGTATGAGGCTTTGAATATATGGGGTTGAGCTGCTCACGCAAAAGAGAATGAAAAAAATCAAACCAGAACAGAGAATAAGGTCTATAGTTGAATGGAATTGAGATTAGATGCAAAACAGCAGGAATAAAGGGAGAATGTAATTGGGGTAAACAATGTATCCTGCAACAACAAGATCCAGAGCAGCGAGGAAGAAGGTACGAGAGGGGAGAGGAATTCATGAAAAGAAAGAGTACACTAGTGCCAGTCACTCTAGTGATTACTTTTTGGATAATCTGTTGGTTTCTCATCCACCTTTGTATAATGTTGTTCATCAGGCTGGAGGGAACCAATATTTCGGAGGGCCCTCACCTATTGCTAACATAGGTGCGAGTATGCTTGATGATCAAGGTCTCCTTGAGGGAGGTTTGCCCAGTGTTCTACCAGTTCCATTATCAAGAGCCCCGAGTACAACTGTAATTGCCCCAGCCCTCGTTGCATCCACTATTACAACAGTCCCTGCCTGCTACACCAAGCATCGGTGTTACCCTAGATTCCGGAGCACGACCCCAAATTGGTGCAACAGCCATCGTGAGAGTGTCTGTGGTAAAGATTGAAGAAAGCCCAGAGTTAGAAACCCCGGAAGAGGATGGTCTAATAAGAGCGTTGGGCATTGTGAGGACAAGGAATTTGAGGAAATTATTAAAGGAAATCTGGAGTTGGGATTAATAGATGGGTACCACAAAGAAGAACTTGTGGATGTGATACTCATGAGATTCTAGAACGAATAGCAACGGTGTTTTGGGTTGATTTGTCCAAAAGTCGGACTCCAAAGAAGGATTTCAGGATATCCATAGGTGAGAAGATTCTCAAGAACATACAAACACTTTGACTAAAACATACAAACACCTGGACTAAAATTACACCTTGAGTTGGTCAGTAACATCCAAAGATGGAGTGATGTTCAAAAGATTAAAGAAAGGTGGGCTCAGAAAGAAAAGAAAAAGATGATGCTGGAGGATCCAATGAGGAGGTTTTCCAGAACGATGCAGAGATCAAAGCTTACCCATAGAGAGATGCATGGGTGTGGATATGTGCATTCACCCTGGAGTCCTGGTGATCTTTTCACATTTACAAATCATTTTCCAAAACTGAGAGAAAATCCTGACCTTTGGTACACTCAGCTTGATTGGTTTGTGAAGTTTTTTAAAGTGCTTTTGGAGGATTTTAACATTTTCTTTGATATTGTCATTCCTAATGAACCAGTGAGAGTGGCCCAAACAAATGCCCCTTCTACTGTTATGGATAAATATATCAGGTGATTCACCTTTTGAAAAGCAAGGTTCCGCAGAAAGCGCCTGATTGGTTGAAAATAGCAGGAACTACCCAATAGTTGAAAATAGAAGGAACTATCCAAGAGTCTAAAGAGTCTGTGCATACTTATTGTAAAAGGCTGAGAACAAGAATTTCGGCATCAGAATTCCCGAAAGAGAGAATCTTGGTAATTTTAAGTCTCAGTTCATTTTTGGTTTGCATCTGACAATTGGCTTGCACATTCAGCAGACTGTGGTTCGTCGAAAGTTAAAGCCTTTGGATGAAAGTTTATGTTATGCTAAGTATTGTAGTGATGATTCGGAAGCAAGACAGTAGACGATCAATGAGAAATTCATGTTGGCTCAGTCAAAGTTAGCCCAGAAGGGATTTTAGAAGGAAACATATCTGGCAAACTCAGGGTACGGTCCTAGTGGTGTTTTACAGACACATGATGATGATGAGTTCTCAATTAAATATCAAATTTCTATGGTGGCCTCTCCCAGTTTTGGTGTCTCAAGAAAATTCTTTGGTTACTACCCGTCTCTGCCCAACGAGCAGTGGTTCTGTCCAGACTGGACTATGGCAACATTCTTTATCTTGGGGCCTCCAAGGCCTCACTCCAATGGCTGCAGGTTGTCCAGAATGCTGCAGTTAGATTTTTGTTCTATCTCCTAAAATATTCTTCTCTGCCCAATCGCGTTCGAGATCTCCAGAGTCATCTGTTGGAAAAGCGAGTCCAGTTCAAAGCACTGTTCTACATGCACAAAGCTATCTGTAACTCAGGTCCATGGTGTTTAAGATCGTTGGTAACACACTACTGTCCCAGCTGTTCCCTCCATTCTAGCATTTGTAATCTCTGTGTAGTCCCCAGAATCATTAAAACTCGTCAATGCAATCCTTCTCTTTTCTTGCTCCTAAGCTGTGGAAAGGAAAGCATTACCTGTTTCGATGAGAACATGCCAGTCTCTGAGTCCTTTTTCGGAAGCTTCTGAAGATCTGGCTCTTCTAACTCAATTACTGCTACACTTTTCTTGATGCCTCACTATAAATGCCTAGCATGGGAAACCCTTTTGGGTAGCTATGCACTCTATAAAACAACATAATAATAATAGTGGTTGTGCAGGAATACAGGGAGTTGGCTATCAAAGCAGTCGTCAGATGTAGAATGTATAGTGTCCCACAAGATAAGGGATGTGGAATGCCACTTGATCTGAATTCAGGGATGGACATAGGAAAGTTGAAAAAGACTAAAGCCAGAGTGTAGTTTGAATCCTAATCAAATGCAAAATGATGGTCAGTTTTCTAACAGGAATACAATGTCAAATATGCAAATTTGATGAACACAGAATGCTATCATGTACAAAGCCCTGTTGATGCAGCCACATGTGAATGGTCTGAGGTTTAATGTTAATCCAAACCCTTGAGTTTAACAAACCACTTTCACGAGCCCTGACAGTTTCCAACAGTTTCCAGTCTTTGCCTCTTTAGGAGATCCAGTTTCTGGTCAAACATAATGATGTTGCCTAAGAGGGGTGCAAATTGCATGCTGGGCGCAGTCTTTAAGGTAGGCTAGAGTGATACATATGTGGATGGAGAGGTGAATGGCCACCCCATGTTGTTTTTTATTCAAACAGGAGCTACCCACTCTACTGTCAGAACTACAGCGGTCCCAAAACGACCCCTTTCGGGAAAACAAGTCCATTTTGTAGGCATCTCCAATAAGTAGATTGTGAATACTTATTCAGCTAAAGTCTCCATGAAGATAGGTCTTCCCGAAGAGGACCATCAGGTCGTGATATGATTCAAGCCCAGTCAATCTATTGGGCAGGGATCTACTTTCAAGTTAAGTTGTGTGATCTGTGGTGTTGAGCTTCAGACAAATGTTAAGAATGTAGACTTTAAACCGAGCACACGAGTCAGTTGTTGAATTATTTCTGGTTTTGGCAAAGGAAGACTTACCACCTGAATTAAAGGACTCCATGCAAGAAGAACTCCGGGATTGTATTGACATATACATTGGCCTGATCAAAGACGTTGAACCATTGTGAGTAACAAATGGGGGTAAAATCTCTCACCGTAGGTGGTGGCTGGAATTACCTCTGTAATTGAGTCCCTGTTAGAGCAAGGCATCTTAAAAGAGATATTAGGAAGTCACAACAAATCACCTATAATAGGTTTAACAGTAGCCAAAAGTGGAGAATCATGCAGGACCTGAGAAAGGTCAATAATAGTGTTGTGCTGTGATACTCTGTAAAATACCCTGCGATGCTAAGTGGTGCATGGTTATTGGCCTGTGCCATGCATTCTTTTCCATTCCTTTGCACGAGGACAGTCAGCTCCTCTTTGCCTTCCAATTTAAAAATAATGTTCTGGCATGGTGCCAAGTCCCACAGCGGTATACAGAAAGCCCCTCAAACTTCAATCAGATACTGAAAAAGAATCTGGAGACCTTGCAGTGGTCCTGCAACTTAGTCCTGGCCCAGTACATCAATGATGTATTGTGGCATTGTGGCATTGACAACAAAAGATGCATGCACACAATATACCACTACCCTGTTAAAGAATTTGGCCGAAAATGGAAATAAAGGGTCCCCAACCAAATTGTATTACTGCAAGAAGGAAGTCCAGTATCTGGGGCACCATATTGAGAAAGGAGCTAGAAAGGTGTCTCAAGAGAATCTCTGGTATTCTGTAAACTCACAACATAAAGAGAAGTCAGGATGTGTCTGGGAGTGATGGTTTACTATTGTCAGTGGAGTCACAACTTTTCCCTAGTGGCAAAGACTCTTCAGAGGCTTACTTACAAAGATGTGCCTTATCTGTTACTTTTGGAGAGCGACTGTATAAATGCCTACTTTAAGCTGAGAGAAAGTCTTTGCCAAGCCCTGGCTTTACGTATGCCTGACTATAATAAGGATTTCATTTTGTACTGCAGTGACCGGTGTGGGTGCTCCATATCTAGAACCATGACAATTCTAAATAATCTACTGCTTATTTCTCCGCCATTCTTTACCTAGTAGCCGCAGTGGTTGCCAGGTTACCTAAAGGTGTTGGCCGCAGTTGGTGTCAGCATTCTGTAGTGGGAAAGGATAGTTATGTGCTATCCCCTGGCGGTTATGGTTCCCCATTTCGTTGAGATCTTGGTCACCCACACAAGAATACAGCAAATGACACGCAGTAGGCTCACCAAGTATGAACAGCTTATTCTTGCTGCAGATAATGTCACTCTGCGGAGATGCAGTAGCCTCAACCCTGCTATAGTGTTGCCTTTGCCTGTTACTGATGAGAATGACGATGTGGTTGATCATGATTGTTTAGATGTTACAGAACTTTGTAACAAGTCAAGACCCAACATTTGAGATGTCCTTTTAGAACAGCCCAATTTTATGATGTTTTTGGACGGCTCTTATCAAACAGATGAAAGTTGGATTTTAAAAGCAGCCAATTCACTCTGCCCCTTACTAGGTGTAGTGGAAGCCTCCTGTTTGTGTAATGTAACCTCCACGCAGGTGGCTGAATGGAATGCTCTTACTAGAGCCTGTTGTTTCTCTAACCATTTAAGAGTCACCATCTACACTGATAGCTAACATGGGTTTGGTGTGGTCCACAATTTTGGACAGTTGTGGCCACAGAGAGGTTTCATTACGTCCTCTGGCTCCCCCATCTGAAATGGGAATTATGTTAGGGACCTGCTTGAGGCTGGACAGTTGTTCACTGAAATCGCGGTTGTAAAATATGCAGCACACAAGATTGTATGTTATTTTGTGACTGCTGGCAATCTCTATGCTGATGAGATAGCCAGGTACTGTGCTCTTGGGTCTTGTACGTTGAATAGAGACCATTCAAACAATTCTAAAACTGATGTTGTTATAAAGCCATTTGTTGACTGTTTCTGATACTTGGGAAGAGTTCAAGAGTTTGTTTGTGGAAGTCACATAAACTGAACAGGAGGGTTGGGTGAGAGCAGGGTCTGTGAAGAATCAGGATGAAGTCTGCGTTTCAACAGACAGGAGACCTGTCTTGCCAGGCACCATGCTATCTGTTATGGATAGGTATTTTCATGGCTCAGCACATAAAGGGAGAGATGGGATGGTGTGTTTGTTTAAGTCACACTGGTTCATTCCCCGTTTCTGTATCACTGACATGTCATCTGCCAGCACTTAAATGTGGGTAGAAGGACCATAGTGACAATCATATAAGGAGCTAAGGTAATCTGTTGAATCACATGCAGCTTGATTTTCTTGAGATGCCAGTATGCAATGTGCTCCGTTACATCCTAGTTGTAGTGTGTATTTTTTCATTTGGGTGGAGGCATACCCTACATAATGACAGTCTCACTGTGGCCAAGCTGTTATTGAGAAAGTTGGTCCTTCGTTTTGGCCAGGTGGTTTCTTTGGAATTAGATAAAATGGGACTCATTTTAATAATGAGGTTATGAGTATGCTGTGTGCAGCCCTGCATGTGGGCCAAAGACTTAATTATAGCTACAGGCCTGAGGTGTCAGGTATCATTGAAGAGCCCAATGGGACGCTATAGTCCAAGCTTACCAAAGTGTGTGTATTCACATCTCTCAAGTGGCCTGACACCCTTCCTTTAGTTCGGATGAGTTTATGAAGTATTCCTGTTTGGGGGTATATAAATGCCCCCACAAAATCCTCATGGGGAGAGCCATGAGACTTCCCGCCGTGCCTGCAGCTGCCCTTGTGAATATTACATACAATATGGTTTTCGACTACTGCAAGGGAATGTCTGATGTAGTGCATTTTGTCTCTCATTAGGTTGAGGCAGTAACTCCCCTTCTTAGCTTAGAACAGTACCCTGATTTAAGCCCAGGAGACTGGCTCCTGCTGAAGAAACACATCAAGAAAAATTCTCTAAAGCCTTCTGGTGTGGCCCTTTTCAAGTAATTCTGGTGACAAACACCACTTCTGAACTGGGTACATGCTTCTCACACCCGAAGAGTGAGGCAAGCTGGTGAAGAAGTGGTGGGCACTACTACTGATTTCAAAGTCAAACTCCAGAGCACCTTGATTGACCAGAAGGGGGAGAAGAATGTGCCTGAGTGTCTCAAAGTGAACCTGAGACAAATGCTAAGCCTTTGGTGAATGAGCCAATAGTAGCCATAGCAAAACAAGCTGAAGAGAGAGCGAACAATAACTCTGAATCTGAAGAAGGACCAAACCATGCAACCAGAGTGGGGCTGAGAAGAGAAAGGTTGCTTAGGAAGGGTGAGAGACTGTGAGTTGTGTCAGAGGAATGCCTAGGAGGAGGACAAAGAGAACACGAGTGCCTAGTGTCAGAATAATTCATTTTCCAAATGGATAAGCTGTAGTGAAAGCAACAGGAACACAAGTCTGAGAATCAGCAAAAAGTGTTTGAAACCCCTTCATTAGTAGGGCTATCACAGTGAAGATTGACACATTTTGACTTTTTACTGACTTAAACCAAGTGAACTGTACAAACGACTTGAAACCTTGTTCAACTTGTGAAATTTCTTAGGGCCCGGGCTCCAATGGGAGAGGTGGGTTGTCATTTTAGAAAAAGCTGATGTAGGGTTAGGAAAAACTCCTGCATATAACTAAACTCTTCTTTAAACTAATCAACAATTTGCTAACTTGCACAAGTAAATGAAGACGATTAGAAGTTGCTGTCTTTTGTTTTCATTGAAGTCCTGATTCCAAAGAAACCGTGTCTAATTCACCAAACAATATAGGGTGATACCAACCGTCCTAGCAGTTGTCTTGGAGCCTCAGCATCCGCTGCTCTGAAAGCTTTACACTGGCTTCCGATTCACAAGAGAATCCTTTTCAAAATTCTTCTAATTACATATAGAGCCACGCTTAAATCAGGACCTAAGTATCTCTCAGCACGGTTTTCCCCCTATATTACTACTAGGACTCTCAGATCCTCCACAGTTAACATCCTTAAACCTTCCATCTTTAAACGAATAACAAAAGGAGGAAAAACTGCTGCCGTTCTGGGGACTAAAGCCTGAAATGCACTTGCAGTCAATTTAAGACTACAGAAAACAGAAATTCAATTCAGGAAGGCTCTGAAGACATGGATATATAATACCCCGGATGCTTGCTGTCTTACAATGATGTAACATGGCCACAAGCGAGTATGTCTAGGACCCCCTCTCACCTCCATTTCCTCAGCGCCAGGATACTCCTCGCGGAGTGACAGTTAGCACTTTATAAATTTCAGTTTACATTACATTACATTGGCTATTTTTATGATTGTTATATTATTGGGCTTAAGTTTTCCTGTTGAGAATGCTTCCACTGTAGATTAGCCTAATTTAACTCATTTAGACAAACAGTGTAGATTTAAAATGAAGATTCTACATGAAGATGGTTCCCAAGAGAACTACGCAAACACAAGGAGATCATGGACAGAGCGCTGAAACTTTTCAGATACTCATCCCCAGTCACAGATGTTGTTTGAATCCATCATCGTTCTTTAGCTCATTTCGCCACCCCAGTTCAGACTCAGCCATATGCCAATCAGTCTTGATCCTGTTCCTCATGGGAACAGTCCAGCCCGAACTGCCAAGCCAGGTCCTCCCTTGACCAGTAAGAAGCATCCTGGGACAGGTTTCGAGGTAACACCCCTCAGAAGCCAGACTTGCTTGAATCCAGTGGCATAGATAGTGTGAGACACATGTCTGGGCATACCCAGCACACTTAGGGCGAGAAAGCAAAAGACACACAAGGTGGCACTGTCTGGCTAAATTTGTGATGACCACAATAGCAGTCAATTATTAATTCCATATGCATTCAATATTGCTATTACCTGCACCTAAGCTATTCTTATAGCTTTAGGAGCCTGGAATAGTCCAAATTGTCACACGTGTAGACAGGGCCGGACTGGGAACGGAAACCGGCCCTGGCAATTGAGTCGGGGCTGCCCCGGCGGGATGGGGGTGGGGGGCATGGAAAACACTGCAGCACTACAGGGGGCCGATATTGCAGCTAAGCTGCAAAACCGCCCCCGGTAACTAAAACGCCCCCCCCCAGGGATCCAAAACCGGCTCCCACCTTGGCGCCCCACTGGGGAAGCGCCCGGTGCCTGCTAAGGGCAGTCCGGCCCTGCTAGTAGGAGTGTGATGGTTAGTAGCATTGCTGTTACTATTATTGGCAGCATGGCAGGGGAAATGCATGCTGCAAGATGCAGTGGCATCCTGATGAGGGCCCTGGCACTGACCCTGCGATGCCTCGTTGCAAATGCATGCAGTGGAACGGCCTCGGGCAGTGGCGCACAAGCTGGCTGACGGCTGAGTTTCGGTTTCTAATATAAGGGAACACACCTGAGCATCTCTCAGCTTTGGGCTACAGAGAACGACGTCCCGCGACTAATATTAGTAGGTGGGGTCCATCCGTACCCCTGAGCTGTGCTTTATCAGTGCTCAAATACTGTGGGACAGCCAACCTCCACTCCAGATCCACCTGGAGCCCCAGTGAATCGTGCAGGCTCCAGGCCTTACTGTGTTACATGCTTCAGTGTTTGCAGAGGATGAAGAGGGATGCAGCAACTTTCTTTGACAGTCTGACCTTGGGCACTGGGAAGGGCGATCAGTGGCTCTCTTAGTCTGACAAGGCTGGGGGCAGCTGAATGTCAAAGATCACATCATCTAGTCAAATCTCTCATGCCAAACTAAGACCGACGCCCATCATAGCAACTTTAGGAGTTGTTAAGAGTCTTAGATTGGAAGCAGTTTTTATCACAATAAAACTGAGAGTGCAAGGAGTGTTTGCATGCCATTCAAGAATGTAATAGGCGTCTGTCTGTGTAATTACATTAACAACCATTTATATAGCACTTACTGTTCAACACTGTCCAATAGAATCTTTTAAAAGCATGGAATAACAGCAGAGCGAGGAAAAACCTGCACACTTCTAAATGTATGCCTTGTAGGTTACAAGCAGCTGATTTGACGTGGGTGTATAACTCACAGAGCTACATTAAAGGGTGTGGACCTCATGACCTGCAGCATTAACCCACTGAGCTATTGTACGTTAAAGAAACAGCTGTGATCTACATGTTACATGTGATGTTCTACAACAAGTAGATCAACGATCAGTTTTATATGATGATGAGTCTAACTTGTGACAAGAGAATCCACACAATTTTCTGAGTGAGTGCATTAAACACCAGGGTTGACGTGTCACTGCCATACCTTGAAACTTGCTGGATACACATAGAGCTGTGGTGCAGGTGCCTTAATCCCATTGTTTTCAATGGGTGATATTGTCCAGTCTTAATCTGTCCTCCATGGTTCTCCACCCCCAGCATGAAATTCCTGAATCCACTTAAAATAACCTGAGTGACTGGCTTGGAGGGGTTTCCCAGCTGATCTGGAGGTAAAAAGGAACAGGGGGACCACACGAAGGCAGGCCAGGCTCCTCAGCAGTACTACAACTACGAAGCGGAGCCTAAGACCAGGAGAGCATTGAGTACCAAAAGAACCAGGAACAGGTGGCTGTGAGAAGGACCAAAAGGAGCCGAGGGACGAGGAAAACCCAGACTAGCAGGGCTAAAACCAGGTGGAACCAGGCCAAGGAGAACCAGGAAGACCAGGTCGAGGGGCTGCCATGGACCGGGCCATTATCAAGACTTGGTGGCAGACAAAGACCAGGAGCATGTGGATTAAAAGAAAATGGAATGCCAGGATTAAAGAAGCCAAGTTGGCCAGGACCTAGGGGATCAGGACAAAAATCCAGAAGAAGGAGAGCCAGGGGGCTCAGGAATAGGATCAGAAGAAGGAGCACCAGAGGAGGAGAAGGACCAAGGTACAGACATGAAGGATAAGTAGTACCCAGTCCAGGGGAGTGTATGATCAGGACCAAAGGATCAAGTGGAAGATGAGGATCAGAAAGATGACAGGGGGGAGGAAGAAGTCATTTTAAGCTACAGGTTTAAGGATATGCCATAAGCTAAAGATGCAATATCTCCTGCGCCCTCATTATGAGTGGCCTGGTAAATGGGTCGGATCTTTCCCACCCCTGGAGTGACCAACACCGGGGGTACCAGTAACTCAGGGCCCGAGTTACAGAATTTTCAGATTGTTGCTTTATCAGCATTGATAAGTAGGACTCCTGGTATTAATGTTTTGTTTGCATTAACATCTGTATTTATCCATACTTATTTTGATCCTATTATATGTATGTATCCATGTTTCCCCCCACAATTTATACTACTAATAAAAGTTCAGCTGTACTTATGCACTTTAGTAGTCATAGATGATACGTCAATGCACACTTATGAAACGTTAGAATTGTAGGGCAAACATTTGTGCACATGTGAAGCTATTAAAGCTCCATTAGTAAACCTCGTCCTTTCTTTTAACTCCTTTGGTTGTGAATCTCCTCGGCTATAGGCCGTGTATTCTTGATTGGCATTATAGAGAAATGAAGATCCATATTTTGATTATTAAGAATTAAAAAAAATACTGAAATGAAAATTAATGTATCTCAGTTTGCATGTGTGAATAAAAATATTTTAAACGGGAAACTGTGAAACTTACTTATAAGCCAAGAATCCAGGGGACATACCTTCAACTTCACATAAGACATCAACCACCCATCTGTTCCTTTCTCTTCAATAAACGCTTGCCAGCTAAAGCAGGGATTAAAAGAGTAAGCTCTTTTCCCGGACATTGCCCTATTTCCCAAGTTTGCCAGGATATCTAAAAGCTGATCTGCAGCAACCCGCTTCGAATCTTAAAACCCTGAAGCAAATGTCAGAGAAAACCGAGGGGCATCTATTCGCCCATCTTTGTTGCAATCCTTAAAGGCACTTTCTCAAATATGACCCGAGTAAACCCGCTTGCAAGATGAAATATCTTTTTATGTACCATCAAATGTGATGAGGGTACAATGCATTAATCTGGCCCAACAAACCTGGCATTCCTCCCTCCCTTGTGCGCCATGGGTTTCTTTATAGCATAATCTGCTGTTCGAGGGCTAAGACTTCTTTCTGGAGTCTCTGCAGAATGTTGTTTGTGATCAGTAGCAATGCTGCCCATCGCAGTCTGGGCTAGTGTTACAGTAACCCCAGCCCTTGCAGCTGCCAGGATGCTACCAGTAAGGTGGCACAAGTTTGCCTCTAGGAGCATCAAATATAGCTCATTATCAGAAAAGCGATGGGTCAAATTGTCACTTCACCTACAAAGTCAACAAGCATTGGCAAAGTCAATAGGTCTGGTGTAGGCGTCGCATTTTGGCAATTCTTGTTTTTTCATGGTTTTTGCAAATTTTAATTGTCTTATTTAATTCACTGAGGGGGCAGCTACTTTTATTTTGTTGACTAGGCCTATTTTCTTTACTAGTCCGACCCTGCTCTTTACTTCTGAAGAAACATGGGCGCACTTTATGACAGGCATCACATTGGTCTGCAACCTAAGGTTAGTGGTTAGTTCAGTGTTATTAATTGTTATTGGTCATTAGGATTAATCTTGTGTACTCAAGCAAACCATTCCATACATATACTTTTGTGACAGATTAGACCTGGTGGATCATACAGATGGTCAGTGGTGTCAACAGATGAGCTAGAAAGTTTTACGTATTTTAGGTAGAAGATCTGTGACATTCGAAGAAGGAGAGGTTGTGATCTTTGAAATGAGCTGTGGGCAGTTTGCAGACACACATTTATAGAAATGAATGCAAACATACATGTGATTTAAAGTAGGTCATCTCAGAGGAGGCATGCAGAGAATGGAAAGGAAGGAAAGACAGCAATCAGATGTTTTAACTAAAGATCAATTTCTTCATGCAGGGTTTTAGGAATAGATTTGCTTTTGAAATAGCTTGCAATCTGAGGATGCAAGACAATAAAAAGAAATTGCATTATTTGCATGTGAGATAGTTCTATATTAGGTACCTTTTAAATACCATTAAAATCAAGTGAACAGCTTGTCTGCTGCAAGGTTACCATTAGATCACTGCTTTGGCAAGGTTAGATGATCGGCTCATTAAATGAAAGCATAAAGTAATTGCTGTTGGCAGATAGCATAAGTCTGAGCTCATAGGAAGCAGTAACCTCAGGATCATAGCAATATGCTAAAATACATGGGTAAATAATGGAAACATTGAAAAGTAGACACTGCAAATGCTGCAGCTGATGCTTTCTGATGTTCATCCTTAAGTTAGCCTGCCAGATGAATTACAGAAGCAAGTTGGGATCCATTTGATTGTTTCTAGTTTGACATGATGCAAAATGGAGGGTAGCGACAGCTGACCAAGACAGGGGACGTTTTCCGTCTGGGTTCCTGTGACTGGTGGGTGGAGATCAGGAGGGCTGGAGAGTGGAGATCTAGACTTCTATGTGAGAAGGATGGTGACAGGGCTCCCTTTACAAATTCAATGAACACTTTGTTAGCAAGGGGCTGATGATCAGACTTCCTGAACCACTACTCTTTGCTAGATAGCAGAGGTGAGGGGATAGACTGCATTTCTGTTGTTAAATTGTGGCTCCGATTGAAGAAATAGCCAAAGAGAGCAGGGGAGGTTTGCACCAGCTTCTCCTTTAATACTCATTGTAGGATATCTGATCTGCAAGTGAGCATGGCCGCCGTCTTTGAGAGGATTCTTATGCAGGTCACCAGAGCCGCAGTACAGGCGCATATACAGCAAGCTGAGGAGTCACAAATAGACGTCTATGCTTGTGTATTTTTTCAATTTGCCACAAAGCTGCCAAAAAAATGCTGCTTAGCCATGCAGAACATAGCAATGTTTTCAAATTTCAGGGACAGAAGCTACCCAAAGTGAAGCAATGATGCTTAATTTATTACTTAATAGAATGAAAAGATTCTATATTGATGGCAATTACATATTATTATATTCAGATTTATTGGTAAGATACACTGCACATTGTATACCAATTAAATTAACTTACATAATAAAAACATAAGTCACCTAGAGACAACCGATTGACAAGAGATCTGACCTTCCACCGTTGGAAAGAGTTAGTTGTCGAAAAGGCCATTAAATCAATCAGTGCGAAACCCAAAATCAGCGTACTGCAATGAGGCATGAACGCATAAAGCAAAGGAGAATAAAATTAATATATTCTCGAAGTATTCAGAACGACAAGTGAAAGCAGTTCTGTACATTGTGATTTGAATACTCTTTCAGCAAAGAAGTCTTAATTAAACCGCGAGATGTCATCAGATGCTTAAAAGTGCGATGCTTGGCAATTCGTCCGTGTAAAGGAGCAGTGGTATGCATGGGTGGAATTGTTCGAGGGACAATTGATTTCTCAAACTAAAGTCCATGTATGTTGCAAGCTGTACTAGTCTAATGTGTTCTTTTTCACCAGGGTCCACTTAGGAGAACACTGCCTCCGAATACACTTTACTTTAATCTACCTCACTGTGATTGTTTCTTCCATGTCCTTGTCCTTACATCCTAATCATTCTCCAAAACAACGACACAAGTTTGGACTTTCCTGCAATGAGTATACAGAAAGTTGTATTTAAGGACAGTTGCACTTGTATGGGTTCTGCCAAAAAAGGGGAATTGATTAGAGTGATGGGTAAGTTTTGTAGAGGAAGTAATAAAGGCCCTGTCTTGTGAGGTGGATTCATATGAACTGCAGGACAGACTGGAAAAGGAAGGGGAAAATCTGACTTCTGGATGTTACCAGGAAGCAATCCTAGCATTCAATCTGCCCGCCCTCTTATCATATCCGGATCCAGGTCATACACACACTGAGCCCATGAAGTATGATCATGCACGCTGTAGCTAGAAATGCTCAAGACATGAGTTGCACGTGTGCGCCATGTCAGTCAGGCATAGTCACACAACCCTTTAAACGGAAGCAGGCTTTAAGTTCCTGAAATTAGAGACTCCCTCTTCATGTGCCAAGCACTCTGTTCCCCCACACTGATCCTTAAGTGAGAGACTGTTCATGTGCTCTTCAGCTCAAAAGGTAAACAGCTCTGGGTCAATCAATGCTCCAAGATCATCTTGGCCCAGTGGAAAAGGGGATATCAAGCTGCATGCCCATCTTATGAACCCTTTGAGATAGTCATGTCACTTGTTGGGGGACTTTGTAGTAATCCGTCAAGCCGCCCAGTCATGGAAGTCACAGGGCCTTCAATGTTGATGGCTCTTGACAAACAAAGACGCATCACAGCAGTCCCTGTAACCCAACAGTTAGAGACCCCCAGGGCATGGGTAAGTAGGTACCATTCCTTGTGCCAATACCATGAGCTGTCCATTACACCAAATGATTGCAGTGCGCCAACAAGAGTTCGAATTGCGGATTCCTGGTGCCATGTGATTATTAAGGTCATATTTTCATTTCAACCTGGCAAATATCCTCAAAACGTATGATCATTATCATCACAGACCTTGACATCTTGTTAGCGGTCATGAATGCTTAAAAGCAGATCTGCATCCATTAAGTGCAGATTACAATGTGTTTACAGGGGCCTATCGTAGAAAGAGGACTCTTGAGTTGACCATTACAGTATTTAAGCCCAAAGTCCTTGGCAAAGCTAGAAACCAACTCATGAATTCCACAACCCATTGATGTCCCTCAGTTTACAGGTATCTTACAGGAGGAACCTACAAACATCAGAGCTGTCCCCGTTACTGCATGAATATAGGACACATGTTAGACAGCAGTGCTCAGATCTTTCAATTTCAGGTCAGATTTCAGAATTGTGTCTCCTACTAAAACAGATATTGCCAGCCGAAGGCTTAAATTATATAGCCATCGCCAATAACATGCTTTTATTTCTTGGAATTGCAGCGGACGAACCAGAGCTATTCATTTGGGTCATACCATCTAAACGAGGGCGGTCGAAGTACTACTTTGGGTGGCCATGGCAGGAGACGAGCAAAACCCGAGGTGCCCCTTTTCGAGGGCCTTTGCCCACACTCCCACGCAGGTTTGCATTAAAAAAAAAGTGAGCTGGAGTCAGATGGTTTTTAAAACTAAATGCAGCTGTAGCCAGATGAAGATGACATGGGGGTGAGGGAGGTCCCCAAGGAACAGGAGCCCACCCCCACAATGAACGGGCACTCTCTTATGCTCCCATGCTGGGAATGCAATGCACTGCAACAGAATTAAATTATTAACAAATTGTTTGATCATGAAGGCGTGCAAGCTTTGTTTGGCCCAATAGAAATCCAGTTACTGCGACAGCATCCCTTCGGCTGAGATGCCCACATTGTACTTTGCATGGATAGAGGTAGTTGTTTGAAGTTCTGAAAGTCGTTGTAGGCACCGCATATTATGACATTTCATATCACTGAGGAATCAAAGTAAACCATATCTAGCGTGTGGGTAGGACCCATACCTGGAAAATGAAGTCTATCTTTATCATATTAAGCGTCTGGTCTCGGGTGCTATAGCGCCAAAACAACAAACCATGGAGGTAGCAACAGTGGCACTGAAGGCCTTTTGATTCAATGACAACAGAGACAATGAATGAATTATTATTAATGATAGGCTACCACTTTTAATTTCATTGAAAATTCAGTACACCAGAAAGTTAGTATACTGTAGCTGGCAATGAGGACACACTCCCAGCCACTAAAACAATAATCAAAATCTGAAGGCATAAGTACTTTGGAAACTAGTCAGACTGGCTACATGGCTTACAGTGCAGCTCCAAAAAGTTGTAAATGACAACATAAAGTTAGCAATTGCAACCCCAAGAATTTGCTAAATGACATCCATGATTCAAAAGACTGGCACCAAATAAACCAAAATCCAGGGTAGTGTTTTGCAAAACGTTTACTCGAGTTGGTTATAAGAAAATTAAGTTCTAAAAGTGCATTGAGCTTATAAAGGTACTCAACACACAAGTCTTCTGCTTCAGAGCTCAGCTGATTGTAATTCCATGAGCCTGGTTGTATTTATTGTCTATATTAGGTCCTCTTTCATTCTTTTAATTGCTGAACAAGTGATCTAGGCCAGTGGTGATGGGATAAAATGGCAGGGCTAGAACAGGGCTGTTCTGGGAACATTGGGGCATATTATCAAGCACGCCGTTAAAAATATCGCCGCTTTAGCGGCAGAAAACTGCCGCTAAAGCGGCGATAATGGGCTTGATAATATGCCGCAGAGAATTCCCATAGAAGCCCATGTTGACTCCAGAACATGGGCTTCTATGGGAATTCTCAATGGCATATTATCAAGCCCATTATCGCCGCTTTAGCGGCAGTTTTCTGCCGCTAAAGCGGCGATAATCTTAACGCCGTTTCTTGATAATATGCCCCTAAGAGACAGAAGTGTGAGTGAAATCCACTGTACCAGAGGGAGACTCAGGGAGGGTGGCAAAGGTTATCGAGGCCCCCAGTGGTGTCTCTGTTGCATGAAATATTTGAAAGTAGTTTAGCTGTTCAGATTGTAAGAGTGTCAGTAGAAAAGCATGAATGTACATTCTGTTCTCCAATTGGTCATTTTGCCTGAAGAAGGTAAAGACTGGTTGGTGACCAAGGTCAATTGGCCAGAACAATCACTGAGGGGGCAATATTACTGTGATTGTTGCTAGAGATCCTGTATTACATTGTATTACTGAAGTCTGTCTACGAAAACTAATTGGACCAGAATTAACAAGAGGAAACAAAATAAGGGAAGATGTTTGGCCAATTTTTTAGATGGATTGAAAGATGTATTTGATTACCTTTCTATTATTGTGAACGCACCAGGGACGGCTCAAGAAGCCGTAGGAGCTGTTCAGAGGCCAGTGCCATGCTGCAGGAGCACCTGAGAACCATAAGCACTGCTTTCTGTTGCACATCATTTGTAGAGGTTCGAACAGGACAGTAAGAGTCAGAGGAATCAAAAGGAATGTAATTACACATGCAATCCTTTCCGCAAACAGTGAGAGGGAAAGAGAGAATGGAATGGCAGGAGACCATGGCCCAAGTGGGCAGAATAGACAAGAATATGGAAGAGTCAGGAGCGGCAAGAGATGGGAAAAGCGCGAGGTTGCACCACCTGATAATTTCTCATGTTTGATCCAATAGAAACGAGATTGCTCAAATTCATCCCCCAAACTCTTGTGTTAAGTCAGAGCAATCTTATTTACCTCCGCCCCAATCAAAAGGAAGCCATTGTTTCAGGACAGCCAGGAGCTAGCTTAATACTTTGTACACAATTTGATTCCTGTAGACCAGAAAGAGCTATAGAGGTAATGTCATCAATGGACTGGCGACTTCATGCTTTACTGGTAGCAGCGCTAGCCAATCCGCTTTGAAAACCTCTAAGTTTCCCGCTCTTCATCTCACAGGCAGAATAATTCATGCAGATGGAATTTCTATCACATTTTCCCCCTGTTACTCAGCCTTTTTCTATTTCCTTGGGTCTAATTACTTATTTACATGCTCTTCCTTTGAGCCCTACCTCTTCAAAGAATCTGCTGGCAGGGAACGCATTTTGAAAATTGAATTGTACTCTGTATTGCTGTAATGATCGTGTCAATTTGGATTGAGACATTATTTTGTGTTAGCCCAGGTTACTTCATCTTTATGGACACAGCGTGCCACTGATGTGGGTTGTAATTGTATCTGCTGATCCTTTCAAAATCAGGTTTGATGATCCAATGAAGAAACAATCTTGCATACAATAGGACCCAATGTCGCCAGAAGCAAAAGCGGGAAGTTGCCTGGCCATTGGTGCCCAGGTCCCACTGTGAGCCCCTGTAACACTTCTATTCTACCTATTTAAATAGCCTGATAAAGACACAAGGATTTGTACAAGACCTCTGAGCTTTGAACGCCGTCAGATTACCAAGTTTTTCTGATACATCTAGCCCAACTGTATTTACTATTATGCATTTCAACTAAAGTCATGTTTCACTGTTGTTGATTTATGTTCTTCCTTCTTCTTGATCCCTAACTCCCCAAAAGTAACTTTCTTATTGCATTTATTTTTAACCCAAATGACGTCAACTTAACTTACTAGATATATTGACTTTGCGTATTTTGCAAAGAGAACACCCCTAAATCGTTGCCTTGGTCCAAGGAATCAGAGCAAGACTTTGCGTCATGGAAACATGCATCGTCTTCTACCCCTGCTCCCAGTGTACCTGATTATAGCAAGTGTTTCATGTTCTGCAATGAGAGGATTGTGCTTGATCATGATGATCAAAAAAAGAAACCTATTGCTTATTATTATGTTCCTGAACTTGATGTTGTAGCAGCAAGTCTGCTCCCATATTTGCGTGCTGTTGTGGTGCCAGCAGACTGGTTGCTAATAAACAGAAATCAGGATTTTCCATGTTTAGCCGCAAATATTGTTATTTGAGTACCGCATAACATTGGTTCTGTCTTAAGGTGAAGCCATCTACAGTGTTCCCCACTCCCCTTGATGGAGAGTCTCATGATTGTAACTTCAATACTGTCCACCTTGCCAAACACCGTGTTGATCTTACCGATATACCTTTACCAAACTGTGATCTTGTATATTAAGTTGATGGTTCATGCCTCAAAAATGTAAAGGGACACCGGTTATGGCTATGTCATCCATATTTTATATGGAATTATTTAGAGTCAGTGTTTCCACTAGTACAATGTGCACAAGTAGCTGAACTGATTTCTCTTACTGATTCTTGTCTTACTGCTACTCAGAAAACTGTAACTACCTTCACTGATTCCTGGTGACCCTGAGCTACTCTGTATGCAGCAAGGGTTCTCATATTTGCAGGGACCTCAATCAAGAAAGGGTCATATGTTAAGGGTTGCTTGATGCCCTCTAAATGCCTCTGAAATCAGCTGTTGTGGAGTGTATTAGCCACCAATCTACTCACGATAAGGGGCCGATTCACAGAACTAATCTGAGATAAAATCTTAACTTACTACTTCTGGTATTCACGGAAGCAACTTACGATTTTTGGTATTGACAGAAATCATTTACAAATCCTATCTTTACGTCCGCAGTCGGGCCGGAATCTCCGCACCCGGAGCGTACTCTCCGCACCCAGACCGTACTCTCCGGCTTGGGCCGGATAAAGTGTAATTAATGGGTTGGAATGCAAAATTTACAAAAAGGAACATTAGGAATGTGTGATAAGTGGTAGAGGAGGTCATGAAAAATAGTTTAGGCAGGGAAAGGGGTATGGCCAGACACTACATCATAACACAGTAAAGTTTGCTCCTTTGCATCATGGTACATGCAGTGCACAATTTGCTCTCCCCTCAGTGTTGACTGTAGTGTCAACACCATAGTCAACACTAAGGGCGCTTCTATCGGTAGCAGAATCAGAGGTAAGGCTATTCCTGTGTCTTACCCATTGACTTTTACTGTGATGATTTTGATATTGATAAGAAATTTGATGGTGGAATTTAAGAATGTTAAAAAGACAGTGAAAAGCAAGAAGTGCTTTGATGAACTATTATTGAGTTGTGTCGTTGTGGGAAGAACTATAAAACGAGTAATGGATTACGAACATGTTAAAGGCATATAGCCTGTCTTTGCATAACTGTAACCTGCTGCTGTCATGGCTGCTTGCTCATGCTTACATTGCCCACATGATATGCCCGTCTTTGGAGGTGAGGGTGTCTGCATTTTGGCACTCAAGACTGGAGGTTGTGAGTTCGCCTATTAAACGGAGCACTATTTACATAATGTTACTCGTGAAAACCTGTCCTATTTCTCATGAGCTCAGCTAAGACACCTGCTTGTATTCTAGTGAGGATTATGTCACAGGGCCACTAGTAGAAACCCATATTTATTACAGTATAAACTTTAAATTTTTGCTAAGAGAGCTTCTCTTCAGATTTCTCTGTTGGATGACTCTGTGATACACAGACTATTGTTTTTTTTCTTCTTGTTTTCAATAAACCTTTTAAGACTCAATCAAACCTGTACATGAGACGTTTTCTTGGACAGGAGTGGTTATTCTATTGTGATCGTATTATATGCCCAGAGCAACAGCACAATTCAACAGAACTATTTGATGAAGGCACTATTCAGTACTTTGTTATAGTGCAGTACAGAACAGTGGCACCTGCATTCAGCATGCACTTAATCTACCCTGGAGTGGTGTACGTAAATAGATCGAGCCAGCCCTGGTTAGAATCTGTGATAATGGATTGTGCAAAGCACTAAAGCGAATGGAAGAAATGGAACATCTTAGTCTTTAAAGAATTCTTGGAAAAGATCACTGTGCTCAAATTACTCATAAAGCTCAAATTGATTCAGGAAATATTAATCTGGGGTCATTAGCCCTATTGTTCCTTTCAAATGGATAGAAATATCATGCTACCATAATTCAATGAATATTAGAGTCACCTTTCCAAGTAAAATGTTTGGTGGGCACCCTAACCTCTACTACTAATACAAATCTATACCCATGACAGAATGTGTGCTATGCAAGAGCCTCTAACATAACAGTAATTAAAAGGCCTACACAATTCACAAGAAAATCAACTGTTTCTCAAAAACAAGACCTTCGGGTATTTTAGATCCTGACGGGTAGGCTAGCTGTCATATAGGAGGCTGTCACCTCCACCCAACTGGTCGAGGACCGCCCATCATAATTGGTGATTGGCTATGATAGCAGGCAGGGCCGGACTGGGCGCACCGGGCACCAGGCATTTTCCCGGTGGGCCGCCAGGGCTGGAGCCGGTTTTATTACAGGGCCGTTTTTGCAGCTTAGCTGCAATATCAGCCGCTGTAACGAAATCGTCCGAAACCGACCCTGGCAAACTGCTAGGCCGCGCCCCCAACCCCCGGGGGCCAGCAGAGCACTTTGCCAGGGCTGGTTTTGGTTCCCAGTCCAGCCCTGATAGCAGGGATCATTTTGACAAAACATAATGATGAAGTGATAGTGGCAAGTCGTCCTTTTTCTTGTTTTGAAGAAACAAAGCCGCAAAGTGGGAGTTTACATCTTCAGAACAGCATACTAATACCTCTGACATACAAAGAGGTGATTATTTTCTCTGTGAGTGTAGTCAGGCGGTTCTTGCAGTAAAACTATGCATCAGTAATTCCCAAGAAATAGGACAGGGCTTCTCACCCAGTCATCTGCTGGCCCAATTGCGTATGGGCCACGGGTCATAGGTTTCCACTGGCGGAGCGCGGTGAGGCTCTGGAACCAAAAACCTCTTGGTTTTCTAAATGAAAGTGGGGAGCCATAGGTTTGATGGGGCACTTTCTAAGCAGCAGAAGTACTTGTAATGGCTTGAGAATATGAATTTAGAAATAGAAATGGTTTCATAAATGAATGGCGAACAATCACACAAGAAGAGCGCTGGACTATAACTGACTATATCAAAATCTTGAAGGCTGCCCTACTACATACAGAAAGTGGATCCATACAAGGAAAAAGCTACAAGATCAAACCATTTGATGAAAAGTATGCACTTGATTTAGTCAGTGTACCTAGGCAGGAAGGCCTCTAACAACACAAGCGAACACAAAACAAAGGAAATATCTCAACTCAAAAGATTAAGAATACAGCTTTCTGAACAAATGGAATTCCAGACCCTGGCTGGATTCAGGGAGTTTAAATGGAAACAAGGTCCAAGGTGTATTAATGGAAATTATGTTAATTAGGCCTGGATATGTGATACAGGCACACTTCCTCAGAAGCCTGGAAATCTGATACGAGCACACTCCCCCAGAGTAGGGTTGCCACCTCTCCAAGACAAAAAATAAGGGCCATTTGTTGTTGTTTGGAGAGTCTGCAAAGGCTCAGACTTGATACTAAATTGGACTTTAAACAAAATCGTATGTATCCATTTTTAATATGACTTTTCTGTCTTTGTTTACTTTAATTTTTAGTCAGGGGTTAACAGAGCTCTAGCAAACATTTAAAAGTGCTTTCTGTTTACATTTGCCTATCGAAGTATGTACAGATAAGTGCTAAAAATACCTGCTTCAGGTGATTTTGATTATTTTTGTACCTGCCAAGACATTAAAATACCGGTGGTGCGGATAGAAAACTGTTCAGGGCGCAACCTTACTTCAAAGTCAAGCCGGTAGGCAGTGTAGCTTTGCTTGATATCAGGGATTTGATGGGCCTGCAGAGATTGACCTCTATGCATTTCAGCTATTTGTTATATTTCCAGTTCTAGATCATCTGGGCTCCAGTTTGTTCCAGTGGAGACGCTTCTGGGTGCCATGAACTTCATAGCTGTGGTCTTCTGGATCCAAAGCTGATCAAGCGGAAAGTGTCAGTCACCAGTCTGGAAACAGTATTGTGAATGGTTCACAGCAGACTGAAGTTCCAACAGAAGGCCATCACAGCAGGTTTTCTGAAGTCATTTGTCAGCACCACATTTCCGCTAGTGGTTGGGTGTTACTCTTCTTAGGAATTTCTAAAGATATGCAACTGTGAAAGTGAGCTGAAATGACTGTGCCCAGCCCTAAGTGTCTTTCACTAGCATGGCTATTTCAGCAGTTCTTGTAGGCGAATCTTGTCATGAATTAATTACCCTAATGCATAATCTAATACCATTTTATTTATCCTTCATGAGATCTACTTTTTTTCATAACTAAAGACAACGACAATACACCCGCTGGGTGAACCTGAATAGAAAAAATCAAAGTACGACATGACATTTCAGAGGACTTGATCGTTACAGCCCTGGTGTGCACAGCATGCAACATATGTCGACCAAAAACAGCCCCACGCGGTCGGCTCAATCAAGCAGTCTAATGAGATATAAGGGCGAGGGGAGTATGGCATACTGGGAGGAGGCAGATGTCTGCCAGTGAAGCCCTCATGTCTATCAACCGCAGAAAACGATATCCTGCTGCTAGAAGGGGCTTAAAGCGTATCCGTGAAGATCCCCAACAGGAGGAACCGCAGCTCTTTGGGGCATATATACAAGGGCTTTATCTCTGCTTTTTTGGCTTTTAAAGCCAAAAAAGTGGAGATAAAACTATCGCCCTATTAACAAGAGGCTGCTAACATGCATTAGCGCATGTTAGCACCCTTTTACCCAACGCCTCCCTCTGCATCCCTAATGAGATGCAAAGTGGGCGTCACTGGGCAGGACAACCTTATAAATATCGCTGATGTGCACATCGCGATATTTACAAGGCTGCCCCAGCATTTTAGCACACGTTAGTTTTTGGAGAAAACTGCTTTTTTCTCCAAAAAACTAACGTCTGCTAAAATGCAGACTTACCTATCCCTAGCATTGGGGTGGATTATGCTGATATGACCCTGTGGAAAACCAGCGATGTTCCCTGCAAAACAGCGATAACCTCGCTATCTCTCGAATTTTTATTGCCCAGGAGAAACGCGTTGTTAATAACGCGCTACCAGGGCGATAAATTCCAGAGATAGCCTGCGATAACTAAATTATCACTAAGCACGGCCAGCGATAGTTATCGCTGGCCGTTGATAATATGCCCCCTAGTTTGACTAGGTATGTTGGTTTCTACAACATATTTTAACACCAGTCACTAGAACAACTCTTATGGACATGCTATTGTGTGGGTTTTCTGAGAACCAAACAAATGCTAATAACCATAATTGAAGTTCATTATATGTACCTTTTCTCCATATATATTCAGTGTGGATGTCTTGAAAACACACTTGGATTTTAGTCTTGCCATATCCACGAGTGCAGAAGTAGCTGTTACTAAAATCTGTTAATCCTGACGCTAAAAATAGGTGTTTAATTCACAACACTAAATTTGGAACAAAAAAGGTTAAATAGATGCAAATTACACACCTAGGGAAGGAACCTGGCACATCCTGCTGAAAGGGAAATGGTTGTCTGAAAAGAACAAATATACTGCTAAAACAATAGGCTGTCTTCATTATAATCTATAATCTTTTTCACATTACATATATTCAGCCCCAAGCTATTGAATTATCTTTTGAATGAGAATAAAAACAAAAAGTAAACGGTAGATTGGTTGAATTATTGTCAGCCACTGGTTTCAAATTTCACAAGCCACTTTCTCTTCCTTACTCTATTTTAAATGTGCAAATTAATTTGCTGCGTCTTTTCAAATTAAAATATTGATTTCTAAGAGCAAAGGCCGAACTGTGGGGCATATTATCAAGAAACGGCGTTAAATTTATTGCCGCTTTAGTGGCAGAAAACTGCCGCTAAAGCAGCGATAATGGGCTTGATAATATGCCCTTGAGACTTCCCATAGAAGCTCATGTTCTGGTGTGAACATGGGCTTCTATTGGAATTCTCTGTGGCATATTGTCAAGCCCATTATAACGCCGTGCTTGATAATATGCCCCTAAATTTGTTGAATGCTTGAAAGCTTTGGGAGAAATCTGTAAAATAAGTTAAATATCATAAGTCACTGATAGCCCAAAAATGCTAATTTTCGCCATTAATGTCAAGAGTTTTGACCATGCAGAAGATATCAATTTTGACCTCTAATTCAAGCTGAAATGTTAGCAGTTCTAAAGGTGTATAAGGGTATATGGGGCATATTATCAAGACAGGCGATAAAATTATCGCCGCTTTAGCGGCAGAAAACTGCCGCTAAAACGGCGATAATGAGCTTGATAATATGCTCT